>NC_090449.1:53509536-54134536 GCF_031143425.1 Pleurodeles waltl
GCCCAAAACTAAGGTACAGCCGTCCATGCACTTCAGTGGTGCTTTGCTTGGGGGAGCCCCCACACCCTGCGCCCTCCCCGAGCACTTGGGAAAGGGTTCCTTTGGAAGCTGCGCCCCATTGTCATTAGCCCCAGTGGGACACAGAGAGCCTGGGCATGGCGGCAGTGATTGAAAACTCAAGACGCTAGCCCAATGCTGCAAGCATGGTTCGGAAGGCAGTTCCCTTGGTCATGAAGAACTCCCCATGCACTACATGTAAAGATGAACTGAATCCATAAAATACTTACTAAGATTACTAAGATCTATCATTGTACCAATCCAGAAGTTACGGTGGTCAGCTTGAGAGCCACACAACAGTCCAGCTAGTGCAGGGGCTCTGAGGGAGCAGGGGCAGACAGTAAGCTCCTGGAGAACACTTGCAGTCAGGGCAGAGCATACAGAGGTATTCTCAGACTCCTCCTGCACAATAAGTTCTGTGCTCCCCAACAGTGGGTGGGTTGATTCCATTGCTCTTTCTCTGAGTCCTAGTGATGGGGTGATTCATCCACAGTGTCTTCACTCAGGTCAGGGACAGTCCTCAACACTCCTTATGACCTACAGGTCATCAAGGCTTGACAATTCTTAGGCTTTAGCCCGATCCCCACAGCACAAATATTTCCAGCAGCCCCTCTTGGCATACAGAGTTGCTGCATAACTGCCTCCCTAGCACCAGCCCTAAGTGCACAGCAGTCTATACCACAAGGGGCCCTCTTGGCATACAGGGTCAATGTATTTGGTGCTACACTTGCTTTGCTTTCACCACAAGGTACACTTTCAATTACTATCTTCATGGCTGTCCTCTCCTGACATACAGGTGTCACCAATTTAAATATGCATATATGTAATGATCCAATTGATGCAGCAGCCATGTCCTCACACCTTGCACCGAGTCGACTCAACAGTCCTCCCCACTAGAAATCACTACCTCAACCCTAAGCCCTCTCCTCTTCGTCATAGAGAACACTGGCCTTGGCAAACAAGCAGGCGCTGGTGCTCCAGGCTCCAAAGCAGTTAGTCTTGGTTTCCCTGGATGATGTCCCTCACCCAGCAGGGAGACAGCGGACCTTGACCCCCTGTCCTGGTCACTTGTTGAAGTCTTTTAAAGCTTCTCTTCCTCACACAGCTCATCTGGCTGCTTAGTAGATGTCAATCCTTGAGGTCTCAACCTCTTCCTCCTGTAGTCCATTTCCAGGCTCCAAATGTGATTTAGGGTTTGGGTCTTTGGAATTTTATTTTGGGGGTCTGCTTCTGTTTAAGAATATACCTTTTTTCTCCCTCTTCCTCTTGAAAGGACATTGGTCACCGCCGGAGAGACTCTGAAGTTGATAGTCTCACAGCACACCATGGGAGTAACTAGAGTTTACACCTAGCTGTCAGTCACAGAGATAAGTGCATCAACAGGTTAATCCTGTGCTGCCAGCCCTACTCTTCATGATTCCCTTAACTGCCCCATCTCCATCCGGAGAATTGTCCAGACCCCTTCTGTGTGATCCCTCACTGAATCAAAGAGCACACAAGAGAAGGCAGTCTCTTTCTCCCATCTCCTTTGTGTCTCACTCAGCTCACAGGAATGGAGCAAAACACAAATCTGTCAGGGGGATTACTCTACCTCTTCATGTTTTCACCGGGCAGGCCCCAGGGCCCTCCATTTAATGCACCTGTAGGAAATTAGGTTACTGGTTGAGGGGGTGAAACGTTAACGTCAACCACAATTTCTCCCATAGTAAAACAATATCAAACCCCAAATTAACCTATGCTTAACTGTCAGGTAGCATGGCACAAAAACAGGCAGGCTTAACTTAGAGGAAATGTGTAAAGTGTTTATGCAGCACTTCAAACAGTAATAAAGTGAAAACATCACACAAGAAAAATCCCACACCAATTTAGAAGAATAGAGTAAAGTAAAATATAATATTTCAGACCGAAACAACAAAAATCCATAAGCAGAACCAGAGGTTTGCAGTTTTAAAGATTTAAGTGAAAGTGGTGCCTATATTCACAAAGTGAGCACGGTGGTTGCCTGTTTGTGCTGGTCTGAAGCAAAATCACAAACTGAGACTGACTATTGGAATCTAGCCAGGTTACATGGACCAAGTTACACCTCTTTAACAAAGTACCTTAAATCCAGGTTTGCTGAGCATTGTGAAATCCACTGTCAACGTTGTGTTCAGCAGCTGTGGTTCTGAGGAGCTGTGTGGGTTCAAATGTGGAGTCCTGTCTTGTAGTCGAGGATGCCATCAATGACACTCTTGTGATGTGAAGTCCTGCATTCAGGATGCATCCGACAGCAGAGAGGCTGGGGAGATTGCAGACTGAGATGCAAATTCCTGCAATGGATATGCTTGGGTTGCAATGATTCTAATGTGGTTGCCAGCAGATGTGTTGCATTGTCGTGGTTCTGGTTATAGGACCACAGCTGGTCTGGCAGAGCACTTTCAGGCTCACTTCCAAGGATCTAGAATGAGATGGCCCCACTTGAGGGTAGGACTGACCGCATGCAAAGTCCTGGTGCTGAGTTCAGTGTTGTTCAAGCCTTTTCTGGGGGCTTTGAAATGGAGGAAAACCAACTAGCACTTGGAGCCTTGCTGGTGATCCTGGGCACAAGATGCAGGTCCAGTCCTTTTCACTCAGGCTTCAGGGCCACAGAGTACCAATCCTTCATGCAGAGCAGCACAGCAGTCCTTCTAAGTTTTCCACAGGTCTAGAGTTCATGGACATTTGAAGGGTTGTGTCTAAGGGTCCAAGATTTATACCTGGTGGCAGCTTTGAAGTAGGAGAAGCTTTTGTAGGTTTTCATCCCTGGAGGTGGAATTTCCTACCTTCCTGCCTTGGTCCCAGCTTGTCTGGGATCAAAAAAGACCAGTGCCAAACCCGTTGTGAGAGTGCTCAGGCAGAGCCTGTGTGCTGTGCGAGTGTGGTAGTTGACAGCTCATCCCCATCACTAAGTCTGAGTTGACCTATCCTGCAAACACCTACTCCCCTTTGCCTCTCTGTCTGGAAACAATATATAAAGATCAACTTCCAGCTACACCTAGTTATGTGACCCAAATACAGGCTACAATCAACAAATGGTTACGACAAGAACATGGCAACTTTCTAAAAGTATCATTTTCAGAATTGTGACTTTAAATCAAACATCACTATTAAAATATTAAAGAGGGCTTAAAATGGCATTCCCATAGACTCCACACCAAGCTTTCCTTTCTGCTCCTATTTGAGCATTGTCACTTATTAAATGTAATAAGACATCCAATGTAATCCTAAGCTAGAGGTAGGCCTTCTAGTAGTCGAAAAACAGAATTTGAGTTTTTTACTACTAGACATGTAAAAGTTAAAAGCACATTTCCAACTTTTTAGAATGTTCAGACCTGGTAAAAGGTTTACTTTGCCAGGTCGAAATGGCAGTGTGGGAAATGGCCCTTTCTACATGGTCACCCCCAAATGTTTTGCCTTCCTCCTCCTACTTTTTGCTGGATTTTACTTGTTGGCCTTAGGAATCTGTGCATTTTACCACTGCTAACCAGTGCTGGCTAACCAGTGCTGTGGCCCCACCCACTACTCGTCATGGCGGATTCACCTCACAGCTGCTATGTCTTGCTCTGACGGGAGTGGGCAGTGCTGGGGACACAGAGAGAGAAGGCTTGGGTCCACACAGCTCCAGGGATTGAGCTGCACGCCTGCCCAAAACTAAGGTACAGCCATCCATGCACTTCAGTGGTGCTTTGCTTGGGGGAGCCCCCACACCCTGCGCCCTCCCTGAGCACTTGGGAAATGGGTTCCTTTGGAAGCTGCGCCCCATTGTCATTAGCCCCAGTGGGACACAGAGAGCCTGGGCATGGCGGCAGTGATTGAAAACTCAAGACGCTAGCCCAATGCTGCAAGCATGGTTCAGAAGGCAGTTCCCTTGGTCATGAAGAACTCCCCATGCACTACATGTAAAGATGAACTGAATCCATAAAATACTTACTAAGATTACTAAGATCTATCATTGTACCAATCCAGAAGTTACGGTGGTCAGCTTGAGAGACACACAACAGTCCAGCTAGTGCAGGGGCTCTGAGGGAGCAGGGGCTGACAGTAAGCTCCTGGAGAACACTTGCAGTCAGGGCAGAGCATACAGAGGTATTCTCAGACTCCTCCTGCACAATAAGTTCTGTGCTCCCCAACAGTGGGTGGGTTGATTCCAATGCTCTTTCTCTGAGTCCTAGTGATGGGGTGATTCATCCACAGTGTCTTCACTCAGGTCAGGGACAGTCCTCAACACTCCTTATGACCTACAGGTCATCAAGGCTTGACAATTCTTAGGCTTAAGCCCGATCCCCACAGCACAAATATTTCCAGCAGCCCCTCTTGGCATACAGAGTTGCTGCATAACTGCCTCCCTAGCACCAGCCCTAAGTGCACAGCAGTCTATACCACAAGGGGCCCTCTTGGCATACAGGGTCAATGTATTTGGTGCTACACTTGCTTTGCTTTCACCACAAGGTACACTTTCAATTACTATCTTCATGGTTGTCCTCTCCTGACATACAGGTGTCACCAATTTGAATATGCATATAGGTAATGATCCAATTGATGCAGCAGCCATGTCCTCACACCTTGCACCGAGAGTCGACTCAACAGTCCTCCCCACTAGAAATCACTACCTCAACCCTAAGCCCTCTCCCCTTCGTCATAGAGAACACTGGCCTTTGCAAACAAGCAGGCGCTGGTGCTCCAGGCTCCAAAGCAGTTAGTCTTGGTTTCCCTGGATGATGTCCCTCACCCAGCAGGGAGACAGCGGACCTTGACCCCCTGTCCTGGTCACTGGTTGAAGTCTTTTAAAGCTTCTCTTCATCACACAGCCCATCTGGCTGCTTAGTAGATGTCAATCCTTGAGGTCTCAACCTCTTCCTCCTGTAGTCCATTTCCAGGCTCCAAATGTGATTTAGGGTTTGGGTCTTTGGAATTTTATTTTGGGGGTCTGCTTCTGTTTAAGAATATACCTTTTTTCTCCCTCTTCCTCTTGAAAGGACATTGGTCACAGCCGGAGAGACTCTGAAGTTGATAGTCTCACAGCACACCATGGGAGTAACTAGAGTTTACACCTAGCTGTCAGTCACAGAGATAAGTGGATCAACAGGTTAATCCTGTGCTGCCAGCCCTACTCTTCATGATTCCCTTAACTGCCCCATCTCCATCCGGAGAATTTTCCAGACCCCTTCTGTATGATCCCTCACTGAATCAAAGAGCACACAAGAGAAGGCAGTCTCTTTCTCCCATCTCCTTTGTGTCTCACTCAGCTCACAGGAATGGAGCAAAACACAAATCTGTCAGGGGGATTACCCTACCTCTTCATGTTTTCACCGGGCAGGCCCCAGGGCCCTCCATTTAATGCACCTGTAGGAAATTAGGTTACTGGTTGAGGGGGTGAAACGTTAACGTCAACCACAATTTCTCCCATGGTAAAACAATATCAAACCCCAAATTAACCTATGCTTAACTGTCGGGTAGCATGGCACAAAAACAGGCAGGCTTAACTTAGAGGAAATGTGTAAAGTGTTTATGCAGCACTTCAAACAGTAATAAAGTGAAAACATCACACAAGAAAAATCCCACACCAATTTAGAAGAATAGAGTAAAGTAAAATATAATATTTGAGACCGAAACAACAAAAATCCATAAGCAGAACCAGAGGTTTGCAGTTTTAAAGATTTAAGTGAAAGTGGTGCCTATAATCACAAAGTGAGCACTGTGGTTGCCTGTTTGTGCTAGTCTGAAGCAAAATCACAAACTGAGACTGACTATTGGAATCTAGCCAGGTTACATGGACCAAGTTACACCTCTTTAACAAAGTACCTTAAATCCAGGTTTGCTGAGCATTGTGAAATCCACTGTCAACGTTGTGTTCAGCAGCTGTGGTTCTGAGGAGCTGTGTGGGTTCAAATGTGGAGTCCTGTCTTGTAGTCGAGGATGCCATCAATGACACTCTTGTGATGTGAAGTCCTGCATTCAGGATGCATCCGACAGCAGAGAGGCTGGGGAGATTGCAGACTGAGATGCAAATTCCTGCAATGGATTTGCTTGGGTTGCAATGATTCTAATGTGGTTGCCAGCAGATGTGTTGCATTGTGGTGGTTCTGGTTATAGGACCACAGCTGGTCTGGCAGAGCACTTTCAGGCTCACTTCCAAGGATCTAGAATGAGATGGCCCAAGTGAGGGTAGGACTGACCGCATGCAAAGTCCTGGTGCTGAGTTCAGTACCAAACCTTCTTTTTTAATACTTATAGTACACGCCTAAAGTAGTTCCTAAAGACCCCTAAGCCAGGGTGCTTCGTACTTAAAAAGTAGGAGATGTGTTTTTCGGTTGTACATTTCCTGGCATTGAAAAAATGAAGTCATTTTTCACTGTTTAAGGCTAATCTCTCCCATTGACTAACACTGGGTTACTATATTACATTTAAACAGCGCTAACGTTGAATGGCGAGTAGATAGAGATATGCTGTTTGCATTCAAATGAATTGTAAATGAAAATTCTCTTTAATGGTAAATCTAGATTTTGGGTCACAATTTTGAAAATTCCACTTTTTGAACTCTGGCATTTTTTTGTCCCAATTATTTTTGCTTTCCGCCAGTGTCCTGGGGCATATGACTGAATGGCTCTGCAGCAAGGGTTTGAGTATTGATTTCCAGATAGTAGCACAAAAAGGTTTTAGGTGTGGACAGAATGGGCCATCCTGGCAGGATGACTGTGGAAGAGCTATACTCTGTCCCTTTTAAACTTTACAGAGTGTTACCTCCTACACTCACACAGGAACATGACATCAGGTCTATCTTGCTTTTTGTCACCTTCAGCCACTTTGTGGGGTTGACAGGGAAAGAGGAAGAACTTTACAGAACCAGAATTGGGGGTAAGACAGGGAGTCCCCATACTCAAAGATTGGCACCATGTATAAATATTGGACCTCCATAGCCACTTATCAGAGCATGTCTGGACCTGTGGACGTTACACGAGAATGACTGCCCTGCTGCCAAAGGACTTCCATACTGCTCGACAGACTGCCTTGCAGTTTGAAAAGGAAGACTGGATCTGCTTGCCTTCATCCCAGGCTCATCAGAGTGCTCCGGAGTTCAGCTGGCTGCCCTCCTGTGAGCTACAGAAACAAAACATGCTTCAGAGGCATCCCTGCAACTGCCATGGTCACCTTTTGCAACTGGACCTCCCAGGAATATCAACTGGACTTGCCTGAGAGCTGCTGGCCACTGCTGGAGTAAGTCTGTGATCCCCAATAGGTGCCTACCCAGGGTCAGGACTCTTGGCTGGCATCCAAATGTGCCTCTCTTGAAATAAAAGGTGAAATTGCAAAGTTTGGGCTACTCACGACCACAGTTAGGCCCATCCGCACAAACACTCTGCCATCCACAAGGACTGGCAATGAGAATCTTCAGTGTCCATGGAGATCAGCAAGCCAAGACCTGCACTTCACTCTACAGCAATGAAGGTACACAATGGCCATCTCTGAAAAGCTACAGCAACGACCATCCATGACTCCCAACAGGTTTACCGTGTTACACTGCCAACTGCCCACGACAGTCGGCCTGTTATTCATGCTACACCAATGACCATCCATGATGCCCACCCTGCTCCTCATGGCCTCCTCCACCACAAACAAAAGTCTTGGTGCCGGAGCTAAAGGTGACTCTTCATCTAGACTAATTTAGTCCCTGTAACTAAATTGTGCACCTTCCCAGTCGGCCTGAACCTGTGACATTTCCCTGATCTAGCTCCACTAGACCTGGGTCCTGTCTAGTAGTGCAGAGAAGTTGTATCATTTTCCATCAGGTCTTCTGTAATTTATTGACTCCACCTATTTGCCGTAGCATTTAAAAATATTAAGAATGAAAGGAAAAAGCTAGGAGACCTGGAAAAACAACCAGAGAAGACATGCCACGTTTTCTGGGTTTATAAAGAAATAGGGGGGGTAGTATGTGTGAAAGCTAAAACACATGCATTGCTCTTTCTAATTGCATGTTATCATTTGTACACAGATGTTGCACTATGTGAAGAATGCTCGCAGGAAGGACTCAGCTGGAAATGAAGCCTTCTTCAATGCCAACGGCGACTCCCCACCTTTCCTTGATCTAATGTACTGGCACATGACATCCAGCAACACTAGCAGCTTTGTCAGGGTGGGCACCTATGACGGAAGGGCCCCCGCTGGTCCCCAACTCACTGTCAACATCAGCGCCATTCACTGGGGTGGCAAGTACACGGAGGTGAGACATTCAATGACTATCTCATGAGCAACCTCAATAAATAATTTGTTTCTCAGAGTAGGTCAATCATGATGACTGGATCCATTAGGATTCTGTTTTCATTCATTCATGGTGGTGGTGTGACTGGAGAGTCAGGCATGTGAGCATGGCTTAGTAAATTACAGGCCTGCAGCACTGATTGTGCCGCCCACCTAAGTAGCCCTTTAACATGTCCAAGGCCTGCCATTGCAGCCTGGCAAAATAAACCTTTTGCCAGTCCCAAAACTTACTTTTTAATACATATGTCATCCCTAAGGTAGCCCTTCAAACAGCTCAGAGGGCAGGGTGCAATGTATTTAAAAGGTAGGGCATGTACTTTTAAGTTTTCCATGTCCTGGTAGTGAAAACCCCTTACATTTATTTTTCAGTAGTGCAAGGCCTGCCTCTTCAAAAGGGTAATATCAGTAACCAGTTTATGTGTGGTGTCTTTGGAATTGTAATGAAAAATCCTCACTTATGATGAAGTTGGATTTTTGGTTACAATTATGAAAATGCCACTTGTAGAAATGCCTCCTGAAGTAGCAACTCAAAATTCAGGCCCTCATTACGAGGCTGGTGGTCTTATGACCACCAGCCTTGCAGTGGCAGTCGGATCTCCATCAAAGAGGCGGTCTGACTGTGACAGTATGACCGTGGCGACTTCTGGCACCCCCCTGGGGATTACGACCTCTCTTCGCCGTCTTTTACATGCCGGTTGCACTTGGAATGTGCAATGCGGGCCCCCCCCCGGCCAACCCCGTCATGCAAATCACTGTCTGCTATGCAGACAGCGTCTTGCGTGACGGGTACACCCGATGCACCGCAGCATTGCCACCAGCTCAATTATGAGCTGGCATCAATGTCGTCAGCTGTTTCCCACTGGCCCAGTGGGCTGAATGGCCCTGCCGGAAACTCATAATGGAGCCTGTGGGAGGGCAGTAACTGACTGCGGGAGTTTATTTGGCAGGCAGAGTTTTACGCCCACAAAACTCAAAATGACCCCCTCAGTATTCAGTTCATCTCAATGCAGTGAAAATATCTGCTCCGCTCCACACCATTCAATACAATAAATAGGAAAATGCCAATCAATAATTTATTTAGTAAAAATAATTGTTGAAGCTTGTGTGAAACAAAGGTCAAACAAACCACACTATCCTGCTGCCAGATAAGGATCACCACAACATAGTTTTACCCTCAATAGTGATCCGTGCAGATTGATGACCACCTAATCGTTTTGTCCTCCTTGGTTTTCAGGTAGGTTTTCCTTAAGGAGAAGTGTGTGAGTCCTTAAAATTAGCAATTGTGGTTGTCCAATTTATCAATGTTTCAGTCTTCAGTCATCTATGAAGTCCATGAGGCCACCATCAGGACAAATTGTCAAGCTTAGTATATGTGTAGAAGACCCTCTGGATACAAATGAAACCTTCGGTCATGACTGAATATAGAACCAACCAAAGAGAAATAAATCAAGAGCCTTAATTATAGTGACAATCAAACATTGAAGGTGTGGATTTTGCTCATGCTCCCCTTCCCCCCCATGCACCTAATACATATGGGCTGGATTCACTCAGCAGGCTGTGCTCAGTTTGGTGTTGTTTAATTTATTAACATCATCTCTATGTTCCTTATCTGGATCCCTTTTGTACTGTGTTTTCATTTTATTTATGTTTGAAGTGTTGCACAAATTCTTTATACATTGTCTCTAAGTTAAGCCTGACTGCTCTGTGTCAAGCTACCAGAGGGTTGAACAGATATTAATTTGGGGCTTGCTTGTGATGTCATCCTGATATTGATTGTGGATGCTGCTTGAGTAGGGTATTACCCCCCCCAACCAGTAATCCAATTTCATACAGTCTCAGCTATTTTTTGAGGATCTGTTATTTCAGCACGTAACCCAACATAATTCTAATAACATGCTTCAATTCTACACTGCAGAACTTCTGTTATGATTACACCACCAAATATCAAATATCGATATAAATTAATCTCAGTACCAAACTATACCATTGCAACTACTGTGGTACACCTCAATCTCGACCATATGTAACTTTGTTTCTTACAAACCTGGGCTTCCACATTCCATCAATGCACCTCACTAAGGGGGGCATTCTGACCCTGGCGGCCGGTGACCGCCAGGGTCACCGACCACGGGAGCACCGCCAACAGGCTGGCGGTGCTCCCTCGAGCATTCTGACCGCAGCGGTTCAGCCGCGGTCAGAAACGGAAAGTCGGCGGTCTCCCGCCGACTTTCCGCTGCTCGGGTGAATCCTCCATGGCTGCGGAGCGCGCTCCGCAGCCATGGGGATTCTGACACCCCCTACCGCCATCCTGGGAACAGGATGGCGGTAGGGGGTGCCGCGGGGCCCCTGGGGGCCCCTGCAGTGCCCATGCCAATGGCATGGGCACTGCAGGGGCCCCCGTAAGAGGGCCCCACAAAGTATTTCAGTGTCTGCAAAGCAGACACTGAAATACGCGACGGGTGCAACAGCACCCGTCGCACCTTCCCACTACGCCGGCTCCATTCGGAGCCAGCGTCCTCGTGGGAAGGTAGATTTGCCCTGGGCTGGCGGGCGGCCTTTTGGCGGCCGCCCGCCAGCCCAGGGCAAATCTCAAAATACCCTCCGCGGTCTTGCAACTGCGGAGCGGTATTTTGTCGGGGGTAGACTGGCGGGCGGCCTCCGCCGCCCGCCGGTCTCGGAATCACCCCCTAAGTCTTTTAGCGAGCATAAGGACTTCAATACGCACTGAACACATACTGATCTGGTCATAAACAACACAAGCTTCCCTCACATGCACAGAATATGGACAGCATCTGCAGCAGCAGTCCAAGTGTCTGTACACACACACACACACACACACAATCCCACCCACACACACGCACACACACACGCTCACACAAATGGTGCAGCATTTTCAGCATATAAGTTCCTCTCAAAAGCATCACAGGTATGATATGTTCATGAACAGTGGAAGGTGAGATATCCTCATATACAAATCAGGTAACACACTGTCAGCAGCATCTAAGCTTATTTCAGGCACAGAGTACAAAGATTAAAGGGGTGTGTGAGCCTCTGAAGTCTTAAGCCAAATGCTAGGCTCTGATTCAGCTAGAGTTTTCCAAAGGCTTCTGCCTGCAACCTACGCTCCAACCTCAGGCACCAAAAATGAAAGACAAGATCAATCCAGGCTTTGCTGCTTGACCAAATTGTGTGATACCTGTGAACTATTTCATTTTATCATGTCTCCTATGTTTCATTATTGCATTTGAGAAAACCATGAAATACGTGAGGATGTGTGCTGTACAACAATCTTTCTTGTGTTTAACTTAATCAACTATAATGTTGCTCCTTGTAAAATATGAATGTAGGCCACATATGGGGGGGCATGATAACGGATTTGCATCATAGTTTACTAATGGTATCCTTGTTGGAGGGAGCAGTGCGTGTATGAATGTTTCTAAGTTCACTTTCACTTATGATAAATGCCTCTCTTTGCAGTGATATAATCTAATGTATTATAGAGAAATGCTTTTGAATGAAGTACACTTTTTACATTTTGAAGGCATTTCATCCTATTTTTACACAATATTTGTTGCAGGATTTCCATGCCAAATATTACCATGGTCCAGCGCATCCCTGGACTCTTAGAGCCAAAATGGGCCATTAGCATTCAACAGACTCTTAGCTTGGCTCCCCTGTTAATTTATTGGCTTGTCCACATCTCGTACAGTACTGTGTATAACAATTCCTCTATATCTATTCCTGGGGAGCAACATCTTAGTTTCCGAGATTCTGTATGGTTTCCATGGGCCTCAGAAGGATAACTATTTATCTGGTGATTACTGTGACTGCCTTCTCTTGCGAAGCCACCTAGCAGTATGGGCATAACCTCTTTTTCATTAAGTAGCCAGGGTCTGATGGCGCACTCTGCCTTTACAAACGTGAGCATGCGCACTGCTCGGCCATTCAGTGTGTGCACAATGATGCCTTTGCAATGCTCTCAAAGGTGCTTAATTAGGTTTTTTATGTTCAGAGTTTGACACATGCTGCTGAGGGAATCAGACAGAACTAACAGCAAGCTCCCATGGCTGTAAGAGCTCTTGTGGCCCTGGCAGGCAGTGGTGCTGAAACAATTTTCAGATTGGTGGTGCTGCTCGAGCACCGAGGCAGACAGGAGAGGTATCATTGGAAAAGAGAAAATCTCCCCTTTCCATTGGAACCGTTCCCTAGTGTATCACTGCTTGGGGATCCCACAGGAGGGTGATCCCTCAGCAGGGATCCCCTCTACTAGACACCAGGGAGGTGGGCGAGTGGTCCCTTTATCAAGGGCTTTTGCTCCACCCCAACTTTTTAGGCAAATTCAGTCTTTCTGGCAGTAGCCCCTGATGTGCCCCATCCTGAAGGGGCAGAAAGCCCACTAAGCACCAGGGATTTTTCTATTAATGCCCCCACCCCCAAACACAAATGGGCATAGTCTTTCTGCTACCACTTTGGGGCAAATGGGATTATTACCCCAGATCTGCCCACTTAGGGGCCAGAGAGCCCACTAGACACAAGAGATTATGGGGGTTATTCTAACTTTGGAGGAGGTGTTAATCCGTCCCAAAAGTGACGGAAAAGTGACGGATTTACCACCAGCCGTATTACGAGTCCATTATATCCTATGGAACTCGTAATACGGCTGGTAGTATATCCGTCACTTTACTGTCACTTTTGGGACGGATTAACACTCCTCCAAAGTTAGAATAACCCCCTATTTTCTTTGTTAGTGTAGGGATGGGGGTGCCCAAAATGAGCATGGCAATGCTCCCACACCCCACAAACGGGCACAGTCTTTCTGCCCCACCAGGGTACAGATGGGGATTCTTACCCCTGATCTGTCGCACAGGTATACCCGTCACCGTTGTGGCAGAGTAACCCATCCACCAAGTTCTAAAACAGGCCCTAAGTCTTTGTGTCTGCCTGGGTGCAGATTGGGGTAATTACCCCACATCCATCCTGGGGGACTGACAGCCCAGTAGGCACCAGGAAATGAAAACAAACTAGAGGGGTGGAGGATGCCCATACCATGGGCATGGTTGTGCCCCAATCCCAACTGAAGGGGGCAACAGTCTTACTTCTCCCCCTGTGGATTAAAGCATCTCATCCAAATGGAAACCAAGAGGACATTTGACCCCTTGGGGTGCTGATTTTACATACTGGCCAGGAGAGCTTGGCTAATTCCCAGTATTGTCCCACTTACAATGTTGCACTTTTTGTTTTTTGGCTTGCATTTGCTGCCACCTGGAAAAAGCTATCAGACCCAGACACTTCGGAAAACTAGACATCTGGGGGAGTCAAGGGTGGTGTGCTCCACATGCATCCTACACCATTTTCGCAACGGCTCCCAATGTCCTTGGTTTTGTCCGTACCTGTCATAACAATATGTCCAGCCACACAAGTGGGGCAGCAAGTTTATTGGCACAGGTAGAGCAATGCTGGCTGGAATTTTGTGGATTCCTGTGGATTCCAAAAGCTTCAATCACAGAAATAAAGGAAGAATCAATGATTTCAAGCAAAGTTTGAGGTTTGCAGTGCATTTTTGGGTAAAAACACCTAATGGGATCCACAAAAGTCACAACATCCTCGATTCCCTTTGGTGGCAGCTGGGCTACTCACACTGGAAAAAGAGGGCCAATTTTCAGTGGAAAAATGTCCTGCGTCCAGGTTGAGATTTGAGCCATTTCCAGTCAAGGGCAATAGGTCTACTCACACAAATGAGGCAACATTTTTATCTGGAGACTCGGCAGAATGTCGGGTGGAAGGAAATTGGTTGCTCCCCACAGATTCTAGAACTTTCCATAACAGAAATGTGAGGAAACAGTGTTTGTTAGTCAATGTCTGAGATTTGCAAGGGAATTATGGGCAAAAAAAAAACATGTTGAATGCCACACAAGTCAGCCCTAGGGGTCTAGTTGTAAAAAATGTGTAGGTTGGCTAGGGTTTCCCTGGGTGCCGGCTGAATGGAGGTCCAAAACCTTGACCTACTCACATCGGAAAAAGATGGTCAATTTCGGTGGAAAATGCTCTGTTTCTATGTTGTATATTGAGCACTAGGCCTATCCACACAAGTGAGGCACCATTAATATTGGGAGACTTAGGAGTATGCTGGGAGAAGAACGCGTATGTTTCTGTGCAGAATACAGAACTTTCCATCACAGAAAACTGAGTCAAAGTTTGAGGTTGGTAATGGAAACTGGGCAATAAAAATCTGGTGGAAGCAATATTGGCCAGCCCACCCGGGATACCCCTAGGTGTCTAGTTTTTAAAAATTCTAGACGTTGGCTAGGTTTCCCTAGGTGCCACCCGAGCTAGGGTCCAAAACCTACAGCTACCCACATTGGAAAAAGATAGTCGGTTTTTGGTGGAAAATTCGGCTGTGTGTTGCATTTTGGCACATTTCTTGTCACAAGTACTAGGCCAACCAACACAAGTGAGGTATCATTATTATTAGGAGACTTGTAGGAGCATAGGATATTAGAACATTTGTTATTACCTACTGGATTTCACTGCAGTTGTGCCTTTCAAATGTAAGCCAGTGAATAAGAAAGATGCCTTTTATAAAAATACCCACCAAATCAGACAGTAGTACTAGCACCCGCAAACTCAAAGATGAAGAAATAACCACTGCTCCTAAACTATATCTTGTGCTTAATTCAGAAATAAATCCCTTTCATTGATAAAAATTTTTCACTCTGCCTGTTTTGCTATAAGAATTTGTGTATACTTGGTACCCAATGAAAACCAATTGTTGGGTGCAGCTCAGGTGTTTGCTATGGGTGCTGAGGAGGGTGAGCCCTCTGGGTCAGGTGAAGCAGATTTAGGTGATGTGACATCTGCTACTGTTAGGAAAAAAATATGAAAGGGTCACGCCTACTCTTGGATAGTTTTAAGCAGGTACTAAAGGCATCAAATGACCTGCAGTGGGACTACTCTGCAACCCCCAACTTTGAGGATATGCTCTCAGGAGGCCCTAACCTATTGAAAGAAGCCAACAATGTTCTGGAGGCAGTTTCATTGGAAACTATGGTGCAGATTTACAAGCCCTTTGCACCTCCTTCCATCACAATAGTGTCATTTTTTGTATGCTAATGTGGCGTTAAGGAGACATTTTTGCTGTGCTTTATTTACAAAGTGGCGCAATAATTACATTGTGCCACTTTGCATCTCCTTGCACCTCATTATCCCTGCGTCAGGCATAATATATGCAAGAGTGGTATTCCGCTGTTGTGAGGCGCGCAAAAATGGCACAGTGAAATTTACAAGATTTAATTGTGCCATTTTTTGGCGTTAAAAAGACACCTGTGGACCTCCCTGCACTTTGCTGCACTAGCATCAAAATATTTGATGCTAGTGCAGCAAAGTGCCACAATAGCGTAAAAACATTCTGGCACTATTGGCCCTAACAACCATTATGGCGCGCCATATTTACTATATACCGTAGGTAGGGAAGGGACGACACATGAAAACTGGCGCATCAGTGCTGATGCACCAGTTTCTTGTAAATATGCCCCTATATACCAAAGGATTATGGAGCACTCTGATAAAACAAGAGCTGAAAGTCGGAGGACTCACTCAGCTTGTCGTACAATGCAGGATGCTATTTGCCAAGTAGCTTAGTCATGCTCTGAAATTGCTTAAAGCTAGAGGATGATTTGACGACACAGAAAGAGGCAACTGCCTTGTTTAAGTCATATGTGGATGATACTCAATTGAAACTAGCATACTTTGAAGATAGGCTTAGGTGCAACAATCTTAGAGTTCTAGGCAATCTGGAGGGGGCTGAAGGTGGAGACGTCCACAGGTTCATTTCAGGAAGCTTTCCCGGACCTTACTCAGTGGAACTGGGATGCTGAAACTCAAAGAGCTCGTAGCTTTCCATTGCTATGAGCAACCTTTCAAACCTTTCAAATATTCACCTCCAGTCACAGTCCTGGGTTTGGTCCATTGTTCTTTTGCTCACCAGCCACCCCAGTTTGGATCCAACCATATGCAAATTAGTCTTGACGCTGTTCCCCATTGGAACAGTCCAGCCCGAACTGCCAGGCCAAGTCCACCCTGCACAAGAAACAAGCATCTGCTGACCAGTTTCAGGATATCATCCTTCATCAGCCAGGCTAGCTTGAGTCCAGTGACACGGTGACCATGGGACTCACATCTGGGTATACTCTTCCCACTTAGGGCAACATTAGCAACGCAAAAGGATGATGGACAGAGTGCTGAAACTTTTCAAACAGTCACCCCAGTCACAGATCTGGGTTTAATCAATCGTTCTTTTGCTCCCCAGGTTGGACCCAGCCATATGCAAATCAGTCTTGACCCTGTTTTCCATGGGAACAGTCCAGCCCGAATTGCAAGTCCAGGTCATATATGGACCAGAAATAAGTATCCTGGGATTGGTTTCAGAGTATTACCCTGCAGTATAATATTCATTCATGGCCTTTTGCTCATTCTATGTGTGCTGCAGAATCAGCACATTTGGAAAAAGCAAAAACAAGAAGGAATACAAGTATTCTTCCTCGTTGTGTCACGCTAACACCACCCCTTGGTTGGCAATAGTTTTTTTGGCTGAAACATATTTACTCCTTCTTGTAAATTTAGGACACCATCAAAAGCAATATATGTTGCAGTTGAACACCCACATCAGCACCTATTGCATGCCCCTCTGAGGCAAAAAGCTGCATCAGGGGTTCATATTTACAAGGTGGCGTTAAGTCACAAAAAATGGCTTGTAAAAGTGGTGCACTGCACTGCACAGCACCACTGGAGCATTACAAAAGTGGCGCTCCTGTGGCGCTAGGGCCTTATAAATCTGGACCTTAGTCTAGAACAGATCTAGAGCAGCACTGTTTCAGTTTCCGGATCAGGCTTAGGGATCAATATAAGTGGCAGATGTAGTCCATTCAGAGGTGACATTGAAAGTAATGGTGGGTAGAACGAATTATGCTGATAGGGCATAAGGTATGAATTTGTTCCAACAACATATGTGGCCTAAATGATGGGTCCACTAGGAGAAAAGCTGAGCTAGCTCTAATATCTATGCAACTTGACATAGTATCGATTCAGGAGAGCCACAAACCATGGGGGAATTACGAGTGTTTTACTGACTTGGGGCTGACGACCCTAGCATGTTCATAGCAGGGTGTAACGAATCATGGTGTGGCAGTTTTTGCTAGGAATTCACTATGTCTGCCTGGCCATACTCTGGGGGATTATGGTGGCCAATGTGTTATTCAGGAATGTATTAAAGGGACAGCCAGGATTACTTTATGTGTTGTTTATGGCTCAAATATTGATGAGGTGGAGGTGTTTGATGCATTTAATATTGAGTTGTCCATGTGGCTGCTCCCTTTAGTTCTCTCTGGGGATCTCAACATCCATTTTGAAGTCAATAATGGCCTAACTGGCAGTGGTAAATATTAAAGACGGAAATCTATGGTATTTAAGGCATTAAGGAGGTTAGAAGTAGTTTATGGTCTGGTTGATGTTTGGGAGAAAAATAAGGCACTTGACCCAAGGTATACGTATGAGTCTTCACTCCACAATAAGCTGGTATGCTTGGATTCTTTTTGGACCTCTTTGGTATTAGCTGTTGAAGCTGAAATAGAACATTTTCCCAAATTATTCTCAGATCATAACCCTTTACTTTCAGAAATCCCTGTTGCTCGCTGTGTCAGGCCTCACAGGCTCTGGTCATTTTACAAGAAGTTGTTGACAGAGCCATTATACAGTGATCACATACATGGGTGGTTGACAGAGTTTTTGGCCATCAACAGGGGTCCTGCTGCTCCGGGGATGGTCTGGGGTGCTTTGAAAGCTTGTACTAGGGGGGAAACCCTAAGGATTGCATCTGCATAAACAGAAGGAGGCGGATCACCGGGGCTTATGTCAAAAACTTAACCTAGTTAAGGGGAAGCGGATTGATGCCATTGCTGGGAAAGAGAAATAAGCATAATATAGGAAGAAATAGTGGTTCTGAAAAGTAAAGGTAATTGTTATTTGAGCAAAAAGGCTGCTGCTAAGCAACAGCTGTTCCGAGTGGAATGTTATGAGTATGGGGAAACCACCGGAATGCTTCTAGCCAAACAAATTAGGCAGAAGGTGGTCAGTGGGCATATAAAGGCCATCTATGACTCATCAGGGGAGTTCTCCAAACTCCACCACAGATTTTGGAAGTTTTTAGGGCCTTTATCAGGATCCTTATTCTCAGGATGTAGAAGACAACACAGAGGGATATCTGGAGTTTTTGGGAGGGCGGCACTTGCATAGATTAACCTGGGTGGGCTATAGTATGCTGAACACCCCAATTTTGAAGGAAAAGATAAAGACTCACATTATGACAGTGGCAGTAAAAACCGCCACGGCAACGGCCGCCAAAAGACTGTTGCTGTGGCTACCAGCCGACCGCTATATTATGACCTTCCTTAGCCGGAATTCTGCCAGAAAGATGGCGGAATTCCAGGTATGTCATGGCGGTGGACGGCGGTAAGGTGGCGCTGCTGCCAGCAGCAGTGGCCCTCCAATAGACCGCTGCAGACCCATGATACAGCCTGGCGGTGTTCTGCTGGAAGACGCTGCTGCTGGCAGCAGCGCCCTGTCCTGTCTCCTGCCGGAGGACCCCTGAAGTCAGGTAAGTCGGGTGCTCTGACAGGGGAGGGGGTGGGAGGGTGGGGGTGTGTGTGTGTTTGTGGGGGGGTGTGTGTGTGTTTGTTGTGTGTGTGAATGTGGGTGTGCATTGAATGTGGTATGTATGTGCATGTGTGGATGTGTGAGTGCGTGTATTGTGTGTTGTGTGAATGTGCGTGTGCTTGTATATATGTCAGTGTGTGTGAATGTGTGTGTGAATGGATGTATGCATGCGTGGGTGAATGTGGGTATGAGTGTGTGTATGCGTGTGTATGATGGTGCGTGAATGTGCATGTATGTCGGGGGTCTGGAGTGGGAGGGTGAGGGAGGACTCCGGGAGGGGGAGGTGGAGGGGGGAGACCCCTATCAGTGATAGGGAAGGGATTCCCTGTCACTGATAGTGCCTACCACCATGATTTTCGTGGCGGTAAGGAAGCCACTAAAACCATGGCAGTAGGCGGGGTCATAATCCAGCGGGTGGGACAGTGATGGCCGCCTGGCTGGAGGCTGTAGTCTCCAGCTCATCGGCTGTTACTGTCCTGGCGGACGGAGTGGTACATTGGCGGTTTGGCTTGAGCCAAACCGCCAATGTCATATTTTTGGGAAAGGTACCGCCAGCCTGTTGGCAGTGCCTTTCTCCAAAATAACGCCGTCCGCCAGGGCCATATTGAGGGCCAAAGGAAGCTATGTCCTCCCTGGCTCTTGGAAAGGTACCTGGTCGTGATGGTTTACCCTTGGAGTTTTATAAGTTTTGTTTCCAGAATTTCACCAGGATATGTTGCCAACTTTTCTGGCAGCTCAGAAAGGGCAAACTCTGGCCGAGACCGTAGTGATGTTCAAGAAACAAGATAAATCACTGTTATCTCCAGACTCTTCTAGACTAATTTCCCTGTTAAATTGAGATGGCAAAATTTATGAGAAGGTCTTAGCTAGTACGCTGGGACATGTAATCTCTCCTGAAGTATTTTATAGATAGCATGGGATTATCCCAGGCAGGGGCACAGTGAACCACGTTAGACGAGTTATCACACTCGCTGTTTGATCTCACGCAGGTGCATCAGGTGCCGCAGGATTAATATTATTAGATGTGGAAAAAACATTTGATTGCGTCCCTTGGTCATTTTCATGGGTGGTTTTGGAGAGGAAGGAGGTGAGGGAGGGCTTTCTCAATGCAGTTAAGGCCTTTTTCACGGGTGCTTGCTGTGGGTCTGAAATCAAATCAGGTAGTTGTCTCTGAAGGTGCAAAGCAGGGGTGCCCTGCTCCCCACTCCTGTTTGCGCTTTACATAGAGCCCTTCCTAGCTATGTTTGAGGATTGTATGGGAATTGATCCAATTGTGCAGTACGGAGTGGAATCATGGGTATTTGCGTATGCAGATGATGTGGCTGTGGTAACAGCGAATCCAGGTACTGCTGTAGCAAAAATCGGAAAGGTTAGATAACAAATGTGGAACTTATTCTGGTTATAAAACTCATATTGTCTGCTTAGACCTGGTTAGAAAAAGTGATTGGTAGGTGATCACTTAGTGGAATTAAATTTAACCCCACTGCAGGATAAAGTCAAAGAGGATATAGACAAGATACACCACTTAAATCTTTCGCTCCTGGGCTGCTGTAATGTTTTGAAGATGAATATTCTCCCAAAAGTCTTACACCCTTTGAGGTCCATCTCATTGGAGATTAGTAAGGTTTGGTTGGCCAAGTTGGAAGTTGTCATTAGTAATTTTATGTGGGGTTATTCAAACCTAGGAGGGCCATGCAATACATGACCCTTCTGAGGTTGTGGGGTGGCTGGTTAGTACCCAACCTCTCTCTATATTATGTGGCATGTGTGTTGTAGCATATGGGCCTCTTGATTACAGGTGAAACAGAAAGAATTGACCCGTCAGAATACCCCATGATTTATAAAATAGCTCTTGGTTCAGAGGCAAGGGGTTATCTAGTTGGAAAGGTAGAAACAAGCTATTATAAGAGAACTAGATTTAGGATCTAAAGGCAGTATGTAGGATATGGGGTCAGGTTAGACGTTGGTTGCATATGGGAAGGATTAGTTTCTATACTCCTATGTCGGCCTCCCCACCTTTGCCCTTTATCTTTCAGGGTACAGTCATGAGTGGTTGGAGGCAAAAATGTATAGTTAATTTGGGTGCTCTTTATGTGGGATCTTGGCTTAGCTCATTTTCAAATTTGCAGGCACAGTATGATCTCCCCAGGCAAGATTTTAAGTACTTACTGCTCCATGATTTTCTGCAGTGAAGAAAGAATGAACTTTCTCCTATAGAGAAATTCCCCTTATTAGAGGCTGTCAGGTATAAACCCAGAATAGGTGTATTATTTGAATTATTGACTGACATCCACGAGGACAATCTGTGGCCCAGTAGGGGAAGTTGGACTCTCGATTTGGCAGAGAGGGTCTGTGGCTGGAAGAGTCACTGGGGATAGCTGACATGGTCATTTTGACAGCTAGTCTAAAGTGTCAGCATTTTGAAATGGATTTTAAGTTATATTATATGCCAGCTAAAGTCTCTAAGGGGGGTGTTCAGATGGTAAATGCAACTGCTGTGAGGCAGATACAGCAGAGATGATGCATATGTTTTTTGCTTGTCCCAAGCTGGTGCACCTTTTTCAGAAATAGAGGTGTTCCATGGCAATATTATTGAAGGCTGTGTCTCCCTCATGCCATCTCTGGTGGGATAGCTGAGGAACGAGAAGGAAACAAAGCTGTTACGAGGGAAGGCTTCCTCATATTTGTAGCAATGGCTGTTGCTCAATAGTGTATAGCCTTGGATTGGCTAAACCCAGATCCCCCTTCTCTGGGACCTGGAGGTCGAGATTCTTGGTCATCTATGGCATAGAGGTGAACCTCTAGAGGCTCAAGGGGTGTAAGAAACAACGAAGGGGAGAGACAATTTGGTCTGCAGTCACTAAATGGTTCGATAATGAATGAGAATGAATAATAATAATTGCATGACAGCCGTTTTTCTCTATTCAGCACTTTATGATTGCACTTTATGGAGTATGTCTTTCTCAGCACTTTATGGTCCCCTGGATTTATGATAAATCGTATAGGACTAGGGTAGTCCATGTGGAGTGGGTGACAATTTTGATTCTGGAGGGGTGGTATAACACAGCAAGCATTAGAACTTTATGGGGATTTGTGCAATAGGTTTGGATCTTCCTCATCTCCCTTTTAAGCTTTGAATGTTTTATGCTAAAATGATGACGTTTTTTTCCCGATGATTATAAGTATTACTGTGATTAATGTTGTCTTACCTTGTATAGTGGAAAATTATAAAATAAAATAAAAGAATCCCTAATTTCTAAAGTGGCTGTGTGTGTGGTGGAATGTTCATCTTGCAACTGTTGCAATTCCGGTGAGACACTGACATGTTCAGTTTTGTCAAATGGTGTTTCTGTTGCCATGGACCATCACGATCTTGGACGTACATTGAGATGACAAACAGGACTTCATATGGGGTACAGCCTCCCAAAGATCCTCTAGGCAGAATATCTAATGCCCTCTGGACCTGAACCTAACACTATAGCTGTTAAGAACTGCTTTAAGACTCTTTTTTAGATTTTCCTCTACCAAATTTCTCTCAGAATAATAGGGGGAAGAATAATGCATTGCTTCATCCAATGTTCTCACTGTATCCCTTTAAGTTATTGAGGCAAAGGCAGGGCCCTGGTCCAAATGGAATGCAGCCACTGCATATGTCCTGATAAAGAATTGCAAGTCTTTCATAAGAGTGTGAGCATCAGCCTATAATTGTGGCCACACTCAAAGAAAGCTGTGGAAAGAATCTACAGCCTATAGAATATATTTGTATGCATCATCTGAATGTAAAGGACCACAATGAACCAGGTACTGCATAGGCTTATTGGACACTAAGGCCCTCATTACAACCCTGGCGGTAAATCCCGCTTTCCGCTGTGCTGAAGACCGCCAACATACCGTTGCGGTGGTGGAAATCTGCTACAGGTATTACGACCTACATCTTGGAATCCGCCACAATACAGACACCCATACAAGTTCGCCACACCAAAGGTCAGTGATAAACTGGCAACACCAAAACCAACACCGTCACACCAACAAGAATACGCTAATACTATCATGACCCATGAATCAACGCGGCGGTCTTTCAACCACGGTAATCCATTGGCGGTACACACCGCTGCGCTCAAAATACACACACACTTACAAAACACAACCACATTGGACAATTCAAAATACACACACCTGATACACATACACACACCACACCCACACACCCAAGCCAATAAAAAGCACACACCCACATTACCCACAAACCCTTACAACCAAAATTTTGGAAGAAGGCCAGAGAGAGAGATGAGCTAACACAATACCAGCATCCACAGACACACAACACCAACACTTATACAACATCCACAGCACCTCAAACAACACACACCACCACATTCCCCCACACATCACAACAGACAGCACCTCACACATCACCCTCACCACATCATGGCACCTCAAATACACCCCAGATTTTCAGACGCGGAGCTCAGGGTCATGGTGGAGGAAATCATCCGGGTAGAGTCACAGCTATTCGGATCGCAGGTGCAGCAGACATCCATTGCAAGGAAGATGGAGCTATGGGGGAGAATTGTCGACAGGGTCAACGCAGTGGAACAGCATCCAAGAACATGGGATGACATCAGGAAGAGGTGGAATGACCTACGGGGGAAGGTACGTTCTGTGGTATCCAGACACCAGATTGCTATAAAGAGGACTGGGGGTGGATCCCCACCTCCTCCCCCACAACTAACAACATGGGAGGAGCAAGCCTTGGCAATAATGCATCCTGAGGGGCCTTGCAGGAGTAGCAGGAGGACTGGACTCTGGTAAGTCATATCTTAACTACTTCATCCCCCCCACCCCACCTGCATGCTGTCACATACTCCCACTCTTACCCTCACCCCCATCACACCATCAACTCCATATGTCCCACTATCACAACCCACACATCTCAATACCAAGGCCCTGCATGCAACACCTATGCATGGACCACCATCACCAAAGCATGTCCAGTACAAAAACCCACAAAGACCCCAAACCAACTATCACAAAAAGGCTAACACAATGACACAAGCACAGGAGTAGAGGGTACCTCACCCAATGCACAAGATGGCACACACAGATACTAAAACTATGCATTTACACCACAACAGGACCCCTACCCAACGTCACTGAACAGGAGGTGCCAGACATATCCAGTCCCCCCACAGAAGAGGCCCACAGTGATGACAGCAGCTCTGCACGCCTGGATCAAGATGACCAGGCCGGCCCATCAGGGACCTCGGGACAGTCCCCTGACACAGTCCCAAACCACCACAGAGCCTCCCCCCTCAGGAAACACCAGGACAGCATCCACCCAGCGGGCCCATCCCTCTGTCCCCAGGACACGTCAATCAGCAGTGTGTCCACCACTACAGGGACCCCAGGCAAACCCACAAACCCAAGACAATCAGGAACCTGGGGTCAGTGGCAGAGGGCACACGGTTCAGAGGACAGAGGCACAGGATAACAGGGAAGCTGGGAGGACTGCTGTGCGACCGGCAGAAGACAGGTCCAGGGATCCCATTCTCCACGAGGCACTCTCCAACATCATGGGAGCATACCACCATTCCCAGCAGACTATGGTCCAGATACTGGCCAAGCTGCAGGAGACACAGCAGCTGCAGGAGGGACAGTACCTTGGTATCAGGGTGGACTTGAAGTCCATTAACACCACCCTGGTCACCATTGCAGGGGTGCTGGCAGACCTTGTCAACACCATGAGGGACATAGTGGCACACAAACGGGCCCCTGACACTAGCCTGGACAATGAACAGCCCTCCACCGGTGCTAGTGGACAGGAGGCACCGCCACAGGACCAACAGGCCACCAGCACCCCACCCCCTGCTGAAGGAGAACCACCCCACAAACGGTTCCTGAGATCCAGGAGCAAGACAGAGAACATTGCCAAGACCCCTGCCAGGAAATAAGACCCTACTGAATGTCACCCATCTGTCCCACTTTGTCACCCTGTCCACCTTGAACTGCCGTTGCTCCCCTTCCTATGCCCCATTGGACAATGCACCTGTGAAACCAAGAGACTGGACTCAACCCTGGACATTCCTCCACCATCACCCCAGCCCATTGCACACCCCACTCCACTTATTAGCACAGAAATAAACGCCCTTGAATAACAAATCACTCTGGAGTCAGTCTGTGCTTTCACAAATGTGTAATTGCAAAATCTCTGGAATATAGCAATGTCAATGTACTTGTTCACATAACAATGTTACACAGCTGTAGGCCAGGAGTAAACGTAGCAGAGGGCACACATTGGGACCCAGATCTGTGAAATAGAAAACCAAAGCAACAAATCAGGGTCCATACACAGAGTGAAAAAGGCAGACTTATGCTAGGTCCTACAATAGTATGAGAAGTGGGAAGCAGTTCCATCTTCTTACCTGTGTCTCACTGGAAGTATTGCATGATGATGTTGTTTCGGTTGTCTACACCTTCTACTTCTGCCTCCTCTTCTTCACTATCCACAGGCTCCACAGCTGCCACAAGACCACTATCAGGCCCATCCTCCTGCAGAAAAGGCACCTGGCGTCGCAAAGCCAGGTTGTGCAACATAAAGCAGGCCACGATGATCTGGCACACCTTCTTTGGTGAGTAGTATAGAGATCCACTGTCAGATGGAGGCACCGGAATCTGGCCTTCAGGAGGCTGAAGATGCGCTCTATTATCCTCCTAGTTCACCCATGTGCCTCATTGTAGCATTCCTCTGCCCTTGTCCTGGGAATCCTCACTGGGGTCAGTAGCCGTGACAGATTGGGGAAACCAGAGTCACCTGCAAATATCGAGGGACAACTGTTAGACATCCTCCAAACATTAGGGAATCTCCCATACCTAGACACCAAATTAAACTGTGTGGGGACTTTAGGCTCACCTATTAGCCACACACAGAGTGCCTCTGGAGTTGCCCCATCACATAATGGATGCTACTATTTCTCAAAATGGAAGCATCATGCAATGAGCCAGCATACTTGGCATTCACATGAGAGATGTACTGGTCTGCCAAACATGCCATCTGCACATTCATTGAATGGTGGCTTTTCCGGTTTCTGTACACCTGTTCATTCCTGCGGGGGGTACAAATGCCACATGTGTAACATCAATGGCACCAATGATGTTGGGGATATGTCCCAGGGCATAGAAGTCACCTTTCACTGTGGGCAAATACTCCACTTGAGGGAAAACAATGTAGCTGCGCCTGTGTTGCAGCAGGGCAGACAACACTCTGGACAACACGTTAGAGAACATTGTCTGGGACATCCCTGATGCCATGGCCACTGTTGTTTGAAAAGACCCACTGGCCAGGAAATGAAGTACAGACAGGGCCTGCACTAGAGAGGGTATTCCTGTGGAATGGTGGATAGCTGACAGAGCAGTGGGCAAACCACCCACTGGAAAGACTTGTGAGACTGTGGCTTAGCATTCCCCAGAATAGAGCAGTGGGCAAACCACTCACTGGAAAGACTTGTGAGACTGTGGCTTTGCACTCCCCAGGATAAAGCAGTGGGCATGGAGCTCCCTCGTGGAGCAGTGGTGTTGTGCGTTCATCCAGCTGAGGTGCCCCCCTCCCCCTCGCCCTGAGGTGCCTCTTTCATCTCAGTCTGATGCCCCTGTAGTGTTATCTCTGTTTCGAGTCAGGTATCCTGTGTTGGCTTCGCCCATGCATTTTGGGACACTGATCCACGGATGATGTTTGATTAATATCCGGACTTGTGTAGTTGGTGTACTTATTTGTATATACTGATTTTTTTAATTGCACTATCTGATTTTTATTGATTACAATCGTTACAATCATTTTCTTTTGTCCTTGCATTCTTCCAGGGGGTGAGGGGGGTGTATATGTAATGTTGCTGCATGTCTTTGTGTGTATGGTGTTGTGGGTGAGGGTGGGGGTGAGGGTATGGGTATTGTGTGTTGCCTGTGTGTGTCACCCTCTTTTCCCTCCCACCCTCCCCTGTGTTGTAGGTGCAGTACTCACTGTGGTCGTCAACGGCGTCTTTTCTGCTCCTGATACAGAGGGAGGAAGACCAGCATGGGCAGGACCTGTAGTTCGGGCTCCATGGTGTCCTGGATCCTTGTTGGGTGTTGAGAGGTGAGATAGCACTGGTATTGCCCTGGAAAGGGTGGCAGATAGGCCTCTTGTAATAGTGTGGGCGGTACTTTGTCCTCCGCCTGTCTGTTGGAGGTTATCGACGGAGTGTTTGTTTCTACCGCCGTGGCGTTCAGAGTGTTAAAGTGGCTGTCTATGTTGGCGGTTTCCACCATGGTTGTGATTCCATTTTTTTTTCCGCCGAGCTGTTGGCAGTATTACCGCTGCTTTATCACCGACGGCCAGGGTTGTAATGAGGGCCTAGGGGCCTGATTAGAATCTTGGTAGATAGGATACTCTGTCACATCGAGACAGACATTCCTTCTGCTGTAGTGCGATCTCCATCGAATATAACGGGATTGTAATATAGCAAACAGGATATCCGTCACTTTTGAGATGGGGGTTACCCTGTCCGCCAAGATAGTAATCAGGCCCTAAGAGGGTCGTCTGCTGTGGGTGCTTGGTGGTGGAACCTTTGATTTGTTGACAGATGTCACAACTAAGGACATACTTTTTGGTCTATTTGTATAAACCATAACACCAACAGAGTTTTTCTAAAAGTGAAATAGTAGCTGCCACACCAGCATGAGCAGAAGCAACACCCTCATGAGCTGCTTCAACTAGTTCTAGCCTACGATCTTGGTTGGGGATCACATGATTGCCCACTCCTGGCATTGTTACATAAGGAATGTTTTGGGGTCTCAAGTGGTAGTTGTTGGGTATGCTTTTGGTAGAAAAATGCCATCAGCTGAAGCATTTACAGTCCCTGAATCTGATAAGGTGTCAGTAGCGCAGATTTTTATTGAAAGACTGGACCAAATAGCACGGATCTCCCATGATAAGTGTAGGCAACTCAGGATTCATTTGTTCCAGTGCTAAAATCAATGCTTTGAGCTCAGCAAGTTCTGCTGCGCAATCCCTATGGGACTGTGTATTTATGTTGAGGGTGGACACCCCGTCCCTCATCACTCTGGAAACAGCTGCCCAAGATGCAGAGTATAAATGGTATCTACAGCAGGCCGAGATGATCAAACAGTATGGATAATATATTTCTACTGTTCTAGAGTTATGACACTAGTGGGCATGGGGTACTTAAGGTTGTATTGAAGAAATCCTTGGGTCTTTAGTTTTAGGTCAAAAACATAGTCAACATCAGTGGTAGTAAAGGAAGTGGCCCACTGTATCCATCATGGATGCAATACTTTTACTTGTTTAATACTGGCTTTTGTAGCAACAATGATGCACTTACCCTGGGCTGATTGTCTCTACTTAATGACAGCAATCTGAAATGCAGTCAGTATTTTATTAGTGGGTGCAAAACACATTTCTGCATTAGAATATAAGTGTGATTTATATGCAATTGGTACTGTGTCACCTTCATTGAATGTGACATTTGTGAATACAGTGACATCTAGAATTACTCGGATTACCACATTTGTTTTGTTTCCACGTGTATGTATTTTCATTCAAACATCTCAGTTTGTCTGTTTGTAATGGTCTCAAAATGTGCCTATGTTTTGGTGTCCAGTGTTTGCCTGAGAAATCTGGACCTATTACACCAAAAAGTGGGTTTATGCATTGAGCATAATCTGATATGTATGTTCTGCCAAATTAAAACAATCCTAACAAGCGTTGCACATTTTGATGATATTTGGTGGCTGCAATTGTGCACACTTCTCTAGCAAGTGTGGTGCCAGACTCTTCCCCTCATTTGAAAGCTTGAATCCTAAAAGCAGGACACTGAGAAATGCAATTTTCATCTTCTAGAAGGTTAGTTTTAATTGTGTTCGGAAATTCACATTACAGTGCAATTTACCCAGGCCAAGTGTGGTGCCAGACTCTTCCCCTCATTTGAAAGCTTGTATCCTAAAAGCAGGACACTGAGAAATGCAATTTTCATCTTCTTGAAGGTTAGTTTTAAATGTGTTCGGAAATTCACATTACAGTGCAATCTACCCAGGCCAAATGTGTATTGAGGTGCTCATTCATCTGATAAATATCATGATATATAGTGTAGTATTGATGTTACATGGGCAGAGTACAGTCCTGGACTCTTCTTGTACCCTTGGGGGAGTCAGCAAAATGGGCACTGCAAGCTGAGCACCAATAGGGTGGTCAGATTCCTGCTTTCAGACACTATGGGCCTCATTTCAACATTGCCGCCCGCCAATGTTGAACCGCCATCAGGCCGCATATGTGGCCTGAAACCCGCTGGCCGCATTGCGACATCCCTGCTGGGCCGGCGGGCGAAAACAGAGGTTCCGCCTGCCGGCCCAGCAGGAAGTACGGCTGTAACATTGCAGCCGGCCTCTTATGGAGCCGGCGGCAATGTGTCGGTGCGGCGGGTGCAGCAGCACCCGTCGTGCAATCCATTCTTTGTAATTCGGGCAGTGGATTGCACGATGGAGCCCCCAGGGGCCCCCGAGTCCCCTTACCAGCAGCCTTTCCATGGTGGTAATTACTGACAAGGACAGGCTGGCAGAAAGGGGACTCGTAAACCCCAGGGCAGAACTGCTTGCAGCACTGCCCTGGTGGATTACAACCGCCGGGACTGCCATGACGGTAGCCTGGTGGTCCCGGTGGTATGACCCTGGTGGGACCGCCACAGTCATGATACAGCTGGTAGAACCGCCAGCCTGTTGGCGGTACTACTGCCACAATAACTCTGGCGGTCAAAGACCACCAGGGTTATAATGACGTCCTATGTTTTGGCAGAAAAAAACATTGGAGATGTCCAAGGTTGTTTTATATTTTTTCCAGACAAGTGCTGTATTTTGTGAGTTTTGAATTGCAAACCTGCGTGTGTGGCTTTTTGAGAATTTGTAATATAGGACTATTTTATATGAATGGTCTGGCTTAGCTACAGTAAATAAAGGGTTATTCATTGGGGCAACACATGGTTCGATCACTCCCTAGTATTCAAGTTGTGAGAGAATTTCCCTCACAGGGGCTTTTGCTTCATGTTTTATGGGGTACTGTGGTTGTACTTGTGGGCTGGACTGTAGAGGTATAACATGATAAGGGGAATTGCTATCCTAGCCCACATAGTTGCAGTACAGTGCTGGTGACTGTGCCAGAGCCCAATCTGCAGCACAGGCTTCTTTTACTGGATCTAGAGTTAGGACTGACTAAGATGGCAAAATGATATTTATCTCCTTGAGGGGGGCTTCTAACAAACTCTGGCGGCTAATCCTCTTTTTATAAGACAATGTCAGAAATGATTTTGCCCAATATGACCACCTTAAATATTCAATTTATAAACATGAACTCTTGAAGATTCTGGCAAACTATTGTGACCTCTGCCATGCTGTCTAGCAGAGTCAATGCCCAAGTCCTGTTCTTCAGTCATTTTCTCAATATTGTGGCATGCTTAGGTGAAATCCCTGCAACCTTCTTCTTTTTAAATTGCGATGTTTGTTGTTGGGGTTTCTCTTTCTTTTTTATTGTGACTTCAGATCAGCGTTGTGAGTCCGTCTTTCTTTTCACATACTCCTCTTTTCTACATTCTGACCACCCACCTCTCTTGGCCCGTTTGTTTGATGAGTCCGGAAAGGAACGAGAAGGGTGTGTATCAGTATACTGCTATTTGTCAGGTTGTTTCAAAGTATCATGATTTCTTAACTTAGCAGCATTTTTCCAAAGTCTCTGAATGCAGAGATTCTCCTTGTGACTTTACTTTATTAGATTTTTGTTTTTCCAGCATTTTGTAGAGGATTCCTGTGCTTGCTTGGTACTATCCTTTTCGGAGTTCCCTTTAAATTGTGGTTTATTTGGCCTGGCCCCTAAATTATCCTGACGTATACTTGTTTAAGTCTCATTAATTATTTTTGGTAGCATGCATTCGTGATATAAGTGAGGAACCTGTGCAAGAGGTTGAGGTACTGCCAACATTGCTGCTTCCCCTATTTTTGAGGATACAGTGGCAAATCGCCCATTAATTTCATTCCCCAGTCCAGGGCTAGGACAGAGGTGTGATCATTTTTAATATGTCTCAACACATTAGGAAGAACCAAAAGAGATGGTGTACCATGGGTTATGGTATATACTGCAGTAAATGCTGTGTCCCATGAAGCACAATCATCAATAGAGGATACCCAAATGGTAAGCACATTGTGAGAATTCTGTGTTTATTTTGGGGTCCCGTGTGGGGAAGCACTGCTTCCAGCTTGTTTGTTTTTTAGTGCAAAACAGAATGGAATTACTTCCTGTCTGGTGGGAACTTTATCCATAAATGCATTACTAGTTACTTGTTTAATCTCCGGTGTTGCCAATTGTTGGTCAGCTGGAGAAGATATCGCTGGGGTAGTATTAAATGTACACATTATGAATTGTGTTAAGCATCTGTAAAAGCTCACTAAGTTATTATATAAGGGGCATAGCTTCGCTGCCTGTAGACTTTGTACATTTGTACATTTTGTACATTTGGATATGGTGTATATGTACCCAATACTGGCCATGTTGTTCCCTCATTTCAGAGGGGACCTAATCTAACATACTCTACTACCAACACCAGTTGTGCTGTTCTTGATATGATAATGGATTGTCTAGATATTTGTTAGCTCTGTCTTGTACTGGTGGGTGAGCCACTGTGTATGTGTGAAATTTATTTGTATTAGCCTCACTGCAGGGATATTGACCCATGGATTTAATCTTTCAGTTTTGTATGCATGAAGTGCCTCAACCCCAAGTCTAACATCTCCACCCCGATAGGTAGCCCATTAGCTAATAAATGTTGTCTGGCAGTATGTCTTAAATTTACAAGAATAACTACTGGATTTGCCACTTCATAAGAACAGAATTCAGAGACAGAAACACCAAATGGGGTATCCTCTTAAAGTTGAAGTTTACACAACCTAGGTGCTACCTTTATAGCTGAGGAGGATTTTCCCTAACACCACGAATGTCTCAGCATAATAGGTGAATAGAGTACTTTAAGCTTGCCAGAGAGAACTACTCAGGTGATCTGCAAAATAGGTACCTGATCTTGATAAATTGGTGGCACCATGTTATGTAATTCCTACTTTAGTAACAGGAATGTGTATTTAGGACAGAAGCACCTTTGAGTGCAGGGGACTGAGTGCAACCCACACAGTTTGGTAGCTGTCAGCCTAACTCTTGGCTAGCTCACAGTGCCTCACAAAATTCTCCCAACCTGCAATTGTGAAAGGCGATTATGACAACCTCAACATGACACTCTGACTCCTCAGGAAAGTTGTGGAAAAAGATCATACCCCTTTCACTTAGTCACTCATGCATGCTAAAATGAAACACAAGATGCTAAATGTATTTCATTGCATTTATTGAACCAGTCGCATGCTGGTCAAAAAAGCATGTGCTGCGATAATTAGACAGATGAAACAAAGCAAGGTGAACAACATCACAATCAGAATGAAGAGGCTAAACATCCACATAATGTTGTGTGTTTCTATATGTTCTAGATATTCCTACTTAACCCTGCATCTACATCTGACAGCATAGGAATTGTAACACTCTGCCTGGGCTGATTTAAGGGATTAGCCCCAGCCCTATACCAAAACCAAATAGCAGGGGTCTGGTTGTTGTATGAATGGCAATCCTCTCAAGAAGCTGAGAAGTAAGGGCCAGCAAAGCTGTCTGTTCTGTAGTACTCGTCCCAGGATGATAATGACAGGAATGTATTCTAACCCCCAAGGGCCTATGTGTAGTTTATCTAATGACCCATGCATCATTTGGACAACAGTTCTGATATAATGCTGTGTCTCAGGGTTAGAAGCTGTGTCCTGGACTGACAACAAAAGTGACGCAGCCAAAAGGTAGTCTGAGCACTATATGTAAATACATTATTTCTAGGCACTCCAGTGGATTCAACCTTAATCCTAGAAGTTACTTGTTCTCCTTAGCTGAACTAGCCAGCCATTTATTTAAGTCACAATATGAATGTATTCTCTACCTCTTTCTGTGTGCTTCTCACTTGACCATTTCTTCTTTTAACGTCTCTTTCTCCCTTTTACCCTTCATGTCTTTGACTCAATGTCTATCCCTCATATATAATCTATTGCTCTCTGTTAGAAGTGGGGTCTTTAGTTGGCAGTCAGGTTACCCCCTGTCCAAGCAAGGACCCTCACTCTAGTCAGGATAAGTCACACACAATCCAAATGATCCTGTGCCCACCCTCTGGTAGCTTGGCACTGAGCAGGCAGGCTTAACTTAGAAGGCAATGTATTGGTGCAATAAATCATACAATAACACCATATAGCCCCACAAAAATACACCACACAGTGTTTAGAAATATATATAATATTTATCTGAGAAAATAAACGATTAAAATGAAATAAGTAAATGATGAGATATCACTGTAAAAGTGATATAAAGGCCCTCATTCTAACCTTGGCGGTCGGCGGAGAGGCGGCGGTCGGACCGCGAACAGACCGGCGGTATTAAAAATGGCATTCTGACCGCGGCGGTCACCGCCGCGACCGACCGCCACTTCCCCACTCCGACAGCCACGGTGGTCATGACCGACGGGCTGGAGTCTGCGCACTCCGGTCCGGCGGTCGACCCAAGACCGCCAACGGTATCATGACCCTGCTTACCGCCGCGGTTTCTGGCGTTCGGGAACCGCCATGCGAACCATGGCGGTAGGCACTATCGGGGCCAGGGAATTCCTTCCCTGGCACTGATAGGGGTCTCCCCCACCCCCCACTGCCCCCCCGAGTCCTCCCCCCACACCCTCCACCCCCCTGCCACCCCCCAGAGGTGGTACGAACCCCCTCCCCACCCCCACCCCGACATGCACATACACGCACCCCGACATGCACACACCCCCAACATGCACATATACACACCCCCTACACACACACATACACAACGGGGACACATACCCGCACACATACATGCCGACATGCGCACCCGCCGAACTACACACATTGCCCATAGGCACAGCAGCACTCCCCGCCCGCATGCACGCACTCACACACCCCCTCTACACACTCACACGCACACCCCCATGCACGCACACATCACACAACACCCCCCCACCCCCTCCCCTCACGGACGATCAACTTACCTTGTGTGTTGGTCCTCCGGGAGGTGACAGGAGCCATGGGGAGGTGACCGCCAACAGAAGACCGCCAACAGAAGACCGACACACAGAAATGTGGGTCGTAATTCTGTGGGCGGTGTTCTGCTGGCGTGGCGGTGGAGGTTGACCAGTCTCCACTTTCCCGCCGACCGCCAGTGTGGCTGCTGGCGGTTTTCCGGCGGAACGCTCCCAGCGGTCAGAATGCGCACAGCGGCATACCGCCGCGGTCGGCGGTCTTCACCGCGGCGGTAACTCGGCGGTCTTGCGAAAAGACCGCCAAGGTCAGAATGACCCCCAAAGTGTCTTAAGTCTTTGCAAAACAAATAAATGCCTCTTAAAAACAATAAAGATGTCTTGCAAGTACAAAGTACCTGGTTCGCATTCAAAATCTCCACAAGGGATTGCGGAGGAGGTGATGCGTGGAAAACAGGGAGGTGTGCGTCGGTTTCGCCCCTTCGCACATCAACTTGTGTTATTTTCCAAGCAGGGAAAGGCTTTGTGTCGATTTCCGGTGCACAGACTTGGTTTCTCTTCTAGTTGCAGGGTTTCCTGGTGTCCCGGCAACTGTGCGTGGAATCCTGGGCTTGCAGAGCGAAGTCACAAGCGTTGCATTGATCCAGTGGGTGTGGAAATTTCTCCCACACGGCAGGCGCTGTGTCGATTCCTCTCTGGAAGTCGGGCTGCATCATCCAAGGTCGGCTGTGCGTTGATCCGGTGGGCCGTGTGTCAAAGTTCCGGTCGCAACACAGGCGCTGCGTCGATCTTTTCCTTGCAAAGTCGGGCTGCGTTGTTCCAGTTCGGTGTGCAGTGAATTTCTCACCGCGGGGCAGGCTGTATGTCGTTTTTAGCAGAGCGTGCATCACATTTTCACCACACAAGGAGTCCAGTTGCAGGAGTGAAGTTGTTTTGGTCCTGAGACTTCAGGGAACAAGAGGCAAGCTCTATCCAAGCCTTTGGAGAGCACTTCTCAGCACAGCCAGGGAGCAGCACGGCAGCAGGGCAACAGCAAGGCAGCAGTCCTTGTCAGAAAAGCAGTCCCAGTGAGTCTTTTGGGCAGCGAGGCAGTTCCTCTTGGCAGGTCTGGTTCAGGGATTCTTCACCAGCAGGTTTCTTGTCGAGAAGTAGCTGCCAGTTAGAGTGTCTACCACAAGAAGTGTCTAAAGTCTGTGAATTTGGGTCCTCTTCTTAAACCCATTTTGGCATTTGAAGTAGACTTACTTGAAAGAAAAGTCTCACTTGTTTGTGAAATACTGCCTTGCCCAGGCAAGGTCTCAGACAGACACCAGGGGGTTGGAGTCTGCATTGTGTGAGGACAGGCACAGCCCTTTCAGGTGCGAGTGACCACCTCTCCTCACCCTCCTAGCACAGATGGCTCATCAGAATATGCAAGCTACACCCCAGCCCCCTTTGTGTCACTGTCTGGAGAGAGGTGCAAACAGCCCAACTGTCAAACTAACCCAGACAGGGAATCCACAAACAGGCAGAGTCACAAAAATGGTTTAAGCAAGAAAATGCCCACTTTCTAAAAGTGGCATTTTCAAACACACAATTTCAAAATCAACTTTACTAAAAGATGTATTTTTAAATTGTTAGTTCAGAGGTCCCAAACTCCACATGTCTATCTGCTCCCAAAGGCAATCTACGCTTTTATCATGTTTCAAGGCATCACCCAGGTTAACCTATGAGAGAGACAGGCCTTGCAACAGTGAAAAACAAATTTGGAAGTACTTCACTGTCAGGACATATAAAACACACAAGGATATGTCCTACCTTAACCATACACTGCACCCTGCCCATGGGGCTACCTAGGGCTTACCTTAGGGGTGACTTATATGTAGGAAAAGGGAAGGGTTAGGTCTGGCAAGTGGCCAAGTCAGACTTACAGTTTAAAACTGCACACAGACACTGCAGTAGCAGGTCTGAGACATGATTACAGGGCTACTTATGTGGGTGGCACAACCAGTGCTGCAGGCCCACTAGTAGCATTTCATTTACAGGCCCTGGGCACCTCTAGTGCACTTTACTAGGGACTCACTAGTAAATCAAATATGCCAATCATGGATAAACCAATCAACAGTACAATTTACACCGCAAGCGTATGCACTATAGCACTGGTTAGCAGTGGTAAAGTGCTCAGAGTTCTAAAGCCAACAAAAACAGGTCAGGACAAATAGGGGGAAGGAGGCAAAATGTTTTGGGATGACCCCACAAAAAGGGCAAGGTCTAACACTCTCTGGATCTCTCTCTCTCTCTCTCTCTCTCTCTCTCTCTCACGCAGACCCCAAGGTCAGTCTGCAGTGAAAGCTGTTCCCTTGGACACAGGATATCTGCTGGCCCCGGACGTCCTAGCTGCTGTTTCCATTGTTTACCCTGTGCTGACGGGAGCATCACTAATCAGACAAGTGAGTTCAATCCCTATATTTCCAAAGCAATCCAAAGCAATAGAAGAAAGTTCCAAAATGTATGTAAGAGTCATATATTTCACTAAGGCAAAGAGTTGCTATGCCAGCAAGCCCATTACATAAATTATAGATTTCAGGTTAGATAAGTGCCAAAAATAAATTAATATGTACCAAGCAATCAGCAAGGCAAAATATTTCACCTACATTGAGATACATGATGTACTATTCTTTCATAATGGTGCTCACTCTAACAGCACAAACAGCAATTACAACTTATGGAATTTCTTTATGATGAAAAGTTGATCCGAGATCACCTCAAAATGACTCTGCGAAACATAACACTAACCCCCTGTTGATCCATACAAATGAGGCATGAGGTGGCAGGAACAGTGCAAACACCACTAGGATTTCCCACAAAGCTGTATCTACTACCAAAGTGAACATGAAATTTACCTAAATTCCTAGTAACAGATGAAGCAGGAGCCAACTTTGAGAACAGAGAAATTATGTGTCTCACCTCACAATGGATTTGTATTAGTCACAAAATGACACATTTATTATAATTATCCATTGTTGGTTATCTTCATTTCTGCATATATGACTGAATATAGGAACAAGGCCGAACACTGAGTTTGTTCCTATGATTACTGAACTGCAAGGTTGTAGTAGTTAGACTCTTGATCTAGGCAAGACTGCTGGTTTAAGGATGACAGCATGTTTTTTGTAGGTAACTATGCCAATCCTACAACAAGTCCCAACTGTCGTCCCTACCCCCAGCTCACAAGCAGTACTTCACCAAAGACCCAAACAGTAAAAGGTGATTTGTGGCAGCCTTTACGCATGGACTTAAGAGTGCAACATCTCATTGAGGTCGTGGTTAAACAGAGATTACCATTGTCTCACATGAGCAACATGTCTCTGTCACACATAGGCAGTGAAAGAGATGCAGTGATATTTTCAATTGGTTTTATTGACAAAACTGCAATATACTGTAAATTGCATAGGCTGCAATGATTAGGATAATGAACAATGCAAGAAACAGATTTGTGAAAATGAGAGTCATTAAAACAAAGACCCCCACCATCTTGCAATAACATATTTTATGAAATAGACACAAAATCATCCCTAATACCCTAGCATAATGAACCTAATCTCTAACCTAAAGAGAGCTAGGTGTGTTTAACCTAATCTGCCAGTACCATATCCATGAGTAGAGCCCCTCTAACCCTCGTTATCTTGGAATGAGGTGTCTAGATCAGACTCCTTGGGGACCCAAGGCTGTTCAACATCACTGCGACGTGTAGCATAGATAACGTCGATGGCATCTGATAGGAATCCCTCTGATTATCTTGTCAGTGTGAGATGTATTTATACAGATCTTGAAGGACCCCTGACATAGGTATGTTTCCAAACAATAGATAAGAAGGCATGCTTGGGGTGGCAATTATATAAACAATTCCCTGAAAAGGTACATTATGTTACTTTTACACGAAAGTGAGAAATTACATGATGTGAATACCTTTGTATCTTATTTATCATTGACGCTGATAGTGATGCCTTTACAAAGTGGTACTGATAATGTGAAACTAAAACATCTTCCTAACTATAAACATGGCAGCCATCTTGAAAGAAATAATTAAATAAATAAGTTAAAACACAGCAAGCTAAGAAGTTTAAAAATCACTAGGTGACGAGTGCACAGGCCTGCAAGCCAAAGGATAAGCTAAACTCCTGATTATCAATAAAACTAAATCGGATCCACTGCAAGCCGAGTCCCACAGAATAGGAAATGGGGGCAGTGTAGGGACACCCAGACTCCTTAGCTCTGGAGCTGGGGCCAGGGCCTAAAAAGCATTTTTTATTAGAATTTTCACCATGGATCTGCCAAACTGTTTTAAAAAAACAAGCGCAGGCTCCTATGCTTGTTTTGTATAAAGACAATGGGTGGGGCAATTAAATTTTGAATGCACTAAGGTAACTATAACTCACACCCTCACCATGCTCTGCTAGCTACCCCAACAATTATGGCACTCCTTACACCTTTAATAACATAATTTATAATATCAATGTAATATTTGCAGTAAAGGTTTTGAAGAAAACACTTTGCATGGCAGGGGCGAGAGTTTTAGTTACCTTAGAGCACGGTTTATAGTTCCTTGAAATAACTCTAACTAAAACAGGTGAATTTCTATCGTTTTGTAAGTTTAAAATTAAAATGTGAGCCTAACTATAACATCCCTGTAAACTTTGTTTTTTTAAGTGAATAGATGGATAAAAAGAGAGATAGATAGAGAGAAATAGATATATAGATACAGAGATACAGAGAAATAGAGAGATAGCCTTATAGGCAAATAGCTACATAGTTTCCAGCACTTCAAGTTCTGTTGGTTGAAAATATATTTATTAAAGCACTTCCATGTTTCCAGTAATGCGTTTTGCCTGTCCCAAGCACTGATCACACATAGGGTGGGGGGGTGCCAATTACAAATTCCTTATGTACTAAAATGTCACTATGCACACAATCGACATGGAAGAAACACTTTAAATGAATTACAGTGCTCATTTTTCAAAATCAAAATCATGACATAGCAATCCATGTCTAATTTTAAACTTCTTTTCAAAATCACCAAGTTATAGTGTGCTCCAGTGTAAAAAATGTATTGATGTATATACTGTGAAATATCTAGTTTGCGTAAATAAAGTATAACACTAATTTCAAAAGCTACTATTTTCTTCAAATTCATTCAAGGCTCATTACGTAAACAGCATCAAATCCTAGTGGGCAAATCACTAATTGCTGCTATACACAGAATCAAAAGTAAAACACAAATAAATTAGCAAAATAAAGCCCAAGTGGACATTCTCCATAGTAGAAAACAGCCCTTACGGGCACACTGCACTTCACTAATTACTGTGTATGCCATACTTATGAACAGTAAACATGTTCTGCCTATTGCTAAGGTTAAGACAGTGGCATATCATGTATTCAAACATTCCTTGTGTGACAATCATGATTTCCCAAAATTCGCTATTACACATTTATCAGGAATAAAATGAAAATACCCCCCACCCTTGCAGTTTAAAAAGTGGAGGTAGAAACAAAATCTCTAATCTAAACAATGTTGACTACTTATACAATGTGGAGACATTATTGATGGTTACCCTTGATCAACAGTTCTTCATCATACAAACTCATAGATGTGTGTACAACTCTCCATCAATGTTTAACCCCCTTCGACGTTTACTATCTAATCTCATAATGTATATTGATTCCAGTTTTGTAAGATAGTTTTCTCTATTGTCTCCCTGAATTGTTTTAGACACTGCATCAATATCAAAATACTTAGGTTTTCTATTGTCGTCGCCATGCACTGAGGCAAAGTGCATTGCTACTGGATATGTTTATTTGCTCGAACATGTGCAGTATCCATTTGTGAACTTGAAGGTTAGTACTCCCCACAGACTGTAGTCCACAAGGGCATTCCGGTACATGAATTGCATGTTCTGATTTACAGTCATACGGGCCCTTAATGGTTTGTGTGGATTTTCTCAGTGGTGTACTAAAGTGAGTCCTATTTGTGCCATACTCACAGGCTCTACACTTACTGCGTTTTCGAAAACCTTTACCGCTTTTGAACCAGGTACTCTTCTCTGGTTCTACGTTCTACGTCATAACTCTTCACCAGGTCATCACAAATTGACCTTGCCCTCTTAAATGTACATCCCACTCTAGGAGAAACCACGGAGCCTATCACTGGGTAAATGCCAGTACAGATTCAAGATTTTCCTTATAAAGATATGTTCAGTAGTGTATTGTAAGATTAACCTGTGCTGTGTCACTCGTTGCTGTTTGTCTTTGTCTGAATACAACAGTCTCCCTGGTCCTTTGACTTGTTTTCTTAATAGCATCACATAACAACCCCTTGGTTTATCCTCTTTCCCTGAATCTTTCCTTCACGTCTTTAATGGCCTTCACAAATTCGACATCTTCACTACTATTCCTGCACTTGCATAATACTTCATCACAATGAATGTTTACAATCAAATTACACAGATGGAAACTGCTTGTGTGAAAATGAGTATTTCACAGGTCGGCTTTCTATACATTTTTCGTTCAAACCTCCGATTCTTTATATACACAAGTAAATAAAAACATACCACTTCCAATATGGTGATGGTGCTGGTAAAATGGAGGTTCAAATTATTATCATTTATGCCGTTCACAAACTCACTGGCACTCATTTTGGAACCTCTCCATAAAATAAAATGATTGTCTATAAACCAACACCACTGGAGAACATTTTCATTCCATTCCTTACTGTATTGCTGCTGGAGCACCTGCTCCTTCCACCAGACCATATGCAAATTAGCATAGCTGGTGCCCATAGCAGTACCTCTTAACTGCTTGTACGTTTGATTGTTGAACAAGAAATATTGTTTTCTCGGCTTCATCCTTCTAGCTAACATATCTGTGTGCCTCAGTAATGCCAATGTTCTAACACTAAGAAAATGTTGCATGGCGTTCAAACCATCCCTGTGCTTTATGCTAGCATACAACGAAGTCACATCCATAGAAATCAAAAGAAAATCATCTTCCCAGGATATATCAAAGATCCATTTTAGAAAATCCCCAATCTCTTGAATGAATGACAGGAGAGTTTTTACATAGCTTTACAGGAAGTAGTCTGCATCCTGTAAAATATTTTATAGTAAGCTTCCTATTACTATTATTATAGGCCTTCCTAGGGGTTGTTTTGGGCTTTTATGCAACTTTGGTATACAGAAGATTGGTATTTTAGGATTATAATTATTTAAACACCAACATTCATCCTGAGTCAATAAATTATTGTTTCACCACTCTATAAAGTAATTATGAAATTTCACCTTAACTTCCTTCACTTCAAAAAAGTGGTCTTAGCATAATATTCTAAACCAATCAACTGGTGGGTTGCTTCCTGCATGGCCAATTCTTATCACAAAATTGGCATCTGCTTGCAGTTTCTCAATCAATTTATTGTACGCAACTCTGTTTGCATTAAATTTCAACTGTCGCTGTCATGAACTTTGAACATGAGGAATATACCTCCAAGACAGGGTTTCAAAATTTAATTTTGTTGGATATTGCTGGCATCTAGTAGTGTTGGACAAAATTTTGATTGATTATTTACCGCAAATACGTGGACACTGATTATTTGTGTTATTATATTCTTTTTTACATATGGTTGACTAACATATTTTAATAACTGATTTGTTATTTGTGATTTTATATGTTAGGTGACATCAAAGTCACTGAGATAAGAGGTAATATTATTCCTCTTTTGTATATATTGTGCATGTTTCAAGATGGTGGATTTTTTAGGGGGAAAGCATTGTGCTAATATGGATTAGTCCTTTCTTTTTGTTGTTCATTAAAGGTCTAGTGAGTGTTTCTTCTACACCGAAGGTTGAGTATTCACCGACCCGGTCTCTTTGTTATTATAATTTTGGTAATCCGAGGAAAATCTTACACCATTAATCTAGTCCTTCTGTAGGAAGTGTTCTATTACAGTCGCCTTTTTTGGGGTAGTTACCTAAGAATTTCACCAGTACCCAGGACGGTAGTGGTTTACAGTTTCCATGAGCGGATATTGTTAATTTGAAATTATTACGCATGATGGGCTTTTCATCCATATATATTTAGTTTAACTGTGCCATTTGTTGTATGAATTTTAACACATGAAATGTGTAATATCAAGCTCACCCCATGTTCCTTTGTTATCCAATCTTGACCTTTTTTATGACCATTACTATACACAGTGTCAGCTTTTGTCCCTGACATGCGATTCCCAAGGAGCCTTTCCTGAATCTGGGGATGGTAAACTTTTATTTTTAATATTCATGTGTGATCTCTCACCATGCACCTCTTCACGTGTGCACATTTATCACTACATTCTGGTCACTTTTGACACGCATGATTTTGATTTTCTTTTCCAGGGCGACCTTTATTGTTGTAGCCAGTTGACTTAACGTAAGTGACTGTCCTTTTTTTATCTCCCACTTTTGGGTTTTCTTTAGTTAAGACTTTTGGAGTGGTTGTTGTATAATGTTTTTGGTCCTGATGAAGCGTCGTAGGATCCGGCTGGATCATCAGACGCGAAACATGTCGACCCACGATTAAAGGTACCTGACAGTCTCAGTCCTCCTGTGTTTTCTTTTTTTGTGTTGAAAGTAATTGAGCATTGCGTCTCATTTTTACTTTCACTTAGGTTTTTAATCTTGGCCTCCATCTCACCTATACGGATTAAATTCATGATGTCTTTTCGAGATGGATAACCAATTTTATTCTTTTTCTACTCTCTCCAGTTTGCTGTGGGACCTATAAGCGGGTTCTCCATCCACATGACCTGGATTTATAATCTACTAAAAGAGAAATATGGTTAAGAGCCCCCTTAGGGGAGCCCACCAGGCAATGCAGCACCGGCCTGGCGAGGAGCATTCCCGATGACGAAGCTAGTCATCCATTGTGATGCATGAGGGTTCACGCTACTGTAGTAGCAGGTCTCTTGGTTTTTTGTTTGGAACAGTGTACTCTGTGACATTGCATGATTACTAATTTTGGGAGACTGTACACTGGACCATTAATCTCCTGGTCCCTCCCGCTCATTGATTTACATTAAAGGTTTATACATTGACAAAAACAAACAAACAAATGTTAAAGTGATGTTATAGTTAGATGAAAGAAACTGACAGTAACAACAGACTGTTTTAAACTAAAAAAAAAACACTGAAATTCATCAGTTATAGTTATTTCCAGCAAATATAATGTGTACCCCAAAGTAACTATAACTCATGTCTCAATCATTGACAGTGTTGTCATCATTACTATAATTTTAAAAGTTGCAGTGATGCTATCAATGATGCTACAGAGCATGTCATGAGTGATGTCATATGAGGGGTAATTAGCTGTGAATGGTGAGGGTGTGAGTTATAGATGCTTTTTGATACAATCATGTTTTTTATCTTGGCCCTGGGGGTTCCCTCTGTGACCCCACCAAAAGGGCTAGGGGGACAGGGTATCCCTCCCATCTCCTCCGATACCCTTTTTCTTAAACAAACTCTGATACCTTTTTTCTCAAAAACTATGAATGGGTTTACAACAAATCACAAAAAATATGTTTTCTGGACCAAGATGTAGCTTTGTGCCAAATTTGCGGTAGTGCTTTCCAAAAAAGTCTATGCAAAATGCTTGACGATTTTATGTTTTGGTCCCCTGTTTTTTCAGCCCCTATTTGGCAGAAACTAGGCAAAAAGAACACTTTTTTGGAAAGTTTTGTGAAAATTTGTCAAACAGCGCCTAAAGTTATTAGAAAACCAAAAAAATACATTTTCTGTCGAAAAACATGCTAAATATACAAACAATCCTACAACAAAGAGTGCTTTTTGAAAGTCACAATGACATTTATGAAACAACTACATACAGAGTATAATCAAGAGCTGATAGATTGGTGACACCAAGGGCTGATCTCCCATGAAGAATATAAATTGTTTTAAAGTGACTATCCACAAACTTTGGCTTTTTACCTAACACCTAAGGTGCATAAGTACAGGAACACCCCACCAAGACATCCCATTATATCAGCCTGGGATGGTGTATTTGAAAGTACGTCTATATATGTTGATTCTTGCCTTCAGGATTTGGTTAAAGCCCTGCCCTCATACACACAGATATGAAGGACTTTCTCTGGAAAATATATGATTTAATATGGGAAGAGGATTATCTTTTAATGACTTTTGATGTGCAGTCTTTATATAATTGTACAACATGCTGATGGGCTGAATGCAATGCAACCATTTTTAGGGGCCAGACCTGGTAATTTATGGAAGCACACTCAGATGTTGATTAAAAGGATTCAGAGATGCTTAGAGAACTTTTTATACCTCATTGTCTAGGTAAAAAAACAAAAACATTGAAACCAAACTGTTTAGAAAGCCAATTCCAGTACTCTTTGTTGCATGCATCCAGTTTCCACCCACCACAGTTAATCAATAGCATCCATTATGGAGAAAGTTTAAGTGTAAAGCTTGACTGAGGTGAGGGTGAGAAAGAAGCAAAATCTCTGCATCACTTGTCATGGAGATTTGTTGTGAGAAAGTTACTCTAGAAGTAGTATACACAAAGCACAAGAAAAGGTGAAATCCAGACCCAAAGAATAACTAGTTTTTGGGAAAAGAGAAGCCAAGAAGGCTAAAATGATTGATCTACATTTCATAATGATCACAACTTTTAGCAAACATTAAGAGTTGGTACAATTAACAATACACAAGCATTGGCATCTTATCAAGTATGACTCAGTGGTAGGAAATGTAGCCCGCCAGAGACCCGGAATAACATTCCGAAGGGCAAGAGCAATGAGAGAAGAACTGGTTTGAAGTCGCCCTGACTTCTGAATACCCAAATTTCAGAATTCAGAAAATGCAGAAAATGTAAAGCTTGCAGTCATGGTAGGAATACTAAAGAGTTTGCATTACCCGTTACTGAGACAAATTTTTTTATAAGAGGCAATTTTCATTGCAAGGCAAATTGTGCATTATACATCTTGAGTTACCCATGTTCATTACTCTATGTAGGAAGCTCTACACTCTCTGTACAAAAGAGAGTACTTGAGCATTTAAGGGCCGTTAGGAATAAAGACAGGGCTTATTGAGCGAGGCTAAGGGTTAGGTGTATTTTGTATTTGATGCAAATCCTCCTAGCATAAGAGGAGGGGACAGGGAGAAATCTTTGAGAAAATTTGAATCATGGAGTTGAATACTAAGAGCCCAGCAGGATGACACATGGAAGAAGATATGCATGCACATTTGTAATTACTTCTTCCCTTGAGAAACAAGAATCACAGTACTAGGATATTTTAATAAGACACAATGAGGTGCTAGTTTCAAACAGAAATGTTGTTTGGTGCATTGGGTTTTTTTCTGTTAATGTTCTGAATGCTAAGACTCGAAGACTTAATGAAAGATTTCAAAATAGGTTTGATGAATGAAACTATGTGCTTCATCAGTAACGATCAACAACACTCATCATGAATATTGAATACATTTAGCCCATCTGGGCAGAATGTTTTGTATTAAGGATGTAATCACAGAGACACAAACTGTGATGGGAGTGATGTTATATTGGGCATGATGTTATATTGTAAGATGACATGGCTGCAATGTGTCTCTTAATGATAAATGTGTTAGTTCTGATGAGGTATTGATTTTGCAACATTGTGGTATTTAAGTGGCCAGGATAATTAAGTGGACGATGCTATAGCAATTCATGAATTTTTCTTATTTTAGGCCAATAATTATTTAAATGTTGGTAATAATATAATAATCTATCAAAATATAGCCACGTGCACTGAGGTTTTGAAGTCTGTTTCCCATGATAATGTTGATGTTACACGTTCATGTTTGTAAATTCGAGCACAAAATGACAACTAAACTATTCATGAGAAAGGCTGCATATGCAGCCGAAACATGCCTGAAATGTCACGGCAACTCTAATAAAAATTCCACGATCTTGTAGCTCTTGATCAGTAGGAACTTAAGTCACGTGTGGCCTGATTTAGAGTTGTGCAGTAATGTAAAGGAGGGTGGACCACCCGCCTGCCAAGAGAGCAGAGACTATTGTAATGAAGGCAAAGTAAAATAATGTGATGTAACTAATACCTGGCATGTTTCCCTGTTCTGCCATGTTCTAAACCACTTCCAAAGTCCTTTACAAATTAAACTTTTTTTTAAACTGTCTTCTGCTTATCATTATTAGACCTACCTACTTCAAAGTCATAAATAGCATGACATGTATTAAGAAAAAGACATCCTTTATCTTCTTCAGATTCTTTAGAATGCATGAAGTGCCCAGAAGAGTACTGGTCGAACAGAAAAAGAGATCGCTGCATCCAAAAGCAGATTGAATTCCTTTCATTCGAGGAACCACTGGGATTCATTTTAGTTTCCATAGCTGTCTCCTTTTTTCTCACAGCTCTTTTTGTCCTGTGCGTTGTCATAAGGTATCGTCATACTCCAGTGGTGAAAGCCAACAACCTTCAGCTCAGCTACCTTCTGCTTTTCTCCCTCATGCTGTGTTTCCTCTGTGCTCTTGTTTTTATTGGACAACCGAGACGGGTGACCTGTATGCTGCGTCAGGTGATCTTTGGCATATCATTCTCCCTCTGTGTTTCCTGTGTATTGGCCAAAACAATCACAGTGGTCATTGCTTTTAGGGCCACCAAACCCAACAGTACCTTAAGGAGATGGGTTGGCTCCAAGACGTCCTATTCTATTGTCTTGGTCTCCTGTTCAGTTCAGTCTTCTATTGGAACCATCTGGATATGGACAGCACCCTCCATCCCTCAATTTAACACCAAGGCTACGAATGGGAAGATGATAGCAGAATGCAATGAGGGGTCTATTCTGATGTTCTACTGCACGTTGGCCTTCATGGGACTATTGGCTTGTATATGTTTTATGGTTGCTTTCTTTGCTCGGAATTTGCCTGACTGCTTCAATGAAGCGAAGTTCATCACCTTCAGCATGCTGGTGTTCGTCAGTGTCTGGCTCTCATTTATCCCAGCCTATCTCAGCACAAAAGGAAAATTACTGGTAGCTGTTGAGGTTTTTGCCATCTTGTCCTCTGGTGCTGGTGTTCTGTTCTGCATATTTGCTCCCAAAATATACATCATTTTCGTAAGACCAGAAATGAACACAAGACAGTATTTGGTTTCCAAATCAACATTATCCATTAAAAATACTAGCTAACCATGTCTGTTTATTTGTCTTTCTATATGTAGACGTTGCACACTCCTCATATCTTTTACCAGAAAGTTATTCTTACCTTTATTCTTACCTTTGTATGAATGGATTTCCAAACTTTCAATGAAACACCATTTTTCCATTTTTCTGATCTATAAAGCAACTAATTCAAAAAATATATTTTAGCCGTAAACAATTTAAACCATTGTAATGTTTTATTGTTTATATGGCCATGTTTTTGTATTAAGAGGTTGAATATACATACACAAGTGAGTGATTAAATGAGTGGAATGCATAGCTCACTGCATGGAGAGAAGTGACTGTAGGCTTTTGCTATTTAGTCACCGGACATTCTAAATATATTTGAAGTGGTGGCTTTCCATGTCGGTTGAAAGGAAGATGAGAGTGGGTTTTAAAAGTAAGTTCAGGGAATGTCACCACAAACGTGAAGTGTCAGGACAGTGTGTGGTGTTTTCCACTGTAGAGAGATGGCAGAATCATTGAGCCATTAGACGCTTGAAATAGTAATAAAGTCCTACTAAGAGTGCACATATTCCATGCTCTGCACTAGGTAAACTGATCTGTGCTTAATAGCTATCTATTGATCATGCATAATGTTTTACTTAACTCTGATCCCACCTGAAAGTCAGAGGAGATCAACATAGTCTTATTAGACATAGTTTAGTTTTTCAGTTCACTGATCAGAGGAATTGTAGTATTTTTGGTTTATATGCATTTTCCGTATTTTTTTCAACATCCATAGAAAGGAATATCAAGGGCACAGTGGCAAATCCCTTTCTTATGCTGACAATATGGAACTTAATGAATCAACAAACTGTGCAACTATATATATATTTTTAGCTCTCTAATCATTACCTGCGGGTTAAAAAAAATTATGCACTCATTACTTGGGCTCACCTCTGACCTAGCCGCAATGTCAATCAAGATATTTAGAGTAATATGTTTAACTTTTTTTTCAGTTGCAATAGGTAGGAATAAATATTATAACTGATAATTCTATCGACCATCTGTAGATTAATGATAAGATACATTATCCATCAATATTAGGACCAGTTGCTGAACCTTTCTGACCCTTGATGAACTATTTTGGATGGATATTCAATTGAGTCATGTTAGATGCATTAATACAAGAGTATCCTTACTAAATGAATGCACCATCTACCATGGCTTTTTAGCAGCGCCATTTGGAAAGGTGAATTATGAATGAACACTTCTGCTTCTCATGCACTTCAAGAATATTAACAAAAAATGCCAATTAAATGTAAGTTCAAATTTCAAACTTAGTGTTCAAAGTTACAGGCCAAAACAAATATGAGAACATATGTGCATATGTGCCTTTGGCATCAAAAAGGGCACTTGACAGCCCAATACATCTAGCAGGCCATCCATAGCTGCTATCTTTGACCATCACTCCCTTATATTTCTCCACCATTCCAAACTACAACACTATTTTGATCCTGGCAGCTCTTTTACCTCATAGGTCATTGCTCATAGGACTATGTACAGGCTTGCCCCAGTAATCATCAGAAAACCTAAAAAATGAAAATTTGAATAATTCCCTCAAAGAGACTAGTTTAACACAAATGAACCAACCATACATTCTAAAAGATGCGACCATCAATTTAAGAAGCATTTAAATCTTACTGTGGAATGGTGTGACAAAGTCCACAAGAATGTCTGCTTTGAGAAAAGAAAAATATCAGTGAGGCACCAAACCAAGGAAGGTAACTTGAAAATCTACCACAAACAAATTTTATCAGAGCAGATTGCTAAACACACATTTTGCATGACAGGTTATCATGGCTAGGTAAAATGTAAAAACAAGATCATAAATATGACAGATTGACTGGGCCTATCAAGTACTGCCTTCATTTTGCTGGTATTGCTTTAAATACCATCGTCTGAAATTTGAAACATATGGAATAAAGTTTAGAGCCTCCGATCACACACTTGTCAGCCTTAGCATAGCAAGAATGGTATCTCAGTCCTCTCAGTTTTTATTTTACTTGAGTTGTATGTTGCAGAGTGTCCGAGAATAGCGCAATATCACCTAGGTTAACCACATTGAAGACATCCAATAAATCACAGAACAAATCATTCAAGAAATGCGGAAATGTAGCCAGAGCTATGAAAAGCCTAAAGTACATCAACAGATATGCCTAGTGTTCATCATCCATTCATCATCCTCTCAAATAGGGCCCAGATTGCATGCCCCTGAAAAGAAAAGCACAGGTTTAACAGTAAAGAGATGAGATGAAGGGGGTATTGATTGCAAACAGTCATTAACTTCATGATAATTCATACATGGTCTGTACTCCTCATTTGCCTTGGGTATGAAGAATATTGGAGTCCTTGCTGGTGAGGTTGAATGCCACATATAACACCTCTCCTAGTTTTCCATCCAATAGTGGTGTAAAACTTTGGTGTAAGACTTAGGGCCTCATTACGAGGCTGGCGGTCTTGTGACTGCCGGCCTCATGGTGATGGTCAGTACCGCTCCTGCTCTGGCAGTCTGACCTCCACATTGCGACCCTCGCAGTCAGACTGCCAGGGTAGCACCATCTCCGCAAGGACTGGTGATCCCGACAGGCAATGGTGGATGTTGGAATCAACCAGGGCGGTGCTGCATTACAACCTGGTTCTCCACCAGCCTTTTCATGGCGGTTTCACTGCAATCAAAAGGGTGGCGTAGAAAAGGTGCAGGGTGCCACAGTGGGGCCCCTGCATTGCCCATGCACTTGGCCTGGGCTGTGTAGACAGTGAGCATTGCAAGGGTGCTGGTGTCCCCTTTGGGTGGCAGCGTTGCTGCAACAGTGCTTCCACCTCTTTCTCGCTGGGGTGACGGGTGGAAACCTTGGTTTCTGCCCTTCAGCCCAGTGGGAAAGTTGTAATGGGCACTGGGGTAGGTAGCCAGTATGGAAGCAACCTCCCCGTCGAATTTTCAGCGAATTTTCGGCGAATGGGTCATCCCATCTGCCGAACTCTTAATCAGGCCCTTTGTCTTTTTTCAAAGGATAAATCTGCCAGAAAGGAATGATGCGTCGGGAATAAAATTAATTTTAAAATCATAGTCTCGATGAGGAGGTAAATAACCTCGATCTTCTTGATGTACACATAAAAGAACACTCTATAAACTGGTGGAATGAAATCATCTTCACTGGGCCGTTCTTTTCCCTAGGTATTTATTGGAGTCTGTGATGTATTTTTCAAAGTTTAACACTGACTTATGTGAGGTAGGTCTCAAGTAGCAAATCTGTTGGCAAAATGCTGAGTAGAAGGTCAACAAGGTCATATACTGATCTGTCACAGGATTATGCAATTGCAGCTAAGAAGGTCTACTCACAAAAGTTAAAGTTGTGGCAACAGTAACATTAAATTGAATTTCAAAAGCTTGCCGAGCATCAGTTGCCATCAGTAAGTGTAAAATATCGCATTTTACTGCTTGGCAGACTAATATGGAGTCCATCCTATACAAAGATGCCTGTGCTCTAACATGCCGCCAGAAACCCGGTCTGTCTATTGAACAACACAGGGTGGTCAAGAGTGTAAAAGCCCTGTTAAAGATCTGGCAGCATCTAGATCACCAGGTCCCTGAATTCTCAATCCCTGTTCCTATGTGATGGTGAACAAACCCATTCAGTATACAGTCAAACTCCATATACTTATTAATCTGAATGTTAGCTATCTTCTCCAAAACATTCAATATTTAGGGATATTGTACATTAACAACAACTTCTGAACTCCATTGCATTAAGGCCAGCTAGTTTTGCCTGGAGAGGAGTTTTCCAGGATTTTTTTCAAATGATGTGGGATACCTCCCTCACTTAGAGGTCTGGTATCAGTTTCACAAATATGAGCCAAACACCATTTATCATACTTTAATCGCTCTAAACAGAGAATGGTCTAAATGAGAGAAGGTGGGATTATTGCATTGCAAAATCACAAATATTTTGGCAATAAAGCTTTCCTGAAATGTAAAAAAAATGGTGGCCCTGAGCAGTAAAGTGTTGACATTTACCACCTTGGCAGCATTATTGCTGAGGACCATGGCTCTCCTTTACTCTATTTTCTCAATGTACACTCCTGCACCATGGCACACCTATTTTTCAGAGCTTGAGATAGTACATTTGGTGTATTAGGCGCTGTCCTAATCTTCTCAGTAAAGTACAATTTGGACATTCCAAAGAGCCATTTGTCTTCTTTATAAACTTCAATTCGAGTCTGTCTTTCTATCATGCACACTCCATGTACTTCGGTTTGATCTGAAGCAGTGTGAGCTTTTCAACCATCCATATATGGGATTTTTGGGGCTTTGTGGTCCTGATTTGGGCTTAATTTCTTTATCAGATGGAAAAAAAGCTTTAAGCATACAACTCTACCATTTTATCCGCTCTTGTGGATGTCAGGAGTTTGTCATTTTCTTTGTACCCTATGTGTCAATTTATCAATAACTATGGCATTGAAATTGTGGCATGATGATACTTTCCCTGTTGGTGTTACAAGTCGTGTAAAAAGTACCTGAAACCCAGTTTTCCCTTGGTAAATTCCACCAGGCCTCCCCTGCCAAATTTATTAGGGGAGAAGGCCTGAACAAAAGACATGTCGAACTCTATGTGCAAAATAGAAATTTCGCATGTTGGTCCCATTTTGAAGTTGAAAACTCAGAATAGAAGATATGTACCACATTCACCAAATGCCTCACTCTCATGTCATAGTATTTACCATGTGTGATAAATACGCTTCCTGATTCTGCTCAGCTTGGAATGAGGGCCGTATAGTGTGCTAGGTTTGTTAGCAAAATTATCAGCCTACATGCTCAATAAATAGTGGTTTGACAAGTCCTCGGGCATAGGATAAACCTACCCAATGTCAAACCCAATTATAAGCACTCCGTTCAAGGTGTGCTTATTGTCATTAGAAGCTACAGAGAAATGTAATTACAACTCATACTATTTAGGGTGCGGACTAAATTTAGGGGCAGATTTAAGGAAAGTGGCGGTGCACTGGGTGCAACTCCACTTTCCTTGCCCCCCCTACCGCAACAATGTGTGTGCCGTATTTAAAATACAGTGCACCATGGTGCAGGGTAGGGCACAATAGCATCAACATTCTTGACTTTATTGATGTGCTCGGCAGGGTTAGCGCAAAATTGTTGGTGCTATCCCTGAACAGTACAGGGACAATTGTAAACAATGGTGCGCCCTCTTGAATCCCTGCTCTGAGCAGGCGTTAAAAGTGCCTCCTATATTTCTTTGCACCATTTTTTCCTCCCCCCCCAACCCCAACGGGGGAGCGCCCCCCTTTGCAGACATTATAATTGAGAGCATAGGGTTACAGAGTGGCACAAATGCATGCATTGTGCCACTTTGTAAAGATGGCACGGGGTAAAGGCCACCTTAGTGCTGCCTTTGCATAAAAAATTACGCTAAGGTGGTGCTAAGGTGACCCTAGGCCCTCTTAAATCAGGGCCTTTGTGTCATCTTATCCTTGGGATCATCATGCTGAATCACTCAAAACCTGTAGCTTTGAAAAAGGCAAAGTGAGTGATAAGTAGACTTTTAAAGAACATTTTTAAAATTGTTGATTGAATTTGGATGTTGGGCAGTACTCTGACTGACTCAGTATTGAATATAATAGTATCACTCTTTTGAGATTGTGCTTCATAGCTCAAGATGTTTTTTTTCAAATAAAAATAAGAGCATCCGGTCCTGTCTCGCCTGGTGTAGATCCGACCTAATAATATTTTGACTATCGAGCACACGGTCTGCCCCCCAGGGCTTCATCCAGCTAATAGCGGTGATGGGACTCACAGTGACCTGTGGTATACCAATGCATTTATAAATATTATTTAAAAAATATCGGTACAGTGTGTATATATATCTGTGCACGGTAAAGATCACCGCATGACTGCCTGCAAACAAAAATGGACTGAGGTAGGTGGCAAGGTTTTTCCTGAGAATCTGTTCATGTTACATACAAATGAGGCCGACTTGTTGTTGAACATATCAACAGAAGGTTTACGGCCTCAGAAACTATTATTCGAAAACTTAATATTAGCCAGCAGTGTGTGCAGAACTGTCATTTATTTTTGTAAACAGACTGACATTACTCCCACTAACAAAGATGAAGAAAGGAAAAAAACTTCCATTCCACTGTTCAGGAAGCTTCTTAAACTTGACAACGCTGTAAGGTCGTTCGGCCAGTACAGAGCTAATGTTGAAGGAAGCGTGTTTTGATACAACTGACTACCTTTCAGATATGTGTCTAACTTCTATATAGTTCTCACAACAATATATACATGCAAGAAGGTGCACACTCAACTTCCCCTGCCCATAGAGTATCACCGAAGAAGAAAGTGTAAAGAGACCCATGAATAATGGAGGGGCAGACAAGAAGACTGGTTGCTTGGGAAGAATGCCGACATCTGAGTGGTCTTCTTGGAGATATGCGTAGATAATGCGTGGATAATGCATTGCTTGCCACTATATAAAAACAGCTAATGCTAACAATTCTGCCAAAACCATAACTGGGAGGCTGACAATAATACAGTTATTGCACTACTTAATTACTACGATGCTTTGGGCTTTTCTGCTCATTTTGTTTCATATGATGGTATACTAATTTCAGGGATGAGGGTAAGGATGCCCCCATTTATGGGGCGCGCACACAATTTTGCTTCTTCAACGTTTGCATACATCATCTTCAGCAATATATTCTGCTAAACTATAGTGATATTTGTCACATGAGTAGTATTCCTGTTGACAATTTACATAGAGTACTCAAGGAATGGAGCATGGAGGATAAATCTCCATGCGTGACCTTAACTCGTTTGCTATGTATGACTTCCAGAACTAGGATTTCCAATAAATCACCTTTCACAAGCACAAGATATGTACTTCAAATTCATCCCATATTGGCACGTGATTGTATCACCTATCACAAGCCCCAGACCTGCACTTCAAATTCACCAGATATGGAGATGTGATTGTATCACCTTTTATAAGCACCAGACCTGCACTTCAAATTCACCAGATATGGAGATGTGATTGTATCACCTTTTATAAGCCCCAGACCTGCACTTCAAATTCATCAGATATGGAGATGTGATTGTATCACCTTTTATAAGCACCAGACCTGCACTTCAAATTCACCAGATATGGAGATGTGATTGTATCACCTTTTATAAGCCCCAGACCTGCACTTCAAATTCACCAGATATGGAGATGTGATTGTATCACCTTTTATAAGCACCAGACCTGCACTTCAAATTCACCAGATATGGAGATGTGATTGTATCACCTTTTATAAGCCCCAGACCTGCACTTCAAATTCACCAGATATGGAGATGTGATTGTATCACCTTTTATAAGCCCCAGACCTGCACTTCAAATTCACCAGATATGGAGATGTGATTGTATCACCTTTTATAAGCACCAGACCTGCACTTCAAATTCACCAGACATTGGATTGAGATGTGATTCCTTTCAAGAGATGGTCACCAGTCCTGGCATAGTAAGCAACCTTGGATATTTGTACTACAGTATCATTGAGCAGCCCATGTTTATTTGTCCAGCACCTTCGACAGGTTGGCACTGTGGGGATATGAGAAGTCAGACATGTTCAAACAGGATCCTTTATTTCTGGGACCCCTCAGTGTTCAGATGGGCAAAGCCACAGATATAATTTTTTACTAAGGCAGATGTGGAATGCTTCACAAGTTAAGTTCAAAGCTACTGGTATAGCCAACTTTCTTGGAGATAATGAATGTTCAGCAGAACATTTCTCTGAGTCCTCCTAATGACTGCACCCTTGGAAGGATCAGTATTCCTTGCAAACCTGGGATATATTCAAACATTTGATGAGGCGATGAGGGGGTCATACAATAATTTCCATGAAAATTCAGCATGTTTGCTTAATATACTAAAGACACTGTGCTTGAAACGCATAGCATATTTGCTCACCTGAGGTCAGTCCCTTGTTGTAGCTTCGGGTCGTAGATTTACTCCCCAACCACTCACTGCAAGTTTACCAGTCACCACTGTCTCTTACCCCTCTGTAGGGTTTTATGACTTCCTCCCATGAAGAAAGTGTCAGTCGTACATTAACATTTCATAACACATCCACTGATGAGAGCAAAATCGCACAAGAAAGTCACTTGAATTATCTTTAGACTCTTTACACAGTTAGCACATGCCAGGATATGTGGTGGTTCTTGCCTACAGCATTGAGTAAGGGTGTGAGTCTCCAGACAATCCGACCTTTAAAGCAGAGACACATGCACCTTGGAGAAAGGGTATATTGGGTGGCAGATGTCTGAGTGTATTCTGACATGCTGCTCCTTTGTGCAAGTGAAATAAGAGACACCATCTCACATGGTCAAAAATTGCATTCCCAGAGACATGGAAGGACGCAACTGCATTTCACAGACAGGACAAGAGCCACGCTATAGAGTTTGTTTTTTGCATTGGTCCAAAATTGCATTATGCATCTGTGTTGGATAGGCCCCTGACTTGACACGTGGAAGCTACCAGCCTAGGAATTTCATTTGGAGCTGGTTGCGCTCAGAGAGTCAGCTGTCTCAGTCCCTTAGAGAAGATATACATGAGCTGTGAACGGCAGCCTTGGAGTGCTAGTGACAGCCAGAGGCTAATCAGATTATGATTTCAATGGAGATCCTAAAAGAGGCTTGCAATCACCCCTGATATGAAGAAAGTGACATTGAATTAATGTGACAATGGTAATAGGTATCCGGTCAATTGAACTTTTCCATGTTCCTACAGGAGCAGGCTTCCATGGCTGTGCTACTGACACAGAGTAGTCATTAAGAATATCCAATTGGCTGAGTTTCTGAAGGACACACCAGAGCCTGACTGACATGCTGCCACTTTGCCAGTTTTCTGAGGGATGGGGGATATATGGTGGGGTGGGGCTGAATTCAGTAGATGGGCTGCCATCACCAAAGCATGACTCCATGGTCCCATTCTTGACATGTACTGTCACCTTTAGGATTTTGGAGGCACAGGGCAAAACATATTTTGGGGGCCCCTATTAGGAACAGGTTTGAGTTTTATTACCGATTCCTGCTAATTCAAGTCCCATGATGCGATACAAGAATGAATTATTTGTTAAAGACTGAGATAGAAAAATAGACAGAAGATCAAGTTCACTTTCCCAGAGGCCCATAGAAAGGTGGGGCCCTGGGTGAATGCCCACTTTGGCAATTCAATTAAACTGCCTCCCTGTTGGCATGACTTCTGACAGCGTGGGCCTGGTTTAAAATAATTGAGGGATGATTAAGGTTTCCAGTTTAAACTTTCAGTTTACGCTGGTATGTTGTAAATGATACATGCCAATACATAAAAAGCAATGGCCAGTCAGTGTGGCTAAGATGTCCTAACTGAAATGTAGGTGTCTGCCCAGTAGGGACTGCAGAACATTTTTCTACGGTGCAAAAATAGGATTCCTCCTTATGATACAGAGTCGATTCAGCCCACAGCGCCTGGGACTGGTGGTTCCATCAGTTCACCGAGTAAGCCAATACTTAAATTATCAATTTGTCTACTTGCTCGAAAGTTCTGAAGTGTAGCGTAGTTCTACCCAGTATTAGTTTGTGTTTATGTTACGGTTTTTGTAACAGTAGTGTAGTCCCACATAATAACTACTACACTGCTCTTGTTAGTTAGTGACTGCAGTGTAATGATAACAGACAGTTTATTACATTGTTCTAGATTTATTTTAATTTTATCATTTTTGTGATGTGGTCCTAGACCAGTTGTTGGACTTGACTCTTTCTACAGGGTCATCCCCAAACTTTTCGCCATCTTCCTCCTGTTTTCTGAACCTATGTGTTTGGCCTTTAGGACTGTGCACATTTTCCCATGACTAAACAGTGCTACAGTGCACATGCCACCTCCAATAAAACATTAGCATTGGCTAATCCCCAATTGGCATATTTAATTTACCTGTAAGTTCCTAGTAGAGTGACACTACATGAGACCAGGGACTGTGAAATAAATGCTACTAGTGGGCCTGAAACACTGATTGTGCCACCTACATAAGTGGCCTTTAAACATGCTTCTAGCCGACCATTGTAGATCGTGTGTGTAGTTCATAGCATTGGAGTTACCTTATTACATTTCATAAGCTCTGATTTTCAAACAAAAGCATGTAGCCTGTTCAAGTTTGGTGTCTTCGGAATTGTAAAGAAAAATTGTAACATATGTGGTAGTCAGATTTTAAATTACAATTTTGAAATTGCCTCGTTCAGAAAATTGGTAGTTTCCTGCCTTAGCCATTTAGTGCCTGTAATCTGTACCTGGGTCACATGACTGGGTGTAGTTGACAGTTGAGCTTTGTGTATTCCTCCTAGATAGTAGCACACAATAGGGAGCTAAGGTGAGCCTTGATAGGTAATCACTGGCAGGATGGGAGACAGGAGCTTGGCACAGCCGCACATACACCTGAATAGTTTGTGTCCTGATCCACACAAAGAACTGCATACCCCCTGTAGTTAGTCTGGAGCCAGGATAGGGAAAGGGAGATGTCTGGGGACTTCACAGGGAAAACCTCTAGAAGCTTCTCTCCTTTCCTTGACGCCGGACTTCACATTGCTAACCTTGACGACGATGCAGGACTTTATATTGTAGTCTTGCAACATCTTGGAACCCACACCGCTTTAGCTGTGCAATGCATCTTCGAAGCAGATCCTCGCAATGCTCGGCAAACAAGGCTTTGAGGTAGTTTGTTCAGTGGGCCTAACTTGGTCCCTGTAGCCAGGCCGCACTTCATCGTGGTTGTCCTTAACTAGTGACTTTGCCCCATCTCGCACGACCAAACATCAACAGTTGTCGGTTTGTGCTTTCTGTACTACTTTCACTAAAATCTTTAAAACTGTTTATCTCCGAGACTACTGATTGGATTTTGTTGTTGGTCTTGTTTTATTTGTTAAAGAAAATTATAGTCTTCTAACTTATTGTGGGTTAAATTTTGTGTGGTATTTTCACTTTATTACTATTTGAAGTGTTGCACATATATTTTGACATTGCCAAAATAAGTGCAAAGTTACCCTAAATGAAACCTTCACTCCCCAAAAAAAAAAAAACTGAATGGTCTGTTCAGGGAAAAATTTAACTGAAAATGTTTCTTTCAAGTTGATTTCTAGCATTCACTTTCAACAAAAATACAGCCGCATATGTTTGGATTTGGAGTTTTGTGTTAAAATACTACCTGAATGGTTCACTTAGATAAAAAAATCCACCTGAAATTTTGTTGACCAATCATGATAAAGAAACTGCCACCAACGTTCAAAACACAGCCACTCATGGTCAGAATTGCAGTTTTGTGCTAAAAAAATACCCTAGCGTCCGCTCTGGTAAAAATAGTTATCTGAAATTCTGCTCACTTTCAAAAATTACCTTAATGGTACATCTTGCATTTAAATTACTCCCCAAAAAGTGTGGCATAGTGGCATAATCTCAGTAATTTTGCTTACATTTTGTTACACAAAATGGAAAAAAGTACACCAACTACAGCAATGTATTTAAAATTTCACCCAGGCCTACTTCAAAGATTGCAGGGACTGTGGAAAGGTGGGCATCGGGCACATTTTCAGAGCATATTCACGATGAAAGAGTGTCACATTATTACCCCAATATTATGTTTTGTCAAAACAGTACCAGAAGCGAATGTACCATGTTCTGAAAAGCACAGGTTAGTACCTTTTAGCTCCCAACTTTGCTCCTAATCTACCTGTAAACTGCGAAAATGTATTTCCCAAATATATAGCAAAAATAGACGGTCATTTGAATCTCTTTCTGATGCAACTTCACCATTCAGGCATTTCCCTCTTGCTTGTTTAATTCTTTGCCGCCGGTGAGCAAGCAGAAAGGCCGAAAGATACACATGATACAAACGTAATTGCACAGAAGATTATGTTGCACAAGACAACACACATAGGCCCTGGTTTAAGAGGGCCTAGCGCCACTTTAGCGCACCTTAGAGTAATTTTTTGTATGCTAAAGTGGCGCTAAAGTGGCCTTTTCCCAGCGCCATATTTACAAAGTGGTGCAGTGCATTCATTGCACCACTTTGTAACCCATTGTGCTACTTTATGCTCGCTCCCGTTCCCCCACTAGATGGTCCGAAAAAATGGTGCAAAGAAATCTTTTTTGTGCACTTTTAACGCTTGCTCAGCGCAGGCATTAAAAGGGGGCACACCATTGTTTACAATGGGCCCCTAACCCTGGCGATGACATTTTGGTACTAACCCTGAACAGTACACGAATAGCATCAGAAGTTCTGGAACTATTGCCCCCTACCCTGCACCATGATGAGCTGTATTTTAAATAGGGCGCACACTTGGTGGCGGTAGAGGGATGCAAGGGGCCGCAAGAAAAGTGGCACTACATGTAATGTAGCGCATAGTAAGGTAAAGAAAGCTGCTGAATGTACTGGAATTTTTTTTTATACCAAAATGCAATATCAAGAGCAACAAACAAGCATCAAAAAGATTCAATTCACTATCCTGAGTAATTTTAAGTACCGCAGGACGTTTCACTTTATTTTACACTTCGAAAGGACACAAACACGCTGCACCACACACACTGCAATACAGAACAGGCAGCCGGCAGTTGGAGGCACAGCATGGAAGGAGGGATAGAAGAAGAGGGATACATGAATCCATGACCACATGAATCCCCCTCTCCCTCACGCTTGCTTTCATCCTCACCCCGCCACAGACTTCCCTGCATGTCTCATGCCTCGGTGCCACTTTATTCAAGACCCCTAGGTGGGATACACGTAGTCTTCTTTTCTGCTACAGGTTGCCTCGTCCGTCAGCTTTCCTGGACCCGGAAATCATCATTGGAGGCGTGGTAGAAATGTAAACTCTGCTTGCTTTCGGTGAGTAAGGCGAAGCCAGGAAACCTTGTCTGGCTACACCGAGCAGCGTCCCATGAATGCTCCGAGCCATGCTGTGGATAACCTGCATCACCACTAATTCCTGTGTGCCTTATGCCATTTCTTCTGAAATAAATTGGCAATTCATGTTGTTACAAAATCCAAACACATCTGCCTAATCAGTTTTACTTACTCTCTCCGTCAAACCGGTCTGGAATATTCAGTGCCTTTCGTTCAGGCACAGCTCCATCCACTAGTTTTTATGTGCTGATCATGGTTTGCCATTGCTTGAAATATGGTGTCATCAAGGCCATAGCATTCCGAGGAGTAATTTATTTGTTTTTGTGGTTTTGCTATAGCACGTATTAGCCCTCCGAGTAATTCACACATGATATTCTTCAGGTATTCAACATTCTGAAAAATAATAGCTAGATATGGTATGGTGGCATGAAAGGAATTTGTATCAAAAGCATTAGAAAATTAAGATAACTAATAATGAATTAACAAACCACACCAGCTGGTATCCCATAGCTCTGGTCTTAGAATAGTGGATCCATGCATGCCCCAATATAGCCAAGCTGTCAAGCATAATGGAGTTCTTATCCACAGGGAGATTAGAGGTCATTCATGAAATAGAAAAATGCAAATAATGATTGTTAGACTTGACATCCTTGGCGTTGTCTACCCTAACTTTTTGCCTCTGCTTCCCAGGTTGTTGATGTGTGCTGGACTGTGTTTTTAATGTTTTTGGTACTCTGGGCACTTTGCCACTGCTATCCAGTGCTAAAGTACAAGTGCTCCTATATATATGTTTTTGAGTGGGTAATTGCTTCCCATGATTGGCATATCTGATTTACTGGTAAGTGCCCACATTAGTAGCTCTGTAAACATGGCCCAGACCTGCCACTGCAGTGTCTGTGTGTGCAGTTTTAAACTGCCAATTCGACTTGGCAGGTGAACCCACTTGCCAGGCCTAAACCTTTGCTTTTTATACATGTAAGGCACCCCTAAGGTAGGCCCTAGGTAGCTCCAGGGACAGGGTGCAGTGTATGTAAAAGGAGGGACATGTGCTTATGTATTTTACATGTCCTGACAGTGAAATACTGCCAATTTCGGGTTTCACTGTTGCAAGGCCTATCTCTCTCATAGGTTAACATGGGGGCTGCATTTAAATCTGATTAAAGCATAGATTCCCTTTGGGAGCGGATAGACATATGGAGTTTAGGGTCTCTGAACTCACAATTTAAAAATACATCATTAAGTAAAGTTGTTTTTTGGATTGTGTGTTTGAAAATGCCACTTTAAGAAAGTAGGCATTTTCTTGCTTAAATCATTCTGTGACTCTGAGGGGCATATTTATACTCTGGTTGCACCGAATTAGCGTAATTTTTCTTAAGTCTAATTCGGTGCAAAACTGACTCCATATTTATACTTTGGTGCTAGACCCATCTAGCGCCAAATTTATGAAGTTAAAGTCATTTTTTGGACGTGGAAACCTACCTTGCCTTAATGAGTTGCAAGGTAGGTGTTCCCATGCAAAAAATGACTCTATGGCCTTAACGCAGTATTTATACTCCTGTGCAAAAATGGTGCATGGGACGGAGGAGGGGTCAAGAAATGGTGCAAAGCTTGCTTTGCCCCATTTTTTAACGCCTGGGTCAGGGCAGGCACTAGGGGACCTGTGGGCCTAGTTCCATGGTGGAACACAATGGATAAGCCCACAGGTGCCCGTCCCAGGCCCCAGGGACACCCCCACCCACACCAGAGGGACAGCGGAGGATGGGGGACCCTATCCCAGGTAAGTACAGGTAAGTACAGGTAAGTATTTTATTTTATAAAGTGCTATAGGGGGCCCTGAAAGTCATGTGGTATGGATGGTTTTGCATCAGAAAATGACTCTAGGCAGGTTAGAGTCATTTGTTTTTACTCTAACTTGCCTAATGTAATTTTGTGGTGCAAAACCCCCTTCTTCCATACCGCTAGCCCCACCCGACTAATGTCATTTTTTTTTACACTAGCCTACCCCGTTGCACCGGCTTGCACCATTCCATAAATATGGTGTTCGGCTGGTGTACAGGAATGCTGCAAACCGGTGCTAAACGTTTTGGTGCAAAACTGTGTTAGTGCAGTTTTACACCAAAAAGTATAAAGCAGGGCCTGTGTGTTTTGTGGATTTCTTGTCTGGGTCAGCTTGACAGTTGGGTTGCTCGCACCTCTCTCTATACAGTGACACAAAGGAGGCTGGGGTGTAGCCCGCATATTCTGAGCTAGAAGGGAAGGGAGGAGTGGGCATTTACACCTAGTTGGGTTGTGCCTGCCCTCTCACAATGCAGTCTCCAACCTCCTGGTGTGTGGCTGGGGCCTAGCTTGGACAAGAAATGATTTCACAGACACTTTAGACTTTACTTTGAAGTAGGCCTACTTCAAAGGCAGAAAGGGGTATAAGAAGAGCACCCCAAACCCCAGAATTTAGATTACTTTAAGGATTCAAGAGGGACCTCTGCCTGGAGAAGAGCTGAAGAGCTGAGGAGTAGTGCTGTCCTCCCTGTGCCCTGCCTGTGACTGTGCTTTGTGGAGCTATCCTGCAGTTGCTGCTTCTGCCTGTGCAAGGGGACAGAGACTGGACAGACACTGGACTTTGTTGCATTCCTGCTTGAGAAGTGACTCCAAGGGCTTGGAGTAGAGCTTGCCTCCTGTTTTGAAGCGAGAGGACCCTACGCCGCTGTGTGATGCTGCAGACTTCCTGCCCCGTGACACCGGAACTGAGGCCACATCGAATCCAGCAAAGCTGCTTTCCCCGACTCCATTCACCTGCCTGTTTTCTACTAGTTCTAAAGGTACTGTACTTGGGGGTCGACCGACTCTGTAAACGACGCAGTTACGATGCCGTGTTTTACCAACTTCCAGTGTTTTCTCCTCAGATCACTGTTTTCTTGATTTGAAGTGCTAAATTAATTTTTTTAACTGGATATTGTGGATTTTTATCGTATTTGGTCTTGATTATTTAGATACAATATTTAATATTTTTCTAACCCTATGTTGTGTCATTTTGTAGTGGTTCACTGGGTTACTGTGTGTTTGTACAAATACTTAATATATTGGCCCTCATTATGACCCTGGCGGTCGGCGGAGAAGTGGCGGTATTACCGCCAACAGGCTGGCGGAAACAAAATGGAATTATGACCATGGGGGTTACCGCCGTGGTCATCCGCCACTTCTCCGTTCTGACTGCCAGGGCGGAGACGACCGCTGGCCTGGAGACTCAGGTCTCCAGCCTGGCAACCGTCACAAGACCGCCAGCAGTATCACGACCCGGCTGACCGCCATGGATTTCATGGGGTTGGGAACCACCATGAAATCCATGGCGGTAAGCACTATCAGTGCCAGGGAACGCCTTCCCTGGCACTGATAGGGGTCTTCTCCATCCCCCACCCCCACCCCAGAGTCCTTCCCTCACACCCCCACCCCCTGCCACCCCCAAAGGTGGCAGGACCCCCCTCCCCACCCCTACCCCCAACATTGCAACACAGACACACACCGTACACGCATGCATACACCACCAACACACATACCCGCACACATACCAACAAACATGCCTACAGACACACACACAGTCATACACGCACACCCACATACAGACATACACGCACACATTTCTAAACAAACTACACCCCGCATGCATTCACGCACTCACACACCCCCTTTACATAACCACACGCACACCTCCATGCACGCATACAACACACAACACCCCCTCAACCCCCTCCCCTAACGGATGATCAACTTACCTGGTCCATTGATCCTCCGGGAGGGGACGGGATCCATGGGGGGTGCTCTGCCGCCAGAACCCCGTCACCAGAACACCACCACGCCGAATCACGGAACGTGATTCAGTGGGCGGTGTTCTGATGACGGGGCGGTGGAGGTGGAGCAACCCCCACTTCCCCGCCGACCACCAGTATGGCTGCTGGCAGCTCTCCTTCTGAAAAAGGACGGAGGGCTGCCATCAGTCATTATTCGCCGAGCGGAAAACCGCCTGCACTGGCGGTCTTCAGCACGGCGGTCCCTCAGCAGTCTTTCAAAAAGACCACTGAGGTTGTAATGACCACCATTGTCTCTAAGTTAAGCCTGCCTGCTCATGCCAAGCTATCAAGGGGGTGAGCGGGGGTTAACTGAGTGTGATTCTTCTTTGTCCTGACTAGAGTGAGGGTACTTGCTTGGACAGAGGGTAACCTGACTGTAAACCAAAGATCCAATTTCTAACAATAATGTATTACAGAATGGAATGTCCAGCAGCTTGGTAGCATGAATAGCTGTCTTTTGGGAAGCAACATTGGTTTACATCAATAAAGGTTCTGCATATTGCAAGAAAGTGGAATATTATGTGGTGTGGGGGTTAGTCCTCACCATGTAATACTCCCACAATACCCCAAAGATGGTCCTTGGATTCACACCAGTAAACCCCTACGTTAGAAATGGGGTTTCTGGTTGGCTAGGGTATGCACCTCAGCCAGGCAGAACCAACCCACTCTAGTCAGGGCAAGGGAGTTACACGTCCAAGATAACCCCTGCTCACCCCCTTGGTAGCTTGGCACGAGCAGTCAGGCATATCCCAGAGGCAATGTGTAAAGCGTTTGCACAACACACACAACACACGTGACGCAATATCCCCACCACAAAGGAAACAAAACAGCAAGTTATATGAAAATATACTGTATTGTACACAACGCAATTATTAGACCAAACAGCACATATCAGTAGTATCCTGCTACCTTAGCAGTTGTCAGAACATTACACATTAGTTAATCTGCAAACTAGCAGTAGTCACATATAACACACAGGTTACACAGTATTCTGCAACATAAGTAGTAGTCTGGAAGCACGTTATTAGACCCAAGCACTTGTCATGAGAATCTCAGAAACGCCCATAGCCGGAACATTATAAACCATACGGCAAGTCATAAAACATATTAGTATGGTATGCCCAAAATAGGAACATTTGCATATATATATAACACATCATAAGCAGGTAGGCAATATGGGCCTGATTACAACTTTGGAGGAGGGTGTTAATCTGTCCCAAATGTGACGGATATACCACCCACCGTATTACGAGTCCATTATATTCTATGGAACTCGTAATACAGTGGGCAGGATATCAGTCACATTTAGGATGGATTAACACCCTCCGCCAAAGTTGTAACCAAGCCCTATATGTATCAATAAAGTCTGTAAGAAGAACTTAGAGTATATTTATATATTGTTCCTTTAGGGAGTACCTGGTTTAATGATGAAGGCACGTCCAGTGCCTAGAAGATGAAAAATGGGGCCTCCGGTCTCCTCTGAGCAAAACGGGGCCTCTGGTATCCTTTGGGGCAGAGGAGGGAAGCACGCACCTCCTCTGTGCTGTAGACGGGCCTCTCCAGGGTCCCGCGATCACTGGCCCCTTGGTGGGCCTCAACTGGCCCTCACAAGGGGGGCCAAAGTCCTCAGGATAATGCTAGGGGAGGGGGTGCCATGCACCCCCTCCGATTCGTAACAGGCCCCTCCTGGTGCCCGCGATCTCTTGGGGTTCCCCCTCAGGCCTGCACTGGCCCTCCAATGCAGGGGAGACGACCAACTGGCACTGGCCCACAAGGGGCCACAAAGTGAGACCGGCGGCTTGGGGGGACCTCAAGGGGGGTTCCCGCCCCACCCGCGGCCTCAGAGGACAGGTCCAGGGTTCCGTGGGGGCAGGGGGAGCCTCCGGTGAGACTTCCTTTCCCCCTGCTCGGCAGAAGGAGCCAACAAGGGCCTGGTGGGGCGAGAGAGCCTCCGGTAAGGCTTCCATCCCTGCCCACTGACACCAGCAGCACTCGGTGGCCTGTCGGGCCTTCGGAAAGGGCAGGCACCAATATAGGTGCCTGCCTGTGCCCTGGGGGCCCTACACAGAGCGTGCTTCACCCCGGGGGCACGACAGGAGCGCTCTCGCTCCAATTCCCTGCTAAGCTGGAGCTTCTTGTGCCCCAGGGGCACAAAGGACAGCGTGACGCCGGCGCTGAAGAACACGCAGCCCAGGTCGCAGCGGTGATGCCCCCTCACAGTAAATATGCACTTTTTAAGGCACAAAATACAGGAAAGGGACAGCACTCGCAAGGGCTAAAGAAATCCCCAAAGAGGAGTATTCCAAAGCGCTTAACTCAGTAACGAAGTGAAGCACCCCTCGTGCTTAAGAATGGATGCAGGGGTCAGGGGCCACAGCACCCTGCCCTTGGGGGACAATGTTCTGGAGAAAGGCTCACAGGTGGAGGAGGCCAGCAACAGGCCAGCACAAAGAAGATGCAGCAGGTGACAAGTCCTTCACAGTGATCCAGTCTTCTGTGTCCAGTTCCGAGATGATTCAAAGAGTCTCCAAATTGTGAGGTAAATTCCCCTGTACTTATACTCAGTCCTTACAGTGTTTTACAATGGTAGGGAGAGGAGATTCCAACCAGTTACAACTGGTTCTGGGATTTCCCCCTCTCTACTCCAGCACAGGCTCCAAACATCAGTGGGGGGTAAACAACCCTATTGTGTGAGGCCAAGGCACAGCCTTTACAAATGTAGGTGTGCCCCGCCTCTCCATTCTCTCAGTCCAGGAAGACTATTCAGTATGCAGATGCACCTCTGTGACAACTCCACCCTCTCTGCGTACAGGCTGTCTGAAAAGTATGCACAAAGCCCCAACTGTCACTCTGCTCAGACGTGATTGGAGTCAAGCTGCAAAACTCCAGAGTCATAAGCACGGAGAAATGCACACTTTCTAGAAGTGGCATTTCTGTCATAGTAATAAAAAATACACCTACACCAGTAAGCAGCATTTATTATCACGATCACGACCATACCAAACATGCCTATGCTACCCCTCATAAATCAGACAATACCCTTTACACATAAGGCAGGGCATTTCTAATGCAATCCTATGAGAAGGCAGCACTCACAGCAGTGAGACACCAAGTTAGGCTGTTTGTCACTACCAGGACAGGCAACGCAACCTGGCACATGTCCTGCCTTCTACATACATGGCACCCTGCCCATAGGGCTAGCTAGGGCGTACCTTAGGGGTGACTTACATGTAGTAAAAGGGGAGTTCTGGGCCTGGCAACTAAATGTAGATGCCAGGTCCCTGTGGAAGAAAACTGCACACAGGCCCTGTGCTAGGTCACATGAGACAGCTTTGAAATTCTGCTTCAGTGGGTGGCGCAAGCAGTGCTGCAGGCCCACCAATAGTATTTAATTTACAGGCCCTGGGTATAGAGATACCACTGTACAAGGGACTTACAAGTAAATTAAATATGCCAATTAGGTACAAGCCAATCATACCAACTTTTGATGGGAGAGCACGTGCACTTTAGCACTGGTCAGCAGTGATAAAGTGTTCAGAGGCCTAGAGCCAACAGCGAGAGGTCAGAAAAAATAGGAGGAAGGAGGCAAAAAGACTGGGGATGACCCTGCTTAAGGAAAAAAGTCCAACACCCTAGTTACTTAGAGGGATATGTGTTAAGATTTTCAGAGTACCAACATGGACTGTAAGTAATTGACATGACTCAAAAGAAATCTGACACCAATTAATAAAAGTAGTGTTTTTTTATCTGACTTTAGACACCAAAATGAACAGATTGCACAAGTATAACCGGAGTTGTAGGTTTTTGAAGCAAAATCAAATCACACCAAAATGGCATTTAAACGTTGAATTGAAGTCAATGGAGAAACAGCACTAGTGATAAAAGTCAACTTAGAGGTCAAGTTACGTCAAACTCTTGCAGGGTTAAGGTTTTGCTGGAACAAGGTCCAGGCCACAAAAGTCAGTTCAGTTTTACCTGGTCCATTACGTCCAGGTGCAGCATTGCCCACTGCAGCTGTCTGTGGTGCTGAGCGTGACTCATGCTGGTGCTGATTTTACTGCTTACATGACGATGCAGTGAAGAAGATGCAAAAACTCAGCTGGTGCTGGGTTGGAGATGTCAGATGCAGCCTGCATGGTGTGCCCTGTAGTTTGAGCATCACGCGTGGCGGTCAGTGACCGGGTTGGCAACCAACAAGCCTTGCTAGTGGTAAAGATGATGAAAAGCTTTGGGAACTCCACAGGGTCCGGGGGACCACATGGAATTTGGCAATCTCATAGAGGGCTCGAAGGCCGGTGAATCTTCAAATACTACGAGTGGTTTTACCTGCAATATGCATGGGACTAGTGCTACTGGTCCAAGGGAGACTGAGGGTGCTTCTGGCTTCCACAGAGGTCTCTTTGGTCAGGAATGCTGAGTTTGAGCCAAGGACAAGAGTCGATCCAAGTCTCTTGCCTTAGGGACAGAGTATCCCTATTTTGCTTTGTTGCAGTTGGCAAAGTCCAGTTGTCGGTGACACAGGACTCCTCTTGGTCCTTCTTTGAAGTTGGTCAATCAGATCTGAGGTTCTGGTGTCAGAGGTGTCCCTTAAATCATGGATTTAGGGGTATGGAGGCTAGTGGCCAATGGGCAACTAGCTCCTACAGCTAATCCACCCCTGAGGTGACCACATCCGGTGGGGTGGATTACCTTTTGCTACTTAGTACCCTCCATTCTGCCACTCCTAAGATGGCAGAAATCAAAATTTGGTGCACAAACCGGGCTCTGCTGCCTAGCGTTGTGGTCAGCATGCTGAGGGTGTACTGTCCTGCATATCTAATTTCCTGCCTGACCATGACCAAATATACCTGGGAGACGGGGGTGTTTCCTCCTCTAGGGGACAGCACAGATGTTTATCTGGGGCTGTGAAGCCTTTGAAGTTCACTCCCCTTATGTGCCAATTCTCTAGCCCGGCTGGGTTCAGGAGGTGTGACCTCCTTCCTGCCTCAGCCATGGTCTCTGACTCCTGGGAGTGCCCACAATACCTGGCAGGATGTCAGAACCCCGTCTTGGCTGCAGCAGGTGTGGGAAAAGCATGGGGTCCCTGGCCAGTACACAAAGAAGTTGGGACAAACAGGTGGGTAACCTCTAAGGTGCCCCCTGAGGACATGCCAGCCATCCCTTAACACCAGATTTGTGTCAGTGGGGAGAAGTCACATTGCTTCACACCAAACTCAACATATTTAGGCAGTACCGTAAAGGAGCTAGCAACCTGGGTCTGCCCTGGTGCAATCCCCATGTTATCCTATGGACTGCCTATCAGTTATACAGTACTTTAATTATAACGACACTATGGAGACATATAAGTGCATGCTTACATGCTTTCACCTTATAGATACTGCACCCTGCCTCCTGGGCTGCAGAGGCCTTCCTTAGAGGTGCCTGACTTATATGTGAGGTAATGCATTTGCCACTCATGGTGAGGGCACAGTCGAACTTGAGCAGTTTACACTGCTCCTGCAGCCTGCACTGGCAGGCCTGCTAAAAGTAGTTTGCATGGGTCACTCAGTTTGGCACAAACTTGTGCTGCAGCTCTGGGGACCCCTTTACCACCTATGCCCTGGGTACCATTTACTAGGGACGAATAAGGGGGTAAAGCCTTTTCCAATCAGAGAATTACCAAGTTGACAAATAAGTTTAGGGAGAGAGAGTTAGCAGGCTCCAGTGCACTAAATCATAACAGTCAGCATGGGGGCAAAAGAGGGGGGTGACCATACACAAAGGGGAAATTTCCTAAAGACACATTATTCCATTTGTGTTCTCTTGAGATTTTTGGTGCTGAGACTCAAGCATCTCTTTTGATAGATTGCAGCTACTGTCTGTTCTATGCTGACACAACACAATTTTAATTGCTGATTTATGTTTTTTTTTGTTCAGAAAGTGTTTCCTGGATGCCTTAAGATTTTATGAAAAACGAGTGCTGCTCAGTAATCACTACTACATGCTCATTTGTTTCTGTTTTGTGTCATGATCATGTTGTTGGATTTACAACTATTTGGATTACAAGGTAAAGACGTGTACACACATACCTTCTCAAAGATGCATCAAGCCATCAAAATAGAGGCCCTTTGCCAAAAGCATCTACTAGAGACTACCTTACTGTTTATGCCTGTTTAGGTTCACCAGCTACAAAGCAAAATTCAACATCTGTCTCATTATTACAACACGTTCCCTAACAAAAGGTCTATGGGGGTGATCCTAGACCGCCGGGGCCAGTGTCGGCGGGAGCACCGCCAACAGGCTGGCGGTGCCCCGCAGGGCATTCTGACCGCGGCGGTTTGGCCGCGGTCAGAAGAGGAAAACCGGCGGTCTCCCGCCAGAGTTAGAATCACCCCCTATATGTCTTTGCCAATATTTGTTTTCTTAATTTCATCCACTTACCTCGCTTCAAACCTTGATCGTTTTTTTCCCTTCTTGAGTGGTACCTTTTTCCAAGAAGTAGCCTTGGTCTCTGCTTGTGAGCACTGGAATCGGCATCAGAAATGACTAATTGGTGAGGGGCCATTTGGACACACCAGAGAAGCAATTTAATGAACAGGAAGTGTCCAAATAATTTATGATTAATAATAATTAATAAATACAAAATTAGCATATATAGTCCTAAACAAACAATAGTCACAAACCTCAACAATGAGGAAAACAGAGAAACATTGATCAATAGCAGCTAATTTAAGGAATCTTTATTTGCATACCAAGTATTAGATTCACAATTGTGCAAAGCAACCCAGAAATCTAAAGTAGTGGGGTCCATATCTTGTAATCTTTGTGTGCTCATTCTCACCAAAGATACCACACACATCAGCAGGTTGCTCCAGCTTTTTATGGCCTCAGTCGACCTTCTTATGCACCATTTTTCTGTTCACCTAGGACAACCTTGAGGTGGGACAGCTTGTGGTGCAGAGAGGCAGGCACATCTGCATATGTGAGAGAACCCACATGACCTGCCAGTACTTCTTTCATGCTGCTGAAGTATTTTTCCACTTGTCATCATGCCACATTTTGTAGTAGTTTACAAATGTCTTCTTCTTGTACTTGCAACAGTTCTTGTAGAATCGTCTCATCCCCTTATCTGTGATGTGCTCAGTAATCACTGTCTTTAGGGTGTGCAGGTTTCAATGGCTCTGGATAATGCCATCAATAACCCCTGTGGGGTCTCTTTCAAAATAACTGCCTCCAGCACCTCTTCTTGTTCATCTTTGAGCCTCGTCAGCTACCTCTTACACAATGTCGGTCAGGTTAACCTTGTAACCCAGGAAGGTAGCCAGGAGGACGGATTTGCTGAAATCAGAGTTGGGATAGCTTTTCACCTTTCCGTGGTTGGGCTGGTAGTGCTAGTGGGCAAAAATACCATGTACTGGTGCCTTTGATGAGACACATTGAGACTCCAGTCGACTAAATAAAAAGCATAAAAAAGTACATATTTATAAAAATTGAGATGCTACATTGAAAAGTTTCCACTTGCAGTTTGTGTACTTGTCATGTTTATTTCTGTGAAGGGTCTGTGAACTGAAAATACACATCTGCTTTATTGTATCTTTAATTATTGCATCCATGTTTACTTGCTCATTCTAATTCTTTAAAGGAAGGAGGGGTCTATGATGTGTCATTCCATTCTTTCCCAGTGTGGCTCCTGGGACAAGAAAATGTTCATTAGCCTACTCCGCCAAGGAAGTTTACATTCTTGTTACCTATGAGGGCCATAGACTCATTTTCTCGTGATCTCAGTCTCCAGCATGTGCACTCCTTTTGTTTTATCATGTCATGTAATTCTCATTGAAACCCAGTGTATGAAAAACTACATATATGTGCTCTACTTTCAGTTAGGGAATTCACTTAATTTACAGTTGCTTGGAGATCCTATGGTCAGTTGATTCAGTGAATGCACAGATACATTTTCCTTTTGTTAGAAAACCTTTTCAGAATTAGGGCCTCATTACGAGGCTGGCAGTCCAAGGACTGCTAGCCTTATGGTGACGAATGGGCTGCCGCAACTGTGGCAGTCTGACTGCCACAATACAACCCTGGCAGGCGGTCAAGCCTGGGGACAGCAGTCCCCGCCAGGAACATTGTTCAAGAAGGGGTGACGGCGGTCAGAGTTGTACTCAGCCAGGACGGCGCTGAATTCAGTGCCGCCTGGCTGATTACAACTCAGCTTTCTGCCAGCCTTTCCATGGCGGGACCCCACCATGGAAAGACTGTTGGAAATCCAGTGCTGGGGACCACAGGGGTCCTATTACATGGGCAGTGCATGAGCCCCCATGCCAGCACCATCGGAATACGCACTGCAGATAGTGCACATTCCGATGGTGCTGGTGTGCTGCGGTACTGGCCTCGGCTCCCTTAAAGGCCAATATCATAGCACTGTTCCAGCCGGTCAGCTGGGTGGAAGCTCGTAATACAAAGTTCCCACCGGTCAGCCAGGTGGGAATATTGTAATACGCTTGGGGGTTGCCATCTGTATGATGGTGGCATCCTCCCCTTGAGTTTGGTGGTCGGCTTGTCTGACTGCCAAACTCCTAATGAGGCCCTTAGATTGGCGATTGAGCAGATTTTCATTAGCGCTTCTGAAATTTAGCAAATATATTTGAGGTTCTACATCAGTCAGTCATGTGAGGACTAAAACAACATGTTTAGTCAGGCGATCACAATTTTGTCTAAATAAGCACAATTCTAAGATGCCAGCATGTAAGTAAACTACTCTGATAAATGTCACCCGATATATTTTGTTATTATATCAAGATTAAGGGGGTCATTTCAAACCTGGCGGTACAGGACCGCCAGGGCTGAAATGACGGAAGCACCGCCAACAGAAGAAGGATTACTTCTAGACATCTAACTTCTGCATTTCAAGTTCCCTGAAGCCAGGAATTCCGTACAACAATGCTCCCTCATGTCAAAGCAAACATCTATTCTTTATGTTTTCTACGCATACTTTATGGTCTCTTGTGACAAAATAAACCTAACATCATCCTTCATATTCTAGAACCAATCCTGTATGCCAAATTAGATGTCTCTTGCCCATGTTCCTAATTCTAGGTTTTTGATTGCTACACTGTCTCATGCTAAAGCTTTAAGCATATGTACCTTTTCATTTGCGATACGTGTTGATGCATTGTATCCGGGGTGTTTTAGGATAGCCTTTCTGTGTAAATATCTAGTAAAGTTAATGTTTATAAATTTGCCAGCACCTTTTGTGTAATGCATTTTCATAGTAGCCATTACATGTTTTGCAATAGATTTGTTTTCGGAATTGTTTAACCATTGCATTTGATAGTTCTTTATTTTCCATTTATAGATCCAGGTTTTTTCCCCTATCAAGATGGTCCTGTATGGGATTGTTCTCTTGCTCCCCCTCTGGGTAGATGCATCTAATGCTGTGGCAAGGTGCACCTCTCTGACAGGCTATCAGTTGTACAACAACTATATGGAGGCATATTCCCTGAAAGGAGATGTGATCTTTGTGGGCCTCACTGCCTTTCATCTTGAGAGCATTTTTCCTGCCTCCAACTTACAACTCCTGGAGCCTCCACTTACCAGAATCTGCCAAAAGTAATGACAGCTATTTTCTGTATTTATTTCATTATGCATGCTATTGTTATATATTATTGTTACGGAGGAATTTCAAGATGGGTTTGGTCTATCAATTGCGAATGGATAACATAGTCTTTGCCCTGTGGCACCGGTATGTTGAGTCTACAAATTTATTTTAGAGATTTCAGCTAAGTTTACAATGATCTGTGGAGTGTTAATCTGTGCATCAAAAAATAAAAAGTAAGAAGGGTGGATTTTTTAGAGAGGGAATCATGTTCTTCCAGACATGAATAAACAAATTTACCTATTCCTTATGTCTGCAAAATCACTTCGTATCTCAGACATATACAAAAGTGACCTAGGGACAGATGTATCAAAGGGTTTTACCCATTCTGTGTCTATGGGAAAATGCTTTAGTACATATGCCCCCTACTAGTGTATATGTGATGTTGTGCTGTGTATTTCTTTTATAAGAATATCAAAGAATATCAATCACAATGTGACGTTTCATTCTTGGGTATCATGCTGCTGTAGAATATGAATGTTGGCACAGAGATGTCCTGTATAGGGAGTCTGCAAATTATGTGAGTTGGCAATAGGGTGTACCGGAAGCTAACTGTGGGCATCATCCCTCCCCCCCGTACTTATCTTCGAACATGAGAATAGTTGATTGACAAATTGAAAATAAACTATGGGCCTGATTATGAGTCAAACATTTTACCGACCTGTGCGTAAACCCTTGTTTACTCACGAGTCAGAATTACAAGTTAAGTGTTATTTAATGCTTCCAATATTTACTGGATGCATCAAATACTGCACCCTTTGTTAAATTTCAGCAAATCAAATCTGCCAAAATGTAACAGGGAAAAACCATACGGTATTTGCCATATCATGTAGACATTGGTACGTTACACATAAAAGTCTGCATGCTACTCTCTATAAACTCGGAATAGGTGCTATTTATTACAACAGATAAATAACTAACCCTGTGGTATCTTTATGTATCAGGTGTGATAAATAGCCCCTATACTTGTAATCAGGCCCTATGTCACTTAAAGTAACTACAAATTAAAATTGGGCAAACATTAGTCCTGAACTTTCACTATTACAAAAATCAAAATGTTAAAAAAATAAAGGGCATCACCTATCGGTTCTTATGTTCTATCAATCCAGCATTACTCCATAAACAATAAATTAATGTTATTAGCTTGCAATTATACTAGACTCATGACATACACTGGCACATGCTCTTTCAGTTGATGAGTAGTGTCCGCAAAGTGATGAGTGCTGTAAGCACCCACATTTCTAGAGTACTGATGAGGAGAGACCACATTTGCCTCACTGGAGAAACACATTGGTGCCAAACCCTGGCTATCCTAAATATAGTTGCGGTAAAATCAAACTATAAACCTAGAAGGAGAGGGAGAGTGACAGGGCAGTGTCTGACTGCCTTTTATGTAGTTGGGAAGCTAATGGGCCATGCAGGTTTCTAGCATATGTTGCTCCCTTCAGGCTAACATGTTTGTTTATTACGTCATTGTAGCCAGTTGTCCAGTGCTATTATTCCATGATTGTAAAGACAACGATGGCCAGCCTTAGTATGTTTCACCTTGCAAGTCTCCCTAAATGTTCTCAAAAGGGTATTTTCAATATGTGCGTGGATCCTTAAAGACACATTTTATTCTTAAATGCAATGCGCCATAGTAAATGTATTTCTCTGATGCAATTTCAGAATTTCAACAGACGTCTATCAAATTGTTTAAGCAATGGTCTTTGCCACAAAAAAAATCAATGAAAACAAAACATTATTGCCAAACACTACCTTGGGATTTCAGATTTTTGATTCTTGCTACTCAGAGGCAGGAGCTGCTGAAGGAACACTGTGGCTACTCTCGGGCCAAAATAAGACCACCCCTAAATATAGTTGCCGCTCAAGCTCAAAGCTGACTAGATTAATCGGATATGCTCCTTCGGCTGGAGCTGTGTCCCTGGCCAGAGTCCTTGTGGTTAGCTGGATTCCTCAGGTATGCAACCCATCTTTTCTTCAATCAGTTGCTACAAATGCAACAGGCTACCGAAGGATACCCTTGTGGGAATTCTATTTCTGCCTTTACAATTGGTTTTTAAAGGAAGAAATTGCAGCAACTTGATTTTGTGACGGGGTCTAAACACTCTACACCCAGCAGAAAACAAATGAACATTCTACTAAAAGAAATATTCAAAAGCTAAGTGAAATCAACAGATGCAGTAATATGCCAATAACCGGTCTGAAAATGCAATCGAATTTCAAAAAGAATTAGTGGTTATTGGAGGATACGTTACCCCTAAAATGTGTTTCTTCCAGGGAAAACAAATCCAAAGCTCTCTGTTTCTCCTCAGTGATAGCTACAGTGAAAAGCACCTTTTATCATTTGTGGAGCTATTCACAGAGGTAATTTGCACTTGGGAGAAATTTACATACGTTATTTACTCTTACACTTTTAAGTAATTTTACTACTTTTGGCTATGTAACAGAAATAATTATTCTAAAACACCATTCCTAAATGGGGGGAAATGCTTGTAAGAGATGGTGGCATTCAGCTAAACCTTAACATTTAAAGCCTGCAGATTTACAGAGCTCATGAATTTCAGTCCAACAGGTTCGGTTTTCTAGAGTGGATTAGAAATAGGAGCAATGCTCCAATAAATGTTGTTGTTTGATTGACAAGCAGCTTCCTCCAAGTTGTTTGCTAAGGTATAGTTACAATCAACTGTTAATAAAAGACATTTAGGTCCTCATTACATCTGTGGCTGTAAATGCCACCTACCGCCGTGCTGACGGCCGCCAACATACCATGACCCCGGCGGTATTCCGCTACGGGTATTATGACCCACACTGAGAAATCTGCCACTATACAGACATCCACACAATTCCGCCAGACCAAAGGTCAGTGATAAACTGGCGATAGCAAAACCCACACCATCACGCCAACAGTAATACGCCCACAGTATCACGACCCACGAATCACCACTGCGGTCTTTCAACCACGGTAAACCATTGGCAGTACACACCGCCACGCTCAAAATACACACACATTTACAAAACACCACCAGATTGGACAATTCAAACTACACACACCTGACACACATATACACACCACACCCACACACTCACACCGCTATAAAACACACACTCAGATTACCCAGAAACCTTTTAACGAAAAAAAGATTGCCAACAGAGAGAGGCACGAGCAAGGAGCACCCACTCAATCTGAGCTACAGAACATCATCACCCATACACCATCCACGTACCTCACACCACACACCCCAACACAGCACTCCACACATCACCCCACACATCCTCACATATATCACTCACACCACATCCATGGCACCCCAAGTTTTCAGAGGAGGAGCTAAGTGTCATGGTGGAGAAAATCATCTGGGTAGAGCCACAGCTATTCGGATCACAGGTGCAGCAGACGTCCATTGCAAGGAAGATGGAGCTATGGCGGATGATCGTGGACAGGGTCAACGCCGTGGGACAGCATCCACAAACAAGGGATGACATCAGGAAGAGGTGGAACGACCTACGGGGGAAAGTGCATTCCGTGGTTGTAAGACACCAGGTAGGCGCACAGAGGACTGGCAGTGGACCCCCACCTCCTCCCCCACAACTAACAACATGGGAGGAGCACGTCTTGGCAATAATGCATCCCGAGGGCCTCGCAGGAGTAGCAGGAGGACTGGACACACCTGCATGTAATCACAAACTCTTACCCCTACCCTCACCCCATCCCTCCACCACCTCACACATACCCCACAATCACAACCCACTTATCCCAATACCAAGCCCTGCATGTAACACCAATGCATGGACCCCCATCACAGACCTGCATGGACACCCATCACCACAGCATGCCCAGTAGAGAGACTCACCCAGCCCACAAAATCACCACTCACACATGGCCAGGCTGACAGGAAAATCACAATCACATTGGGAAACACACCCATGCACAAGATGGCACATGCAAATACACTAACACTGCATTTGCATTCCCACAGGACCCATACTCAACATCACCGGAGAGGAGGTGCCAGCTACATCCAGCTCCCCTTCCCCCCCCGAAGAGGCCCACAGTGACAACAGCCGATTTGCACGCCTGGATCAGGATGACCAACCTGGCCAATCCGGGACCTCTGGACAGTCGGTTCCCCTGCCACAGTCCCAACCCACCACAGAGCCTCCCCCCTCCGGAAACACCAGCACAGCACCCACCCAGCGGGCCCATGCCATTGTTCCCAGGACACATCACTACAGGGACCCCAGGCAACCCAACAAACACAGGACGATCAGGGACGTGGGGTCAGTGGCAGTAGGCACACGGTTCAGGGGACAGAGGCATAGGACAACAGGGAAGCTGGGAGGACTGCTGTGTGACAGGGGGAGGACAGGCCCAGGGAACCCACTCTCCAGGAGGCACTCCCCAACATCCTGGGAGCATACCACCATTCCCAGGAGACAATGGGCCAGATACTGGCCAAGTTGCAAGAGACCCAGCGGCTGCAGGAGGGACAGTACCTGGGATCAGGGAGGACCTCAAACACATCTACACCATCCTGGTCACCATTGCCGGGGTGCTGGACGACATGGCCAACACCATGAGGGAGGCAGTGGCACACCACCGGGCCCCTGACAATAGGCAAACCAATGAACAGCCTTCCATCTCCGCCGGCGCTGGTGGACAGGAGGTCCTGCCACAGGAACAACAGGCCACCAGCACCCCACCCCCTGCATAAGGAGAACCACCCTGCAAACAGTCCCTGTGATCCATGCAGAAGCCAGAGAACATTACCAAGACCACAGCCAGGAAATAAGACTCTCCTTATTGTCACCCTTCTGTCCCACTCTGTCACCCTGTCCACCTTGAACTGTCATTGCTCCCCTTCCTATACCCCATTGGACAATGCACCTGTGATACCAAGAGACTGGACTCTACCCTGGACTTTCCTCCACCATCAGCCGAGCCCATTGCACATCCCCCTCGACTTATGAGCACGTAAATAAACACCCTTGGAACAAATACTAATCTGGAGTCTGTCAAATGATTCAAATATGTATTAGTTCAACATAATCAAAGCATTGCAAGTCAAATGCACAGTCAAATATACTTAGAAATGACCTTTGGTGGGCAGCAGTACACATAGCAGGAGCCAGAGTGGGCCACAGATATCTGAAAATAGAGATGCCAAAGGGTACAGCAAGTGACCATAGACATAGGGAAATCAGACTGCCATGTATAATGTCCAACACATAACTGATAAGTTAAGTTAAGTTACAGGGTCTTACCTGTGTGTCTCTGGAAGTACTGCTGTATTATGTTGCTTCTGTTGCCAACATCTTCTTCCTCTGTCTCCTCTTCCTCTCTGTCCACAGGCTCCACCGCTGCCACACACCCATCTCCAGGCTCATCTTCCTGCAGAAAAGGCAGCTGGCGTCTCAAGGCCAGGTTGTGCAACATGCAACATGCAACAATGATCTGGCACACCTTCTTGGGTGAGTAGTACAGGGATCCACCTGTCAGATGGAGGCACCAGAACCTGGCCTTCAGGAGGCTGAAGGTCCTTTCAATAATCCTCCTAGTACTCCCATGTGCCTCATTGTAACGTTCCTCTGCCCTTGTCCTGGCATTCCTCACTGGGGTCAGTAGCCACGAGAGGTTGGGGTAACCAGAGTCACGTGCAAATATCAAGGGACAACTGTTAGACACACACTAACCCTTAGGGACAACCCCATATCAGGACACCTACTGATACTGTGTGGGGACCTTGGGCTCACCTATTAGCCACACCCGGTGCCTCTGGATTTGGCCCATCACATATGGGATGCTGCTATTCCTCAAGATAAAGGCGTCATGCACAGAGCCAGGGTATTTGTTGGCATTCACATGGGAGATGTACTGGTCCGCCAAACACACCATCTGCACATTCATAGAGTGATAGCTTTTTCTATTCCTGAACACTTGTTCATTTCTCGGGGGGCAAATGCCACCTGTGTACCATCAATGGCACCAATGATGTTGGGGATATGTCCCAGGGCATAAAAGTCAGCCTTCACTGTGGCCAAAACCTCCACCTTGGGGAATACGATGTAGCTGCGCATGTGTTTCAACAGGGCAGACAACACTTTGGTCAACACATTGGAGAACATAGGCTGTGACATCCCTGATGCCATGGCCACTGTTATTTGAAAGAAACCACTTGACAGGAAATGGAGCACTGACAGGACCTGCACTAGAGGGGGGACACCTGTGGGCTGGTGGACAGCAGACATCAGGTCCGGCTCCAATTGGGCACACAGTTCTTGGATTGTGGCCCGATCAAGTCTGTAGGTTATGATAATGTGTCTGTCCTCCATTGTCGCAAGGTCCACCAGGGGTCTGTACACCGGAGGATGCCGCCATCTCATATTCAGCCTCAGCGGTTGAAGTCTATGGAAGAAAACGGTGAGCAGAGGGTCATATTCACAGATCTATTGAACTAATGATGAATTTCTTCCTTTACAGAACCAGTATGCGAATCCGACAATCAGTTTCTGTGACAATGTCTGCTGTGACGTAGTTAGGTGCCATGGCCTGTGCCCCCCTGAAATGGCGGCTGCCTGACCTGAGAGGAGGGACGAGTGGAAATTAGGTAATTCCGCTGGAGTTGTGCACCGTCGCGGTAGGCGGTCGATGACCGCCGCGCAACTTCGCATTGGTTATCATTGGGCCCTATGGGTTCCAGGAGCCAAGGCGTTGTACGCCGGCGTTGACGGTACGCACCGCTTCAGACGTTACCACCATTTTCTCTCTGTTCACTCACTTGTTACCTGACCTTCAACAGGAGAGGACCTACAATGCAAGTGCTGCTGTGACCTGTGTCTGGAAGCGACAATGGCTCATGTGTCTGGGGAAAGGGCCCCTGCCTTCATTGTGGAGGAGTTGGAGAAACTGGTGGATGGGGTCCTACCCCAGTACACGTTACTCTACGGTCATCCAGACAAACAGGTGAGTACACTGTGAGCATGATGTGTGGGCCATGAATGTATGGAGTGCTGTGTGTGTAAGCCACATGTTGGGGGGGCAGAGGGGTCCTGGCCGGAGTGCAGCATGTAAGGTGGTCAATGCATGTTCTTTAGGGGATGGGAGGGATCTGGTGGGCCATGAGTCCGACGGTCCGGACGGTTGACTAATTCTCTTTTCTGCTGTCTTTTCCATGCAGATCAGCACCCATCAAAAAAAGGATATTTGGTGTGCCATCGCCAAGGAGGTGTGGACCCTGGGGGTCTTTGACAGGCGGACCACCCACTGCCGCAAAAGGTGGGAGGACCTGCGCCGCTGGGCAAAGAAGATGGCGGAGGCCCAGCTGGGGCTGGCCTCCCAACGAGGAAAAGGTGCTTGTCGCACCATGACCCCCCTGATATTCCACATCCAGTCGGTGGCCTATCCGGAGTTCGATGGGCACTTCAGGGCATCACAGCAGCCACAAGGGGGTGGGTACAGATTCCAAATCCAGACTTTGCGTGCATTAACGGTTACCTGGGTGGGGGATGTGTGCTATGGGTGCCCCTAGGGCAGGGCGAAGAAGGCAGGGTGGGTCCCTTGCTGGGCAGGCTCAGAATCACTCATACCCCAATAGTGTTAGTGGGCATCTACTACTGGGCAGGGTCCTGTGGGTTTCAGGTGTGCAGCTAATGGCGTCAGGCATTGTACCCCAATGGGCTGGTGACTATCTTAGTAACTGGTAGTGCATGGCCTAGTGCATAGGGCTGCTCCCTGTGTGTTGTGTACACCAACGGTGATGTTGTTGCTGGCATTGACCAAGTGTATCCTCTGTCCCCCCCTTTTTGTTTTGTCACCCTGTCCTTGTGTGAAGTAGCATCATCTGGCGGAGCAGCAGAGGCACCGGCGATGGAGGGAGCTGCATCCAACATGGGCCTGGAGGCCGAATCCACTGAGGGTGAGGGCACCAATGGGACGGAGGGCGAGAGGAGCACCACAACGGGGACAGGAGGGGAGACCACAGACAGCGTCTCCTCCTCTGTTGGAAGCTCCCTGGTGGTGGCAGACACCTCTGTGCCCACCCCAACAACAGGTACAGCCGCCACCCCCCCACCAGCAACCCCCTCCCAGAAGCCCCTCAGCGTGTTTCCTGTGCCCGCTCACCCAGGAGGGTGGGCATCTCCTTCGCTCCAGGCACCTCAGGCATGCCCCAGTCAGCTTTGCTGCCCTCAGTGAGGAGGATATTGACTTCCTGAGATCCCTCATTGTTGGGCAGTCAACCATACTGAATGCCATCCAGGGTGTCGAGAGGCATTTGCAACAAACAAATGCATACCTGGAGGGCATTCGTTCTGGCGTGGCGGCCCAACAAAGAGCATTTCAGGCTCTTGCCTCTGCACAGATGGCAGCCATTGTCCCTGTCTCTAGCCTCCCCTCCAACTTCATCTACCCAGTCCTAATCCCCTCAACCCCAGCCTATCCCAAGCACACCTTCAGATCAGCATTCACCCAAATCAACACACAAAAGTGACACAGGCAAACATAAGCACCACACGTCATCTCACAGGCCACACACAAGCACCATACCCATACCCATGCAGACACACCAACATCCACTGTCTCTACTGTGTCCCCCTCCTCCTCTTCATCCACCTCCCTTCCAGTAGCGTCTCCACTCACACCTGCATGCACCACATCCTCATCCACTACCTCCATCCCCAGCATGCCCATCACAACACACTCCTCACGAGCAGTCACCACCCCAACACCATGCACACGTCACCTGTGTCCTCTCCCAGTGTGTCTGTGACCCTTCCTCCCAAAGTACACAAACGCAAGCACCCACCCACCCAACAGCCATCCACCTCCCAGCAGCATCCAACCCATGCACCTGCACCCAAACTCAGCAGACAGACACCTCCTACAACCACCCCCTCTTCCTCCACTCCCAAGCCCTCTCCGTCTTCCCGCCCTAGTGTGTCTAAGAAGCTTTTCCTGGCAAACATTGACCTCTTCCCTACCCCACCCCCGCCGCAAGCACCGCCGCAAGCACCGCCGCAAGCACCGCCGCAAGCACCACCGCAAGCACCGCCACCTGCACCGCCGCTAGCACCACGACTGTCAGCAGCAGCCCCAGTGGGCATCCGTCTGAGGCTGCAGGGGAAGGGCTGGAGCCTCCCTCCACCACTGGCAGCACCGGCACCTGAACCACGGGCAGCACCGCCATGTGCACCACCGCCAGCACTGCCGCAAGCACCGCCACCTGCCCCGTTGACAGTAGGGCCACTACCAACAGCAGCAGCCACAGTGGGCAGCCATCCAAGGCTGCAAGAGAAGGGCTGGAGCCTCCCACCACCACTGGCAACACCCTCACCGGCACTACCACCAGTTTGCAGCGTTAGCCGCTGCAGGATGGAGTCTAGCCCTGCCTACAAGGACTCTCATGCCACCTGTTCCATGCAAATCTTGTGCCTCAGACACCCAGGAGAGGGAATTTGAACTGCCACACCCCAAGTGTTTCTTCTCTGGGCACAATGCCCCCTCCAGAACCAGTGGAAAAAGGCATCCAATCACCCCCTCCTTGCCAGGAAGAAGCACACTGGGCACAAAGCCCCCTCCAGAACCAGTGGAGAAAGGCATCTACTCACCCAATCCTTGGCAGGATGAAGCAGACTGGGCACAAAGCCCCCTCCAGAACCAGTGGAGAAAGGCATTCACTCACCCAATCCTTGGCAGGATGAAGCACACTGGACACTAACCCCCTCCAGAACCAGTGAAAGATGTCACCCACTTGACAGACTGTGGCTTTGCACTCCACAGGACCAAGCAGTGGGCAAACCACCCACTAGAGAGACTGTGGCTTTGAACTCCCCAGGACCAAGCAGTGGGCAAACCACCCACTAGAGAGACTGTGGCTTTGAACTCCCCAGGACCAAGCAGTGGGCAAACCACCCACTTTAGAGACTGTGGCCTTGCACTCCCCAGGACCAAGTAGTGGGCAAACCACCCACTTGAGAGACTGTGGCCTTTCACTCCCCAGGACCAAGCAGTGGGCAAACCTCCCACATGAGAGACTGTGGCTTTGCACTCCCCAGGACCAAGCAGTGGGCAAACCACCCACTTGAGAGACTTGAGAGACTGTGGCCTTGCACTTCCCAGGACATCGCTGTGGGCATGGATCCCCCTCGAGGAGCAGTGGCGTTATTCCATCTTCCGGCTGAGGTGTCCCCCCTTCCCCATCCCCCTGAGGTGCCTGTGTGTTTACGACCTGATGCCCCGGCAGTGTTTTCTCCGTATTGAGACAGGAGTCAAGTGTGGGCTTGGCCCATGACTTTTTGGCCCAGTGGCCTACGGACATTTTTTATGTACAATGTAAGGCCATATGGACATATTGTATATTTTTGTAAATACTGTTTCTCAAATTGTCACGTATATCTGCCTATTTCTAAAATATCAATGATTTAACTCAATTCCTTTTGTCCTTGCATACTTCCAGGTGGTTATGGGGTGTAAATGTAACGTTGCTGAATGTGTTTGTGTGTATGGTGTTGGGGGTGAGGGTGGGGGTGGGGGTGCTGCATGTTGTGTGTGTGTGTCACTCTCTTCCCCACCCATGTGCTAGGTGCAGCACTCACCGTGGTCGTCGCCGCCACCTTTCGTATTCCTGGTAGATCAGGAGGTAGACCAGCATCGGCAGGACCTGTATCTCGGGCTCCATGGTGTCCTGGTTCTTTGTTGAGTGTCAAGAGGTGAGTGGTTTCCCTTCCCATTCCTGTTTCTTCTGTGCTTTTGATGGCATTGGTACCGCCCCAGAAAAGCTGGTGGATAGGCGGGTTGTGATGTGGTGGGCGGTACATTGTCATCCGCCTGGCTGTTGGCGGTGACCGCCACGGTGTTTGTTGCTACCGCCGTGGCAGTCGGAGTGTTAAAGTGGCTGGCTGTGTTGGCAGTTTCCGCCGTGGTCGTGATCCCATTTTTTTTACCGCCGGCCTGTTGGCAGTATTATGACTGCTTTGAAACCGACCGCAAGGGTTGTAATGAGGGCCTTACTCTTCTTACCATAATTATAAATCTGCAACATTCTTTCAAGCACATGTGTACTATGTATGTGTGTGTGTATGTATATAAACACACACACACATTTTGATATACATGTAAGTAGAATGTAGGACCTAATTTCCCCAAAAAAGCGTTTTATTTGTTTTGCTAATAACTTTGGCATCGTTTGACGAATCTTCAAAAAAAATGTAAAACAAGTTTGCTATTCGCGTCAGCTAGTTTGCAGTTGATTCATCAAGTGGAGGGGGCAAAAAAAGGGATCAAGGGGGGGGGAATTTCTCATAGGGAGTTTAGACACAAGTACAGCTTGAACCACTGGATGGAATTACACCAAATTTGGCAGCAAGCTAGATCTTCATTCAGAAAGATCTCATTGTGTATTTTGGTGTAAAACTGTTCAGTAGTTTTGGAGTTTATAAAGGAAAACGATTTATGTATATGTAGAGATGTGGATTCACTGCAGATCCACGTGCCAAAAGCAATGCTGTGATTGGCTGGCAGCAAACGAGAGAACATTTGCGGCTGCCATTTTGTGAATTGGGAAACAGTTCAAGAGAGGGGGTGATAAATATTAAATAGGATATAAGAGGTTAAGAGAAAGGTGTCCTGACCTCCTGGGAGTGATGGAGAGGTCTCTGAGGGATCCCTCATGGCTAGGAACGTTCCCAGAAATATTTCTTGTGGTGCGCAAGGATCTGTGAACCCATTGTGGCACTCATTCTGGCCCCCAGGTGAACACATGATGGATCCCGGGATCCAGACCTCAATTAAAAAAATACACCTATTCACACACTAACACACCCACTCACAGACCCGCAAAACCATACCCCCTCACACACTCATACAACCACTCAGGGGCCTTTAAAACCACTTGCATACCCACTCACAGATCCACACAGCCACTCATACATCCACTCACACACCAACCCACATACCCCCACAAATAGTCACACACCCAAACACACATTCATGCAAACACTCACAAACCCACTCACAATCCCACAAAACCACTTCCGCTCACACACCCACCAAGCCACTCACACACACACTCATACATTCACATACCCTCTCACACACCCACACAACCACACACACGCAGTCACACACCCTTACAGACATTCACACACCCTCTCACAGACCCACAGCATGGAGTTGGATGCATGCAGGATGTTGGCTGCAGGTGGGGAGATCACCATAGGGCCTGGCCACAGGCCAGGCCATGCAGTCAACCTCCCACAATGAATGTCCAAAGGCTATGCACAGCATGGGTTTGGGTGCATCCAGGGGGGTTAGAAGCAGGGCCTAGCTGCAGGCCAGGCACTGCGGCCAATTCCCTGCCACACACAGCCTTTAGCCAGGTGTGGCAGCAGTTGAAGTGACATATAATAATTAAATATTACTTTAGGTTGGAAAAAAGAAAACTAGAAATTCACAAAAAAAATGTATGGCTACAGTGAGATTAAAGTTAGGAAATAGAATTAACAAAACTTTCAAACTTCACTGAAATAAAAACAAATTACAGGGATGTTATAGTAAGGATCACATTTTACACAAAGAAGACCATTGAAATCCAGCAGTTATAATTACCCAAGTTAACTGCAACTCACGCTCTCGCAATGCACTACTTATGACCTCACATAAAACATCACTCATGACATGGTCGCTGACACCACTGATGACATCAATGATAACATCTTGAATGACATCACTGCATCCCTTGCATTGCGGGAACATAAGGTAGAGTTACCTTCGGTAACTATGACTGCTGAATTTCTGTGGTTTGGTGTGTGTAAAATCCGAGCCTAACTATAATGACCCTGTGACCTTTGTTTTTTTCAGTGAATTACTAAGGATTTTTAATTCTATTTCCTAACTATAGAGTCTGTGTCATCTTTGATTTTTTCAGTAAATTTATGTTTTTTTAATCTATTTTCCAAATATAAGGTAATCTTTGTTTTGTTCAGTGAAGTTCAATGTTTTTTAATGCTTCTTTCTAACAATAACATCCCTGCAACCTTTGTTTTTTTAGTGAATGTCTATGTTTTTTTTAATCAAAAAAACATAGATGAATGAAACACAACTAACTGTAATCAGGGCCACTAGAATTTTGAAGGAGAAGGCCAAACTAATTGCCAGATTTACAAGGCTGTAGCGCGTTCTTAGCGCCACACTAGCGTGTTTATTGTTATGCAAATGTGACGTTAAGGAGGCCATTTCCCTTAGCCATATTTACAAAGTGGTGCAATGCTTGCACTGCACCATTTTGCAACCCCTTGCACCACATTATGGCCCTCATTAGAACCCTGGCGGTCGGTGTTAAAGCAGCGGTAATACCGCAAACAGGCCGGTGGAAAACAAAATGGGATTACAACCGTGGCAGAAACAACCAATATAGACAGCCACTTTAACACTCCGACTGCCACGGCGGTACAAACAAGCAGCGCGGCGGACACCGCCAACAGACAGGCGGAACACAATGTACCACCCACCCTATCACTAGATGCCTATCCACCATCTTTTCCGGGGCGGAACCAACGCAAACAAAAAGACGGGAGAAACAGTACACAGAAGGGAAAACACTCACCTCTCCACACCTCACGAGGAACCAGGACGCCATGGAGCCTGAATTGCAGATACTGCTGATGATGGTCTTCCTTCTCTTCTATCAGGAGCTCCAACGAAGGCGGAGATGACCACGGTGAGTACTGCACCTACAACACAGGGGAGGGGGGAGTGAAAAGAGAGTGACACACACACGCAACACGCAACACCCCCACCCTCACCCACAACAACATACACACAAATACATGCAGCAACATTACATATACACCCCGTCACCCCCTGGAAGAACGCAAGGACAAAAGGAATTGATTTGAACGAATGTAATCATGTGAAATATCATTATCAAAGTTCAAAATCCAGTATACACAATTATGTACACCAACTACACAAGTCCGGATAGTGCACCAATCATTGGCCATGGACCACTGGGCCCAAAATGCATGGGCGAAGCCCACACTAGATACCTGACTCCAAACGGAGAGAATACTGCAGGGGCATCAGATCGAAATGAAACAGGCACCTCAGGGGGAGGGGGGGCAGCTCAGCCAGATGAACGCACGATGCCACAGCTGCACGACGGGGCTTAATGCCCATTGATGTATCCTGGGGAGTGCAAAGCCACAGTCTCTCAAGTCTTTCCAGTGGGTGGTTTGCCCACTGCTTTATCCTGGGGAGTGCAATGCCACAGTCTCTCAAGTCTCTCGAGTGGGTGGTTTGCCCACTGCTTTATCCTGGGGAGTGCAAAGCCACAGTCTCTCAAGTCTTTCCAGTGGGTGGTTTGTCCACTGCTTTATCCTGGGGAGTGCAAAGCCACAGTCTCTCAAGTCTCTCAAGTCTTTCCAGTGGGTGGTTTGCCCACTGCGTTATCCTGGGGAGTCCAAAGCCACAGTCTCTCAAGTGGATAACAGTCTCCACTGGTTCTGGAGGGGGCTTTGTGCCCAGAGTGCTTCATCCTGCCAAGGACTGAGGCAGTGGATGCCTTTCTCCACTGGTTCTGGAGGGGGCTTTGTGCCCAGAGTGCTTTATCCTGCCAAGGACTGAGGTAGTGGATGTCTTTCTCCACTGGTTCTGGAGGGGGCTTTGTGCCCAGAGTGCTTCATCCTGCCAAGGACTGAGGTAATGGATGCCTTTCTCCACTGGTTCTGGAGGGGGGTTTGTGCCCAGAGTGCTCCATGTGCAGTGTGGCCAGTACAATACACTCGCGTGCGTGTGTGTGCCACGAGATTGCCGAAGTACAGGTAGCATGATACGCCATGGAGGCAGAGACATACCCCACACTGCTGCGGCTTCGCATTCCATATGCAGGTGGCAACTGTGATGACAGTAATGCTTCATGGAAGCTGCCCAGGGTCCTGGAACTCACCACCAGCCTCGGACGACTGACCACTGGGGATGGTAGGCATGTCTGCGGTGGTGCCACTGTCTGAGGATGTCGCGGGGCCGCTGGCGGTGCTTGCGGTGGTGTCAGTCGTGGTGGTGCTGGCGGCAGTGTCAGTCGTGGCGGTGCTGGCTGTGGGGTCTGTTGTGGCGCTGCTGGTTGCGGGGTCTTTGGCGGCGGTGCTGGTTGCGGGGTCTGTGGCGGCGGTGCTGGTTGTGGGGTCTGTGGCGGCAGTGCTGGCTGTGGGGTCTGCGGCGGCGGTTCTGGCGGCGGGGTCTGTGGCGGCGGGGTCTGTGGCGGCGGTGCTGGTGGCAGGGTCTGTGGCAGCAGAGCATGTGTCTGCACCTGCTGAGGGAGAAAGCAGGATGTCTCCTGCAGCCTCGGACGGCTGCCCACCAGGGAAGAGGCTGGGGACTGTTGCAGCAGCTGTAGACGTGCCGGAAGCAGTGCAGGTGGCGGTGCAGGTGGCGGTGCAGGTGGCGGTGCAGGTGGCGGTGTTCGCCGCCGTACAGGTTAGCGTGGACAGAAGGTGTGACACTGGTCCCTCAGTAGGTGCCACCATGCCCTCTCCTGACCTGCCCTTCAATGTTTTGCCCTTCCCCACCTTTGATGGTGGCGCAGTTGTCTTGCCACTATCCCCTTTCGTTTTCGCTGACCCCTTGGTGGCAATGTGTTTTCGGCTTCTTCCTCCGGGATGTTGGCACCTTTTTAACCTTGGCAGGTGGCAGAATGTCCTTGCCCTCACTCCGTGGCACACTGGCAGCCCTGATGGTTGGCACACTCCATGACCCCGCAGTTGCTGGCACCACTGTGCGTGGGGATGTGGTGGCTGAGGTGCTGGGCTGTGACCTGGAAAGCCTGGCCCTAGAGGAAGGACTGGGGGGGAGGTGAAGGGAAGAGGTCAAGGTGTCAGAGTCACCAGATCGTCGGGGTGTGCGCACGTTCCCAACATGTCCACCACTGAACAGCTCCCAGACTCTGATAGATAAATCACAGAGGCTAAGAGAGTTCAAGAGGGGAAGAGGGGATTAGGAAGGGGAGAGCTGGGAAGGAGACCTGTGGGAAGCAAAAGATTAAACAACACAACATCAGATTCAAAACCACATTTAGATTCATTAAAACTCTCTGTTGGATCTATGGTTCAATGATACTTGGAACATGAAATAATACTTTATTGAGTCCAGAATTCTATGACACTCAGAACATGAAATAACACTCTGTTGAACCTAAAATTCAGTGATACTTGAAACATGAAATAACACCTAAAACTAAGGAAAAATGAATGGTCTAGAACTAGACTCTAATTAGACCTTACTAAATCTAGATATCTGGAAAAGAATCAAAAATGGTTAGTACAATGTTTCATATGGAATTTTCATGAAGTGAAAAACATACTGTTCTAGGAATACTAGAAACTTCCTGAATAATGTCCCAAAAACAAACACAGCCTCATTACATGAGGATAAGGCTCTCCAAACATTCCTTGGAAAATAATAGGAATTGTACTAGAGACCCTACATGCACATAGAATATAACATACAGAATTCTAGCACATTAGGTCTTTATAATGCCAGAACATAATTGCGCACATCACGGATTTCCACAAGAGGTTTGTAAATGGCATGAAATAGTTGCACACAATAAATAACATGAATTAAGCACAGGATACTTATCGCACGTCTTACCGATTTGAAGGCAACTTTGTCATGCCAGAAAATGGTTGCTCGCAATTAATATCTTGATGTGTACACGAGTAAAGAATCGCGCGTCTTGCCGATTCGAATGCAACCTGGTAAATGTCAGAAAATGGTTGCGCACAATGAATATCTTGATTTGTACACGAGTAAAGAATTGCGCGTCTTGCCGATTCGAATGCAACCTTGTAAAATGTCAGAAAATGGGTGCGCACAATGAATATCCTGATTTGTACACAAGTAAAGAATTGCGCGTCTTGCCATTCAAATGCAACCTTGTAAATGTCAGAAAATGGTTGCGCACAATGAATATCTTGATTTGTACACAAGTAAAGAATCGTGAGTTTTGCCGATTCGAATGTAACCATGTAAATGTCAGAAAATGGTTGCGCAAAATGAATATCCTGATTTGTACACAAGTAAAGAATTGCGCGTCTTGCCGATTCGAGTGCCACCATGTAAATGCCAAGAAATGGTAGCGTGCAATCAATACCAAGGATTAAATCACTAGAAAACGAATTGCGCCTCTTGCCGATTCGCAGGCCACCATGTAACTGCTAAGAAATGGTAGCGCACAATGAATATCAAGGGTTAAGCACGAGAAAACGAATTGCGTGTCTTGCCGATTCGAAGGCCACCATGTAACTGTCAAGAAATGGTAGCACACAATGAACAACATGAATTACACGAGAAAGAATCGCGCGTCCTGCCGATTCCTCTACAGCATGCAAATGCCACAAAAACGCCCAAGCGCACATTCACACGTGCAAGAGCAATTTGTTCATCATGCAAGAATTAGGCCCAAGAATTTGAGCGTCCTCGATAACGGGGTCGGGGGCCCAGCCCAACCTCCGTCTTACCGCCCTGATTAAGAATCACCAATGTAGTATGAAGGGCAGAGGCCTGGAAGATAAAGTAGGCCACCGGAACCAGGAGATCAGGAAGTTGCTTCTGCTCTACACCGGGACCTCTGAATAGTGAGCACGTGGAGCTGGGCTGGCTCCCTTTTATAGAGTCTTAGCCCAACCCACAAACCACACCCAGACATGCTGCAGAGGAAGTTTCTAGAAGGCCCTGGAAAGGGACCACACCCTGACAAACTCTGAAAGCCTGCAGAAATACATTGCAAATTAACAGTATTTACAAGCACCTTAAATATAAGTCTTCAGAATTAAACTCTGCAATGCAAAAGCTTAAACAACAACATATCTACATAATGCATGAATTACGTCATCTCATACGTGCTGGGTTTTTGCATTCCAGTCGCCCGTAGAGCACGCACAGCCCAGATGTTGACACAAGGTTTGCCAAGAAAAGTTTTTTAGACACACTGGGATGGGTAGATGGAGGGGGTTTGGGAGTGGAGGAAGAGGTAGTGGTTGTAGGAGGCGTACGTCTGCTGAATTTGGGTGAAGGTGCATGGGCTGGAGGCTGTTGTGAGGTGGATGGCTGTTGGGTGGTTGTGTGCCTGCATTTGTGTACTTTGGGAGGAGGGCTCACTGACACACCGGGAGAGGACACTGGGGATGTGTGCATGGTAGTGGGGGTGGTGATTCCACGTGAGCGGTGTGTGGTGATGGGCGTGCTGGGGATGGAGGTAGTGGATGAGGTTGTAGTGCATGCAGGTGTGAGTGGAGACGAAAATGGGAGGGAGGAGGGAGACGTGGAGCTGGGGGACACAGTGGAGGAAGTGGATGTTGGTATGTGTGCATGGGTATGATGCCTGTGTGAGTGCCTGTGGGATGTGTGGTGCTTATGTTTGCCTGAGCCACCCTTGTGTGTTGATGTGTGTGCATGCTGGTCTGATGGTGTTCTTGGGATAGGTTGAGGTACAGGGAATTGGGTCTGGGTGGAGGAGATTGGAGAGGGAAGGCTGGACACAGGGACAATGGCTGCCATCAGTGCTGAGGCCAGAGCCTGAAATGCTCTCTGTTGGGCTGCCTGCCCAGAATGAATGCCCTCCAGGTATGCATTTGTTTGTTGCAAATGCCTCTCAACACCCTGGATGGCATTCAGAATGGTAGACTGCCCAACAGTGAGGGATCTCAGGAGGTCAATAGTCTCCTCACTGAGGGCAGCAGGGCTGACTGGGGCAGGGCCTGAGGTGCCTGGGGCGAAGGAGATGCCCACCCTCCTGGGTGAGCGGGCCCGGGACACACGCTGATGGGCTGCTGGGAGGGCAGTGCTAGTAGTGGGGGTGGCAGCTGTACCTGTTGATGCGGTGGGCACAGAGGGCCCTGCCACCGCAAGGGAGCTCCCATCAGAGGAGGAGTTGCTGTCGCTGGTCTCTGCTCCTGTCCCCGCCATGGAGCTCCCCTCGCCCTCCGTCCCACTGGTGGCTTCAGACTCCGTTGCTTCACCCTCCAGGGTCAAGTGGGATGCAGCTCCCTCCTGCTGCGGTGCCAATGCTCCTCCTGCCTGATGATGCTATTGCACACAAGAACAGGGAAACCACAAAAAGGGGGGGAGACAGAAGAAAGACATGTTCAGTGCATGCAACACCACTACCGCTGGCGGACAAAACAGACACAGCAGCCCTCTGCACTACGCCATGCACTTATAGTTCCTAGCTTAATCACATGCCCATGGGGTACAAGCCCAATAACTGCACACCTGGTAGTCACAGGAGCCTGACTAGGTGTAGATGGCTCTAACCACTAGTGGGGTTGGGGTGCCACATAGCATGCCTCATAAGGGACCTTGCCTACCAAGATCGCCCTGGCCTAGGGGAACCCACTGACCACCTCCCCCACCCAGACACCTCGTAATGCGCGCAGTCAGCTGAAAGAGAGTGTACTCACCCCCTTGTGGCTGCTGTGATACCCTCAAGCGCCCATCCAACTCCGGATACGCCACTGCCAGGATCCGGAACATCAGGGCGGTCATGGTGCGACGGGCACCCCTCCCCCGTTGGGAAGCCATCCCCAGATGGGCCTCCGCCGTCTTCGTGCTCCAGCGGCGCAGGTCCTACCATCTTTTACGGCAGTGGGTGCTCCGTCTGTGGTGGACCCCCAGGGTCCGGACGTCCTTGGCGATGGCACGCCAAATAGCCTTCTTATGGTGGGCGCTGACCTAGAGGAATAGTATGGGGGAAAGGAAAATCTTTACCCGTCCGGACCGTCATACTCATTGCCCCGCGTTCCCACCCTTGCCCTGACGCACATACACTCACCGTCCCCACATGCAGGCTTCAGCCCCTCCCATGTATCTTCCATCCACCCCACTCAAAACAGGCATTGCCCATGCAGCATGCCCACAGTGTACTCACCTGTTTGTCTGGAGGACCGCACAGTTGTGTATACTGGGGGAGGACCCCATGCACTAGTTTCTCCAACTCCTCCGAAGTGAAGGCAGGAGCCCTTTCCCCAGACACATGAGCCATTGTCGCTTCCAGACACAGGTCACAGCAGCACTTGCAGTGTAGGTCCTCTCCTGTTGAAGGTCAGGTATCAAGTGAGTGAACAGGCAGAAAATGGCGGTCACGTCCGCGGCGGTGCGTACTGTCACCGCCGGCGTACATCGTCATTGGCTCCTTGGACCCATAGGGCCCAATGTTAACCAATGCAGAATTGCGCCGCGGTCTTCGACCGCCCACCGCGACAGTGTACAACGCCTGTGCAGTTACCTCATATCCCCTTGTCCCACCTTACAGGTCAGGCAGCTGCCATTTCAGGGGGCACATGGCATTAATAATAACTGCGTCAAACCAATGTAGGCCTGGAATACACACAGTTACAGGCACATTGCAGATGAATAAATGTGTGCAAATTACATTTTGTGATACCTCAGTTTGGCTGACTCTCTGCTCGCTGTTCTCCTCCATAGGGCACGTCTGCTGGGGCAGGTGATGAGATGGCGGCATCCTCCGGTGTACAGACCGCTGGTGGACCTGTCAACAATGGAAGAGAGACACATATTAGTCACATACAGACTTGATCGTGCAGCAATCCAGGAACTGTGTGCCCAGTTGGAGCCAGACCTGATGTCAGCTATCCGCCATCTGTAGGAGGCTGGACTGGCTTGTAGTGAGTACCAAGGGGTACTTGCACCTTGCACCAGGCCCAGTTATCCCTTATTAGTGTATAGGGTGTCTAGCAGCTTAGGCTGATAGATAATGGTAGCTTAGCAAAGCAGCTCAGGCTGAACTAGGAGACGTGTGAAGCTACTACAGTACCACTTAGTGTCATATGCACAATATCATAAGAAAACACAATACACAGTTATACTAAAAATAAAGGTACTTTATTTTTATGACAATATGCCAAAGTATCTTAGAGTGTACCCTCAGTGAGAGGATAGGAAATATACACAAGATATATATACACAATAGCAAAAATATGCAGTATAGTCTTAGAAAACAGTGCAAACAATGTATAGTTACAATAGGATGCAATGGGGAAACATAGGGATAGGGGCAACACAAACCATATACTCCAGAAGTGGAATGCGAACCACGAATGGACCCCAAACCTATGTGACTTTCTAGAGGGTCGCTGGGACTATTAGAAAATAGTGAGAGTTAGCAAAATAACCCTCCCCAAGACCCTGAAAAGTGAGTGCAAAGTGCACCAAAGTTCCCCTAAGGACAAAATAGTTGTGTTAGAGGGAAAATGCAAGGAAAACACAAATCAGCAATGCAACAACGATGGATTCCTGACTGAGGGTACCTGTGGAACAAGGGGACCAAGTCCAAAAGTCACAAGCAACTCGGAGATGGGCAGATGCCCAAGAAATGCCAGCGGTTGGTGCAAAGAAGCTCTTACTAGGCTGAAGAACTGTGAATACTGCAGGAACGACAAGGGCTAGAGACTTCCCCTTTGGAGGATGGATCCCCCACGCCTTGGAGAGTCGTGCAGAAGTGTTTTCCCGCCGGATGGACGCCAACAAGCCTTGCTACACGCAAATCGTGCGTTTGGCGTTTTTGGACGCTTCTGGGGCCCAGGAGGGACCAGGAGGTCGCAAATTGGACCTGCAGAGAGAGGGGACGTCGAGCAAGACAAAGAGCCCTCACTGAAGCAGGTAGCACCTGGGGAAGTGCCAGAAACAGGCACTACAAGGATGCGTGAAACGGTGCTCGCCGAAGTTGCACAAAGGAGTCCCACGTCGCCGGAGACCAACTTAGAAAGTCGTGCAATGCAGGTTAGAGTGCCGTGGTCCCAGGCTTGGCTGTGCACGAAGGATTTCTGCCGGAAGTGCACAGGGGCCGGAGTAGCTTGCAAAGTCGCGGTTCCCAGCAATGCAGCCCAGCGAGGTGAGGCAAGGACTTACCTCCACCAAACTTGGGCTGAAGAGTCACTGGACTGTGGGGGTCACTTGGACGGTGTCGCTGGATTCGAGGGACCTCGCTCGTCGTGCTGAGAGGAGACCCAAGGGACCGGTAATGCAGCTTTTTGGTGCCTGCGGTTGCAGGGGGAAGATTCCGTCGACCCACGGGAGATTTCTTCGGAGCTTCTGGTGCAGAGAGGAGGCAGACTACCCCCACAGCATGCACAAGCAGGAAAACAGTCGAGAAGGCGGCAGGATCAGCGTTACAGAGTTGCAGTAGTCGTCTTTGCTACTATGTTACAGGTTTGCAGGCTTCCAGCGCGGTCAGCGGTCGATTCCTTATCAGAAGGTGAAGAGGGAGATGCAGAGGAACTCGGCTGAGCTCATGCATTCGTTATCTAAAGTTTCCCCAGAGGCAGAGACCCTAAATAGCCAGAAAAGAGGGTTTGGCTACCTAGGAGAGAGGAAAGGCTACTAACACCTGAAGGAGCCTATCAGCAGGAGTCTCTGACGTCACCTGGTGGCACTGGCCACTCAGAGCAGTCCAGTGTGCCAGCAGCACCTCTGTTTCCAAGATGGCAGAGGTCTGGAGCACACTGGAGGAGCTCTGGACACCTCCCAGGGGAGGTGCAGGTCAGGGGAGTGGTCACTCCCCTTTCCTTTGTCCAGTTTCGCGCCAGAGCAGGGGCTAAGGGGTCCCTGAACCGGTGTAGACTGGCTTATGCAGAATTGGGCACCTCTGTGCCCAACAAAGCATTTCCAGAGGCTGGGGGAGGCTACTCCTCCCCTGCCTTCACACCATTTTCCAAAGGGAGAGGGTGTCACACCCTCTCTCAGAGGAAGTTCTTTGTTCTGACATCCTGGGCCAGGCCTGGCTGGACCCCAGGAGGGCAGCTGCCTGTGTGAGGGGTTGGCAGCAGCAGCAGCTGCAGTGAAACCCCAGGAAGGGCAGTCTGGCAGTACCAGGGTCTGTGCTACAGACCACTGGGATCATGGAATTGTACCAACAATGCCAGGATGGCATAGAGGGGGCAATTCCATGATCATAGACATGTTACATGGCCATATTCGGAGTTACCATGGTGAAGCTACATATAGGTAGTGACCTATATGTAGTGCACGCGTGTAATGGTGTCCCCGCACTCACAAAGTTCAGTGAATTGGCTCTGAACAATGTGGGGGCACCTTGGCTAGTGCCAGGGTGCCCTCACACTAAGTAACTTTGCACCTAACCTTTACTAGGTAAAGGTTAGACATATAGGTGACTTATAAGTTACTTAAGTGCAGTGTAAAATGGCTGTGAAATAACGTGGACGTTATTTCACTCAGGCTGCAGTGGCAGGCCTGTGTAAGAATTGTCAGAGCTCCCTATGGGTGGCAAAAGAAATGCTGCAGCCCATAGGGATCTCCTGGAACCCCAATACCCTGGGTACCTCAGTACCATATACTAGGGAATTATAAGGGTGTTCCAGTAAGCCAATGTAAATTGGTAAAATTGGTCACTAGCCTGTCAGTGACAATTTGAAAGTAATGAGAGAGCATAACCACTGAGGTTCTGGTTAGCAGAGCCTCAGTGAGACAGTTAGGCACCACACAGGGAACATATACATGCACACCTATGAGCACTGGGGCCCTGTGTGACAGGGTCCCAGTGACACATACATATAGGCCACAAACCTATGAGCACTGGGGTCCTGACCAGCAGGATCCCAGTGACACATAACAACCATACTGAAAACATAGTGTTTTCACTATGAGCACTGAGGCCTGGCTATCAGGATCCCAGTGAGACAGTGAAAACAGTGACAAACACCCTGACATACACTCACAAACAGGCCAAAAGTGGGGGTAACAAGGCTAGAAAGAGGCTACCTTCTCACACCATCCCTCAGGGAAATCCCCTCTAGTGCAGGTCCTGTCAGTACTCCATTTCCTGGCAAGTGGTCTTTTCAAACAACAGTGGCCATTGCATCAGGGATGTCCCAGCCAATGTCCTCTAACGTGTTGTCCAGAGTGTTGTCTGTCCTGCTGAAACACATGCGCAGCTACAACGTGTTCCCTCAGGTAGAGGATTTGCCCACTGTGAAAGGTGACTTCTGTGCCCTGGGACATATCCCCAACATCATTGGTGCCATTGATGGGACGACACATGTGGCATTGGTACCTCCCCCCCCGCAGGAGTGAACAGGTGTACAGAAACCGGAAGAGCTACCATTCAATGAATGTTGGTGTGTTTGGCAGACCAGTACATCTCCCATGTGAATGCCAAGTTTCCTGGATCAGTGCATGACGCTTACATTTTGAGGAATAGCAGCATCCCTTATGTGATGGGGCAACTCCAGAGGCACTGTGTGTGGCTAATAGGTGAGCCTAAAGTCCCCACACGGTTTCATTTGCTGTCTGGGTATGGGAGATTCCCTAATGTTTGGAGGATGTCTAACAGTTGTCCCTCGATATTTGCAGGTGACTCTGGTTACCCCAACCTGTCATGGCTACTGACCCCAGTGAGAAATCCCAGGACAAGGGCAGAGGAACGCTACAGTGAGGCACATGGGCGAACTAGGAGGATGATCGAACGAACCTTCGGCCTCCTGAAGGCCAGATTCCGGTGCCTCCATATGAGAGGTGCTTCCCTCTACTACTCACCAAAGAAGGTGTGCCAGATAATCGTGGCCTGCTGTATGCTGGACAACCTGGCTTTGCTATGGCAGGGGCCTGTTCTGCGGGAGGATGGTCCAGCTGGAGGTCTTGTGGCAGCTGTGGAGCCTGTGGCCAGTGAAGAAGAGGAGGCAGAAGAAGAGGACATCGACAACCGAAACAACATAATCATGCAATACTTCCAGTGAGACACAGGTAAGAAGATGTCACTGCCTCCCACATCTCATACTATTGTTGGGGCTAGCATAAGTCTGTCATTTTCACTCAGTGTATGGACCCTGACTTGTCACTTTGTCTTTCCATTTCACAGATGTGGGTCCCACTTTGTGCCCTCTGCTATATTTCCTCCAGGCCTACAGCTGTGTTACATCGCATGTGCACAAGTAAATTGACATTGCTATATTCCATGGTTATTGCAATTACACGTTTGTGAAAGCACAGACTGACTCCAGATTGTTTTGTGATTGAAGTGTGTTTATTTCTGTGCAAATAAGTGGAGGGGGTTGTAAAATGGGCTGGGGGGATGGTGGAGAAATGTCCATGGCAGAGTCCAGTCTATTTGTTTCCCAGGTGCATTGTCCAAAGGGGCATAGGAAGTGGAGCAATGGCAGTTGAAGGATGGACAGGGTGACAAAGTGGGACAAAAGGGTGACATTCAGGGGGGTCTCATTTCCTGGCGGGGGTCTTGGCAATGTTCTCTGTCTTGTTCCTGGATCTCAGGGACCATTTGCGGGGTGGTTCTCCATCTGCAGGGGGTGGGGTGCTGGTGTCCTGTTGTTCCTGTGGCACTGCCTCCTGTCCACTAGCACCGGCGGAGGTGGAGGGATGCTCATTGTCCAGGCAAGTGTCAGGGGCCCCTTGTTTGGGCACTGTGTCCCTCCTTGTGTTGACAAGGTTGTGCAGCACCCCTGCAATGGTGACCAGGGTATTGTTAATGGACTTCAGGTCCTCCCTGATCCCCAGATAGTGTTCCTCCTGCACCCGCTGGGTCTCCTGAAACTTGGCCAGTACTGTTGCCATCGTCTCCTGGGAATGATGGTAAGCTCCCATGATGTTGGAGAGTGCCTCGTGGAGAGTGGGTTCCCTGGGCCTGTCCTCCTCCTGTTGCACAGCAGTCCTCCCAGCTTCCCTGTTTTCCTGTGCCTCTGTCCCCTGAACCGTGTGCCAACTGCCACTGCCCCCAGGTCCCTGATCGTCCTGTGTTAGTGGGGTTGCCTAGGTTCCCTGTAGTGGTGGACACACTGCTGATTGACGTGTCCTGTGGACAGAGGGATGGGCCCGCTGATGGGTGCTGTGGTGGTGTTTCTTGAGGGGGAGGCTCTGTGGTGGCTTGTGCCAGTGTCAGGGGAACCGACTGTCCCGAGGTCCCTGATGGGCCGGGCTGGTCATCTTGATCCAGTTGTGCAGAGCTGCTGTCATCACTGTGGGTCTCTTCTGTGGGGGTACTGGATATGTCTGGATCCTCCAGTCCAGTGACGTTGGGTAGAGGTCCTGCAGGGGTGTAAAGGCATGATTATTGCATCTGTGTGTGCCATCGTGTGCAATGGGTGAGTGACCCTGTACTCCAGTGCTTGCATTCTTGGCTTGGTCCTTGTGTGATAGTTGGTTTGGGGTCTGTGTGGGTATCTGTACTGGACATGCTTTGGTGATGTGTGTTCATGCTTTGGTGTTGCATGCAGGGCTTGATATTGGGATCACTGGGTTGTGATAATGGGGCATATGTGAGGTGTTGGAGTGATGGGGGTGAGGGCTAGGATGTGGGTATGTAATGGCATGCAGGTGGGGTGGGGGATATGGTAATTAAGATATGACTTACCAGAGTCCAGTCCTCCTGCTACTCCTGCGAGGCCCTCAGGGTGCAGTATTGCCAAGACTTGCTCCTCCCATGTTGTTAGTTGTGGGGGAGGAGGTGGGGGTCCACCCCCAGTCCTCTGTACAGCAATCTTGTGTCTGGAGACCACGGAACACAGCTTCCCCCGTAGGTCGTTCCACCTCTTCCTGATGTCATCCCGTGTTCTTGGATGCTGTCCCACTGCGTTTACCCTGTTGACAATTCTGCGCCATAGCTCCATCTTCCTTGCAATGGAGGTGTGATGCACCTTTGATCCGAATAGCTGTGGCTCTACCTGGACGATTTCCTCCACCATGACCCTGAGCTCCTCCTCAGAGAACCTGGGGTGTTGTTGAGGTGCCATGATGTGGTGTGGGTGATATGTGAGGGGATGTGTTGGTGTGTGTTGTTTGAGGTGCGTGAATGTTGTGTAAGTGATGGTGTTGTGTGTCTGTGGATGCTGGTGTTGTTTAAGGTAGTGTCTCTCTCTGGTGTGGTTTCAAAATTCTGGTAGTAAGGGTTTGTGGCTGATGTGGGTGTGTGCTTTATATTGGATTGGGTGTGTGGGAGTGGTGTGTGTATGTGTATCAGGTGTGTGTATTTTGATTTGTCCAATGTGGTTGTGTTTTGTAAATGTGTGTGTATTTTGAGCGTGGTGGTGTGTACCGCCATTGGACTACCGCGGTTGAAAGACCGCCGCGTTGATCCGTGGGTCATGATAGTGTGGGCGTATTCCTATTGGCGTGACGGTGTCAGTTTTGTTATCGCCAGTTTATCACTGATCTTTGGTGTGGCGGACTTGTGTGGGTGTCTGTATTATGGCTGATTCCGAGCTGTGGGTCGTCATACCTGTGGCAGAATTCCGCGGCCGCAGCCGTATGTTGGCGGTCTTCTGCACGGTGGTAAGCAGCATTTACCGCCAGGATTGTAATGAGGGCCTATGTCTGCACCAGGCATAATGTATGCAAGGGGGAGTTCCTGCGGTGGAAGGCCCGTGAAAATGATGCACTAAAATTTACAACATTTCACTGCACCATTTTTAGCATCATTTTTTAATGCCTTCTCAGAGCAAGCATTAAAATGACACACCCATTACTTTCAATGGGCCTCTCTTTACTTTGTAGAATTAGAGCCATTATTTATGGCGCTAATCCTGCAAAGTACTACAGTAGTGCCATAAATTATGACATTATTGTCCTAATGTGCACCATGGTGCACTGTATTGTAAATACAGCACTACCATGGTGTTGTTATGTGCTGGTAGGGGGACGCAAGGAAAGTGTCACCACTTTCTTGTAAATCTGGCCCTACATGTCATTGTTGTGTAGATTATGCAGCAATAAAATGCAAATTATGTGGCATAATCTGGCACCTTTTGAAATAATATTAGTTCCTTATTTCCTCATTTTGGTAACAGTGTCTACGCATAGCTTGCACTTTATTAGTATCAGTTTACCAACAATAGGCAACAGAAATGTGACCAGTCCAGCTTTCCAAAGAGCCTTCCACTGTACAGCAACATGTATCACTGCATTGTCAATACCTTTTGAGGCATTTGAGTTTGAATTCATATTTGTTTCTTAAATTTTGGCAATTATGCACCAGATGATATATTATGTGCCAAATGCAGCAAATTAATCATTACTTGAAAATCACTATTGCCGCACAGTTGCATACTTCCAGTGACCCTCACCTTAACATTACTAGAACCCTAAGTTTTTTAACTGATTCCCATCTACAAATGTTTTAGGAAAAAAACTACATAAGATATTAACTTACATAACTTAAATTTGTTTAAAAAATATATATTTTTGTTAAATGCTTTTTGGATCCGCGGATCAGCGGATCCGCCATGAGGCCAACACTTGTACACATGTTTCATCTTTGAGGGGATCCACGGATCTGGTGTAATTTTAAACAACACTGAAAAACACATGTGGACATTATTAAGTTGATGTTTTAGGCAAGTGATTTGTTAAAATAACATAGAAACTTGTATTCTAATAAGTAATTCAAGTTCACTCGATTGTTTTAATACATATTTCCATATTTGCTGTGATGTCACGTCGTTGCCTCGTACCGTGACAGATCTGCAAATCCCATGTGACACAGCAGCAAATACATTGCCCTGTCCTACAGGAAACTCTATCCCATTCCTTGTTGTTAGGAGGTGTCTCTCATTCCTTACACCTCTAGAGCACAGCAGGAACTGCTTCTCTTTCTTTGGTGTTTTTTTCTAAACCACACTCAATCAAAGTATCAGGAGGAGAAAGAGAGCAGGAGGAAGAACAGGAGGTAGAAGAAGAAGAGGAAGAACTGCCAACAAAAAGGAAAGAATCAATTGTTTGGATATTTTTTTTTTTACCTTCTGACAAAAAAAGGTAATTGCAAAGGTTGTAAAGTGCAATCTTTGCAACAAAGAACTGAGCAGAGGCAACTGCATAGAGTGCTCATATGGTACTAGTAGCATGCTTAAGCACTTAAGAACAACACAGGGGCATGGCCAAGCCGCTGACTGAAATGGCCACGTGGCTGTGAAGCTGCCATATACCTGATAAGGGCGGGCAGCCAGGACACGGAGGCAGGCTGACAAAGGTAGCGGAGCAGTGAGGAGTGAGGAGGCGGACCACGGGGGGCTTGGCTGAAGTATTGCATGCGTGGGCACTGCTGACATTGCGGCCGCACCTACCCGGCCTCCGCTTCTCGGAGGCCCCAATGCGGTAAGGGCCTTGGATGAGCCTGAGGCGTGGGGCTGACCGGTGACAGGGGGATGCCTGGGGCAGCCAACTGTTGTTCCCCCCCAGGACCAGAATGATACCGGGAGAGCACTGTTGGCTCTCTCCGGGCTGCTGGGGGCCCCTGACGGTCTGCCGGTCTGCCGGGGGGCCGTGCTCAAATCGGCTGGTGGACTGGCCCATAATTCTTGCTCAGCACTAGATCCCAGCATCTGGCAGCATGCCCATCATTGTTGAACTGGATGGTGCTTCCATGTGCCTCCTTTTTCTGAGTGTTCCAGCTGCACTGTACTGCATCGCTGCCTCCTCTTTGAGTGGGTGGTTGTGGGGTGCCTGCCTGGCAGCCCTGTTGAGCCGCCGGCTGCCTACCCGATTGCCGCCTTACCTGGCCTCTAGACGGTGTTGTACAAGACTCGCTGGTACCTGGAGCACTTGTGGGCTGTCTGTGGAGGCTGGGGGCCTGGCCCCAGCAGGCCATGGGCCTCGGCGACCCTAAATAGCAGAAACTTCCTTTTGAGAAGCAACAGCAGGCTGGCATGGCTGGCACTGCAGCAAGGGACGTGGACTGCACCTGGGACAGTCTAATGGAGGACCAGGCAGTCGGGGCAGAGAACATACTGACAGAGTTGCGGGCTCGATTCCGTGCTATTGATACCAAATTTGATTTGTTAACCTCCAGACTAGACAACATGGGAAGCAGGTTGGATAAACAGCAGTCACGCCTGAGGGCCGCATCTCTGCCATTGCGGATGATACAGCAATGTTGAGAAAGCGCCCTGAGAAAGTTGAGGGGAGGTTGAAAACAGTGGCTATGAAAAATGAAGACTTAGAGGCCCGGGGATACAGGAACAACCTGCGCATAGCCAGAATCTCAGAAACCACTAACACTCACCGGCTTGACCTGTTCGTTGAGAACCTGCTGGTGGAGCTATTGGGGCGCCAAGGCTTCACCTCAACATTTGTGGTGGAGAGGGCGTACTGCACCTTGGGCCCTCGACCTCCCCCCAGGGCACCCGTCCGCTTGATTATCACTCACCTATTGAATTATTGGGACCATGACACTACCCTCCGTCTGGCCAAGGAGAAGGGCCCTTTGCAATATCAGGGAGCAGCTGTGTCCCACTTTCCCGATTTCATGTCTACAGTACAGAAAGCCAGGTGGAAATTCTCTGAAGTCAAGAATGCATTTGCACTCTTAGCATTTGTTATGGCATGATATACCCAGCTAGGTTGATAGTGGAGGTGATCGGAAAACTGCACTACTTTGACAACCCGAGCAACGCCATGGCGTTCAGTAAACAAAACTCTGGGTGTGGCGGATCACCTCGTGGTTCCTCTCGAGGGCACGACGATCCGGATGCTGGGCCCGCTTCTAGCATGGAACTGTTCCCCCCAGACTAAATTGGGCAGATCGCTTTGCGGATCCCACTATGTTTGACAAAAATCTGTTGATTACATGTGATAATCACTGTTTCGAAGCTCTGTTGCCTTTATTACAGGTTTCTTAGATAGACTGCCCTCTCCTATTCCATACTGACATTCCTGATAGCAGCCCAGGAGTTCTCTGCAGTTGCGATGTCATGCTCCCACGGTTTATACCAATATATCTGCTCTTTTGTTGTAATGGTCTCTGTTCAGGGTTATGCAGGTTTTGCTTGGCATTTTTAGGCCGGGTGTGAGAGGTGGGAGGGTTGTTCTACCCCTATGGGCTGTGCGTTGAAATGTTGTTATGTTATGCAATGCAGTTTATTCTCATACTTACCTTTCCTACATATGACCACACATTTTCTACATGCTAATGCCTCTATGGCAAAAAAGTCCTTAGACCTAACATTCATGTTCTGGAACATACGTGGCCTCAACAACCTCCATAAAGGCAAATTGGTGCTGCACTACCTCCGCAGGTATGTGGTGCAGATTGCTTTCCTACAAGAGACCCACCTCCCCGCTGGCGCTGTGCCCTTCTTTGCGTCCACCTGGGGCCCCATCACTATTTTGCTAGCTATAGCACCTACTCTCAGGGGTGAGTATTATGGTTCATAAAACAGTACTGTTTAAACTACTGTCGACCCGGTTGGATGGTGATGGTGGGTATGTGATGGCTGAGGGGCTATTGGATAACCATGAGATTTTACTTGTAAACGTTAATGCACCCAATATTGACGCTCCTGGATTTTTTCATGATCATCACTTGATCGCGTTGACGTAGAACACATCTTGGTGGGTGGTGACTTTAACATGGCGATGCACCCAGCATTAGACACCACTTCTCACACCTCGACGTATAAGCCCCACTCCCTTCGGGCTTTGAAGGACCTCTGCAACATTCTTGTTTTATACGATCCTTGGAGACTGTTTGGCACTGACAAACTGGCCTACACTTTTCACTCAGGGCCCCATGGCACCTCGTCGCGTATCGACTATTGGCTTTTCGCTAGTACTTGGTATTCGGTGAGTTGCACAATAGGTCACAGCTATTAAACACTTACCCCATACATTGTCAGACAACTCACCGGTGCAAGCCACACTTGCTGTCCCCATGGCCAGCGTGCTAGGAAATCCTGGAGGTTCCCGGACATGGCGTTGCTGGACGCTCTGTTCTGCGCAACCTTGAGAGAAGCAGTGGTTGACTTTTTCAAGTTAAATGAGGCCTCAGTGAGTACCTGGACAGTGCTGTGGGATGCCTTTAAGGCTTATATCAGAAGCATTTGCATATCCACATATTTCGGTGTCCTGCACGATATACGTCGCTGTCTAGCACAAGTGAAGGTGCAGCTTACTGATATTGAGTGTGAGACAGTGACTACTGAGATTACCCCCCGACTCTGTCGTCGTAAGCTCTTGCTTGATGAGTTTAACATACTGGCAGATAAGGAGTTGCAATACATGGGCAAGTTCACCCAGGCCCATAGATATGGTGAGGGGGACAGACCCAGGAGAATGCTGGCCAGATTGATTTGACCCTCCTATTCCGCATCCCACATAAATTAAAAGGCTTGATGGTGGTAGTGCCGTCGGTACTGCTGAGGTTCAGGCAGAGCTCTTCACATACTACTCCAATCTGTACACAGCTCAACCTACGCCGCCACATCCTGCATTGCAATAATATCTAGATGACATTGCTCTGGTCTGGTTAACTTCCGCCCAACAACAATTCCTTGGTGAGCCTTTCTCTGTCGAGCAGGTTTCATAGGCAATAGATTCACTGGCTGGGATGTGCACCCGTGGCTGGATGGGTTTGCTGGGGTGTTTTACAAGAAATATAAAGAAATTCTTAGTCTTCACCTTATAGCAGTATATGCTGAGGCGTTGGAGAATGGGGTTCTCCCGAGACGATTTGCGAGGTGATCATTACCCTTTTGTCAAAACCCAGTAAGGACCCTCTATATTGTGGATCATACCGACCCCTTTCCCTATTAAATTTCGACAATAAGATTTTGGCCAAGATAGCCACTACCTGCCTGTCCCTCCTGCTGGACAAGATTATCTCACCCGCTCGGTCTGGCTTTGTTCTGTGCCACTCAACCTCCCTTAATCTTTGCAACATATTTGTGGCACTAAACAGTGTGTCCCCAGAGGTTCCGGCAGCTATTGCCATATTAGATGCAGAGAAGGCATTTAATTTACTTGAGTGGCCTTTTTTACACGCTTTCCTAAGTAAGCTTGGGTTCCCCAGAGGCTCCACCGATTTGATCTCCCTGCTGTACTCGCAGGCAACAGCTGCCATACGACTTAACAGTGTGCTTTCCCCTTTTCTTCTCATAACATTAATTCTTTTTTTGCGACACTCCGAGGCTTGATCATTCTGCTGGCATGGGCAGATAGACATTCACGCATTCAATGAGAGCTCCTCCCTCTTCCACATGAGCAGGGTGGTTTTGGGGTTCCCCATTTCCAGCTAAACTACCTTGTGGCACAATGTCAATATTTGTATCACTGGTATCATCCTGAGGCTCGCCTTCCATACTCCATCCCAGAGCGGGACCTGTCGGCTTCTGTTCCGCTGAGCACCCTTCTGCCCAGGGGCATCCCACTGTATTGCAAAGATATTCAAATTCTTTCAACAACTAGTTGGGCTTGGGGTAAACTTGTATGCCTACTTCACTGCAACACACCGTATTCCACCTGAACTGAAATTGATTAATAATCCTTCTATGACCATTACACAGGAGGCGCTGGTTCAGCGAACATTACATACTTTTCAACTTCATACCCTTGAGGAAGTTTTCCCGGACGATCATATATTTTCAAACTCTACAGATACCCGTATCACAGATGCCACACATTTGCAGCACTTCGTACTCTGTCGTCTACAATGCGCTGTGTGTGCACGCTGCCCCACTTCGGGCTTCGGACGAATTTGCACCACTTACCCTGGTCGCCACTGCGGACTCGGGGGCTCGATTGGTATCTAAACTCTATCAAGTGTATATTAAGGCTCTTCCTGTTCTGGATGCTTGGCTTAGGGAGTTCTGGGAGAGAGATCTGGGGCGTCCACTCCCCCAAAAAGTCTGGGAGGCATGCTGTGTGCAGAGCCGGTTTGTCTCACTTAACCAGAATCACAACCTAGTCCACTTCAAATTCCTAAGAAAGGCCTATATCACCCCTAGTGATACAGCCCTTATCGATCCGGGACGTTCTTCTGCCTGCCCCAAATGCCATGCACCAATTGTAGACTTTTCACACATGACTTGGACTTGTCCAAACATTAGGCACTTTTGGTGTGAGGTGTATGATCGAATATCGGTCCTTGTGGGTCGGCCTCTCCGTCCTGACAAACTTACGGTCCTTCTCGACTACACTGGAGATTTACCAAAGTTCATTAAGTGCCTTACTGTGAATGCCTAAGCAGGAGATAGCACTTCTATAGGGCTCCAAATATGCGCCACACTACACTTCCTGGCTGACTAACCTTACATTTTGTGCCACCAATAGCGAACTTTACGCCTCACTACAGCCTGTGTCATCTAGACCTAAAGATATTTGGCACCCACTGAGGGATTATTTGAAAACACTTGCCCCTTGCCCGCCACCCTCTCAGACATCTAACGATGCAAGCTAATGCTGAACCCACTCTTATCATGTCATTATTTCTGACTCGTTTCTAATTGACATTTTACTGGCCGTTGACCCAACCTCCTTTTGATTGTCGATAGAAACACTATCCATAAATCTTTAATGATGGTCTGCTGTTCACATGTGGTACTTTTTGTCTGCTTGAACTGCATTGCTTTGTGTTTGTTCCTTGTTATGTTAAAAAATTAAAAATACATTTAAAAAAAAAGAACAATACATCCAAATCACCTCACAAGAGCAGAAATTTAAAGGGATGCAGAGTAGGCCTCAACATCATCTGCTGCACCTCAGATCTCTCCTGGTGACCCAGTACCTGCAGTTGCCACATCGAACATCCCTCCTGTCATTCCACAGATGCTGAAAGTAGGTACCTTTTATATAGTGCATGACAAAACTATTACAGTTGGTGGCAGTCTATGCCAGCATTGGTGCAGGCTGAGGTAAACCACAAAACTTATTATGTGTTTTAATTGAAGAATGTTTACACATGTTCTGTGCATTTCTACAGTTATTTTGTTATAGCAACAGCTTGCTATAAACAAAAACAAAAAAACACCTAAAAAGAAAAATGTTTGTCTCAAAAAGTGACGTAAATTATACCATGCCTACTCTGCACAGCTCAGTGTTACAAACCAAATTGGTGCACCTAAATTTTGCAACATACACTTCAGCTCACCCTTCCAGCAATACCAGTTTTCATTGGTCCCATGTTGGCATGCCATCCAATTTATCGAATTATTCTCAAGCTTCTCATCTTTTCCATGAATTTTTTCAACAAAGTTTTTTACTTTATTCTGCACATTAACTCCTGTCTTTAGAATATGTTTATCAGCATATGACAAAAATCACATTCAAATAACAGATGGAACACATATGGAATACTTTGTCAAACACTAGGGTCCTCTGAATATAATCTTGACCTATATTCAGCTGTAGATATTTGCACAGGGCGGTCATCATACCGTCCACCTACTACAGTTGGAAATAGCTGTAGAAAATATCTAGCTTTTAAAACTTTCTTCCCCAACACTCATTGAAGCTCATTTTGCTTGTTTCATCTGATACAGTTCAATAGCATTCCCCATAATCCTTATGCTTGCAATGGATGGATACTGTAGTGTTCATATATTTCTTTAGATCTTCTTCTATCCAATTTTTCAAACTGTCCACTTGAAGGCAACATTTATACCTCCATGCAAGTTCAATTTGTGGCATCTACGTCTTTTTAATACACATTGGCCCTCATAATGACATTGATGGTAAATCCCACTTACCGCCACACTGACTGCTGCCAACATACCGCCGCTGCGGCAGATAACCATTCACCATATTGTGACACACACACACCAATCCGTCACTATTCAGCCACATACACAATTCCGCCACACCAAAGGTCAGTGATAAACTGGTGGTATCCAAACCCACACCTTTATGCCAACAGAACAACGGGCACCACATTATGACCCACAAATCACCACGGCGGACATTCAACGGCAGTAAACCATTGGCGGTACATACTGCCACGCTCAAAATTGACACACACAAACAAAACAACACCACATTGGATAATTCAAACAACACACACCTGACACCCATACACACACCACACCCACATACCCACACAACTATAAAACACACACCGACATTACCCACATCACTTTACCATTACAAACAATTGCCACCAAAGAGAGACAGCAAGACCACAGACACAAGCAGAGCCACACACTAATCACACCTATACACCACTCACGTACTCCACATCACACACCCCAACACATTACCCAACACACCCTCACCAACACATCTCACACAACACCCATGGCACCAGGGCTCAACGATTAGCCACACCCTGTGCCTCTGTAGTTGGCCCATCTATTCTTCAGGACAAAGGCATCATGCAGTGACCCAGGATACTTAGCATTGACGTGGAAAATGTACTGGTCCGTCATGCACACCATCTGTACATTCATATAGTGGAAACTCTTGATTTCTGAACACCTGTTCATTTTGACGGGGGGGACAAATGCAACATGTGTTCCATCAATCGCCCCAATTATGTTGGGGATATGTCCCATTGCATGGAAGTCAGCCTTCACTATGGCCAAATCTTCAACCTGGGGAAATAGAATGTAGCTGCACATGTGTTGGGCATACAGTTCTGTGATTGTGGCCCTGTCCAGTCTATAGGTGAGGATGATGTGCCTGTCCTCCATTGTTGCCAAGTCCACCAGGGGTCTGTACACGGGGGTATGTCTCCATCTCCTATTCATCTGCAACAGTAGCAATCTATGGGCAAAAGAGTGAGGAGGCAGTCACAAACTGAACAATGGGGCAACAACAGTACGTTGCATGCTGTTAACTTGAAATGGGTCACTGTGAATTGTCCTGTTTGAACAAATTTAAACAGTGATGCAGTAATTATCCAGGTTCTGCCCCCCCCCCAGAAAAGGCGTCTGCCTGTCCTGTGTGGACGGACAGGTGGAAGTGAGGTAATTCCGCTGACGTTGTGCGCCGTTGTGGGAGGTGGTCGGGAACCGCCGTACAACTCCTCATTGGTTATAATTGGGCCCTATGGGTTACAGTGGCCAATGGTGATCTATGCCGGCGGTGACGGTATGCACTGCCGTGGACGTGACCGCCATTTTCTATCACATCCCTCACTTGCTACCTGACCTTCAACAGTAGAGGACCTCCACTGCATGTGTTGCTGTGACCTGTGTCTGGAACCTACCATGGCCTGTGTGACTGGGGAAAGGACCCCTGCCTTCACCTCAGCGGAGTTGGAGAGACTGGTGGATGGGGTCCTACCCCAGTACGGATTGCTCTATGGACCACCAGACCAACAGGTAAGTACACTGTGGGCATGATGCATGTGGCATGAATGCCTGGAGTGGTGTGTGAAGGCCTCGTGTAAGGGGGTGGGTGGATGTCTCCTGGGCGGCGTATTGGTTGTGTGCTGGGCCATGTGTGTGGAAATGGTGATGTGAAGGGGTATGGTGGGCCATAAATGTAACAGGCAGGACTGTCTGACTAATACTATTTTCCTATGTGTATTTCCTCTGCAGGTCAGCGCCCATCAAAAGAAGGGTATATGGCGTGCCATCGCCAAGCACGTACGGACCCTGAAGGTCTACGGCAGGCGGAGCACCCACTGTCAGAAATGGTGGGAGGACCTGAGACGCTGGGCACGGAAGACGGCAGAAGCCCAACTGGGGATAGCCTCCCAATGAGGAAGGGGTGTCTGTTGAACCCTGACCCCCTTGATGGCTTGCATACTGGCAATGGCCTATCCAGAGCTGGATAGGCACTTGAGGGCATCACAGCAGCCACAAGGGGGTGAGTACAGTGCCCATCATTACTACTAACGAATGGTGGAGAGGTATCCGGGTGTTGAATGTGTGTCAGTGGGTGCCCCTAGGCCAGGCCTGACATCGCAGCAAAGGTCCCCTGGTGGCAAGGGTTCTGAAGGGATAAATCTGCTACCTAGCTCGTAGGCATCCACTACTGTTTAGGGCTGCTTGTGTCCCAGGTGTGCTAGATTTGCCGGTGTCCGCCCCTCCCCATGCCTTGGTGGCTAGCAATATCACTGGTAGTGCAATGCATAGTGCGCAGGCCTGTTCCATGTGTATGAGGGTTTTGTGTACGCCAACAGTGGTGTTGGTGCAGCCATTGACCAAGTGTATCCTTTGTCTCTCCCCCCCTTTTTGTTTTGTCACCCTGTTCTTATGTGCATTAGCATCATCTGGCTGAGGAGCAGAGACACCAGCGACAGAGGGAGCTGCATCCGACAGGACCCAGGAGGAGGGGTCCACTGATGGTGAGGGCACCAGTGGGATGGAGGGCAAGGGGAGCACCACGGCGGAGTGGACAGTTCAGACACAGATACCTCCTCCAATAGAAACTCCCTGGTGGTGGCAGACACTTCTGTGACCACCCCAGCTACAGGTACAGCCGCCACCCTTCGTACCAGCACCCAGCACCCAGCAGCCCCTCAGCAAGTTGCCCGTGCCCGCTCACCCAGGAGGTTGGGCATCTCCTTTGCCAAAGGCACCTCGGGCCATGCCCCAGTGAGTCCTGCTGCCCTGAGAGAGGAGGCTATTGACCTCTTGAGATCCATCTCTGTAGGGCAGTCAACCATTGTGAATGCCATCCAGGGGCTGGCAGCCCAGATGCAACAGACTAATGCATTTCTGGAGGGCATTCATACTGGCTTGGCGGCCCAACAGAGATGGATCCAGGCTCTGGCCTCCTCTCTGATGGCAGCCATTGTCCCTGTTTCCACACTCCAACTTCTTCTTCCCAATCCCATTCTCCTCACCCCCAACCTATTCCAAGCACACAGGCAGACGAGCATGCACAAAAGACAACACCCAAGAGTGGCACAGGCAAACACAAGCACCACAGTTCACCCCACAGGCACTCACACAAACACCATCCATATGCAGACATACCAACATCCACAATTTCCACTGTGTCCCCCTCCTCCTCATCCTCCACCACCCTCCCAGTTCTATCTACACTCACACCTGCATGCACTACACCATCATCCAAAACCAGCATCACCACCACACCTAGCAGAACACATACCTCACTGGCAGACACCTCTACAACAGCCATGCACATGTCTCCTGTGTCCTCTCCCACTGTGTCTCCCCCCCAAGGTACACAAACACAAGCACTCAGACACCCAACAGCCATCCACCTCACAACAGCATCCAGCCCATGCACCTGCATCCAAAATCAGAAGACAGACACCTCCTACAACCACTCCCTCTATCTCCACTCCCAAACCTTCTCCCTCTTCCCACTCTAATGTCCCCAAACAACTTTTCCTATTCACCATTGACCTCTTCCCTACCCCTACCCCCGTCCTGCATGCCTGGCAAGAGTGGCCAAAACACAGCCAAGCACCTCAGCCACCTAGTCCACAGGCCCAGTCGTCACCACACCCACTCATGGTGGGAAAGGATCCAGGACACATGTCCTGAGGGTGAAGGAGCCTGCACCAGGCAGCCTCAAGGGAAAGGAGCCTGCCCCAGATGCTGGTAAGAAGTAAAAGGAGCCTGCCCCAGATGCTGCCAGGTAGACTAAGGAGCCTGCCCCAGCTGCTGCCAGGAAGACTAAGGAGCCTGCCACAGCTGCTGCCAGGAAGACTAAGGAGCCTGCCCCAGCTGCCAGGAAGAGCAAGGAGTCAGCACCAGCAGGCAGGAAGGGCAAGGTGCCTGGGGCAGAAACTGTGACGGAGCCCCCACCAACAACCATGGTTGTGCAGCCATCCGAGGCTGCAGGGGATGGGCAGGAGCCTCCTGTATTCATCATGCATGTTCCCAACTCTGATGAGGCGTCACAAATGTCTATGTGCACCCCTCACTTATCAAGGGTGATTACCTTGTAACAGGTGTGAAGATGTTGACCGTGTAGATCATGTCACCTGTCAGATGAACATCACAGCCTCACATGCTGCTGTCATGTATCAGACACTACTAGAAACCTAGTGAAGAATAGAATATGTCAGACTTTATGTTGCACATAAACAGGAATCTTGAGACATTGCAAAGGACAGAGATCAAGGACCTACGCACCTTACCACCATTACATTGGGAGGATTTACCTGTTGGCGGGTATCTACAATCACCAAAGTAGAAAATGCAGAATAGTGGTGCACATATGACAGTCATATGTGCACCAGTGTATGCTATTATACTGAGGGAACAACATAGTTGAGTAACATGCCTCTAAATAAATTTTTATGTGCACACCTGTGTGCTATAGATGGCTACGGTACATCAGTCTGTACACAGGAATTCTGTGACACTTTGCACTTACCATATTGTCAGAGCCAACATTCGATTCCCTCATTCAATCACCTGGTAAAGGGACAAACATGAGTTAGGTCTGTACTTACCCCCTTGTGGCTGCTCTGCTGCCTTCAAACGTCCATCCAACTCAGAGTAGGCCACCCCCAAAATGGGGGATCATGGTACAATGGGCCCCCCTTCCTCGCTGGAAGGACATCCCCAGTTGGGCCTCTATGGTATTCTGAGTGTCTCACCAGTGTCTCAGGTCCTCCGACCTCTTCCGACAGTGGGTGGTCCATCGGCTGCGGACCCCCAGGGTCTGCAATTTCTTTGGCGATTGCACGTCAAATCCCCCTCTTCTGATGGGCGTTGACCTGCATGGAGGACATGGATAAAAAAGTATGTCATGTCCACATGTACCACACTACAACAGGCAGGGTTATAACTAGTTTGAACAACAAGCCACAGACTGTCTTTAACATCCCCTCCACTGATAGATGAGCATATGTTGTCAGTGCAGATGTGTGGTGGAAACAGGCATGTACCTCCAGCACCAGCTGTCATGTCATCACATATGACCAGACAGCAAACACATTGGCAAATATGCTATTTCAGGAGGAGTCAGGTATACCAACTCCACTAACTTTGTGCAACAGTCACAAGGTGGGTCAGGAAACATACATCAAATACTCTCCACAATGTCTCAGGACTCACAACCTGTCACCAACCGTAAGTACATGACCAGGAACTCATCACAACTTTGGCACCCTACAGGCTTTAAGCACACAATCAGAAACGTTGCCCATCAGCCATTGCTTACTTTCACAAAGTATAGTTGGGCTAAGGAAATGTTTGTGGACATGGTGTACTTACATGCTCCTCTGGTGCACAATAGAACTGCCCATTCAGGGGTGTGACCTCTTCCACAAGCTTCTCAAGCTCCTTGGGTGAGAAGGCAGGGACCTATCATCTGTAGGACATGGCATGATTGCTTCCAGAGGCAGTAAGCAGTAATGGAGGTCTTGCTGGCAGCAGTATCAGGAGTCAAGTGAGAGATCGAGTATGAAATGGCGGTCATGTCTGCAATATAAGACACCGTCACTGCTGGCGGACATCGCCATTGACCCAAGTCCATCAAAGGCAGCAATGTGTTCCAATGGCAATATCCACCACGGTAGTATCTGCCTACCCCCATGACGATTTCCGCCCGCAAACGTAGGTCATTTCCTAATGTCCAGTATATTAGGTCGGGCAGATGCCATTTTAAGGTCCCTAAATGGTTGGGAAAGTTCAAATAAAGATGTGTCACAAGGTAAGAAACATATCTATGCCACAGTTTTCAGTGCTGGCTTGGAGCAACCATGTATTTTAATTCCGATTTAATTTACATGTTGTAAGATACATGATATGTGAGTTAGGTATCATTAGTGGCATGGTCTGCATCCTCATGGCAATTGGATAGATGTTATTAGTGTCTATCATATGTGAAACATGATAAGAATATAATTTTCATTGAGACTTTCAGTGACATGCGTACCATTTCCTAGTCGTAATAGAGGTAAGGGGTTGACATGGCATGAATAAGCCATTATTTCTCTAGGTATGTCCTGTGTACCATGTTCCAGTATTTCATATGGCATGTCCAGGCATCATGTGACATATGTGGATTCACACTTACAATGGACACAATGACTGATTGGCATACCTACTTGTATTCCCTCGTCTAGTTACCCTGGAATGAGAAAAGTCAGACAACCCCCAGTGTACCATCCACTAGCAGACCATAGAGGATCGACATGTCATCCAGATCTACTGCCTGGATAGGCAGATAATCATAGATCTATGTTGTCAGTTGGAGCCAGATCTGATGCCTTCCATTCGTAAATCCAAGTAGCATACCAACCATTGTACAAGTCATGTCAGTGCTGCATTTCCTAGCCACAGGGTCATTTCAGAATACTGTGGCCCTAGGTCCAGGATTGTCCTAGCCTATGTTCAGTCTGGTCTTGAAGGGTGCACTCTCTGCATTGTTAAAACACTGAGACAGCTACATCAGATTTCCACAATGTGAGGATTTTGCCATGTGAAGGCAGATTTTTATTATGCTTTAGCACACATCCCACATGTGGTGGGAGCATTGATGATACCCATGTAGCGTTGGATCCCCCAAATGGCAATGAACATGTGTATCATAACAGGAAGAACTTGCACTCCATAAATGTGCAAGCAGTCTGTTTGGCAGACCTCTACATTTCCCAAGTATGTGCAAAGTACATGTGTTCACTTCATGACGCCTTCATCATGTGGAACAGCAATATCCCACTGCTGATGACACAAAAGTACACAGAAAGGGCCTGGCTGGTTGGTAAGTAATATATGCGATGTGTGTCAATATCTTATGTCTACTGCCAAATGTAAGGATGCGAAAGATTTATGTTTGAACACATGTAACATTTCCTTACAGGGGATCCTGGCTACCCAGACCAATCCTGGTTGTTGCCACCAGTATGGTACCCAACCACAATAAAGCACACAGAAGGACAAGGCGTGTCATGGAGCAGGCATTTGGGCTCCTAAAGGCTAGATTTCATTGCATTGATAAGTCTGGTGGAGCCCTCCTCCACTCACGATCAAAAGTGTGTCAAATCATTGTTGCCTGCTGCATGCTCACAACTGAGATGTCAGATCCTATACATAACAGATGAGGGGGAGCCAGCAGTTCCAGCGGGTGGGAATGCAGAATTGCCAAGTGAGGATGACAGTGATGAGGATGAAGGTGGACACAGCCAGGCAGATCTCATAAATTAGAACTTCAACTGACTGTACGTATGTGTTGTTCTGTTACATACTTGACTGAGTAGGTTATCAGTGTTACTATTGTATTTGGGACATGTCATAAAAGGTCTCCCTTAGCATTACCTGCCTATACCTTTTGTGTCACATATATAATTTGCAGATTTCTTCACAAGGTCATCCTCATTTGGTTAATGTCAATACCAGGGCAGTGCGCGCTCTATTGGCGACTAGAATGCAAAAACCCAGCACTCTCAAAACAACGTAATTTATGCATTGTGCTGATATGTTGTTGTTTAACCTTTTGCATTGCAGAGTTCAATCCTGAAGACTTATTTTTAATGTGCTTACAAATGCTGTTCATTTGAAATGTATTGCTGCAGGCTTTCAGAGTGTGTTAGGGTGTGGTCCCTTTCCAGGGCCTTCTAGAGACTTTCCCTGCAACATGCCTGGGTGTGGTTGTGGGCTGGGCCAAGACTCTATAAAAAGGAGCCAGCCCAGCTCCAGGTGCTCACTATTCAGAGGTCCCGGTGCAAAGCAGCAGCTACTTCCTGAGCTCCTGTCCCGGTGGCCTATTTGATCTTCCAGACATCTGACTTTCATTCTTCATTTGGAGATCCTTATTCTGGGCGGTAAGACGGTGGTTGGGCTGGCCACCCGACGCCGTTATCGAGAACTCTCATGTTCTTGGGCCTAATTCTTTTATGATTTGACAGAGTACTTTGCGCGTGTGAAAAATGCGCGTGAGTCTTTGTGACAGTTGCAGGGTGACTTGCGAATCGGCAAGACGCATGATTCGTTTCATGATAATTTAATCTTGTTAATTATTGCGCGCTACCATTTCTTGACATTTACATGGTGGCTTAAGAATCGGCAAGACGCGCAATTCGTTTTGTGGTGTTTTAACTTTGTTGTTCATTGCGCGCTACCATTTCTTGACATTTACATGGTGGCTTAAGAATCGGCAAGACACGCAATTCGCTTTATGGTGTTTTAACCTTGTTGTTCATTGCACGCTACCATTTCTTGACATTTACATAGTGGCTTAAGAATCGGCAAAAGACGCGCGATTCGTTTCATTGTACTTTGATCTTCTTATTCATTGTGAGCTGTTATTTCTTGGCATTTACATTGTGGTTTACAAATCGGCAAGACGCACGATTCTCTCCTCGAGTTTAATTCATGTTGTTTATTGTATGCCACTAATCTAAGATATTTCTCATGTAATATTCGAGTTGACGAGTTATGTGATTTGTTTTTCCTGAATCCATATTGTGTAATTCATGGTGCATAATCCTTTTATGGTGTTTACTATATATATATATACAAATCTACAATATGCGCAATTTGTGTTGAAACATTTTAAGAGTACACAGAAGATCAGAGTGTCTAGATGCAATATTGTATGGTCCTAGTATGCATTCTCAAAAAAGGATTTATATGACTGGTTTAAAATTTAGTCAGAACGTTTTTCTGATTCTCATGTAAAGGAAAGTACTTGAATAAGAAAGTTTTCATTTAATCCATCTTGATTCCCTTATAGGTATCCGGCCATCTTGAAACTTAGTCATTTTAAACTTAATTCTTAGATTGTTCATTTTTTCAGAATGACTATGCTTAGAATCATAGTCTAGTATTGATTTCAGGAGATATAATTTTCATATTGTGTGTTCTAACCTTTTTCTTGCTACAGGTCTCCTTCCCAGCTGTTTCCCTTCCTAATCCCCTCTTCCCCTCTTGAACTCTCCTAGCCTCTGTGATTTATCTATCAGAGTCTTGGAGCTGTTCAGTGGTGGACGTTTTGGGAATGTGCGCAGACTCTGAGAATCTGGTGACTCTGACAGTTAATTCTGAATTGTGTCATAGGCAGGTGGGATTTGCAGGTCTGATATGTGAGGTGAACATGGATGGATCTAGGGACTGTATGTCATCATATTGGTGGTGTATTAGTTCCATGTCCAGACTGTCAGGACAGTGGAATTGAAGTGTACAATACCACACATTCAACTTGTGTGCCATATTATCTGGGTCCAAGGCTGTCAAATGTGTGATCTTGTGTATCTGACACATGTCATTGTGTGCAATCCATAACCTCTACCTTCTCAATGGTTTGATGTAGATGCTATTTAACTTATATGTGGCTGCCAATGTGTTACATCATTGCAGGCCACTGTGCATGTGTGTCAAGACTGACATTGGTCAGTAGCATACCTACAGATACCTGACCATGGTAAATGGAATGTTCAACGACTGGGGACTGTTGTGCTGACCTCTGTCTGTATCATTAGATTGGTAATGTATGGGAATGAGATAAGGCTTTAGCTGAATACTCATAGAAACAATGTTTGCATATTTGTATAGGCAAAGACTGACATGTCCCTAACATCATTAGTCTGTGGGATGTTTGTTAGTCACACCTATACTGAAGCTTTAAATAGTGAAGCTGTACTGCACTGTGTGATATTTGGCATGTTGTAAACCTATGTGTAGGAAAGTGCAATAAATGGAATTAAGAGTGTGACCATTTGTATAAATGTACATATATCTGAACCAGATTCAACAGTACATGTGAGATGTGTCCTAACAGATTTGGTACCCATGTAAATATCATGTGTAAGCAACAAATTTGACAGTTAGCTGTTCAAAATAGCTGAAAAATTACTCTCAAACAAGATATGTAGTTTAGTACTGTTTATTTAGAAGTGCTCATGGACACTTAAGGAATGGAATCAAATCATTAAGTGCACACAGTGCAGAGTTCAGTCATGGTGACTGTAATCATCTGGGTTGCTGCTACAATATATGGATTCTCAAGTCCAGTGCCCTTGTGTGATTGTAAAATAGAAAGTGGTTGTAACACTGTCAATAGGGTGTATCTGTGACACAGAAGAGGAACCAGTCATTAGAGGATCACTTCCTGGCAATGGTTGAAGTCTTGGCATCTGCTCCTCCTGGATGTTTTGGTGGATGTCCACATTTGCGGGGAGTTCTTCATCTACAGAGACAGGGGTGTCTGAAGCATGTCCTTCCCCTTGCAGATCCTCCTTTCCACTGGCTGCCACAGATGTAGAAGGGCCTAATGTTATATGGCCAATGGAAGGGGTCTGCTGTTGGGGACATAACCTACTCAGGGTGGTATTCATGTATCTCAGCACCCCTATTAGGAAGGCCATGTTGGCCTTGTGGGCTTCCCACTTTTGCATGACTTCCTGGTGGTTGTCCCTCTGCAGCTACTTAATCTCTCCTTTATGGCAAGTACTTGGCCCATCACGCCTTGGTACTGTTGGTAGGCTCCCAAGAATTGACAGATGGATATCTGTTGGTAGGCTCATATCCTGTCTGCTGTGTAGCTTATTATTGTCCATGTTAGCTCCCAATTTGCAGTATTGACACACCGGACAGCTGCAGAATGTGAAGTGGAAATTCACCTGTACATTATCTTAGGGGTAACCAAGATATCTGGCCATATATATCAGGTTACACCCACTACAGAGCAAATATGAGTGTTCCTCCCAGGTGAGTTGCTTTCAATGGGTGTTGGGAGCCTAAAGGGCCATTTTAGCATTGGACTTCGGTAGATGTGTGTTGATGGTAATGTGCAGGCAGATGCCCATGGCATTGCTGTCATTGCACTAAACTGTGATATTGTGGATCATTCAGGTGGGTTTATTCGATTGTCTAGTTGACATGCAAGGCTATTTTCACCCACCCAAGCTGTGTATTCAGAAACAGGCAGAGGTACAGAGTGGGTGAAGTAAGAAAATACCAAGTGGCATTTTCAGACTTTCAGACTTACAATTTAAAATCTGACTTCACCATACATTGGGGGTCATTACAACCCTGGCGGCCGGCGGTATGTTAGCGGTAACACTGCCAACAGGCTGGCGGTGTTCCGCCAGCAATTATGACCGTGGCAGAATTGCCACGGTCATACCGCCGGCCCCTCCACTTTCCCTCCAGGATTCCGCCTGGGGGTCATAATCCCCAGGGCAGCGGTGCCAGCACCGCTGCCCTGGGGATTATGAGTCCCCGACCGCCGGCCTGTCCATGGCAGTACACACCGCCATGGAAAGGCTGGCGGTAAGGGGACTTGGGGTGCCCCTGGGGGCCCCTGCACTGCCCATGCACTTGGCATGGGCAGTGCAGGGGCCCCCAGGCATAGCCCCGTTGCGCATTTCACTGCCCGCGCGACGGGTGCTACTGCACCTGCTGCACATCAGCATTGCCGCCGGCTTTATTACGAGCCGGCTGCAATGCTGATGTGACATTTCTGCTGTGCCAGCGGACGGTAACGCTGTTACCGTCCACTGGCACAGCGGAAATGTCATAATAGGGAGACAGAAATACCGCCGGCAATGGCCGTATTCTGTCTCCCGCGGCCTCGACGGTCTTTTGAAAAGACCGCCGAGGTCATAATGACCCCCATTGTGTTTTCAAATTGTGAGTCTAGAGACAACAAAGATCAAATTTCACAAAATGCAGATCCCAGAACGTCCCATTACAGAAATGTGGGGAAAATGTGTTTTAGTCAAAGTTTGCGGTTTGGTAAAGATTTTGAGTATAACAATCTGGTGAGAGCCATGCAAGTCACCACATCCTGGATTTACCTAGCTGTCTAGTTTTTAAAAATGTACAGGTTTGCTAGGTTTCCCTAGGTGCCGGCTGAGCTCAGGCCCAAAAACCAGAGCTACTAACTATGCAAAAAATGAGTACGTTTTGCATGCCTGTGTTGAATTTAAATTGGAGCAAGCATAGCCTGTAATTGGGAGAGAGGGCTTGTGATTCTGTACAGCAGTACTTTCAGTGGGCATCTGTGGTTGGCGTTTCTAGGCCGTCGGCCCATTGTGTCTGAGATCTGGCTTTGCAGACCGGCTCCGTTGCCTGTACTGTGGCATATAGTTTTGTGATTAAGCGACATGAAGATGGCGTGGTTAGTACCATCTCTTCTGCCTATAATGTCTTGTGACCTTGTGAAAAGGAACTATGCGGTGCATACAAGGAAGCCCTCAACTGATGGTAAGTGATGTTGTTTAGTAGGAGGCCAGGGGCCCTTGAAGGGCCTGCTCTGGTGCAATGAATTGCGTGGAAAAAGTTGATGTACCCATGTTGAGTTTTGTGGCAGTTTCTATCGCAGGCAGTAGAATACCCACATAAGTGAAGTACCATTTTTATCGGAAGACTTAGGATTGGTGGCAGGAAGTTTGTGGCTCCCTGCAGATTCCAAAACTTTCCATCACAGCAATCTCAGGAGAATGTGGTTTTTTTCTCAAAGTTTGAGGCTTACAGAGGATTTTGGGTAAAACATCCTCTTGAGAACCACGCAAGTCACCCCATTGTAAATTTTCAGAGGTGTCTAACTTTCACAAACATACATGTTTGCTAGGCTTGTTAGGCTTGGCAGTTTTCCATGTTCTTCTATTTTATTTATTTGATTTTGCAAGAAACAAAAGGAACAACAGACAATGACAGTTCAACTGGGGGGTGGGGAACAGCAGATATCTGAAGGCATAGATCACAGTGGAAGTAAAGAAAATTGCAATAATATGAAACAATGCAATCCATGTAGCCACAGTGAAGGGGTAGGAGAAAGGAGGGAACAAGGGGAAAGAAAGGGGGAAGAGATAGGCAGGGGGGGTGGAGGTGGAGGGAAGGGGGGAGAAGAGAGGAAGCACTCAATATTTACACAGAAATATCAAATAGACAGGTTTTCAGAGGTCAAGCACCAACAGCATGTAAATTCCAGTACTGTATGTCCAGTGCCAGAAACAAGTTTTGGCTGATCTATTCAAGAGGGTGTAGGTGATATAGATTCCACTTCCAGTGTGGTTTAAAAATAACACCAATGGTGACCAGATATCCTAAGGGTGAGAGCTCGCTGGCACAAGGTCCCAATATGCTTGCAGTTGTTCTTGGCAGTATGCTGCATCTCGCAAACGGTCCGATCAGAGTGGCAGACAATTATGTCCCCAGCACATAGGCATTTGTATTCTGTCCAGAAGGAGTAGCATTGCCACCAGTCTGCCCTGTCATCTGGTACAATCTTGACAATCTTGTCTAGTTTAAAATAAATGTGTGGCTTTTCAGGATCCACCATGAGTTTCATACCTGTTTCCACCTCAAACTGCAATGAGGTTGAAAGCACACAAAAATAGGAAAAATGGGCTATCTCTCAGTAAAATGCCAAAAGTTTATTAAAAATTTGATTTTCTGAATGAAATCTGCCTGTTTATCAAAGCTGGGAAGATGGTGAATGTAGCACCACAGCCCTTTCATTGATGCCATTTGCAGGAAAGAAACAGACACTTTCTTCTGTAGCTCTTTTTCCCCGTTGGTTTCCCCTAGAAAATATTGGTATATTTTGCCTAATTTCTCAGTTCCCTTCCAGGGGAATCCACAAACCCTGGGTACCATAATGTTGATAAAAAGAACATGATTTTGGCATGGATAGCTTAAGTGGACAAAAGGTTACGGAGGCCTAAGCGCAAACTACTCCATATAGACCAAAATAGGCTTAACACAGGTGGCGAGGAAAGGCCTAGCAGTGGAAGGCTTAAAGGGCTACTGTAAGTGGGGGGCACAATCAGTGCTGCAGCCCACTAGTAGCATTTAATTTACAGGTCCTGGGCACATATAGTACAATAAATACACCACTTGTGGATAAGCCAATAGTACCATGTTTTAGAGTACAGAGCACCTGCATTTGAACATTGGTTAGCAGTGGACAGAATCCTAAAGCTAACAAAAATGAAGTCTGCAAAACAGGAGGTCCAAAGACCAAAAGCTCTGGGAAATCGCACCAAGGATGCCAGGACTAGCAAATGTGGTTTTCAAAGTCTTTACATCAATGTGGTTTTATTGTCGATGTGTCAGTCTCTTTAGAGGGACCAAGTGACAGTACGCAAAGAATGAAAAGACCCTTCTAAACATGATCCCATAAAGGGTAACAAAATACCTTTACAAACATAAACAATCAATTATACACAGGAATAAGATGCAAAGAAAGAAAGTAGAGCAAGTAAATGAATACAGACAGCACACCAAACCTCGTGAGACATATACTGAAACATGACCCACCTGCAATATGAATTTGTCATGCCAAGACATTTACACCATTCCATACCCCAACATAATGGGTTCTCATACCCTTTCCCCCCTTAAAGTTAACCTTTTTGTGTAACCTTATTTTATCTTATCCCATTGTATTCACTATTTAATAACTATTCTTGCCCCTTCTCTTATACTCACCAATATCCTTCCTGATGTTATTGCTTGAAGTCCTATCCATTTTTTGAGTTTAGTATGTTAAGGTATTGCATGTTGAAGTAATTGACCCAAATATGTCATGTTCACCTTATAATACAAATATGCAGAGTAGCTTCTAGTGCAAACACTGCCAACAGGGCTACCAACTTTATATTATATGTAGTAAGTATCATTTATACTTTTCTAATTTGGGACATTTGTGCCATCACCTCCAGCATCTAATTTCTCCAACACTTTTGTACTGTTGTGTTGCCTTTGTAATACAGGTAACCTTTTGTTTTATGTTACAACAGCATTATAACTTCTGTGTGGTGGAAGAGGAGTTTTAGTAACGCATTAGTTTCTAGTGAAGTTCCACACAATCTCCACCTGTGTTTTGGAGCATTTCTTGAACTTTATAATAAAGCATTAGTTTTCCAATGGCTGGGGAATGCTTAGTCATGAACCTTTCCTTGGAGCTCTTATTTCTACCCTTACATCCACCCTTCCAAACTTTGGCCACCCCTTTTTAGGATCAAAGAGTTACACATCCAGTCCTTCCTCTCATGAGGTTAGGTGCCTGGATGTTCAATGGATCCCCTTTCTTTAAAGGGACCCTCTGAGTTGTTCTCCTTTCTTCTATGTCTGGAAGGCATAATGAATGACGAGTTTCAACTAAGGAGAGTTTTGTTCACATACATATTGTTCCGAATTAAATCAATAAATAAACAAAGAAAATGGACTAGGAAACAACTGGTGAAAAAAATACCCAAGTACACAAAAGAATGGTGATAGTACATTTAATACAGACTGTTGCTGCACAAAAGTGATCTCCATTTCTATCACTAGGAGACATGTCGACTGAAATTTTAAAGCAACTTCAAATGAATGCCCTGTTGGATAATCATTCAATGAATGATTGCAGTGAATTACTCATTCTGGATATGCAGGTGTATCTGGATATTTTTGTATTGTGGTGTTATATTATGGTAATCATGCATATAAATACAAATGTGCCATGTATAGTAATTGGATGGGGGGATTCATAATTGTACATTTTGGTAAAGGAGTATCTAGGGATTTCTTGGTGGGCACAGTAAAGGGATATAATTCCTAGTGGTTTAGATGCTTCTTTGACATACACTTTTATGTAATTTCTACGCTGCAAAGTGTTTTGGCATGTTTTGAGCCTTGATAGTATGTATAGAATTTTTAATAAATGGAATCATGGATGCCCAATAAGAGTGATAACTGTGTGCTTCTACATGCCATTTAACTAAAGGTCACATTATCTATGGGTTTGCCAGATGTGCATCACAGTATAGTGGGTTTGTCTCAGGAGTCATGAGATTAACTTCCATCAAGCAGGCATCTTCCCTAAGAAACTACGAAGCTATAAAATTATTTGTGTGCAGCGTGATAAATTTAATTCAGGAGTAACCAACTGATGAAGTTACGAATCAATTTTGCCCACAGTTCAAGTTCAGAATTCAAAAGAGACCCTGCTACTCGCATACATTTCAATAGACATATACATATCTCTGAAACAAGGAGTCAAACTGAAGCAGCAGAGAAAACCCATGAGTCAACTCTCTCAGCTCCAGTGGGTTGACGGTAGACAACATTAAAGGACATAATATATATCTAAAGGAAATCCTTTGCGCACATGAATACCTATATGCAATGAGCACCTCTGGCCACAGTTATGTAAAGCCCCCTGTAAACCATTGTTGCACTGATCTATGGATGACAGGTGTCACAGACGCAATGACCAACGAAACACTTTCTACCTATCTACCTCTCTTGTAATCTGTCTGTTCAATCGCAGCTAGAGTCTTTAATTTATCCTGTGTCCCAGCCTGGGATCATTGATTTTTCTCAATTACTTCACAAAGGTAAGAAACTCAACCTTAGATAAGAGACACAAACTTCTCTCACATATATATATATGATGCTGAGTAAGGCTCAGTTCCCAACTCAGACTTTAAGGCTTATAAGGCTAAGCCGTTGAAGATGACTTTAAGACTATGGTGAAGGCAGTAGTTTGACAAGGTTATATTATGGGGATGCTCAAGGACCATCTTGCCCCCCTGAATCCCACCTTGCTCAACACCATTTGTTGTGTATCAGACAGCTGATATTTTGACTACGTTGTTCATCTTGTAATCACCATGTATAACTACATATTATTGGTAGGTCCTTTAATAAAAATGATTTACCTGAATTGTAAGAACAGGCAAACATAACATTCCCACTTTCTGGGCTAAGAATTGGAACATCTCAAGGGCCTCTAAGCACTGCATAACCCTCAGACGCTTCTTTTGACAATGTAATTTTCAAAGCTGCACCGTGCCCTAATTAGGGCTGGGCGAAGTTCACGAAGTCCGACTTCGCGGAATTCCACTGAGTTGAATAAAAACTCGGTGGAATTCCGCGGAGGCGGCATTTCGTGACCCACAGAGTCCTCCTGATCCTGAATGCGACAGATCTCGGAAGCGTTAAGCAGGGTCTTGCCTGGTTAGCCAGACCCAACCCTGCTTAGCGCTTTTGAGATCGGGCCCATTCACGAGAGGGCGGTAGGCAATGAAAGATGCCAGGCCTGTTGTGCACCGGCCTGCCCCGTATGCAATGCACACGGGGCAGGCCGGTGCACAAAAGTCCTGAAACTGCAGCTTTATTTCACTGTCTATAGCCCTGGCCTGAATTCAGGCCACGGCCATAGGGAGTGAAAGTTGCCAGGCCTGTTGTGCACTGGCCAGTGCACAAGAGTGCTGAATTCAGGCCAGGGCCGTAGGCAGCGAAAGCTGCCATTTCAGTCCTTGTTTGTGCACCAGTGTGCACAAACAATGACAAAAAAACAAAGGAAGAGATGAGGACTTATCTGGGTATTCCAGGGGGCCCTCCTCTCCTCCTCATCACCTTGTCTCCCTCTGCTCCTGGGCTCCAATGCGCGCTGCAGCCCAGTTATGCAGTCCAGACTGCCTGCACTTGCACTATACAGCGGGTGAGCTCCGCTCTGCTGGCAGGGCTAGCGGAGTTCTTTTTACAACTCCAAGCGGAGTTCTGAGTTCCAAAAACTCCATTACCTCTGCCAGCGGAGCAGAGCTGCCCACACACCCCTAGCCCTGATACAGTTTCTTTGACTCTGTGACGAGGAAGATGGATCAGCTTCACATTTAATCTCAGGGTATCTTAATCCTAAATGTCTTTTATTAAAGGCCAGAAACACCCCATGTTGGGGAGATACCTATCATCTGTATGTCCCTAAAGCCTTACCCTGATGATATTTAACAGTGACATTATCCCGCTCCTCACTTGTGTTCTACTGCTGCTGTTTCACTTTTTGCGATACATTTTCATGGTTAAGATCTCTGTCTTATCATGCTTCCATCCACCTACACCGTGTTCATATGAAACATTGTGTACATCCATCTTCATTAGTGCATTGAATTTTAATATTATTGGCTTCTGTGAAGGTATGTGAAGTCAATGCAGCCTGTTTTGTGCCTAGAAATCTAATTAAATAAATAAATGCATAGATGAATTTGCAGGTACACACACAGGTACAAGTACATTTTAAGCATTAAGATATTTAACAAGGAACTGATAGACGATTCAGGCCCAAGGGATGTGATGAGATGTCGTGCTGAAGGTCCCCTTGGGGTCTTGTTAAATGCTAAGCTAGAACATATTCTTGCTAGCGCCTCCGATGGGAGCTGTTACATTTGTGACACACTAAACCTATAAAGGATGTACTCCACCTAGTCCAATGCAGACATATCTGGTGGAAGAGGAGCTTCCTCAAGTGCAATCCATAGCATTGTGTTATTCATTCAAAGAAATAAGGTCAGTCTATTTTGGGTCAAAGATGTGCAATTATTCTAAGGACCTAGATGACTCCTGCTCAGCTTGAACCTTTCCATTTTCAAAACACAGGAGCTACAATGCAAAGGGAATAGCGTAAAGAGGTGTGTGATGTGTGTGTATGTTTGTGGGTAGGCTAGGAAATAGTGGGGAAGGGGTATGGTAAAATATCAACAGGGACATTTTCATTCTGTCACCCAGTGCTAACTCACCGTCACTTCAGTGATCTCCCAATTTGGTGAGTTATTTCCACTTTCTTAACAGTTTTTTTATGTACTGTAAGCATGAGTGATGAATAGGAAATTTATACAGTGCAGTAAATGCCCACAACTGGGTTTCTTGACTTTAGACTTATAGAGGACCATAAGCGATACAGAGGGGCGGAGGTCCATATTAAAACTGTGTGAAGAGGAAATGCTTCAAATATTTTATGAATTCTCAATGTTAAGCAACTTGGGGAAGATGGACTGACAATTGGTTCCATGATTTGGATACAGAACATCTGAAGGAGTGGACATGTCGCCTCACAAATCAGGTCTAGAAAGCAGAAAGAAGAGGTTGCTAGATTGTAAAGAGAGCAGGTTTAGTGTATAAAGCATCTTTGAATATAGTCCTCACAGTGCCATTCACTGCTCCGTGGCAGAAACAAAATGCCTAGAAAAGGCATCTCTTTTAAATCGCGAGCAAGGGTTGTGAGATAGTACAAGATTTCTTTAGACCCAGAAGTACTCAAGGAGGACATTCTGGATTAGCTTCAAATGACCAGTTTGTATTTTTTGGGAGTCATTCCTAGAGTTCAGCGTACTAGTCCAGCCTGGAAGTTACATTACCTTGAATAGATGGTATCCTTTACTGAGGTGGGATGCCTTCTTAAGGGACAGAAAAAGTGAAGTAGTTTTAAAAGTATGTTCTTGAAAAGAGAGTTTAGATTCAAAGGTGACTTCTAAATCTCTTGCAGATGCAACCCTTGGAGGTGTTGCTTTCAGATCATTGGTTCCTACCTAGAAACCCAATTGGTGGGGTTACCAAAAGTAAAATAATTTTTTTTTGGCTCTGTGAAGTCTTAGGCCCCAACAATGATGCAAATGCAGTGCTAAAAAAGTATAAACATGGACCTTAGTGAGTTGGAGTCCATCCAATTATCAGTGGAGATCATTCACCTAAGATTTGAGCATCATCCATCTGAGGGTAAAATGTCAAACAAAACGTTCTGCTACTGACAAGCATTCACAATACTTGCTGAATTTCACAGACAAGGCTCACCCGACAGTAAGTATATACCAGCCTGTCATAGGGCTGCAGAGAATTGTGTGTGCGAGTGTGTGCATGTGTGTGTGTGTTTGTGTGTAAGTGTGTGTGCTTCTGTGTATGTGAACAAACATAGAATTACGTTTTTTATAGTATTGTAATTATAATTGCATTTCTGTAGCGCTTGCTACCTCTACACTTTACAGATGGTAGCACAGTACTCTAGCACCTAAGCATGGAGTTTGATCTTGTGTTCATTGGTTATTATTAGTTACTGTTTGTTTTTGGTGATTGGGATAATAACTATGCTCTCAAGGAGTTATTCCATTCATTTTTCCCGTTTCCTTAGGTAGATTAAATTAATAAGAGCTGGGTGTGTTCATTATTGTGAGTTCCTACAAAAGGTTGGTGGGATGTTCAAGTAGGCCAGAGGATATTAGGAATTGTTAGGTTCCAGGGATATGGTTTCAAAATGGAGAGCAAATGGGTTATGAGGTGAGATGTGGGGAGTTTGTAGAAGTACATTATAGAGTTTTAGGAAAAGAGAAATACAATTTAAGATTAAGCTAACCTCAGAGAGAGAAATAAATACAGATGGTGGAAGATTACGAAAGATACATTTGGTAGAAATGAACCTTCACCATTTTGAAGTTATGTTAAATTTTTCATGCTGACATGCAGAGTTTTAGCAATATATCTTGAGCAGGCTTTTTGTGATAGCAATGCAATCTAAGGACGTAAAATTATAGGATGAAGCAACTGTATTTGCATGTTAGATAGCATATTGCATTGCAACATTTGTATAGCCTTACTGGACCCCCAAGCACTTACTCACAAGCATAGGATGCTACGCTGAAATATGTAAATTATGTAGCCACCCTGTCTCCTAATGAAAACATAAATATAAACCTCTACAAAGAACACAGTTAGGTATGTAAGGGAACAAATAAGGCAAGGGAACAAAAAAAACATAATATATTACTGAATAAATAAAATACGTGGCCTAGTGTTGTCTGCTGGATGTCAAGAGAAAAAGGCATTCAACATCACCACCTTTTAAAGATGATCTCTTACAGACCCTCAAATGAAGGCCTCAAATGATTTCTGTGCCCTTTTCCAAGTCCTGATTAGTCACGGAAAAAGCACAAAATACCAAGATATACACGCAATGTAAATTTTCTCTGTCATCAATTGGGTAATATATAAAAACAATTCAGACAATGACTATATGGTCCAATATGTGAAAATGAAAAAAATACTGTCCAGACAAAAGCAACAAACAATGGATGGCTGAAGTCCGGGAACACTGCTCACTAAACTATGGTATTTGCTGCATAATTCGTTGTTTTTTAATGTTGTCAATGTTTGTTAATGAGGTCTTTCAAATCTAATTACACATATACTAGAAACAAATCGTAGTTTTACAGCTTCTTTATTTTTGCACGACTAGTCAAAACCATTACAAATCACCAGATAAAAGTGAAGCAAAATATTTAAAAAGAGGGAATGCGATCTAACTTCGTGGGCATTTAAAAACATACTATGCACGTCACATACCATAAAGTGCAGGGGCTGAACAGTACTGTCCCCAGTCTCATTATGACTCTCTTAAATCACAAACTGTTGTTATAAATACAGAAGCAGCAAAGAAACGTTGCACTAGATTCAAGTCCATTGGAACTAAATAGAACATAGTGGTGGTTTAGCAAGTGCATGTTAGCTAGCCATTCGCGGCTTGGTGACACAGCCTTTTCACCTCATTATGTGAGTCATGATCAAAGGGAGAGGATATGGTGTGACAGGCAGAGCTGCCGACTTTGTTGTTGTGGAACCTGGTTTGAGTTTCAACATCGGCTCACCAGCCTGTTAATCTGGGCAAGTTGCTTAGGGCCAGATGTATTTTCCCCATGTAGCAATCCTATTCAGTGAGTCGGTAACCTGTTACCGATTCGCAGAATAGGTTTGCGAGTCGCTATTAGGAAGGGGAGTGCCAAGGGCATCCCTTCCACATAGTGAGTTGTAGGGGGATGTAAGATTATTTTGAGACTATGAATGCGGTCAAAAAACAATAGCAGTTACCACCAACTTCAAGTAGTTGTCTATGCCACTATGTCTCTGAAATAAGAACGTGAAAGAGTGGTCACTTTCTAGTGGTCAAAATTTGGTGGGCACATTTTGTATAACATGATGAAGTGTTTTTTTATAATTACTGGACTGTAAAGCATATGAGTGGAGTGCACCATTGGATATAACATTTAAGTAACATTTCATGTATGTCTATTTGAAACTAATGCTTTAAAAGTGTTATTCTGCCTAATCATTTCGTATATTCTCACATGTAATGTTTAGAATTAATTTAATCTGAATGTAGGTTTGTGTTTTATTTACTTGGCTGGAGTGAATGCCTACCCACTTATTTTTCTTTTCACAGTTAGCTTGCAACGTGGAGTTGTTTTCTTAAATGTTTTCTCTTCAGGATGCAGGTGTTAGGAGTTGAGGCGGAGTTAGCAAGAAGCTTAATGTGCATGAAAGATAAAAAGCCTGAGACCTGCTATGCAAGGAGGAAGAGGAATATTCTGGAAGTTGGCAACAGAGACCAAAGAGTGTCAAGATAGGATGTGCAAGGTCACTGAACTTCTAAATAAAATTAATCTGGGGTTCAATCAAGAAGATTTGACTGTGATGCCATTGTCTTGGTAAACTTCGATTTAAAGAAGGTTTAGTTGGAGATAGAAGCAGATTCCTTTCACCCTTTGAGCTGAACGGACCTTTCTGAGGTACAGACCTCATATTTTCTATGTGGCTTTATGCCATTGCATCTCTCTTAACAGAATATCCTACAGAATTTCTGTTTGTAGACCCTTTCTCAAACACTATTTTAGAATTAGAATACTTTAGGGTTTAGTTTAAATGGTTAGGCAGGAGAACTTTGTTCTGGTGCCCAATAACCACATGCTTTTTCTGATTGTCTATATTGTGGCCATCAAAATATATGTATATGCTGACTAGGTTTAATATTGTATGACACTTTAATTCTCATTTGGTGATTTATATATCTATACTATGGTTTTAAAACTCAACTGTGTAATGTTGACTTTGAGTCTTTAATAAAGGCCGGTGAATCTCTAATTTGACTCCAAATAATATTGATTAGTGTGTGACATTTGGGTTGCACAGAAATTGTTTAAATGATTTGATAACTGTCATTCTCTACCCCTTGGAACTGAGGAAAAAATTCATTGGACACCAGAAATAGAGATAGGGCACCAGACTCTATCACTCCAAAAAATGTGTCCTTGTATAACATAACTGTTGCTTATGTAAAGTGTCCCAATAGCTTTGGCTCTAAAACTGCAAAAAAAAGGACATCAGATGATAAAGCACAGGTGCACAGAGCCAGCTACAGAGTGCAGCAGTCAGAGGTGCTGCAGCAGGTGCCCAGCCACTCTCTAGGCAAGCAAGGCCTGATAAACAGACTGGTGCTATTTTGCCACTGCATTCAGCATTGGTACATCCAACTTAATATATTTTAGAGATCTTGCTGACAGTTGGCACAGCTCCCCTTTCAAATATTACTCCACAGCAAGTTTACAAGTTCTGATGTTCAGCCATCTACCAATTGGAGCAAGCCAATAGCGCCATGGTGCAAAAAGTGTGGTTCATATACGTGTATTGTGCAGCAGAGTCTCCCTTGGTGAACAGCATCTCCTGCATAACGTGTCATGAATTCCTGCCATGCAGCCACATTTGTATGCTTTCAAAGGAAACAGCCAAGACGCCTGTGTAGGACTGAATTTTTATAGAAAGTTTAGATGAACAAGATAAATCAGATGGTTGCAATTGATGTTGGTAAAGTTTGGTTGGTGGTATTCTGTAACCTGTGACATGAACTGCATTCAAGTTGTTGTGGGTGGATAGCAGCCTTGCCTGTTTCAAAATAATTCTTCCTGGCTGTTACAATGAAAGAGGCAATTGCATCAAGTCCATGGCTGCAAGCCCATAGTTCCAGTCCAAGTGAAGATCAGGGGCCGGATGTACCAAAGGGTTTTATCCATTCTGTTTGTATGGGAAAATGTGTTCGTACATATGGGCCCAGATTCTTTGTCCTTTATGAAATTCCATAGAAGCTGCTTAACCCGTCCCACAATTCTAATTTTCACACAGAGCAGTTAAACTCAAGACAAATTTGTGCCTGCACCGTGTAAAGTAGAGATTGAATTTCGGTTTGGTTTTCTCAGAGAGACCCATTGAACCATTGCTGTTTTATTACTCCCCGCTGGGCAGCAGTTGGAAGAGGCGTCTGTAGCAGTGGCCATGAGCGCCGTCTAGTCAAGGTATTCGTTGATTCTTGTAGACAAGAGATTCATATGTCAGGGATGACATCAATTTACTTTCAATGACTTTGTAGATGGCAGCGAGGTCTGGGCCAGAAAGGTTTTTAGAATATGATTGAGGGCGGGGGTTAGTGCATTGTAGTCAATGACTCATTGTATGGCGCTGGATTACCACGACTATTTAGCCAAATACCTAGATATTTTATTCAGTCAACTCTTTGGATTTTCTTTTTGTTTATGAACCAAAAACTATACTTGATTTTCCATTCGCCGAAAATTAGAATCTTAGGCCCATATGTATACTTTTTTAGTGCCACATTTGCGTCCTTTTTTTATGCAAAAGCAGCGCAAACTTACAAAAAAACAATTGTACTTTTTAAGTTTGCGCCATTTTTGCTTCAAAAAGCGGCGCAAATAAGGCGCTAAAAAAGTATAAATATGGGCCTTAGTTTTGGACGTGTTAATGCTAAGCTTATTTGGTTAAATAATAATGTGCAAGTAGAGACAGAGATCGTTGTAAGCCTATTGCAGTTTGGGCTCGTAAAATGGCGTCATCTGCATGCTATGATGTACGCTGGTGCGATCAATTTTTCATCTGAGCACTTTAAACGAGCTTAAGTGAGCATTCAGATCTGCCATGTATAGATTGAAGAATTAGGGGGCCAAGATGCAACCTTGCTTCAGGCCCCTATTGGTGCAGATCTTCACCAAAGTGGCCCATTTGCTGCAGACTCTCACCTCTATCCATGTGTTTGAATAGAGGCTTATAATGGAGGTCAAAAGTCGCTTAGGGATGCCTCAGGCTGCCAGTTTGACCATCATCCTCCCTCTGTCCACCTTGTCAAAGGCTGTTGCGAAGTTGATGAATGCACAAAATAAAGAGCCTGTCCCTTATTTGAGGCACAATCTATTAGTGCTGATAGGCAAAGCAATGCAACCTCTGTTACCTTTCTCTTTTGAAAGAATGTTTGAGAAGACTGGATGATTTTCTTATCATTAAGTTTATTGCTCAAGATTTTTGCGAAGCACTATCCTCCCACATCGTCTATTAGAAGGCAGTTCTACGGCTTATCATAGGACCCCTTCACCTCTCCGACACCTTGTTCCTAGTCATGCATTCATTGAAACGCGGAGTTAAGTGGAAAAGCCACTTTGTTCTTGCTGCTCTAAAAAGACTATTTGGAAGGGAGCTTGTACCTGGGGCAACTGCTGATCACATCTTGACCCATGTGTTAGCCACCAAATTATCTGTAAACCTCTCAAGTGCAGGGAGGGTGACTCCTGTGCTCATTATTGGGTGATGGACATTGAGTCTGACAGGTGGATGGAGGAATCAATATGGTAATGTAAAATGACCATCCCGTTCCTGAGAGGTTTATCACTCCTTCTAATGCATATCCAGGTGAAGATTATTGTCCATTTGTCAACATTTCTTGACGTTCTTTATTTAATTGCTTCAAACACATTAAGCCATTGCTCCTCTTTTTGGTGCTAGATTTCTTCATGAAGGTAATAACTTTTTTGTACTTTCTTCAGATCTTCTTCCAGGGCGCAGTTAGATCTGCTTTTATTCACCTGCTTATATTCATATTTCAGCAAGACTCAACTGGAAAGATACTTCACCAGTATTGTGCTACTGACAATATAAAGGAAACTTAGAAGCACAGGAGAAACAAAAATTACAAGTCACTGAAGAATGTTAAGAGCTACACTTCGACATGAAGAGAATTGTACCAGACCTGTGAAAAGAGAAGCACAACACAGTGTAAGTAGACATATCTTCATAAGAATAAACACAGCATATCTCCACTGCATAAAGATCTATGTTACCACCAGCAAGTCTGTGGCTCAACTTCGCCTTTTGTGAATCATGGACCCTTTGTTAATGGTATTAAGTAGCATATGCGCACTACACATCTATCTATCTATCTATCTATCTATCTATCTATCTATCTATCTATCTATCTATCTATCTATCTATCTATCTATCTATCTATCTATCTATCAATCTATCTATCTATCTATCTATCTATTTATCTCTACACCCCTATTCACACATTTACTAGTTACATTTACTATTATAGTGCAACGTTCAAGTTCAAGTTTATTACACAGTATAGCCAAATCGACAAGACAAAAAGCACAAATGCAACCTGTTGCATCCTGGCTTTGTTTAAATACCTTTTACATCCTCATGAGTAGTGCCTGGTATTTGCTATCCAGCAGAGCAACTCACCCATTCATTAGTGAATTATCCCCCTTGTAAATGAATTCAATGGCCTTAGTGCAAGTTCATTTACTGACAGGACAAATTAGATGAAAATTAGCAACACTTCATATCTGTTAATAAAAATATGGGATTTCTTCTTCCCATAAATATCCAAGTGTAAATATATATTTCAGTATGTAACACAGATGACTACTGTATTAACGTGTCTAAGTATTCACAATTGTGGCAAGTGTGAGTTCTGAGGCACATGTAGATAAAAAAAGAAAATTATCAGGGTCACACAAAGCATTGACGTTTAGGAAGCCATGTTTCCTGCATCCAAAGTTGCCAATTGAGCCACAAGATGACATTTCCACCCAGTGGAAGCATTATTGGTGGCATCACCTCACGACAGCTTCCATCTTCTAATAATATAATCTCACCAAAAATACGTTTATTTGTCTTTGGCATTTTTAAAATAGCTGAGACATCTGAAAAGAAAGATGTTTTTTTTTTTTTATTGTGAAGCACCTCATACTTGAGGTTCTATGCATAAAACTCTACCAAGTGTTGGATCTGTTCTAGGCTGGATTATAAAAAGCAGTTTTGTGGTGGTGGGTAAGAAACATGTAAGCACATGACTGTGCTAAGACCAGAGAGGATACTCAAGTGTAGTTTATTATTCACATAAATATATTACCCAATGCTTAGAACCCAGTTTCCCAGTGCTACAGTTGGAGGCTTGCAATTGTGGTACAGGATCAAGCAAGCATCTCTGACACACTCCGTACATTTCTGAAGCCAGGATCAAATACCTGTTTTTTTGGATACTTAAATCCACCATACCATTCTGTGCAGCTTCTTTCATCAGGTCTTAGTAGCCTCATGGGCAGTCTTTTTGGTCTCTGGACACGCCCCTAATACAAAATCTACAATAACAACTGAAAACGATTTTGGCAGACTAACATTTGTTAAATAGGTTTTGGAGCAGGCTTAATCCATTATGGAGTTGTCCCACAAATGTTCTTAAAACGTCTTAATTATCATCACAATTTTCCAATAAGTCTCATTCAGATTAAATCAGCTACATAAATTCCGACCTGTTCTTTATTGACCATTCAAGATATTTATATCTCTGATGTTTTTTTCATGATTGAAAAGCTTATCTGTGCACGTCCATTTGTTTTCGGCATCAAAGGTTTTTATCATGTTTTACACTTCAACAATAAGGTTCTACAAGCTCTAAAAGCAATGCTAAGTCTATTCTAGGTACAAAACATATCTACAATAACATACATGTTCAGTGTTATTCACATAAAATGGTCTGGTAAGTTCCTCCTTCCTGCATCCTTCTCCGGCTATCCCTGCATCCCACTGGGGTATCTTTGCTCTGACACATCTGAGTCCCCTTCAGTGACTGCATCCCATGCTTCACCTAGTTCTGTCCACACTCCAGCAGTTCTTTCCTCCAGCATGCCTTCTGAGCGCTTTCGCACTGTGTACTCTGGTCTCGCTGATCGGTGTGCCATCACTTTTGCAGCCTCTCTCTCTTCTAAATATAAAATAATTCTAAAATCATCTAATTAAGATCTAATGTTAAGAATAAGAAGGGTTGGAATGAGATCTTTAGGGAATTTAGAAATGCAAGAAGGAGTCAGCATAGCAAATATTTCAATAAGAAACCTCCAGAAACAGAATAGTGTTTAGCATAAAGCTTCACATGTGTAAGAATAAAGGGAAGCAGAGAAGACTGTACCCCTTGAAGAATAAGGGACATCTGTTTTAACTTTGAACAGCATAAACATTTATTAAAACAACCAGAATCTGCAACATAAAAGTTATTGTTTTCCTCCCCTCCAAAGGCCAATCACCTTTGGGTCTTTCAACTGCATTTGCAACACCACCTGTGTTTCTCTTCCAACATTCCCTGGACAGTTACTGTGACCTTGGGCATCCTACAGTCCTGGTGCATGATGAACAGGAGGCTTCAGCTAATCATGAAATCTTCACTTCTCTTGCCAGGATTTATTCTCTCAGACCTTAATTTCAGCAAGCTAATACATAAGACAATACTCCTTTTCACTAGCTAACAAAGCCTTAAAACACACCTGCAAAGGGAAAAAAACACTATCAAAGCAAAACACATTTCAGAATTAAGGCCTTTGGCCAGTTAAGTTAGTCTGATTTTAGCTAAACATGTGATGTCCCTTTCTAATATATAATTATACATGCACATGTTCACTTTCAAATAAACAAACATCAAAAAGAAAAACATGTTACTTCATAAAATGCAACTTAAAGAATAAATGCAGAAAGTGAATAATGAATATAAGCACTTTATATGAACATTAGTATGCACATCATAAAACTTCAGTCTTTCAGTGACTACTTTACATAAATGCATTTAACATCCATCTATGTTAATAATATTAGAGCACGCAGTAAAGATAATGCCAAAGGTAAATGCATAATTTGTGCAATAATGACGCGTAAAGGATAGAGTCTAAATTGCGTTACTCCAGAGGGCTAACTGTGGTGATTTCGTCAAAGAAAACCAAGAATTTAAAAAGAGGTCAACTTTGGTGTCAAATTATTTATCTGGGATTTTTGTGTAACACAGACCACTGTATGGTTCGGAACAAAAACTCGTACTGATCCGCACCACTGAACACCAGTGGGAGAAATTGGGTTGTTGGATGTCTGGGATGTGAGCCCTGGTTAGGCAACAGCCACAATCTCTCACAGGGTGAACCACAGAAGTCACTAAATGAACTAATACTTTACAGTGGTCAGCTTGGCACAAAAAGCAGTCAGGCTTAACTTAGAGGCAAAGTATTTATGTAGCACACAAATAGTAATAAAGTCAAAACACACCACAAGAAAAATTCCACAACAATTTAGAAAACTAGAGTACATTTTAACAAATTATTTAACATCAAAACATCAAAATTCCAATTTTTACAATAGGAATTATGAATTTGTAAAGTTTAAGGTAAAAACTAACACCTAAAAGATGAGAGCACCAACTGCGGACATCAAGTTGTGCAATACTGAGTCAAAAATAGGACTGACCGTTATGGAACGTGGGTCAGATACTAAAAGTATATTGGGCCCAGTCAGAGGTTACTTTCTGACTCAGACTGAATTTTGTAGAAAGATGTCCTGAGAAAGTGAAGTTCAGAGGGCAAAGGCTGCAGGCGGTGTCTGAGGAGGGAGCATCACCATTGGGGAGCAGCTGTCATGAAGATTTTTTCATTCAGACTTAGGGTTTGATTTATATTTCGGCAGAAAGGTTACTCTGTCACAACGGAGATGCTCACATCCGCCAAAATATAAATCCCATAGGAAATATAAACGGGCCCTTAGTGACTTTTTAGGAAATTCAAAAATGTCCAGCAGGCTGAGCCTGGAGGTTGCAGCTGGCGAGAGCTCCCGAAGGCCGGACACTCCTTTGGCGAAGGCCCACTGAACAGGATTTGCTGTTGAGGAGAAGCACCTGCTGTCAGCTGTCGTGAAGTCAGGCTGATTGGCAATGCACCTTAGTTGCATAGATGAGTAGGTTGGCCCTGGTCTCATCTTGGTTCTCAGAGCAGTTTTTCACCAAAAATGCTGAAGTACCACGTTTTGGATTTTGGCTATTTGGGCACCTTTAGCACTACCACCATGAGTCCAGGACTGGTGTAATATAAGTTAGGGGTTCAGGGCTCACACAGGCTGGGTTCAGGTGCAGGTTCAAGATGGTTGAAGCCTTTTTGTCCCTGAGACTCTCATCAGGAGATCAGCCAGCTAGGCCCTGAGATGACTCTGGTAGTCATGGGTTCAGCAGTACAAAAGGGTTCAAACAGGAGGGCAGGCATCTGAGGGTTCAAGGCAGACATCAGGCAGCAAAACCTTCCTTCCAGGTGGAGCGAAGCAGCCTTTCGAAATACACAGCATGCTACAGTAGCAGGCAGTCTTCTCAGAGTCCTTCTGCAGATCTATAAAGTGACCTGAAGAGTGGGTTTGAGGGTCCTATTTTTTATACCTAGTACCTCACGTGAAGTAAGAGAAGTTTCTGGACATTTCCCATATAAGTGTTTGAAGTTTACTGCTTCCCTTGCCCTGGCTCCAAGCTGCAGGGGTGATAATTATTTGTGTGAAAGCACAGCACAGCCTACTCATTTCCAAATGGGGCTGTGCCGAGCTCTGACTCTCATCCTGCTAGCGATGAATCATTCAGGCATACCTAATCCCTCATGTGGAGGTCTAAGAAGAATAAACAAAGTTTATTTGTCCTGTGACCCAGGAGCAAGCAGCAGGCACCAACTAGTTAAGGAGGAAGCTGCCACCTTTCTAAAAGCAGCATTTTCACATTTTAACTTAAAATTGAACTTTACCATTAGAGTTTCTCTGACACTAAACACAAATTGTTTACCTGTTCCCAATCACATGTTAGCACTCATTAAATGTAATAAGGCAACCCAATGTTATTGCAGGGTAGAGTTAGGCCTCACAGTGGAGAAAATTTCAATTTAGTAGTTTTTTTACTAGTAGGACATGTATATCTTAAAGTACATGTCCAACCTGTTAATTAAAATGCACCCTCTGCTATGGGCTTCTTAGGGCCTAATTTAGGGGTGACTCACATGCAATTAAGAGGTAGTTTAAAGCTTGGCAAGGTGATTATATTACCAGGTCTAATTGGCAGTTTAAAACTGAATGCATTCTGCAATGGCAGGCCTGTTTTAAGGGACTACTTAAGAGGCTGCCACAATAGATGCTGCAGACCCACTAGTAGCCTTTAATTTACAAACCCTGAGTATATGGTATTCCACTTTACTAGGGACTTAAAAGTAAATTAAATTTGACACTAATCCTGTAAAGCGCTGAACTAAAGTAAAAAATGATGATGCTAGTTCCCTAATTACCATCATGGTGTGCCATATATTAAATATGGCACACACATGGTAGGGTTAGGGGGGTGCTAGAAAAGAGGTGCTGCACTTGGTGCAGCGCCCGTTTTCATAAATCTGCCCCATGGAGACCAGTGACATAACGCAAAATGATGAGGCCTCCCTGCAGAATGTAAAGAGGTCCCCCACCAGACTCTTCCATGTCACACAGATATTCATTGGCCTTGAGGCAGAAAGACCCTCCCTGAAGCATATGGAGGCCCCTGAATGGGAGGTGGCCCACCTGCACCACAGGGGCCGCAGGGGCTTGCATCACGCCCCTGTCTTTGCTTCCACGTTCTACATCATGTACGTTTCTGGGATGTCTGTCTTCATTATGTGTTTGTACTTCCAGCTGTGCTCTGTCTCTGGAGAGCCCTCAGAATATTTGACTCTGACGGATAATAGCCACACACAAACTTTACTATTTTCTGCTAGTTTGGGGCATATGTCCAGGTCTTGACCTGAATGTTGCAGGGATCAGACTTCAGCATGTGACATACGTCAGTGTAATCTGAAACTTCCATCTCAGATACAATCAGATATAGCAAACCTTGTGGGGTGGTGGTCATGTCTGTACTCTAATCCTCCACCATAGCCACTCCCCACTTTACTACAGAGTTTTCGCTTATAGCTAAAACTCTATAAAGGGAGTGGTCAATTTGAAGATTTAAAAACGTAGCAACAGTGAAATGTGGGATTTTCCTTGTGAAGCTCATATACATTCTTTCCCTCCCATGGAGAGACAATGCCTGTCTCCCCCAAACCAGTTTGGTGACCCATTATCCTAAGCCCTGAAAGAAAAGCAGGCCTGAACCATATTCCTCAGCTTGGCCTATAAAGCTCCACTGCGTGTAGATGGCCCACTGCACACATTTTTTAGACACCTTCCTTGAACATTAGGCTACAGGCTTCGGAGGGTTCATGCAAACAGAGCCAGGCATGACTGTTCTGCCGCACCATCATGCAGAGAACAGCCAGTATGCATGCCTGCAGCTGCCAAACTGTATACTGTGTATTTACATGCAATTGCACACACAACCACATGCACTCAGCAAACACTTGTGTTTTCTTACTGTTCAGAGTCACAATAGGAGCAGTACAGTCTGAAGAGACAACCAGAGGAGCACTTCTAACTGGGATTTGATTTCTCACACCAAGAACTTGCAAGACTCATCACCAGAAGAAGAAATCTTCCTTTTTTGTTCACGAATTACATGAAGTGACACAGAAGGCTGCAACCGTTGTATGTGGTAAAAGTATCTGGGTTAGATGTCAAAGCTCTGTTTGACACTGGTGCTTCAGTAAATGTTGTGGGCATCCCACAATACTGATGCCTCCAGCCTAGGTTACCACTGAACACCCCATACCAAAATATTCACATACAGAAGCAAGTCACTGCTACCGTAAACAGAACGCATGACAGTGAGCATATACTCTGTTGCGTGGTAACAAGAGCTCCTAATCCTGAAATAAACACACTGACTCTTCTTGGCAATCCAAAGACAGTATTTACTAACTGTCGCTACAGGGAGAAACACACTATGGACTGCACCTCGGCCTTACTCAAACCACCTCTGGGGTTTTTCTCAAATGACTTTTCGCAACAGGCCTTTTTATACAAATCATTACAATACTTAATCATACATAGTCAATAATAGTTGACTTGCAAGTTACAGATTTAAGATGGAAAAACACTCAAAGACATGTGACCTATTTCCTGAACTAAACCATGAGATATTCTTCATTATACTTCTGCCAATACTTAATGACAGAGCATTATTTGGCCTATGAATGCATGTGTGTTTCACGGTGGATGCAATTGTGTGCATGTAACATTGTGTTCATGAGACCTTTGTGTGCTGAGAACTTAGTTTTTTTTCTGCACCCATTGGTCAATCAAACACCTGTGCGCTCTGGGCTAATTCAATTATGATTACATAAAGGGGCATATTTATGAGCCCCTAGCTCCACTGGAGTGACAGTTTTCATGACGCTTCGGTGACGCTAAGCACTGCACTGTATTTACAAGGTGGCATTAAGCCACTTTTTGTGGTTTAACGCCACCTTGTAAATACGGCACCTTCACACGCAGCCCTTTGTGTGGAAGGGGCATGCAGCGGGTGTTGCTGTGAGCATGCCACAGCAACACCCAATGCATTTTAATGCTGCCTCAGATTTAAGAGTTCAGGGGTGGCGTTAGCACTGCGCAACAAGGAGGAATACTTTCATTCCTCCTCGTTTTTTGCTTTTTCTATGTGTGCTGCATTCTGCAGCATGCATAGAAAGAGAAAAATGCCAGACATAATTGTTTATGTGTGGTAAGGTGTCCCTTCCTGCACATAAACATAATTTCAAAATGATGCTTTGGCACTTCTGTGTGTGCTGCATTTTACAGCACACACAGAAGTGCCAAATCGCCATTAGTGATTGTTTATGTGCAGGAAGGGACACCTTCCCACACATAAATAATCAAACCCCTTAGCGCCAGCGCAGGGAACAAAGCACAGGGGTGCGCTTTATTCAATTAAATACGCCTCATCCCTGCATTGTGAAAATGATGGTGTGGTGCTGCCAATTTAGGCGCACCGTCATGCTCTGTCATTTTCCTTTAAATATGGTCCAAAGTGTGTGCCGGCGGACTTGTGTTCTGATGTCGTGAATGCTTTTAAGTATGTTAGACATGAGTTGGCCTTTAACTGAAAACCCTTTCAAGTGTTCTTTTCCACTACATTCTTTAATGAACTTTTCACCTTGGTCCTGTCAGTGTGGGAGTTGGGCCTAAACTGGTTTTTAATTACAACAGCTGTGTGGTTTGTGCTTGGGCTTGATGTTGTGTGATATTTTCATGTTTAATTTTTTCTACAACGTGTTTATTTTTTACAATTTCTACAGCAGCTTAAGCTATCAAGAAATCCTGATTACGTTCCATGTAGTCGCCAAAGAAGCTAACATGCTGCAGTGAAGCCACTCTACAGAGGACTTGGGACTAGTCCTGTTTGCAAGGAATGTGAAAGCATATCAGATCAATGAAATGCTTTGCCAGTTCCCCAGTCTATTCACCGGCCTGGGATGCCGGAAGGCCTCGGTAATCAAACTGCACTTCAACAAATCTGTCAAGCCTGTTTCCCTGAGGCATGTGCAGGTGCCTTTTTATCAGAGTCCACTTGTCAAACAAGAGCTCAACGAGTTATAGAAGAAAGGAGTTATAGAAAAGGTATCCAGACCAACACCCTGGGTGTCACCTATGGTAATTGCTGAAAAGTCTAAACATCCAGGAAATGTAAATTTGTGCATGATATGTGCCTCCCAAATTAAGCCATAAAATGGGAGTGCCACATCATGTTCACAATGGATGATATCATTGCCAACCTGAATAGGTCGCAATGGTTCTCTAAACTTGACCTCAATGCTAGATATCATCAACTGCTCCTCTCAGAAGAAAGCAGATACATAACCACTTCCTCAACACACCTCGGGTTATACAGATACAAGAGACTCAATTTTGGCATCTCCTTAGAGACAGAAGTTTTCCAGACCGCATACTCCAGGCGCAGGTTGGGTTGCATAAATGTAAGCAACGATACCTTGATTTATTCAGCCACCTCTGAGGATCACCACAAACACTTCTGGGCCACCTTCAAATGTCTCCGGAAACACAGCACAACTTTACAGAGAGAGAAGTGCTCATTCATCCGGACATCCTTAGAGATCTTACTGTATGTCTTCAACCAGGAAGGAGTGCAAGTTGACCGCGCAAGCTATGTGGTATCAAACAAACTCCAGCCCCCCCCCCGACAGCATCGGAAGTATGCAATTTTCTGGGTATGGCCACATATTGTGGCAGATTCATCTTTAATCTAAAAACACTTGCTGAACCTCTGAGAGCCCTGACCAAAGTTGTCGCCCCTAGACATGGGGCAACAGGGAAGAGCAGGCATTCCAAAGGATAAAAGCAGCCCTCCTGAGCAAGACAACAATGGCCTACTCCAACCCAAAGAAAAAGAATGAGCTGCTTGTTAATGCAAGCTCTGTTGGCTTGGGAGCTGTGCTCACCCAAGAGGTAGAACTAGAATGGTGGCCACTGTTAGTGTTGCAAGCAAGGCCCTCATGCAGACCAAGGCACGGTATGCACAGATTGAAAGAGAGGCCCTAGATATCAAGTGGACATGTGGACACTTTAATTTGTACCTTTGCGGAAGGCTTTTCAGAATGGTCACTGATCACCACCCACTCATCCCGCTTTTCTGAGGTACACCTCTTCATCCACCACCATGGGGCGAATGCGTCAACTACACTACCACACGGACATTGTCTAACAGTAAGGGTCCAAAAATCAAGCAGATTTCCTATCACGCCATCCACCCCAAGTCATGGAAGGGAGTGCAGACAACACAGAAGGAGCAGAGAAATATGTCTGCATGGTGTCACAAGGCGCTTGCCTGAAAGCACTCAGCCTGCATTAAACTGCGGATCTTACAACCACAAATGCAGTACTGATGAAAGTGAAGGATGCGCTGCAGAAAGTCTTACGGTAAGACTTCCTACTTGGTGCCAATGACTGGCATGGGCCAGACAAAGAAAGACTCAAATCTCTGGAGAGTATGTGAAGAGCTCAGCACCGCACCCGATGGGTTCATCCTGCTGGGCCACCAGATTGCGATCCCTGAAAGCCTTCAGAACTGTGTAACAATGTTAGCCCATGGAGGGCAGCAAGGCACTGTTAAGATGAATTTATGCATGCAGGAAGAGGTACGGTGTCCCCATCTAGAAACTGCAATGAACAGTCTAGTGCGGCAATGCCCTGTAACTCAACTCACCAGCTCTGAGAAAGTCCCAGCACCAATCATAATAGAAGAACCATGCACCACTCTCTGGTCTAAAGTGAGTGTAGACTTTGGGAACCTCCCTGATGGGAGAACCACAGTTGTCCTTATAAACAGCTACTAAAAGTACCACATTGTCGAAGTTGTCGACTTGACAGCGCTAGCCAATGTCGCACCAATATAAGAGAAAGTCTTTGCATTATTCTACATCCCCAAAGAAAACAAAGCGGACAACAGTCTACCTTTCCAAGGGTCAGAGTTCAAGGAACTACTCAGCTACCTAGGAATACAACATCATCGCATTACACTTCAATGACCACAAGCTAATAGAGAGGCTGAATGCTTCATACGTAATCTGAACAAGACCCTTCAAACTGCAGCAGTTGAAGGGACTGTTGGACCTGGCCCTTTTTGTAGGGTCATCACCAAACTTTTTGCCTCTTTCATCCCATTTTTTCTGACCAGTTTTTGTTGGCTTTAGTACTCTGGGCACTTTACTATTGCTAACCAGTGCTAAAGTGCATATGCTCTGTGTAAACTGTATTGGTGATTGGTTTATTCATGACTGGCATATTTGATTTACTAGTAAGTCCCTAGTAAAATGCACTAGAGGTGCCCAGGGCCTGTAAATCAAATGCTACTAGAGGACTAGCAGCACTGATTGTGCCACCCGCATGAGTAGCCCTGTAAACATGGCTCAGACCTGCCATTGCAGTTCCTGTGTGTGCAGTTTTAAACTGCCAATTCGACCTGACAAGTGTACCCACTTGCCAGGGCCAAACCTTTCCCTTTTGTACATGAAAGGCAGCCCTAATGTAGTCCCTAGGAAGCCCCATGGGCAGGGTGTAGTGTATGTTAATTGTGGGACATGTACTGATGTGCTTTACATGTGAAATACTGCCAAATTCGTTTTTCACTGTTGCAAGGACATGTATGATGGAATAACGAATGCGTTAACAACGCATGCCTTTATAACGTGGTCTTTACAACGACCGCATCTTTACCACACATGCCTTTACCATGCATGCCTTTACAACCAATTTAGTTGTAAAAGCATGTTTGGTAAAGTAATATGCATGGTAAATTCTCCCCGCCCTGCCCCCTAAACCTGACATCATACTCCACCTGCCCAAGCCCTTAAAACCACCCCTTCCAACCCCTGCCCATAGCCCTAACCCCCTGGGCTACCCTGTCCTAAAACCTGTCTCAAACTTTCCTAAAACCAACCCCAACCCCCCACCCTGTCCTAAACTCTAAAACCTACCCTGGCCCAAAAAAGACCCCATCTGTCCTAAAAACTACCACAACCCCTGCCCTAAACTCTACAACGTACCGTGTCCTAAAAACTACCCTTCCCTGCCCTAAAAACTACTCCCACCCTCAACTTGAAACCTAAAACCTGCCCCGCCCTGTCCTAAAAACTACCCTGACCCCCTGCCTTAAACCCTAAAATCTTCCCTGCCTTAAAACCTATCCCCTGCCCTGTCCTAAAAACTACCCGACCCCCAGCCCTAAATCCTGTCCTAAAAACTACACCTTCCCGCCAAACACTAAAAGCTACGCTGTCCTAAAACCTATCCTGCCCTGTCCTAAAAACTACCCGCCCCCACCACCTCAGCCCTAAGCCCTAAAACCTACCGTGTCGTAAAAAGTACCCAACCCATTCCTAAAAACTTGCAGAGCCCCCATCCTGAACCCTAAAACCTACCCTGCCCTGTTCTAAAAACTACCCCTACCCCCTGCTTTTGCCCTAAACCCTAAAAGTTACCTTGCCTTGTCCCAAAACCTACCCGCCCTGTCCTAAAAACCACCCGGCCACCTACACTAAAACCTACACTGTCCTGTCCTAAAACTACCCTAAACCCCTACCCCACCCTAAACCGTAATACCTACCCTGTCCTGTCCTAAAACCTTCCCGCTCTGTCCTAAAAACTACCCAACCCCGCTCTAAACACTAAAACCTACCCTGTCCTAAAACCTAACCCACCCTGTCCTAAAAGGTACCCCGTCCCCCTGCCCTGAATCCTAAAACCTACCCCGCTCTGTCCTACAAACTACCCGACCCCCATTCTAAACCCTAAAACCTACCCTGTCCTAAAACCTACCCCACCCTGTCCTAAAAACTGCCCGACCCCCGCCTTTACCCTAAAACCTACCCTACTTCTGTCCTAAAACTTACCAGCGCTGTCCTAAAAACTACCATGAGCCCCGCCCTAAATGCTAAAACCTACCCTGTCCTAAAAATTAGCGACCCCCTGCCCTGAACCCTAAAACCTACACTGTCCTGTCCTAAAAACTACCCCAACCCCCATACCCTAAAACCTACCTTGCCCTGTCCTAAAACCTACCATGCTCTGTCCTAAAAACTACCCAACCCCGCTCTAAACCCTAAACTGTACACTGTCCTAAAACCTACCCCATCTGTACTAAAAACTACCCAGTCCCCCGCCTCACCCTGAATCATAAAACCTACCCTAACCTGTCCTAAAAACTACCCAACCCCCTGCCCCACCCTAAGCCCTAAAACCTACCCTGCCTTGTTCTAAACCCTACCCTGCTTTGTTCTATAAACTACCCGACCCTGTTCTAAACCCTAAAGCCTACCCCACCCTGACCTAAAAACCTAAAACCTACCCCACGCTGTGCTAAAAACTACCCTGACCCCCGCCCTAAACCCTAAAACCTACCCTGTCCTAAAACCTAACCCGTCCTATCCTAAAAACTACCCATCCCCTGCTCTAAACCCTATAACCTTCATTGTCCTGTCCTAAAAACTACCCCGACCTCCCACCCCACCTAAAACCCTACCCTGCCTTGTCCTAAAACTGACACAGCTATGATCTAAAAACTACCTGACCCGCTCTAAACCCTAAAACATACCCTGTCCCAAAACCTTCCCACCCTGTCCTAAAAACTACCCCATTGCCCAACCCACCCAGAATCCTAAAACCTACCCAACCCTGTCCTAAAAACTACCCCAATCACTATGTTCACCCTAAACCCTACCCTTCCCCTACCCTGTTCTGTCCTAAAAACTACCCAACCCATGCTCTAAACCCTAAAACCTACCCTGTCCTAAAACCTACCCCACCCTGTCCTAACAACTACCCCATCCCGCCACCCCGCCCTAAACCCTAAAACCTACCCCGCCCTGAAACCTACCCCGATCCCCCACCCTGTCCTAAAAACTGCCACAACCTTCCCTCCCCAACCCAGGCCCCACTTTCCTCTCTCCTCTGGTCACTGCTCCTTCCTGCTTGCTTCTTTCCTTCTGCCCAACTGCTCTCTTTACCGTTACCACGCATATGGGTGGTAAAAGCATGTGTAGTACATGCCTATGCGTGGTAACGGCAGCATGGTCAATGCATATCGTTACATTGACCGTGTTTATGTGCTGTTTCCCTTGCAAGGCCTATCTCTCTCCTGGGTTAACATAGGAGCTGCCTTTAAATAACTTTTGAGTGCAGTTTCCCTTTGGGAGCAGATGGAGATCAGGAGTTTGGGGTCTCTAGTCTCACAATTAAAAATATATATTTTGGTAAAGTTGTTTTTTAAATTGTACGTTTGAAAATGTGTAGGAAAGTATCCTCTTTCTTGGCAAGGTTACTCCAGTTTTCTGCCTGATGTCAGTGTGCTTCACTGTGTCTACTGGGATCCTGCTAATCAGCACCCTAGTAGTTAGGCTCTCGCCTTCTGAAATTACTTGTAGGATATTGTTAACACAGTATTTCTCCCATAATTGGCATACAGGAGCCCCCTTATAAGTTCTTAGTATATGGTACCTAGGTACCCAAGGCATTGGGTTTCAAGGGGATCCCTATGGGCTGCAGCATATATTTTGCCACCCATAGGAGGCCCATGCAAAGGCTTCTGCAGGACTGCCATTGCAGCCTATGTGAAAGGGTGCACTGCACCAGGTAATTTATAAGTCACACCTATAGCAGGCCATCCCTCCCTGAGGGCAGGGTTCAAAGTACCTGTGTGTGAGGGCACCCCTGTACTGGCAGAGGTGCCCCCACGACACCTTGGACCATTTTCCTGGACTTTGTGAATGCAGGGATGCCATTTTACGCATGTACTGGACATAGGTCACTACCTATGCCCAGTTACATAATGGTAACTCCAAACATAGGCATGTTTGTTATCAAACATGTAGGAATCTTACCCCCATGCTTTTGTACGCATTGGTTGTATGATCCCATGCACTCTGGGGGCTCCTTAGAGGACCTTCAGTACTGCCATTTCAGCCTTCTGAGGTTTTCCAGGCAGCCCCAGCTGCTGCCACTTCACATACAGGTCTCTGCTCTCCTTTTGCTTGCAAAGCTCGAGTTCAGGAAGGCAGAACAAATAATTTCCTTTGGGAGAGGGGTGTTACACCCTATCCCTTTGGAAATAGGTGTTACAGGCATGGGAGGGGTAGCCTCCCCAAGCCAAAGGAAATGGTTTGAAGGGCACATTTGGTACCCTCCTTGCATAATCCAGTCTACAGTGGTTCAGGGACCCCCAGTCCCTGCTCTGGTGCGAAACTGGACAAAGGAAAGGGGAGTGACCACTCCCCTTTCCATCACCTCCCCAGGGGTAGTGCTAAGAGCTCCTCCAGAGAGTCCCTGGGTTTTGCCATCTTGGATTCAAGGTTGGCAGGGAACACTGGGAGCATCTGAGTTGCCAGTGCCAGCAGGTGGTGTCAGAGCCCTCACCTGATAGGTGACTGCCTGGTTAGCTGACCAATCCCCCTTTCAGGGCTATTTAGGGCCCCTGCATTGGGTGGTTCTTCAAATTCAGATTGAATCCTCTGCATCCTCCACTTCAACTTCTCACTGAAGGAACTGCATCTGGACCCTCCAGTAACTCTACAAACTGGAACAAAGAAGCAAGACGCCTTCTGCAACATTGCAGCTCCATCTCCTGCCAGCAACTGCAACTGTTTCCCGGTCATGCATTCTCTGAGGACAGCCCATCTTCAGCCTGCACCAGGAGAACATAGGAATCTCACTGCTTCTGCAGGCACCAAGTGCAATGACGACCAGCTGCGTGGATTCCATCTCCTGCTGAGATGTGTGGATCCAGCCTCATGGGTGGTAGACTGAAGTGATCCAGATGGTCCTCAAGTCCAACTGTCCAACTTTGGTGGAGGTAAGGGCTTGCCTCCCCACGCAAGACAGTACCTGATGCACCACATGTTTTGCAGCTGCCAAATCTTGTTGGCATGCTTCCACAAAGTTCTTTGTGCATCTTGCGGCTCCAGCCTCTAGCACTCTATCCTGTGACACACAGCTTCCTGAGTGGTTCTCCGGTGACATGGGAGTCTTTGTCATAGTGCTGCATGGGCCTCTTTTGCACCTTCCTTATCCCCGTGCTATGGGACTTTTGTGCACGCTGCCTGGTCTTGTGTGGGCTCTCTGAGTTGCTGAGAGCCCCCTCTTACTCCTCCTCCTGGGTAGAGTCCACCTGGTCCTTCCTGGTCCCGTGCAGCTCCATTTTCTGCTAACCGTGAGCTTTGTGAGTGCCAAGGCTTGTTGGCGGACTCCAGTGACGCAAACCAGACTGCAATGATCTATCCAGCGTGGGATATCATTTGCACCAACCAGGAACCCGACTCTGTCTGCTTGGGTGCAGTACTGACTGTTCTTCTTCACCGGTGGTTCTTCTTTGCACCTTTATCCGGGTTAGCAGGGGCTCCTGTTCTCCCTGGACTCTTCTGTGCTTCTTGGACTTAGTCCCCTTCTTCCACAGTTCGTCAGGTCCAGGAATCCACTGTTGGTGTCTTCCAGTCTCTTCTGGTTTTTGCATAATTCTCCTGTTCGTTTCTGTGTGTGTTCTGGGACAGTTACTGTGATTTACTCCTGCTTTCCTGGGCACTGGGGTGGGTTCTAGTACTTACTTTTGGGGTTTTCTAGTACTCCCAGCTCCCCTCTACAAACTACACTTGCTTAAGTTTCCTAGTATATGGTTTGTGTTCCCCTAGGCCCTTTTCTAACTATTGTGATGTTCAATTATTGCACTGTTTTCTAACGGTTTTATGCCTATTTCTCCATACTCGTGTAAATAATTTGTGTATTACTTACCTCCTAAGGGAGTATAGTCTCTATGATATTTTTGGTATTTCTACCACCAAAATAAAGTACCTTTATTTTTTTTAACACTGAATATTTTCTTTCATGTGTGTGAGTACTGTGTGACTACAGTGGAATTGCATGAGCTTTGCATGTCTCCCAGATAAGCCTTGGCTACTAATCCGCAGCTACCTCTAGAGAGCCTGGCTTCTGGACAATGCCTACATTTCACTAATAAGGGATAACTGGCCCTGGTATTAGGTGTAAGTACCTTAGGTACCCACTACAAACCAGGTCAGCCTTCTACAAAATGCCACTTTCAGAAAGTTGGCATTTTCTTGCTTAAATCTTTTTGTGACTCTGCCCGCTTGTGTATTCCTGTCTGGGTCAGACTGTCAGAGTCACCAGATCCTCAGGGTCTGCGCACGTTCCCAACATGTCCACCACTAGACAGCTCCAATACTCTGATTAGAATGTCACAGAGTCTAAGAGGGTCAAAGTGGGGAAAAGGGGATTAGGTAGGAAACAGCTGGGAAGGAGACCTGTAGGAAGTAAAAGGTTAAACAACACAACATCAGAATAAAATCACCTTGACTGTCACTAGATGATGATTCTTAGTATTGTCTTACTGTTACCATGGATACTCTAAGGAGTGATTTTAACTAGGCTTCAAGAACACTGGATACCTGCAATAAAATCAAGGATGATTAAAGCAATATTTCTTAAAAGCTTTTCATAACATGTCATGTAACGTCTAGAAACACAAGAACCTTCTAGAATGTGGCTTCAGAACAAACACTGCCTTATTTTTAACATGAGGTCTAAAGGCTGTCTAAAAACCACTCTGGAAAACTATAGGAATTATGCTAGGAACCTAATATGCACAAGAACATCACATTTAGGATTTGTCATCTTCATTAAAGAAATGTGAGCACATTAAATAACATTACACTTCAAAGTTTTTTTGTATGGCCATGAAATATTTTCACACACTGTTTCTGATCTGGGAATCAGGTTTTACATGAGGGAAATGAATCGTGTACTCTGCCGATTCCAACTGTAAGTGTCTTGAAATGATCGCGCAAAACCTTTGCCGATCCATACCCCAAGTTTGTCATGCAAGAAATGAATCGTGCGCACAGCCGATTCTAACAAAATATGCAAATGCCATGAAACGAGTGCGCAAAACCTTTGCCGATCCGTACACCAGGTTTGTCATGCAAGAAATGAATCGTGCGCTCAGCCGATTCTAACAAAATATGCAAATGCCAGGAAACGATTGCGAAAACCTTTGCCAATCCGAACACCAAGATTAACATCAAAGCAATGCTTTGCGCATTCTGAAAGTTTTCAAGAATAGGCCCAAATGTTCAAAAGTCTTTTTAGAGCAGGGTCGGGTGTCCAGCCCGACCACCGTCTTACCACCCTGCTCTAGTATCACCAAGATAATGCCGTGCAGGCCTGGAACTTCAAAGTAGGCCTCCTGAACAGGAGCTCAGGAAATTGCTGCTGCTCTGCACCAGGACCTCTGAATAGTGAGCATGTGGAGCTGGGCTGGCTCCCTTATATAGAGTCTGGCCCAGCCCACAAACCACACCCAGTCATGCTGCAGGAAAAACTTCTAGAAGGGTCTAAAAAGGGACCACACCCTAACACACTCAGTAAGCCTGCAGCAATACATTGAAAATGAACAGTTATTGCAAACATCATTAAGAGTGTTTTTCAAGGTTAAAGTCTGCATTGCAAAAGGTTAACATACTGCATATAAATACAATGCATTAATTATGCTCTTGCATAAAGGCTGGGTTTTTGCATTTTCGTCGCCCGTAGAGCGCACACTGTCCTGATGTTGACACAGACTGACAGCTGGGCTGTTTTTCCACTAGACAGTGACACAAAGGGGGCTGGGGTGTAGCCTGCATATCCTGATGAGTCATCTGGGGGAGAGTGGAGGGAGGAGCTGACACTTGCACCAGAATGGGCTGTGCCTGCCCTCACACAATGCAGTCTCCAACACCCTGGTGTGAGTCTGGAGCCAGGCCTGGTCAAGGCAGGATCTTGCCAACAACAGGGACTTTCCTTTGAGGTTTGCCAACTTCAAAGACAGAAAGGGGTATAAATAGTGGACCCAAAACCCCAGGTTTTTAGATGACTTCTGAAACTAAGAGGAACTTCTACCAAGGAGAAGAGCTGAAGAGCTAGAGGAGAAGTACTACCACTTTGTCTGTGACTGTGCTTTGCTGGGTTGGCCTGCAGTTGTTTTTCTGCCTGAAAGAAGACAAAGAATGGACATTGTGGTATATTTCTACTTGTGGAGTGTCTCCAAGGGCTTGGACGGAGCTTGCCTCTTGTTTCGAAGTCTCAGTGCCATCAAAGACTTTCCCTGCCAGCACCTGGACTCTCTGCTGAGACTCTTGCCCTACCAAGTGGTGCCCTATCCAGTCCCTGAGACTTGAAAAGTGAACCTGACAGAACAAGGACTGAAATCCACACACAGGACGCCATGCAGGGAAACTTTTGAAACACCACCTGCAACACGGCTGTAAAAACAATGCACCACCTGCCTCACGGCATAAATCGATGCACCACCTACATCGCGGCCGGAAAGACAACGCAACACCCACTTGTGGCTGTTGAACATGAAGCAAACCCCACGCAGACCGGTTTTCCATCACCGTGTGGCCAGATTTCTCATGCATCATCGCTGGGTGTCAAAATAAATATAAACCTGCGTGGATCCGAGGTTCTCTGTCTGGAAAACAACACACAGCCTCACTTGCAAGTGAGAAAACTATGCATTGCTGACTTTTTCAGTGCACACTCGCCCGGGCAGCTTTATTTTTGACACAACCCAGGTACTTTGTGCAATAACATTTCCTTTGTAAGATCTGCTTTACTTTGAAAATTCATAACTTTTCTTGTGTTTGTTGGATTTTTGTCCTTTTGGTATTGTTTGATTTAGATAAATGTTGCCTATTCTTCTAAACTGGTCTGGTGTCCATTTTGTAGTGTTTTCACTGTATTACTGTGTGTTTGGTACAAATACTTTACACATTGCCTTTCACATAAGCCTGACTGCTTGTGCAAAGTTACAAGGGGGGTGAGGAGGGTTATCTAAGTGTGTATCTCAATTTCCATGACTAGAGTGAGGGTCCTTGCTAGGACAGAGTGAAAACTGACTGGCAACCGGAGAGCCCATTTCTAACAGGGACCAACCCTCAACTTATCCTCCAGAGATTCCTAAGGTAATATTGTAGGACACCCCACTGCACCATGCTATGGCTCCTTAGTCGTCAATGCTGAATAGACTGTAGAGAGATATGATTCCTATCTACCTTGGCTGGCACCACCACCCTATGACCCCACGGGCACCCAAGTCCAATGCAGGCAGAACAATGCATGCACATATCTGAGAAGGTGAGCGACAACACAGCAGCTAGAGTCAGATGACAGGGGGCCTGGTTTAGAGTTTGGCCAATGGATTACTCGTAACCGATATTCCGTCCACCGTATTATGATCTCCATAGGCTAGTATGAAATCCTAATACAGCAGACGGAATATCCGTCATGTTTGTGATGGAGTAACCCCCTCCAACAAACTCTAAATCAGGCCCTAAGAGATCATCAAAGACCGACGACCAGGTTTCGGGATGCCTTTCAGGATGAACACACAGTGTGAACTGTACTCCGCATAGCAGGCACCATGGCAAGAGCATAGGAAGGAAATGAAGAAGTGATCGGAAACATATTGTGGTTCCGGAAGTTAGATCTCCTGAGGCCTCAAAACCAGATGCTGAGGATGAGAGCATCACAATGGACAGTTCAGTCAGTAGGGAGAGACCCCATGGTGCTACCTCAAGCACCCAAGAGCCAGAGCAACCCAGTGAAGGTGAAAGAAGTCACCAGAGCCAAAGGTACAGGAGAGAGATATCAGCTCACCTACACAACCAGCGATACAAGCTCAGGCTGAATCATCTACAGAGACAATTGCTCGAAGACTTTGTATACCAAGTTCTTTAAGAGACTTTTGATACCAAGTTGAGAAGGGATTTAGTGAGCCACCTGAGACTGCCCCAACGGCAGCTCATTGCCCCTGATATGCACCCTGTACATCCTCTAGCCAGGATTGGCCAGAGGCTACAAATTAAAGGGTCCTCAACCATAAGTAGTCTTTGGCCCATACTGTGTGTACATGTGTATTTTATTCTGCGCTGGCTGGGTGTATCGCAAGGCATGCAACTACCAGATATCGCCCTCTACAGGTGGCACTCACCATCTCTCTGCACTGGGTCCAGGACTGGCTGCTGGAGGGTCCCCTCACCACACCCCTGAAGAACATGGTGTATAATCGAGACTCAGAAGTATACAATTACACTGTGCACTATACACAGAGCTCGCACATGCATGCCCACACAGTGAAATAATATGCCACCCTCTTTAAAGTACACTCGCATATACCTGCACATTCTTTGGTTGTAGCATTGCACACAGTATGAAATGTACTGCACCTTTTCAACAGGTTGTAGTAGTGCTCACCTAACCTTGCAGTTTTGGTGGTAGGCACAGACCACTGGCATCATTTCACGTACAATTTACACTGCACCTGACCACATAACACACCGTGACCAACCCTGGCTCACCATGAAGAGCATGCAGTGGTGCAGCATTCCCCAAATGTGAATGTGCAGCGGCTGCACATGCCAGCCACCAAGGAGAATTTTAATGGTCTGCAGGCCTTGCACAGTGCCGGCCAGTGTGCGGTGCATGACTGCAAGCACTGTGCATGACCGCAGACTGTATCATACCAATTGTCCCAGAGTCAGACCGAGTCAGTGTGGTGTGCTGAGAGACCCCCTGGGGCTCAGGGGTGGCTTATGCCATGCTGCTAATAGAGAAGTGGTCGGTAGTAATGAGATAACAGCTATCAATGCTCAACAACCAAACTATAGGGTTGATCTTTTAAAGGTGTCAGACAAGTGTAAGAGAGGAACAGAAATTAAAATGTGTTCCACATTTATGCGTAGAAAAATTCAGAGGTTTCATGTCAAGGTAGAAGATTATTGGCACTTATGGTATCATTTATGAAGATTTCACGCAGCGCAGCAAGCGACCTTGCTGTGCTGCATTGTGTGAAAGGGAAGGATTGTACTGTATTTAACATAACACTGTGCATTCCTGTCCTTCCCTTGTGCTGGCATCCTTTTGGCTACATAGTTTCCTAGTTTGCATTGTAGGCAGGGTTGTTTTTGTGCTGGAAGGGACAGAGTCCTACACACAAACAGTCCTTTTAGGCCTTTTCCTCTTTCTTCAGAGTTTAGCAAATGTAGAACAAGGAAGAAACAAAAAGACATAAAGATATTTCTCTTTGTTGTGCCACCCCTGCGGAGGCGTAGCATTTTGATGCATTCCCAGGTTTAGCAGTAGTGGTAAATCTGAGAATGCGCCACAATTCATGTCTGGATGCACAGGAATACCAACGCTCCACAGATGGAATAGCTCCCTGAGGCAGAGTAATTCAAGGTAGCAATTTGTGCTGCCTTGCATTACTCCAGGTTTATCAAGCCATACAGGGCCACACAAGGAGGCCTTGAGTGGCTTGATAAATCTCACTTAGGGTTTGCATCTCCTTTGTGTCTAAATTGCATGGCACAAGGATGCTGAAAAACCTTGACAAATCTGACCCTAAGCAGGTAAAAGATCACAGTCACAGGAGAGAGTCAGAGCCAGAAAGAATACACATTACCAGTACATGGAAATGACTGACATGAATTGAAAGAAGATCAGGAAACTTTAAATAATCTAGTTGGGAGACACGGTTTCTAAGGTCTAGGAGGATAACAAGCATAAATTTCATATTTGAAAAAAACAGCACCAAGGAAATATGTTCCCCCAATACACATAGCCCTTCTCACCACAAACCCCCTCAGTTTATTGACATCAGAATCATACAAGCATGAGTTGACCTTGAGGGGAATTGAAACTGTGACATGGAAATCACACCACATGCTACAAGAGTGTGCGCAACTTGCTAACCTACCTTGTTGCCTTTGAGGGCTACTTGTCATGTGAGCACTTGTTCCATGCAGACTCTTGACACTCCAGCTTTCTTTACAGAAAAGAAACACCTGTTCAATATTTGCCTTGAAATCTCAAAGGCTGCTGAATATTCATCACAGGGGCCAGAATATTGGATCACATTCCTCAATGATAAATGCCAAAGAAAGGTTCATTAAGAATGCCCATCATCAGTAAGGTGCAACCAGTTATCGTAGTAGGCCCAAAGGGTGTATGCGGAGAGCCCCATCCATCTAGATCATTAGAAACCTTAAGCAAAATGCCCAACAGATTATATAAACAACTGTAGACAACCCCAACTCCTGAAGAATCCAAAGATTTGGAGGTAACCTGCACAGCAAGGTTACCATTCCCTACACACGCTTCCAGTATATCCAGTATATCAACTACAACTTTTTCCACTTCAAAATCTACCCACTATGTTTCTAAAAAGGTGACAACCTATCTGAAGGAGACTGTGGGAAAAGGATATAATTGATGGTTAACCCTGCAAACCAGAACTCTTGGCATCCTTGAAGCTGACCAAAGTCAGCGAGAGAAAGAGGGACCTGAGACTGGTACTCAACCCCCAACAAGCACAACTTAACTGCTCCTAAGTGTCACAGCAAGCACTTCAAGAGAATAGCACAACTCTACACTCTGAGGGCCATTGAGTTTTCTCAATGTGAATACAAGAGGACAGCAGCAGCAGAACCGTTCCACCACACATCAGAAGCAGAGTTAAGATGATAAGAGGAACAGAAGGAAAGAATGGGAACAACATTGATACGAAGCAGCATACATCATTGACAACAAAGTCTGCTGTGGGGAAGTAGATAAACAGGACTTCCAGCGGTGGGAAGTGGCAGATAATTCTGTTAAAAGGTAAGAGTAATTGCTTAACTTCCAGACATGGCTCACCATATAATTTGATGAACAACAAGGAAAAAAGAGGGAAGAAGTAATAAAGTTAGGGTGCAAAATATAAGGAAATGCTTCAAAAGGAGAATTCAGGACCAAAAACAGATGAGAGAAAGTTGATTGCAATAACTTGACAAGGATTGTTGTAAAGTGATAATGATGCCACAGAAATCAAATGCCTAATGGTTACTTTTAGTTGTAGGCCTATGGCTATAAATATGTAAAATCACAACTGTAATGATTCTTGGGTAACTAAATATGCTCTAGGACCAATGTCACAATCATAACATCTCTTCAACTAATCCACATTTCTGGGTTACAATTTCTCACTCTGTGTAAATTTTGTTACTTGAAACATAGATGAAATAGATTTTGAGGCTTGTTAAGAACTCATCTCCAAAACTGCCAAATTTATACATATATATGAGCTCATTTACTTTACTTGTGTTCTGGTTCAGGGAGAACCTGGCTTCGTAGTTCATGCTAGACTGTTCTGATTGGAGCAAGGACAAGACTGATTTGCATACAGCGGGATCCAAACTGAGGTGACATGGTGTGTAAAACAAAAATGGATTGGGATGCGTCATGTGTCTTTACCAGTTGCAGAGATTAATTAAAGAATGCTATCTGTTACTTTTTTGCATACATTAGTGTGTCGCCCTAAGTGCAACAGGTATGCCCAGAAATGGGTCCTCTGCACACTCTGTCACTGGAACCAAGCTGTACCCACCTCGTGAGTCCATAACTAATCAAAGACTAATCCTGGGTTGCTTGTCCTCTGGATCATGGAAGACTTGGCTTTGTAGTTCAGGCTGGTCTGTTCCGACTGGAACAGGGTCAAGACTGATTTAAATATAGCTGGGTTCAAACTGAGGTGACATCGTGTGCAAAATAATGATGGATTTGGATGTGGTACCAAGTCTTTACCAGTGGCCGAGATTAATTCAAGCATTCTATCCATCACTTTTCGTATACTTTACATTAATTGTAGAGCACTGAAATAAAAAGAAGAGTTTACAATATGTTGTTGTGCATTCTTCACAGTAAAAAGAGCTATTAAGAATCCAATTTCATTTGCAGATCTCCAAGGCACACATGAAAAACGGGAACTGGAGCACCGTGACAGAGTTCATCCTCCTGGGACTCTCAGATGATCCAATTCTACAGAAGGCACTCTTCATACTCTTTCTCCTAATGTACATTATTGGAGTGCAAGGTAATAGTGTCATCTTTTCGCTTATCACTACAAACCCGAAACTCCACAGTCCAATGTACTTCTTCATAGCAAACCTTTCACTGGTTGACATCAGCCTAACAACAATCACAGTCCCCAAACTCCTGCTCAACATCCTCACACAAATAAAGACCATCTCCTTCCCTTTGTGTATCACTCAACTCTATTTTTTTGTGGCTGTGGCAAGTATTGAAAGCCTCTTCCTAGGTCTGATGGCATATGACAGGTATGTAGCAATCTGCAATCCACTGCGGTATACAGCAGTGATGAACACCAGAGTCTGTGCAAAGCTTGCTTGTAGCACATGGTTAACAGGGTTTCTGAACTCTTTGCTGCACAGTGGAATGATCTCGGTCTTATCCTTTTGTGGGCCAAACCAAATTCAAAACTTTTTTTGTGATATCCCACCCTTGCTAAAGCTCTCTTGTTCTGACACCACTGCCAACGAGTTGGTCATTTTCACTGAGTCATCCATGGTTATCCTAACATCAGTCCTCTCTATTGTGGTCTCCTATGCTCTCATTATCATCACCATTTGTAGGATGAGGTCTAGTGAAGGAAGGCTCCGTGCATTCTCCACCTGTTCTTCACACCTGATGGTTGTCGCATTGTTCTATGGGACCATTGTTTTTACCTACATCCGCCCCAGATCCAGCTACTCTCTGGGGAAGGACAAGGTGGTATCTGTTATATACACAACTGTCACTCCAATGCTGAACCCTTTCATTTATAGCCTAAGGAACGAGCAAGTCAAGGATGCCCTGAGGAAGGTCCTTGGTCGAAAGACTGCTACTCACAAAATATAATATGTAGAAAGAGAAATGCATTTTGTCCCGTAATGTTGATCTAAACAGAACAAGCACTTGTCAAGGTGTCAGACTAGGTTTAGAACACAGTTAAACTAATCAACATTTACAGTTAGGTTAAAGGTGGGAGCTTCATTCAGGTACGATTAAATGAAGAGTGAATTTTCACATTTTTCATAAGGTAAGCATAATATTATTGTCAGGAATTTCTATCAATTGGATGAATTATGTGATTTAATCCTCCAAATAAATTGACTATAAATGCAGAATGTGTACAATGGCCTAGAGTTTTTTATATTGCTCAAGTATAAATTAAAATATCCAGTTAATGTTAAACCAATCCATCACTGAAACACCAGCCTTCCCTTCTCATGTGCACAATATATCATAGTTGTCTAGCTGATCATAAACATTTAGGCCCATATTTATACTTTTTGATGCAAAACTGCGCTAACGCAGTTTTGCGTCAAAAAAATTATCGCCGGCTAACGCCATTCTGAAGCGCCATGCGGGCGCCGTATTTATTGAATGACGTTAGCCGGCGTTAGCCGCCGGCGCCGTCTGGTGTGCGTTAAAAAAAACGACGTACACCAGGCAGCACCGGCGTAGGGGGATATGGGGCTTGGGCGTCAAGAAATGGGGCAAGTCAGGTTGAGGCAATTTTTTCGCCTCAACCCGATTTGCGCCATTTTTTTTCACTCCCAACCCCCATAGAAATGACTCCTGTCTTAGCAAAGACAGGAGTCATGCCCCCTTGCCCAATGGCCATGCCCAGGGGACTTCTGTCCCCTGGGCATGGTCATTGGGCATAGTGGCATGTAGGGGGGCACAAATCAGGCCCCCCTATGCCACAAAAAAAAATAAAAAATACACTTACCTGAACTTACCTTAATGTCCCTGGGATGGGTCCCTCCAGCCTTGGGTGTCCTCCTGGGGTGGGCAAGGGTGACAGGGGGTGTCCCTGGGGGCATGGGAGGGCACCTCTGGGCTCCTTCAGAGCCCACAGGTCCCTTAACGCCTGCCTTTTGCAGGCGCTAAAAAACGGCGCAAAAGCGCCCGTACGTCATTTTTTTTGACCCGCCCACTCCCGGGCGTGAATTTTGCCCGGGAGTATAAATCCGACGCACATGCCTCGGAGTCAATTTTTTAGACGGGAACGCCTTCCTTGCATATAATTAACGCAAAGTAGTTGTCCACGCTAAAAAATGACGCTAACTCCATGGACTTTGGCGCTAGACGCATCTAACGGCAAAGTATAAATATGGAGTTAGTTTTGCGTCGAAATTGCGTTAAAAAAAAGACGCAATTCCGGCGCAAACGGAGTATAAATATGCCCCTTAGGGACTTATTTAAGAGGCCCGTGGTGCAGGGCGGTGCAGTAAGTGGCTTGCTCCGCTACCCTGTCCCACCGCGAAAGGGCAGAAATGTGCTGTGTCTTCAAGATTCAAATTGCTGCTTATCGCCAACGCAGGTACCCTTGCACCATGGTGCAAAGATGCCTGCGTTGCAGGGTTATTTTCCTATTACTATGTGTAGCCACTCCGTAGTTGTAGTTAGAATTCACAGATTTTTGGTCACTAATATCTTTGGACCCGTTTGATGAATCTCCACGAAGTTTTGCAGACCTTTACCTTTTTCTACTTTGAAGAATGATGAAAAGTTTAATTGATGTTTGTCAAGGGTGTGCAAATTAAAAAAAGGAGGTTACAAAACGCATTTTGGCACCACTGCATTTTTCCATAGACTTTGAAATCGCAGGTTGTGTGAAAACAGCTGAATGGATTTGAATGAAACGTGGCATTAATATAGATTATGGTGTGTTAGTTGATCCTCTTGTGTAGTACAGGTAAATAGGCTACGTTTTTTAAAAGTTAAAATGTACTTTAACTTAGAGATATCTGTTGTCGCAGTAAATGTGTGATATTGTGCAGTATTTCCCTAAACTACTGTGATACATTGTGATGTGACTGGCTAAGGACTGCCTTTTCAAAAGTTAAAATTAGTCAAGTTGTTTTAAGTACATTTTGGCTGTGCTCTGCGTTATGCCCTTCTTTATAGGTGAATAATAAGATTTATATTTGTTCCTACTTCTTACTACCTTATTGAAGTGGTGATAGGCAGGGGATATAATTTTTAAGTTTTTATATATTTAAGAACAAATGTACTGTGTACGTAGAACTTTCTATGAAGTACTGCAGTACATAAAAATATTTTTTAAATGCCCAAAAATTAAAAATATTCTGTACTACACTATAGTTTATAAATAAAGCATACGACAGTAAATATTCAATTATTTTACATATTTAATTATTTTCAAAAAAAAGACTACAGATTACTGCAGAAAGACCTAAAAATTACTGCACTTATAGTTTATTGGAACTAGTGTGGTTCTCTGTAAACAGTAGTAAAAATATATAGAGAAAAAATAAATAAATTGTTATTGGTATAAGGTAGGGAACAACTATAAAACCTACTACTTAGATCTATATAAAAATGACATGGCTACCTTTTACTTTTTGTAAAGACATCCATTAGTCAATCACATACTGCCTTCTCATCGCCATGTAACACTGCAAAATCTATAACTAAGTTTTTTAACACTTTAAACTTTAACACCCCTTACACTAATTACAGCTACTACCAGCGATTACCATTTACACCTTATAGTCTATATTCCTGACACATTATGGCCAAGATTTACAAAAAAGAGGGGCAGTGCAACACTGCAACAAAATTTGCAATGCTGTGCCACTTTTGAAACGCAGGGATGCACTGTATTTACCAAAACACGGCACACTCCTGTGTTTCCCCTTGCTCCAACGCTTAATTAAGCTGCCAATGTAAGTATCCTTGCACAATAGTGCAAGGGTGTCTGCGTTGAGGGGTGTGGTTGTTTATGTGCAGGAAGGAATCCCTTCCTGCACATAAACAATCTATAATGGCTATTTGGCACTTCTATGTGTGCTGCAGAATGCAGCACACATAGAAGTACCAAATCGTCATTTTTGAATGAGTGTTTATGAGCAGGAAATGAAACCTTCCTGCACATAAACAGTCATTCATGGCATTTTGCTCTTTCTATGTGTGCTGCAGAATGCATCACACATAGAAAAAGCAAAAAAGAGGAGGAATAAAAGTATTCCTTCTCGCTGTGTCATGCTAACGCCACCCCCTCTACTCTACACTACTCCACCATATGCTGTTTCACTGTCCACAACTGCACTTTATGCCACTCACCTCTATACTATTCCAGTCTATGCCACCCCAAGCTATGCCACTCCAGGGTACTTACTCTTGGGTAAGCCACTCCTTTCTACACTACTCCAATCTATGCTATTTCAGTGTATGCTACTCTAATTTATACTATTCCAATGTCTGCCACTACACTGCACTGTATCCCAGTCCCATGTGAGCCACTCCACTATACCCTATTTCACAGAACTCCAGGCCACTGTTCACCCTCCACTGTACGCAACTCCAATGTACACTATTCTACTTTGTGCCACTCCAGTCTAAGCCTCTCTTGTCAAACCACTCCTCTCTACGGCACTGTGGTCTCCACTCTATGACACTCTACACTACCCCACTCCACTGCATGCAATTCAACTCTATGCAACTCCACTGTATGCCACTCCACTATCTGCTTATTCCACTGCGCGCTACTCCAGTGTGCCCAACTCCACCCTATATAACTCCACTCTGTGCTTCTTCAGACAGAAACCACGCTGCTTGAACTGAAAAATCAGCACAAGCCACTGCTCTTTGCACAGCAGCATCGACCACTCGCAAGTAATCACCAGTGTGATTCACCAGCCCCCTGTCCGCAACACCTGGCCTGTTCTTCTTGTCATGCCAACATCCTCTAGAGATGCTCTCCTTGCAATCCTCTGAACTGTGAATGGGACCCATGGCACAAAACTCTAGAAGGTAAACCTTCAGCAGGACTAATCTGGGACTGTATCCAACCTTCACTCCTTTGCGCCCTTCTGAACATTTGAATTTGACCCGCTTCCGCATGACCAGATAGGCACTATTAGTGCTTCATGCTTTTAGGCATTATATTGCTGTTTATTCTGTAGAAATTCATATCTCCGATTCTTCTGATCAGATTTTTGTAATTTTGGTCTTGATTTATATGTTAGATTAAGCTCTATTTTCCAACCAGATGTGGGATCTTTTTGTACCGTGTTTTCCCTGTTTTACTGCTTGAAGTGTTGCACCGATACTTTACACATTGCCTCTAAATTAAGCCTGACCGCTCTGTGCCGAGCTACCAGGGGGTTGAGCACAGGCCAATTTGGGGTTTGTTTGTGTCTTACCCAAACTCGGACAGCGGTTGCAGCTTAACCAGGGCTCACATCCCAGTCAACGAGTAATCCAATTTGTGACTGTCACCTGTTGGGACAACTTCCTGGGTGTACTTCATCACTTCCTGTAGCACCCCAAATGATGTGAAAAAATGGTAATGGTACTCCTGCCCCATCATGGGGTACCACAAGAACAAAAAATGAAGATTTCTGAGTACCTGCAAGGTCTTATTTAGATTAACTTGGCCCCAAGCGGTGAATAAGAAAAGAGCGGCTTCACCCAGTGTGCAGACATGCTTCCTTTGTTTAAGCAACTAAACCTGTGGTGCATTTTCGAATTTTTTCATGAGTCCCTTTGATGAGGCATTCAGCATTTAAAAGTGCTAGAGGGGCCGCAGGGAGCCCACTCCATAGTGGTCCATAGTGGTCCAGTCAGGTCCAACAGAGCTGATATCCTCTTTGTCCTCCCCTCCTGTACATAGTGCAGGCTGGAGCTGTGTACCCAGGTACTAGCACAAGGAGTGGGCAAGGGTGTCCAGCAGTGATGTATCAGTTCTTTGTGGGCCTCAGGAATGGGCTCCCACAGGTCAATCTTATTGTGTCAGACCCCAGGGGATGGGGTCTCTGGGGCCAAGAGTGGCTTGTGGATGGCCCCATGCATACCTTCTCCTCAATCAAAATGTTAAGGAAAGTTTTCACTGGCTCTTGAGGGCTTGGCCCTAACTAGGGGAAATGTGAAGATTGCAGAGACGGGTCGGGTTCTTTGTTTTCTGCCCATTCCCACTGGGGTTCTGAGCTACTTAGCCTGATTTCTCAATTCTCTGAACCAATTTTTGTGAGGGAGGTGTCTTTTTGCAGCTGGCGGTGAGCCCTAGCCACCAGGAGCCCTTTCTCTGGGCCTTCTGGCCATTCAATTTTACTTTTGTTGAGGGAACAAGTTTTTCAGGTCCAGCTGCTGGACCTGTACCCTGATGCTCTCTCCTACTTGGAGGGGAATCTCCACAGCCCCTGCACAGCCAGTCAGTAGAATACCCTTCCTGCCTTACTCCCTAGGCTTAATGGCTTTGACCGTCTTGCAACCCACCTGTGTCTCAGCAGCAGAATCAAGAGCCAGTCCCCAGAAGTCCCAGTGGAGCCTCTAGGGTCCCTCCAGAGGTACTTTTTCCCTATGTTTCTCAGGGGGCACACGGGGCCAAAACCACTGTCCCTGGATGGACCCAGCTTCGTCCTGGGTGCCAGCCAACATTTCGGAGTCCCAAAGTTCATCCAAGCAGAGGTTCCAGGATGCGAAACACAATAGCCCATGATAAAATTTTTGAAATTTACATACTTGCTTCAGGGAAAAGTCATAGCACTTTTTTCCCCAATTGGAGAATGTATTTGTCTTGCCGCTATTTCTATGATGTTGATAGAATGCAAACAACGAGCATTCTTTGCATTTCTGAAAAATCAATCAGCTTCTCAGCTTGTAAACTTTCCCAAAATGTGTTGATATTTAATAAAAACCATGCTTCAAGTGGAACATTTGGTTTTATTTTTTTGATACAGATTTTTCAAATAATTCAAGTTGTGTTTTTTTGTGGACACAATCAATAGTTTCTCTTATGTTTTGGGGATATCTGCTCCTGCTTAATCCAGGGGTGTATTCACTTTCTGCTTCTTTGAACTCTTACCAGAGGTACTCCTTTCAAGTGTGTGGATTGGTAATCCTGAGTGTTTTTTGTAGGGGATCTAGGTACAACCTCTGGAAATGCAGTGTTGTTCATGTCTGGTGGTTCAAAAGACGTGTGTAATCTTTCAGTTCGATTAGGATTATTCAAACGTGCCTCATATTCCCTTCCAGACTGTAAATATATCATCTATGCATCTTAAAAAGATGATCAAGCCATCTGTCTAATTGACATTTGTATAGATGTTAGCGTAAATAGGATACCTAAGAGCAGAAAAGGAGCGTCCTGCTCCTAACGCAGAGGCCAGGTGTAGGAGGCTGGACTGGCTTGTAGTGAGTACCAAGGGGTACTTGCACCTTGCACCAGGCCCAGTTATCCCTTATTAGTGTATAGGGTGTCTAGCAGCTTAGGCTGATAGATAATGGTAGCTTAGCAGAGCAGCTTAGGCTGAACTAGGAGACGTGTGAAGCTACTACAGTACCACTTAGTGTCATATGCACAATATCATAAGAAAACACAATACACAGTTATACTAAAAATAAAGGTACTTTATTTTTATGACAATATGTCAAAGTATCTTAGAGTGTACCCTCAGTGAGAGGATAGGAAATATACACAAGATATATATACACAATAGCAAAAATATGCAGTATAGTCTTAGAAAACAGTGCAAACAATGTATAGTTACAATAGGATGCAATGGGGAAACATAGGGATAGGGGCAACACAAACCATATACTCCAAAAGTGGAATGCGAACCACGTATGGACCCCAAACCTATGTGACCTTGTAGAGGGTCGCTGGGACTATTAGAAAATAGTGAGAGTTAGAAAAATAACCCTCCCCAAGACCCTGAAAAGTGAGTGCAAAGTGCACTAAAGTTCCCCTAAGGACAAAATAGTTGTGTTAGAGTGAAAATGCAAGGAAAACACAAATCAGCAATGCAACAACGATGGATTCCTGACTGAGGGTACTTGTGGAACAAGGGGACCAAGTCCAAAAGTCACAAGCCACTCGGAGATGGGCAGATGCCCAAGAAATGCCAGCGGTTGGTGCAAAGAAGCTCTTACTAGGCTGAAGAACTGTGAATACTGCAGGAATGACAAGGGCTAGAGACTTCCCCTTTGGAGGATGGAGCCCCCACGCCTTGGAGAGTCGTGCAGAAGTGTTTTCCCGCCGGATGGACGCCAACAAGCCTTGCTACACGCAAATCGTGCATTTGGCGTTTTTGGACGCTGCTGGGGCCCAGAAGGGACCAGAAGGTCGCAAATTGGACCTGCAGAGAGAGGGGACGTCGAGCAAGATAAAGAGCCCTCACTGAAGCAGGTAGCACCCGGAGAAGTGCCAGAAACAGGCACTACGAGGATGCGTGAAACGGTGCTCGCCGAAGTTGCACAAAGGAGTCCCACGTCGCCGGAGACCAACTTAGAAAGTCGTGCAATGCAGGTTAGAGTGCCGTGGACCCAGGCTTGGCTGTGCACGAAGGATTTCCGCCGGAAGTGCACAGGGGCCGGAGTAGCTTGCAAAGTCGCGGTTCCCAGCAATGCAGCCCAGCGAGGTGAGGCAAGGACTTACCTCCACCAAACTTGGGCTGAAGAGTCACTGGACTGTGGGGGTCACTTGGACGGTGTCGCTGGATTCGAGGGACCTCGCTCGTCGTGCTGAGAGGAGACCCAAGGGACCGGTAATGCAGCTTTTTGGTGCCTGCGGTTGCAGGGGGAAGATTCCGTCGACCCACGGGAGATTTCTTCGGAGCTTCTGGTGCAGAGAGGAGGCAGACTACCCCCACAGCATGCACAAGCAGGAAAACAGTCGAGAAGGCGGCAGGATCAGCGTTACAGAGTTGCAGTAGTCGTCTTTGCTACTATGTTGCAGGTTTGCAGGCTTCCAGCGCGGTCAGCGGTCGATTCCTTATCAGAAGGTGAAGAGGGAGATGCAGAGGAACTCGGCTGAGCTCATGCATTCGTTATCTAAAGTTTCCCCAGAGACAGAGACCCTAAATAGCCAGAAAAGAGGGTTTGGCTACCTAGGAGAGAGGAAAGGCTACTAACACCTGAAGGAGCCTATCAGCAGGAGTCTCTGACGTCACCTGGTGGCACTGGCCACTCAGAGCAGTCCAGTGTGCCAGCAGCACCTCTGTTTCCAAGATGGCAGAGGTCTGGAGCACACTGGAGGAGCTCTGGACACCTCCCAGGGGAGGTGCAGGTCAGGGGAGTGGTCACTCCCCTTTCCTTTGTCCAGTTTCGCGCCAGAGCAGGGGCTAAGGGGTCCCTGAACCGGTGTAGACTGGCTTATGCAGAATTGGGCACATCTGTGCCCAACAAAGCATTTCCAGAGGCTGGGGGAGGCTACTCCTCCCCTGCCTTCACACCATTTTCCAAAGGGAGAGGGTGTCACACCCTCTCTCAGAGGAAGTTCTTTGTTCTGCCATCCTGGGCCAGGCCTGGCTGGACCCCAGGAGGGCAGCTGCCTGTCTGAGGGGTTGGCAGCAGCAGCAGCTGCAGTGAAACCCCAGGAAGGGCAGTTTGGCAGTACCAGGGTCTGTGCTACAGACCACTGGGATCATGGGATTGTGCCAACTATGCCAGGATGGTATAGAGGGGGCAATTCCATGATCATAGACATGTTACATGGCCATATTCGGAGTTACCATGGTGGAGCTACATATAGGTAGTGACCTATATGTAGTGCACGCGTGTAATGGTGTCCCCGCACTCACAAAGTTCAGGGAATTGGCTCTGAACAATGTGGGGGCACCTTGGCTAGTGCCAGGGTGCCCTCACACTAAGTAACTTTGCACCTAACCTTTACCAGGTAAAGGTTAGACATATAGGTGACTTATAAGTTACTTAAGTGCAGTGTAAAATGGCTGTGAAATAACGTGGACGTTATTTCACTCAGGCTGCAGTGGCAGGCCTGTGTAAGAATTGTCAGAGCTCCCTATGGGTGGCAAAAGAAATGCTGCAGCCCATAGGGATCTCCTGGAACCCCAATACCCTGGGTACCTCAGTACCATATACTAGGGAATTATAAGGGTGTTCCAGTAAGCCAATGTAAATTGGTAAAATTGGTCACTAGCCTGTTAGTGACAATTTGAAAGTAATGAGAGAGCATAACCACTGAGGTTCTGGTTAGCAGAGCCTCAGTGAGACAGTTAGGCACCACACAGGGAACATATACATGCACACCTATGAGCACTGGGGCCCTGTGTGACAGGGTCCCAGTGACACATACATATAGGCCACAAACCTATGAGCACTGGGGTCCTGACCAGCAGGATCCCAGTGACACATAACAACCATACTGAAAACATAGTGTTTTCACTATGAGCACTGAGGCCTGGCTATCAGGATCCCAGTGAGACAGTGAAAACAGTGACAAACACCCTGACATACACTCACAAACAGGCCAAAAGTGGGGGTAACAAGGCTAGAAAGAGGCTACCTTCTCACACAACCCCCCCCCAAACGAAGGACAATAAGGCTAACCTTGGCCAGTTGAGACTTTATTGTCTAAGTGGTGATAAGTAGAGAGTAGCTCTGCAATAGACTGGTTACTCCCTTTATCATCCACTATATGGTTACTTCCCTGTGGGGATGTAAACCACCCTGTTTGAAGTTTTTTAGCTAAGCAACAATGTGAAGATGTATTTTCAGAGTTTCTATCAGTAAGTTTTAGTTTAGAGCAGTGGGAATTGTCCACTGAACCTATTTGTAGTGATGGAAATGCCAGACAGGGATGCTGTCTCAGAAAAGCCATAGCTGGGCAAAAACTTTGTCCATATGGCTGGAAGAGAGAACAGGGATGCTGTTTCTCTTGGGTTGGAGCAGGGCAGGGATGCTGTCCTATCAGCTCCACACTAGGGCAGGGATGCTGTCCTAAGTGTTGTGAGGAAGTGCAGAGTTTCTGCACTAAAGTTTCTCTGGGAGGGTTGGAGGGATGCTCCATGTTAACTAAAATGGTGCTGTTTTTCTCACCAATGTTAGTTATCCCACAGAGAGGTACTTCCACCTCAGGGAGTCCAGCTTTGCCAGCTGATGATTCCCTTGGAACAGGTGCCACCCCAGGAGAGGTTTCTCCCACCACAGGAATAGTATCCTGAATGGTAGGGTGGTTAGGGGATACTGTGATACCCTTTTTACCTGTTGATGGAGAGGGATCCTGAGTTTTCAGGCCTTCTCTCCTTTGCTTTTTCATTTCACTTGAAATGAGAGGGAACAATTCCTCAGGGATGCCCAGCATGGCTGCATGGGCATAAAACTCTACATCAGCCCAACCTGAGGCCTCTAGGTCATTACCTAAGAGACAGTCTACAGGTAAGCTAGGTGATACCACCACCTGCTTAGGGCCAGTAACTCCACCCCAACTAAACTGAATTATAGCTAAGGGAAGAAACTTAGTGGAGTTATGGACATCAATAATCTTATACTGTTGTCCAATGATGTGTTGATCAGGGTGCACTAGGTTTTCAGTCACCAAAGTGAAACTGGCACCTGTGTCCCTGTAGGCCAAGGCCTCAACACCATTTATTGAAACTGTCTGCCTGTACTTATCCATTGTAAGGGGACAAGCAGCCAGTGTGGCAAGGCCAATGCCACTAGGTGTGACAGAAACTGTCTTGGGACTGATTACATCAGTTTCCACTATGGACCCATAAGTGAACCCAACTACACCCTTTGCTTGACTGTTGCCAGCAGTCCCACCACTAGTACCACTACTGCTAGGGGCACTAGAGCTTGATGTATTAGTGGTGGTAGGCTCAGGGGGTTTACCTGGACAGGACTTATCCCCTGGCCTATGGCCTCTATTTTTACACACAAAGCACCAAGGCTTTTTAATGTGTGCAGGTTGGGAAGAAGAGGAAGAATTTGTTTTATCCCCACCCTCTGAAGAGTGTTTAAGATTTGAAGTGGGATCTTTGGTTTTATCCTTATCCCCATGCTTATCTTGAGATTTTTCACCATCTTTCTTCTTATTGCCATCTTTGTCACCCCCTGTATGAACTTTTCTGTTCACCCTTGTTCTGACCCATTTGTCTGCCTTCTTTCCCAATTCTTGGGGAGAGGTCAGATCAGAGTCTACCAGGTACTGGTGCAACAAATCAGACACACAATTATTAAGTATATGCTCTCTCAGGATTGTGTTATACAGGCTTTCATAATCAGTAACTTTACTGCCATGTAACCACCCCTCCAAGGCCTTCACTGAATGGTCAATGAAATCAACCCAGTCTTGTGAAGACTCCTTTTTGGTCTCTCTGAACTTTATCCTGTACTGTTCAGTGGTTAAGCCATAACCATCCAGGAGTGCATTCTTAAGAACTGTAAAATTATTGGCATCATTTTCTTTCACAGTAAGGAGCCTATCCCTACCTTTTCCACTAAATGATAGCCATAGGATAGCAGCCCACTGCTTTTGAGGGACATCCTGTACAGCACAGGCCCTCTCAAGTGCAGCAAACCACTTGTTAATGTCATCCCCCTCCTTATAAGGGGGAACTATCTTGTGCAGATTCCTGGAATCATGCTCTTTTGCAGGATGAATATGGGGAATACTGCTGCTGCCACCATGGGTTTCTAAACCCAACTTCTGTCTTTCCCTCTCTACTTCTAAAGACTGTCTATCCAAATCCAGCTGTTGCTTCTTGAGCTTCAGTCTGGTTTGTTCCACTCTCAATCTATTGAGCTCCCTTTCTAACAATCTGTCATCAGGGTGGGTGGGAGGGACATTTCTAGATACAGTGGTATGATGGGAATGAACAGAAGGAGACCTGTCCCTTACAGAGGGCACCCTAACAGCTTGGCTACCAGTATAATGTGAGAGCACACCATTAGTATGGTGTGATTCAACCTCTGTACCAACTATGCTAGACTGTCTAGTAATGGGCAGGCTGAGAAGTTTCTTTCCTGAACCTTTTCCTGGGGGAGTCCCTGGATCAGATTGAGAACCATTAGCTACTTTTTCTACAGATTGGGCACTTATGGCCTTATCCTGTACTCTAAGCATATTAATTAACAGTTCTAAGGAAGGATTCTTCCCTACACTCAAACCTCTCTCTATGCAGAGACTCCTTGCTCCTTTCCAGCTAAGGTGATCATATGCAAGTTTGGACAGTTCAACATTTTGGCCTGTGCCAGACATTTTTTTTGAGAGAGTTAAAGTGATAGAAAAAGAGAAAAAAGTTTTCAGAACTTTTTGGAAAGACAGAAAAAAACTTTTTAAACTTTTAAGAACTTTATGAAAGTTTAGGAGTACTTTTCAGCACTTAGAAAAGAGTGAAAAGAGGAAATGCAAAACTTTTTGGCTATGTGTATATACACTGACCTTGTTTTGTATATTTTTCTCTTATGAAAAGTACAATGACAAGAGTGGTAAGTAGTCTCAAGCACTTATCCCACCGCTGCACAACCAATGTAGGAGGCTGGACTGGCTTGTAGTGAGTACCAAGGGGTACTTGCACCTTGCACCAGGCCCAGTTATCCCTTATTAGTGTATAGGGTGTCTAGCAGCTTAGGCTGATAGATAATGGTAGCTTAGCAGAGCAGCTTAGGCTGAACTAGGAGACGTGTGAAGCTACTACAGTACCACTTAGTGTCATATGCACAATATCATAAGAAAACACAATACACAGTTATACTAAAAATAAAGGTACTTTATTTTTATGACAATATGCCAAAGTATCTTAGAGTGTACCCTCAGTGAGAGGATAGGAAATATACACAAGATATATATACACAATAGCAAAAATATGCAGTATAGTCTTAGAAAACAGTGCAAACAATGTATAGTTACATTAGGATGCAATGGGGAAACATAGGGATAGGGGCAACACAAACCATATACTCCAAAAGTGGAATGCGAACCACGTATGGACCCCAAACCTATGTGACCTTGTAGAGGGTCGCTGGGACTATTAGAAAATTGTGAGAGTTAGAAAAATAACCCTCCCCAAGACCCTGAAAAGTGAGTGCAAAGTGCACTAAAGTTCCCCTAAGGACAAAATAGTTGTGTTAGAGGGAAAATGCAAGGAAAACACAAATCAGCAATGCAACAACGATGGATTCCTGACTGAGGGTACTTGTGGAACAAGGGGACCAAGTCCAAAAGTCACAAGCCACTCGGAGATGGGCAGATGCCCAAGAAATGCCAGCGGTTGGTGCAAAGAAGCTCTTACTAGGCTGAAGAACTGTGAATACTGCAGGAACGACAAGGGCTAGAGACTTCCCCTTTGGAGGATGGAGCCCCCACGCCTTGGAGAGTCGTGCAGAAGTGTTTTCCCGCCGGATGGACGCCAACAAGCCTTGCTACACGCAAATCGTGCGTTTGGCGTTTTTGGACGCTGCTGGGGCCCAGAAGGGACCAGAAGGTCGCAAATTGGACCTGCAGAGAGAGGGGACGTCGAGCAAGACAAAGAGCCCTCACTGAAGCAGGTAGCACCCGGAGAAGTGCCAGAAACAGGCACTACGAGGATGCGTGAAACGGTGCTCGCCGAAGTTGCACAAAGGAGTCCCACGTCGCCGGAGACCAACTTAGAAAGTCATGCAATGCAGGTTAGAGTGCCGTGGACCCAGGCTTGGCTGTGCATGAAGGATTTCCGCCGGAAGTGCACAGGGGCCGGAGTAGCTTGCAAAGTCGCGGTTCCCAGCAATGCAGCCCAGCGAGGTGAGGCAAGGACTTACCTCCACCAAACTTGGGCTGAAGAGTCACTGGACTGTGGGGGTCACTTGGACGGTGTCGCTGGATTCGAGGGACCTCGCTCGTCGTGCTGAGAGGAGACCCAAGGGACCGGTAATGCAGCTTTTTGGTGCCTGCGGTTGCAGGGGGAAGATTCCGTCGACCCACGGGAGATTTCTTCGGAGCTTCTGGTGCAGAGAGGAGGCAGACTACCCCCACAGCATGCACAAGCAGGAAAACAGTCGAGAAGGCGGCAGGATCAGCGTTACAGAGTTGCAGTAGTCGTCTTTGCTACTATGTTGCAGGTTTGCAGGCTTCCAGCGCGGTCAGCGGTCGATTCCTTATCAGAAGGTGAAGAGGGAGATGCAGAGGAACTCGGCTGAGCTCATGCATTCGTTATCTAAAGTTTCCCCAGAGACAGAGACCCTAAATAGCCAGAAAAGAGGGTTTGGCTACCTAGGAGAGAGGAAAGGCTACTAACACCTGAAGGAGCCTATCAGCAGGAGTCTCTGACGTCACCTGGTGGCACTGGCCACTCAGAGCAGTCCAGTGTGCTAGCAGCACCTCTGTTTCCAAGATGGCAGAGGTCTGGAGCACACTGGAGGAGCTCTGGACACCTCCCAGGGGAGGTGCAGGTCAGGGGAGTGGTCACTCCCCTTTCCTTTGTCCAGTTTCGCGCCAGAGCAGGGGCTAAGGGGTCCCTGAACCGGTGTAGACTGGCTTATGCAGAATTGGGCACATCTGTGCCCAACAAAGCATTTCCAGAGGCTGGGGGAGGCTACTCCTCCCCTGCCTTCACACCATTTTCCAAAGGGAGAGGGTGTCACACCCTCTCTCAGAGGAAGTTCTTTGTTCTGCCATCCTGGGCCAGGCCTGGCTGGACCCCAGGAGGGCAGCTGCCTGTCTGAGGGGTTGGCAGCAGCAGCAGCTGCAGTGAAACCCCAGGAAGGGCAGTTTGGCAGTACCAGGGTCTGTGCTACAGACCACTGGGATCATGGGATTGTGCCAACTATGCCAGGATGGTATAGAGGGGGCAATTCCATGATCATAGACATGTTACATGGCCATATTCGGAGTTACCATGGTGGAGCTACATATAGGTAGTGACCTATATGTAGTGCACGCGTGTAATGGTGTCCCCGCACTCACAAAGTTCAGGGAATTGGCTCTGAACAATGTGGGGGCACCTTGGCTAGTGCCAGGGTGCCCTCACACTAAGTAACTTTGCACCTAACCTTTACCAGGTAAAGGTTAGACATATAGGTGACTTATAAGTTACTTAAGTGCAGTGTAAAATGGCTGTGAAATAACGTGGACGTTATTTCACTCAGGCTGCAGTGGCAGGCCTGTGTAAGAATTGTCAGAGCTCCCTATGGGTGGCAAAAGAAATGCTGCAGCCCATAGGGATCTCCTGGAACCCCAATACCCTGGGTACCTCAGTACCATATACTAGGGAATTATAAGGGTGTTCCAGTAAGCCAATGTAAATTGGTAAAATTGGTCACTAGCCTGTTAGTGACAATTTGAAAGTAATGAGAGAGCATAACCACTGAGGTTCTGGTTAGCAGAGCCTCAGTGAGACAGTTAGGCACCACACAGGGAACATATACATGCACACCTATGAGCACTGGGGCCCTGTGTGACAGGGTCCCAGTGACACATACATATAGGCCACAAACCTATGAGCACTGGGGTCCTGACCAGCAGGATCCCAGTGACACATAACAACCATACTTAAAACATAGTGTTTTCACTATGAGCACTGAGGCCTGGCTATCAGGATCCCAGTGAGACAGTGAAAACAGTGACAAACACCCTGACATACACTCACAAACAGGCCAAAAGTGGGGGTAACAAGGCTAGAAAGAGGCTACCTTCTCACACCAGGGGGAAGGGGGCACTCCCTGCGCCTTCCCCTGGTCCTGCCGTGAAGCCACAAGAAGATCAGACCCCTCCTGGCGCCCGAGCAGACACTCGCCTGCACCCGATGCGGTGCGCGAGTGTTCTTCCAGCTTCCCGGGCCCCTGCGGTGATCTTATTTAAAGGGGCACAATGAAGCAAGGAGCCTACGAGCTCCCAAGGCTCCATAAGCGCGCTGCAATCAGTGCTATGGCAGCCGCAACCACGGAGAAGCACCCCTCGTGAAGAAATGGATGCAGGGGTAAGGGGCCACGGCACCCTGCCCCTGGGGAGCAGAATCTTAAGACAAGGTCCTCAGGTGGAGGGCCCAGCTACAGGCCAGCACAAGGGAAAGGCAGCAAGTGGCAAGTCCTTCACAGTGACCAGGCAGGTCACAGGTCAGCACAGCAGCAGCAGTCCATGGCAGTTCCTGGTGAGTCCTTTCAGCCTTTGGTGTCCAGTTCCAAGATGATTCCAAGAGTCTCCAAATTGTGGGGGAAATTCCCCTGTACTTATAGTCAGTTCTTACAGTGTTTTACAATGGTAGGGAGAGGAGGTTCCAGCCAGTTAGAACTGGTTCTGGAAGTGCCCCCTCTCTCCTTTCAGCACAGGCTCCAAACATCAGTGGGGGAATAACAACCCTATTGTGTGAGGCCAGGGCCCCGCCTCTCCCTTCTCTCAGCCCAGGAAGACTATTCAGAATGCAGATGCACCTCTGAGACACCTCCACCCTCCCTGTGTACAGGCTATCTGAAAAGTATGCACAAAGCCCCAACTGTCACTCTGCCCAGACGTGGATTGGAGTCAAGCTGCAAAACACCAGTGTCATAAGCACAGATAAATGCACACTTTCTAGAAGTGGCATTTCTGTGATAGTAATAAAAAATACACCCACACCAGTAAGCGGCATTTATTATCTCCATCACAACCATACCAAACACGCCTACGCTACCCCTCATAAATCAGACAATACCCCTTACACATAAGGCAGGGCATTTCTAATGCAATCCTATGAGAAGGCAGCACTCACAGCAGTGAGACACCAAGTTAGGCTGTTTGTCACTACTAGGACAGGCCATGCAATATGGCACATGTCCTGCCTCTCTACATACATGGCACCCTGCCCATAGAGCTAGCTACGGCGTACCTTAGGGGTGACCTACATGTAGTAAAAGGGGAGTTCTGGGCCTGGCATGTAAGTTTAGATGCCAGGTCCCTGTGGCAGAAAACTGCGCACACAGGCCCTGCGCTAGCAGGCCTGAGACAGGTTTGAAAGTCTACTTCAGTGGGTGGCGCAAGCAGCGCTGCAGGCCCACTAGTAGTATTTAATTTACAGGCCCTGGGTATAGAGATACCACTGTACAAGGGACTTATAGGTAAATTAAATATGCCAATTAGGTATAAGCCAATCATACCAACTTTAGATGGGAGAGCACCTGCACTTTAGCACTGGTCAGCAGTGATAAAGTGCTCAGAGTCCTAGAGCCAACAGCGAGAGGTCAGAAAAACCAGGAGGAAGGAGGCAAAAAGACTGGGGATGACCCTGCGTAAGGCAAAAAGTCCAACAGACTGCTAATCATGTTCTGCACCAATTAGCTCCATTTCGTAGCGCAAAATTGACTCTTGTGTCCATTTTTACCACAAGGGGGCATTTTTGCCCTAAGACAATAAAGCTAAATGCAGGCTTTCTCTTGTCTCGTAATTATGCATAATCTTTCAAAATTTGGGGTAGTTCTGTGATTAATCTACACGAAATAGTGCAAGTTAAGCACACCCCTACATATTACACCACTCTTCATCCACCATACATCGTATATAGCTCCGCGTTCCACTTTGATACATACAATGGCTCATACAGCTCTTATCTGGACCCAGTATTAAGGGTAAACCTTTTTAAGATATTGTGGATATGTCAACCATAAACACCTGTTTTGCCATTCCTAATAGAGATATATGAGACTTTAGTACAAATCACGTGTGTACGTACTTTTCACAATATATAGGATAACATGATTTTTAAGCAGGATTTAGTTTCACGGAAGACATGATTTCAGAAACTGTAACAACATGGGGTTTTTACATGGGATTCATTATAGTATGAACCATTTAGAGGTGATATGAAGAACAACAGTATTCTCAGTAGCCACGGTGTTCTGACATTAATTGTGTGCTTATTGATATGCCTTCATGAACAAGATCGGTATATATTTTTGTTTTAGTTGCACTATGTCTGTTTTGAGCTTTTTGGAACAGAAACTGTGATCTAGGAACCTTAAATTGTGATCTATAAACTGCGACTCAATATAATATTCAGAACATGTGGATCATTTTGAGCAATAATTTGCTAATAGTGAGGGTGCCCTGTGGTGCTACTCCCATTATTGGGTAGTGTATGGTCCAGTGCTTCTGCAATATATTTTTTACCAGAACGAAATATCAGTCATGTGATGTGGTTTATCTTTGGCTTGTCATGTAACAATTGTAAAGCAAAATACCAAAAAACATCTGTTTTAGTTATGACTGCAAACAACAGACTACATTAAATTTAGTCCTTCTTTTTTGCCCACCATGCCTGCAATCTCAAAGAGGAACCAGCCATATGCAAATCAGTCTTGAGCACTGTGTCACAAGGAGCAAGGGAACCACATCTATGCATACCCACTGCAATGAAGATGTAATTGTGAAGAAGACAAAAAGGTTATGGGTGGAATGTTTGAAATAATCTTAACCACTGCAAATTAATCCTTTGTTTCTTCTATCTGAATGGAACTTGACCTGGCAGTTTAGACCGGACCATTCCTATTGGAGCAGGACCTTGACTGATTTGCATATTGCTAGTATCTGTCTAGAGTAGGAAAAGTGTGAAAACAGTGCAACGGCTGGATTCATTCAGGTATTCATTCCATTACTTTGTAACTGGCTTCAGTAGAGTCTTATAATAGGAGGTGGAGGGGTCTGCCACAAATGATAATGGCTGCCTGACTCCGGAGCTCTGTCCGAGGACGGGACCTGGACGGGCACAGGGGTGACTGGGAAGCTGCATAGACCGCATCCGGTGCCACAAGGGACTCAACAAGCGATGTATCCTGGCGGAGAGACCTGAGAAGAGGGCCTCTCCCATTGCGGCCACCTGTTACAAATGGCAGCATCACGGGAGAGGCCTGGGGGCAGAGGGAAGCAGTGAGCTAACGTGCTGATCGGGCGCAATTGGAGGAAGGCAGGGAGCACACTGTGGAGTCAGCACCCCCCCACCAGCTCTGCCACTCCTTTACTGAAAGGCCCAGTAGGGGCTAAACTGTACTGAACCAGTGGACCCCTCTTTGAGGAGGCCCGCTCTCACCCAGGATGATGCAGAGGGAGCCCAGTCGGTTGAGTGCGGCAGAGCCCTTGCGATGAGGTGGACGGAGGACATGGCACGGAGACAGTGTCCCCCCTCACCAGTCCTGCAGCAGATGACACCACAGGGGCCTCTCCCCTGCTGTTCCCCTGCCTAACTGTTTGGCCCCCTCCCCCACATGGAACACGGGGAGCCCTCCACCTCCATCGAGGAACCAAGCAGAAGGGAGTGGCCCTTTTGTGACAACTGAGCACATCCTTGTCAGGAGGTGAGAGGGGGACACGCTGAGGGACCGGTGCCCACCTCCACTGGCACCACAACACCAAATACTGTGGGGACTCCTTGTTTAGATGCTTCCCCTTCTCCCACACAGCACTGAAGTACACAATGGGCGGGGGCATTAGCCCCCGGGAGGAGGTATACGCTGTTTTTGTGACCCTGCATGAAGGAGGGGACTAGATTGCCCCATCAGTTTGCCATTGCACCTGCACCGTTCCGCACCCTCCTTTACTATCCCCTCCAGTGGTTCAGCGCTACCCTATAGCCCACCACGGATAATTATATATAATTACAGCTGTAGGTTGCAGACTGGAAGGAATGGACTCCAATATATCTTCACTAGCAGCGCAGACTAAACCCATACGAGTGGACATAGCAGGTTTTCAAACCCGAGTTTTGGGGCTGGGAAGGGGTGTCACAGCAGTAGAGGACCATCTCAATACTGTGCCAGATCGAGACCAGGAACTCCTATACCTACGCACTAAGCTCATTGACTTGGAGGACAGAAACGCAGAGTCAATGTCCATTTTTTGGAATTCTGGAAGAAACGGAAGGGGCAGACATCTAAGCCTTTTTACGGAATACCCTTGCCACACTCACCGGCTAACCTTCAACCCCCCACTGGAATTCCAGAGAGCACACCGTCTAGGTCCAAAGAGGCAGGACGGTGCATCCCAACCCTTCCCGACCATTTCCTGTCTCCTGCAACATGGACTGGCCTGCCAACTCTTCCTAGCAGACCGTTCCCATGGCCATTCAGGACGAAGGGTTATGAGATCCGAATTATCACAGACTTCTCGAAGGAGACCAACGACCGTTGCAAGGCATTCTTGTCACTACGACCCGACTTCAACAACTGGAGATGAAGTATGGTTTGTTCAACCCAGCATGGATGTGGCTCACTAAAGATGGCAAGTCAAGAGATTTCTATGAACTGGGGGTCTTACGACATTTCATAAATGAACTATTGGCCCAGGTAATGGACACAACCCCATTAGACCGACCTCCGGAACAGGCCACTGACTCTCAGGTAGGGTCGCCTTCATGCACCACATTGGAAGGACGAAACCGCAACAGGCAGTGACACACCATACTCAGACATCAGAAAGAGACAAGTCTTGTTCCACTTTGAAACCCCTACATGTCTCCACTTGAAGCCGCGGCAGCAAAGTGGGAAATCAATGACCAAAGAGATGAGATAGAATCATGAGGGCCACGACTCATTGTTGACAGACAGATGAGTACCCTGCAGCATGCTATTATATGATATGGCCGAGTAGTGATGTACTCAGATTATAAATGTGGCCCACTAGTGGGCCGTATTGAGTTGTATTGAATTTAATTGAACCCTGATGTCCATTGTGCAGCTTCTCTCTTCTCTGGATGTAGCTTTCTTGGATCTCCCTCCTTCCCATCCTCTTTTTTTCCTTCTCTCTTTCTTCCTTACCTACCACTCAGTTGGCGCACCAGGTTTATGTTAGTGTTATGACGGGGGTTTCGTAATCTGTAAAATGTGAAATGTAACAAATGGGATGCAGATGGCAATGCATAGATACTGAGTTAATTGCTTAAATGCAGACATTTACTGGACTCATATCTGCTATGCATCATGGCTTATGTTTTGTGTTTTATGTTTTTTATGATGTTATATTGCTCCAATGGATACTGAAGATGGGAAGCCACTATTACCAACAATGTCCAACATCACTGGTATTGCCTACTGTGTGCCTCCATTCCCCACTCATCATGTACTAGTTATTAATTGATGCTCTTATCAGACTTGGTGGCTCCATGTCCCCCCTACACACAGGGAGAGGAGGGAGTAGCCAGAGATACACACACTCTACCCCCCACCCACCAGCACCTGTCCCCCCTTCAACCAGTTCCCCTTGGCGATCGCACTATTCCTCTTCTGGGTGCAGCTCACCTTGTGTGCCCTGCCTCCGGCTGGGGCCCCTCCGAGTGCACTGGCCCCACAAATTTGGACCTGCAGTCCACATACCCGAACCCTCAGGACCTTATTCTTGCCCAAAGTAGATAGCCCTAAATCCCTCCCTGGTTGCCTACTTCGCCTCCCACCTTCCATCATTTTTCTTAGCTCTCTCCTTCTTTTCTTCTTCACTCTCTAGCTCCCCCTCTCTTTCCTTGTTGTGAGAGCTCAACCACTCACCTGAAAATCAGGTCATCTGCAGGGGCAATGATGGTTCCCCCGTCCTCCGAGGACACCTCTCGGGCACTGTTATCTTAACATGGGAGTCCCGGCAGGTGTCCCCAAAGGGAGAGTGATTTGGATGAGAGAGAGATATTGCCACTGTTGCCTAGTCCAGCCGGACCCCTACTCTTGAGGGTGAAGGTGGGTGGTGTCACTGCATTGTTGATGAGTCAGGTTATATATGGGAAAGGAATATGATTGACGTGCTGCCCGCTAGCAACTAATATTCACACACTCACTCAGACACCCAGATAATCACCTGTCACTCAACCCGCTTCCCTGTACTTTTTCTCCCCTCAGTAGGGCAGGCAGGAATGCCCCACTATTGCCTGGGACTTCTCTCTGTCCTATATCGCGTTTAGTAATCACCCTTAACATTGCGGCTCACACTAACTTAACTACAGCACACAAAACACGAATATTTTCTTCCCACAAGCAAATACGCATAAGCAGTGGTTGAACAATAAAGCTCAGAAGACTTTGAAAACATGATTTTCCCATGATCATTTTTGTGACAATCACTGATTTTGAGTATGGATCAACGCTGAAAATGATTTTTAGGAATTTGTGATTTTGTTAGTAACAGGCGGCACACAAACATTAATGAGGGTTGTATTCCTACCACACGGTTTTAGGTGTGTTGCTTTCGTCCACAGGTCACAAGTTAAAGACAACAAGCGATTCGATAAGAGTAATAATAAATATAATCAAGGCTAAACCATCTTTCAGTTATTCTTGCTAACCACCTTGAATGACTCTGCAATGGAAGTCATCAAAGTATTTTTTTTTAATAGACAAAGGATTAGTTTAAAAGCATTCAAAAGCATTCACACTCCTGTGAGTGCCTTTTATTTTGTCACTTAGCGTTACTGGAAGAAGTCCTGGATCCTGGTTGCCAAGCAACAGTGAGAAAACCTTGGGCTGGCTCTGGAAATCAGCTTAGTCCTTTCCCTGGTTACCGAGCATCAGTGAAGAAGCTTGGAGGAGTTGGCTGACTGTCTTGACCTCAGCTCTGCAGAAACAGCAAACAAAGTCAAGCACTGCCTGACCTGTGTGAGGCTATTTATAGTATCTCTTGAAAGAAGTCACCTGCAGCACATGGCAAACAGAAGAGCAGGAGGGTGTTGCCTAGCAGCCAGGACAGCAGCTGTCTAGAAACATGCAGAGGCTCAGATGTTTACAAACCATCCTTGCGGGAGCAGAATAAAGCAGAATGAAGAAGCCTTGGCAATGGTAACTGTGCACATTAACAGCAACAAGTAACAAGCCTTGACTAATCCCAGCAATGGCAATTCAATGCAGTTAACCACATTTGTTATTTAATGTAACATGATTGAGCCAGCTCCCATGGGGTAGCTGGCTGCACACAACACAAGAACTAGACCTAGACGAGGGAATCACAACACTTAGCCCCTCTTACTTTTCATCCTCTCTACTATTTCCTACCATACATTTCTATAACCAGTGATCATCCGATGCCCCTCACCCCCGACCGCCTGGGACCCGAGTGTGATATTGTCCTCAAGATTCAGATGCAAGACATATTACTCGCCCCTTATCTCTTCCCCCACCACTGCACACCCCTCTTCCGCCCCATCTGACACTCATACCATCGCACCTCCCATCAATTCCCCTCCCGTTCAGTTTACCCCACACATCCGTTGCTGTCATGGATAGCCGGGCCCCACCCACCCACTCCCGGTCCTATCCTGGAATGTTAATGGCTTAACCCATTATGTGAAATGAGAGAAGGTAATCTCCTATTTCCAGTCAAAAAGAACGGATCCATGAGACACATCTTGGTGAGATGGAATCCAGTAAGTTGTGCTGGGAGTGGGCGGGGAAGGTGATATTTATTTGTTGTTCTAAGCCACGACAGCAGGGAAGTGGAACACCAAGGAAATGTGGAGTGGTGATTCGGATCCGTAAGGCACTACCCGTTACACTGTCCAAAACGTAGTCTGAGCCTGAGGGGAGATATGTGTTCGCAAAACTAAAACTCGGGGATTCCTCCATATGTTTCTGTGTTACATATATGCACCCACAGGCCCAAGCGCATCTTCTTTTGCCATATCAACCGACTCCTTACCGAGTTTAGGGCCACATGTTACATTATAACCTGGAACCTGGCCCAAGACCCAGTGCTCGACAGGACCAGACCCATAGACATATGCAACAACCAAGACACAGCCATTCTAACTGATGTGTCCTCAGACCATGAACTAGTGGAGCACTGGAGGCTGATGCACCCGACAAATAGGGAATATACATTTTTGTCATCAGCACATGAAGCTCAGTCCCCCTTGGACTACTTTCTCATGACACATAACACAGTGGCCCAGATCCGAGACTCTTGTATATTGGAGTGTGTTCTTTCGGACCATTCCGCGATCCTAATATCAGTCAACACAGGCCTTGTCTCCACAGGCCGCAAACCCTAGTGCTTTGCCATGCATTGATACCATACTCCCCAGGGCAAAACAGAACTAAGGGTACATGGGCTACATGTATGAAACTTTGTTTTTGTGACTCGCAAGGGGGTCGCAAATGCCCACCTCATGACTATTCATGAGGTAAGTCACAATTTGCGACCCCCTTGGGAATGGCGGCCCTCACAAGCATGGTGGCCTGCTGGAGACACTGGTGCTAACTGCGATTGTTTTGCGACTGCATTCACAGTCACAAAACAATCATACATGGGACTGTGAGTCACAATTAGGAAAGGAATACCCCTTCTTAATTGCGACTCGCAATCCCTTTCTGAGATTCAATAAATACTTTACCGAATCGCAAAAATGGTTTGGTACATGTCAAAGTGCATTTTGCAAGTCTTCAAATGGCCCGATTCGCCGTTTGCGAAGTGCAAAATGGTACATACATGTGGCCCCATGTTTCCACCTACATGCAGGACAATAGAGGTACAGTGTCCTCCCAAAGGGTCATATGGGCAGCAACAAAGGTGATCCTTCACTGGCAAATGATGCGTGATGCTGCACAGGCCATCAAGGAAAGGATAGCGCACCAGACAGAACTGGAAAGCAGCATTACACACCTTACCCAACAGTACACAGCACAACCCCTCTATACCAACCCGTCAGCGTGCAGAACAGGCCGGTACAGCCCTTAATTAACTTTACACATCCCAGGCCGAATATGCACCGCACCACCTGCAAGGATGGCACTACAAACAAGGGGAAAAGGCTGATCTGCTCCTAGCGGCTCAGCTTCGCCAGAGATAAGGGGCTCAGGCCATTCCCGCTATTACGTCTTCCAATGGGGAGCTCCTTGCCCAACTGTAGGATATTGTCAATGAGTTTGCAGCCTTTTATCAACATCTGTATACCCCAGAAGAGGTTGCTAGTCCTGCTCAGGTGGAAACCTTCTTGGAGAAAACCCATCTCCCCTGCCTATCGGCGGAGGGCCAAGTCTTGGTGGACGGGGAGATCAGTAAGATTGAAATAGCACAGTCTGTCTCTAACCTCCCAAATCATAAATTCTCCAGATGAGGACAGTTTTCCAGAGGAATTTCATAAATGGGCCAGTGAGGAGGCGGTCAACTCCCTGCATGAGGCCTTCCGGGAGGCCTGCCGAAAGGGCTCGCTGGGGGCAATCTCGAATTAGGCAGAGTTTGCAGTTGTACCTAAAAACAGATGAGACCCCCTCCACTGTGGCAAGTATCACCCCCTCTCTCTTTTGAAATGATGATATCAAAGTCCTAGCCAGCGTCCTAGAAGCCAAACTACACAAAGTCCTCCTTTCCTTAATACACCATACACAGGTCGGGTTTGTCCCAGGATGCACCTCTAGAAACCACCTCCTCACTCTCTCCCATGCCCTGTGGGAAGCTAGAAACATACCAGAGGAAGCTTTAGCTTTATCCCTAGATGCTGAAAAACCATTTGACTGCATTGAATGGGGTTAGCTGTTTGCAACTTTGTGAAAATTTGGTTCGGGCGACCAATTCATTGCTAAAGTACGCCTACTTACGATTGCCCCAAGGCACAGGTCAATTGTGGAGGCTTTCTATCAGACCCTTTCCCAATAGGAAGAGGGACGAAACAAGGTTGCCCTCTCTCGCCACTCTAATTCCTATTAGCCATGGAACCATTGACGGCCACCATCCATCAATCCCCACTACTTACTGGAATACCTAAGAGGGGTGGGATCTCCAAACTCTATTTATATGCCGATGGCATCCTACTTACCCTGGCAGACTTGGCCCGTTCCCTTCTGGCCTTAATGGAGATCATTGATGGCTTTGCAACCCTATCAGGGTATTGGGTGAACTGGGACAAATGTGTAGCGTTACCCCTCTCCCTCATCACCACAAGGGCAGCGATACATGGCTTTCCATTCCGCTGGGCGCCACTCTGCTTAAGTATCTAGGGATCCTTGTCAACCGAGGAGTACAGCAATATGGTGGCAGATAATATGGACCCACTCATTGTCTGCATGAAGATGAACTTTGAGAAATTGTCCCCCCTGGGACTCTGCATGTGGGTCAGGGTACAGGCAGTAAGGATGGTCACATTAGCGTGTTTCACTTATGTGTTAGGCATGCTTTCCATCCAAGTGCCAGTATCGACTCTGAGACAAATAGATGCTGTGATCAGGGCCTTTGAGTGGGGTATCTCCCACCACTGTCTATCATGAACAAAACTCATGGCCTGTCATTCCTGCAGCGGGGGCTTCTGTCGATAGAACACTGCACCCTAGCTCTCCATTTATCTCAGTTAGCGTATATGCTCCCCGGGACACCATACCCACCGCAATGGATCGCAATTGAAAGATTGTTACTCTCACACCGGGGAGGACTTAGCGGTCTGTATAATCCCTGTCCCCGCACATACACTCTCATCCTGTCAACCTGATGTTGAGGATGATGCACACAGCTTGGGGCAGGGCACATCGCCTTTTGGGCATACATCCCCTTTTATATTCTCGGGCCTCCCTCTGGGGAATTGAAGGCCTAACAGTTTGAGGAGATACCCTACATTGGACACAGTGGAGCGCAGCCAGCATTGAAACTCCGGACCAGATTATGGAGAATGGTGCACTAAAACTGGTTGAGTGCCTGAGAGAACAATACGGCCTCCATCCTCGCCAAGAGTGGCAGTACCTACAACTCAAGCACTGTCTCCAACGTACCATGGGGGCTACTCCCTGGACCCTTCAGGTCTCCCCTACTGTATCCTATCTTAAGTCTTGAGGTCACTTCAAGGGCGTGATGGCGGGCACATATGATACTATTATATATTTTTTTGCAGCCCCTTCTCTAAGCACTGAGCTTTAAATGGCAGGCAGGCCTCTGAAAGGAATTCGACGCAGAAAACTGGACAGAGATAATGATGGCCCGGGACAGGGGTACCCGGGAAGCCCAACTGAGGTTCAGCCTTTTTAAAATAATCCATGATTGGTACTGAACCCCTGTGAAGCTGCACAGGGTGGGTCTTCTCCCACACGCAGATTTGCTGGCAATGCCCGGACACCCAGTACGATCTGACCCATATCTTTTGCGATTCTCCTTCGGTCTGGCCCCTCTGGAACGCAATGGGCTCTACCCTCGAAGCTTCTATGACACTGCAGACACCGCTTTCCTCTTCTCTCATGCTCCTACACGACAAGGAGTGCCTCTCCAGCTTGTCCTGACCACAACGCCCACTGCTACGTACTGCCCTAGTGACTGCCAAGATTTGTGTACTCGGTCACTGGAGATCTCCTGCCTCCCCCACTCCAGAGGAGTGAATCATGGCAATGGTCCGGATTGCAGCCTATGAACTTACCATATATTATATGCAAAATCAAGTCGACCTGTTTAGACAGACATGGGCACCATTTCTTGCAGATGACTCATAGAACGCTCAGTACCTGCCCACCCGCAAGCCTATCATTATCATAATCACTAATACAAAATAAAAAACAGCTCCCGATTCCTTACCCCCTCTTCCCCTTCCCCCAGTCCCATACACCCATCCCACCCCCCAAAACCTCCCTCACCCCTTCCCAAAATCCCCACCCACCCCGCCTGTCTCCATAGATTGCGCTGGGCGCTGGGTGCCCTCAGCTCTCCTCAGCTCTCCTCAGCTCTTTCCCCTTCTTTCTTCTCCCTTATACCCAGCCCTTTTTCTCTATTCTTTATTCTCTACTCCTCATTTTTCATTCTTCTTCCCCTCCTTCTCTTTATTGACCCTCCCTTTCCACTTCAGCATTTCCATCTCTATGGCCTGCCACTTCTCCCCCCCTCACTACAACCTACTTCAACCACTTCTAAGATACTCTACTCTACTTTACTTCTTCCTACCTCTTAATGCTGTACTCCCCTATGTTCCACCTTACTCGATACTCCACGAATCTGCTGCATACTGCACCTATCCACTCTACCTTCTACTGTTGTGCATGACTACCTGTCACTATCTCTTCTATCAGCCCAGTAGATACCCTACGCAAGCCCCCAGTCCTACTCTGGCTTTACCCACACACACCCCCAGACCTTTGAATCCTATACGTGCATCGTGAAGAACAGCCCAGTGACACTGCTAACTGCCCACTAACACGGTCTTGCTCCTCTCATCCACGGCTCAGCTATCATAAGCCTTACCCCCATCCCCTCCCCCATGGCTCCTGTGGTCCAGCAAGACATATGACCTGTTCAGGGTACCCCCAGATTACTGCATCCTGGACATGCTTCATGGCTGTCACGGAGGAGTGGTGCTCTCTGGAACTCTGGTATGCTGGAGCTTGGATCACTGTTATTATTATTTGGTTACGGTGTATAGTTCTGTTAACCCCATGTCTTTCTGACCTCCTCAAGTGCCCTAACACCCCCTCCATCCGTCTATATCCCCCCTTTTTATTCTATTTTTGCTCATCTCCCCTCCATACTCCCCACACTCTTTCCTTCAAAACAGCAGCTAAACTTCAAATATAATTTACATTCTGAATTATGGTACAATGTTCACTGTATTTAAGGACTATTACATTTCTTCAATTAAAAATTACAGCACAAAAAAAAGAATCTTAAAATAGGGTAGAGCGTCCTCCTGTTTTGGTGGATGGCCAGCTATTGTCCTCCTATACCTAAGGCCCACACCGAGCCCATCCAGCACATCCACCTTCTAAACTGATTAACGTGGACTTTTGAGGCCAAAGAAGTGCTCTGAAGGTGAAGGTGCCAGTGGGGCTAGTGAGACAATGTACACATTTAGATTCAGGAGGAGACACCCCAAGAGGAATCTCTCTATCATCAATCCCTTCCTACCCTACCACACTCTCTGGTCCACCTTTACAGATCGAGCAGTTCCATGGTGAAGGAGAAAAACGTTGATAATGCACTTTGAGAATAAACAAATAGCATGCCATTGTAGGAGTCATCCACCCAAAAATTATTGGAACATGTTGGGTGTGTGGCATTTTAAGATTTATCTTGATCAGCAGTAGAAATGGTAGAAACTGAGAAGAAGACCCAAGATCATTGACCAGAATGCAATTACTCAGGCCAGCAACCACCAATCCTGAGTCTGCTTCCACTCCATGGACTATGCACTTGGATATTTGTACCTGGATAAAGTGGCTTCGTTGGATAACTATTTCATAATAGAAACAGGGCCTCTGGAAGGACCTCATCTGAGGCCACTGTGTTTCCTGCCTAATTAAGAGTTTTGTGATATTGCTGCATAATTGACCACACGCTGCATAATTTGCACATTTAAAAACTGTTTCTCCCTCAAACTTCTCTAAACTTACTAGAATACACAACATGTAGTGGTGAGGAAAGACAGTCCCCTTGTAAAGGTTAAATAATCACCATTTGGTTGATGATTGCAGTAGTAAGGTGTTATAAACTGTACCAACAATGTGAGCGTTATACCCATACAACATTAATGCATGTTTAAATTAAAATATTGACATAATACGCCCACAGAATGCACTGCATTATGCTGCAGAACTTGATTCTCTAGTGCCCCATAATTCCTTTAGCACTGAGTGTACACTGTGGTGCCACTGGATCGACATTCACACTGCTAATCAAATAAATAAGTCTCAGCAATGTCCCACAGCATTTGGCATCATTTGCATGACAAGAAATTGGAATATCACTTTAATTTATGTTTCTCACCATTTTTAAACGAAGAAATGGATTACTCACACCCTCATAAACACACATTCACATATGGGGCCTCATTCGTGTGGCCCATGCAGCACACTGCACCACAGGGACATCCTTTTTTTTGATGCTCCAGTGGTGGAATGTGCCATCCGCATTTACAATGTCACACAAAGCCACCTTGCGTGACTTTTCATGTCCTTGTAAATGTGGGGGCCTTTTATACATAACACTGTCTGAAAGGGGTTCCATAGGTGTTGCTGAGAGTGTTCCTACACAACACCCATAGAACCCAAAGGTATCTGATGCATTCCCAGATTTACAAGTCTGAGAATGAGTCAGATTCCTACATCACCTCAGGGGTGGTGTAAGAAAGACGCAACAGGGAGAAATATCTCTATTTCTCCCTGTTTTTTTCCTCTTGCTATGTGTGCTGCAGTCTGCAACACATAGAAAGAAAAGAAGAAAACACCTCTTGTGATTGTTTTTGAACAGGAAAGTGTCCCTTCGTGCACAAAAACAGTCATCCTCATGATGAAGACACCCTTGCACCATGGGGTAAGGATGTCTGTGTTGGTGCTAGACAGCAATTTGTGCACCAGCGCAGAGGGAGAGGACAGAAATGTGACGCATCTTCTAGATTTGGCACATTTCTGCCCTTTCCTGGTGGTGCCATGGGCCTCGTAAATGAGGCACATGGTCTGACTCATGGAGAAATTCCAAAGAGTTTGATTTTTTTTAAGAAGCATCAGCAAAGTCGTCTTTAAAAGGTGAAAGCCCACTTACTAGCTTTGCCAACTTTTGTTTGAACTGCAGTTCCTACATACTTTATTTTTACTCTGACACAAAACTGTTCTTGAAATGGTTGGAACTTATATGTCTGCATGTGTCATGACACACGATGAGCCATTGGGGCATTTGTAATTCACTATTTTAATCTGGCTGACACCCAGGGCCAGATTTATCATAGGAATGCACTGCCCTTGTGTCACACAAGAGGTCACAAGGGAAACACAATTCTTAAGTCACATTTGCTAAGACACGCAAGGCCACCTTGGGTGGTCCTGCATGGCTTGGTAAATCTGGAGTAAAGCAAGGCAGGACAAGTCACTGCCTTGTATTACTCTGCGCCAGGAAGAACTTATGGCCCTCATTACAACCCTGGCGGTCGGTGTTAAAGCAGCGGTAATACCGCCAACAGGCTGGCGGTAGAAAGAATGGGATCGCCCTCACTGCGGAAACCGCCAACACAGCCAGCCACTTTAACACTCCGACCACCACGGCGGTAGCAACAAACATCACAGCAGTAATCACCAACAGACAGGTGGAAGACAATATACCTCCCACCCCATTACAACACACTCATCCGCCAGCTTTTCCAGGGCGGTACCAGCGCCATCAAAAGCACGGCGGAAACAGAACACAGAAGGGAAAATACTAACCTCTCGACACTCAACGAAGAACCAGGACGCCATGGAGCCCGAGCTGTACGTCCTGCCCATGCTGGTCTACCTCCTCATCTACCAGGAGTACGAACGGTGGTAGCGACGACCACAGTGAGTACTGCACCTAGTACACAGGGGAGAGGGGAAGGAAAAAGAGAGTTACACACACATGCAACACGCAACATCCCCACCCCCACCCTCACCCACAATACCATACACACAAACACATGCATCAACATTACATATACACCCTGTAACCCCCTGGAAGAATGCAAGGACAAAAGGAAAAGAGTCAAATCAGTGATATTTTAGAAACAGTCAGATACACGTAATAATTTTAACAACAGCATTTACAAAAATATACAATACGTACAGAAGGCGGTACATTGTCCATTCAAAATGTCCGTGGGCCACTGGGCCAAAACTCATAGGCCAGGCCCACACTTGACTCCCGCCTCAATACAGAGAGAATACTGCAGGGGCATCAGGTCGAAAACGCACAGGCACCTCTGGGGGACTGGGAAGGGGGGGCTCCTCAGCTGGAAGATGGAATAATGCCACTGCTCCTAGAGGGGGCTCCAAGCCCACAGCGATGTCCAGGGGAGTGCAAGGCCACAGTCTCTCAAGTGGGTGGTTTGCCCACTGCTTGGTCCTGTGGAGTGCAAGGCCACAGTCTCTCAAATAGGTGGTTTGACCACTGCTTGGTCCTGGGGAGTGCAAGGCCACAGTCTCTCTACTGGATGGCTTCTCTACTGGTTCTGGAGGGGGCTTTGTGCCCAGTCTGCTTCATCCTGCCAAGGATAGGGTGAGTGAATGCCTTTCTCCACTGGTTCTGGAGGGGGCTTTGTGCTCAGTCTGCTTCATCCTGCCAAGGAGGGGGTGAGTGGATGCATATCTCCACTGGTTCTGGAGGGGTCTTTGTGCCCAGTGATGCAACACTTGGGGTGTGGCAGTTCACAGTCCCTCACCTGGGTGTCTGAGGCACGAGATTTGCAGGGACCAGGTTGCATGATAGTCCATGGAGGCAGGGCTAGACTCCATCCGGCAGCGGCTACTTCTGCAAACTGGTGGTAGTGCCGGTGCTGGTGGGGGTGCTGCCAGTGGTGGAGAGAGGCTCCAGCCCATTCTCCTGCAGCCTTGGACGGCTGCCTACTGGGGCTGCTGCTGATAGTAGTGGTGCTACTGTCAGTGGTGCAGGTGGCGATGCTTGCAGCGGTGCTAGTGGCGGTGCATGTGGCGGTGCTGGCTGTGGTGCATGTGGTGCATGTGCTGGTGCTGCCAGTGGTGGAGGGAGGCTCCAGCCCTTCTCCGGCTGCCCACTGGGTCTGCTGCTGCTGACAGTTGTGGTGCTTGCGGCGGTGCAGGTGGCGGTGCTTGCGACGGTGCTAGCGGGGGGGCTGCTGATGGTGCTGCCCGCGGTGCAGGTGGCGGTGCTTGCGGTGGTGCTGGTAGCCACCAGGCCTTCACCTGCAGCCTCGGATGGCTGAAGTGCCTTGCCTGGTGTTTGTGCCCCTTCCTCACCTTGGCAGATGGTGGTGTGACCTTGGGTCTGGCAGCTGGAGTCTTTGAGGTGGCCTTGCTGGTTGGTTGTGGCTCCTTCCCCTTGCTGGATGCTGTTCTCCTCTTCACCTTGCCAGGTGGCAGAATGGTTTTGTCCTTGGCAGGGATTGTTGGCACACTGGCTGGGCTGACGGGTGCCCCCTTTGAGCCTCAGATAGCTGCAGGAACCACAGCAGACGTCAACTTTGTGGCTGAGGTGCTGGGCTGGGTTCTGGCCACCCTGGCCCGAGGGAAAGGACTGGGGGAGGGGTAGGGAACAGGTCAGTGTTTGCCAGGAAAAGCTTCTTAGAGACACTAGGGTGGGAAGAGGGAGAGGGTTTGGGATTGGAGGAAGAGGGAGTGGTTGTTGGAGGTGTCTGTCTGCTGAGTTTGGGTGCAGGTGCATGGGCTGGATGCTGTTGTGAGGTGGATGGCTGTTGGGTGGGTGGGTGCTTGCGTTTGTGTACTTTGGGAGGAGGGGTCATAGACACAGTGGGAGAGGACACAGGGGACGTGAGCATGGGGGTGGGGGTGGTCACTGCCAGTGAGGGGTGTGTTGTGATGGGCGTGCTGGTGATGGAGGTAGTGGATGAGGATGTAGTGCATGCAGCTGTGAGTGAAGACGCCACTTGGAGGGAGGTGGATGACAAGGAGGATGGGACACAGTGGAGGCAGTGGATGTTAGTGTGTATGCATGGGGATGGTGCTTGTGTGAGTGCCTGAGAGATGAAATGTGGTGCTTGCGTTTGCCTGAGCCACTTTTCTGTGTTGATTTGGGTGAATGTTGATCCGAAGGTGTGCTTGGGATAGGCTGGGGTTGAGGGGATTGGAACTGGGTAGAGTAAGTTGGAGGGGGAGGCTAGAGACAGGGACAAGGGCTGCCATCAGTGCAGAGGCCAGAGCCTGAAATGCTCTCTGTTGGGCCGCCATGTCAGAGTGAATGCCCTCCAGGTATGCATTTGTTTGTTGCAAATGCCTCTCGACTCCCTGGATGGCATTCAGAAAGGTTGACTGCCCAACAGTGAGGGATCTCAGGAGGTCAATAGCCTCCTCACTGAGGTCAGCAGGGCTGACTGGGGCAGGGCCTGAGGTGCCTGGGGCGACAGAGATGGCCACCCTCCTGGGTGAGCGGGCACGGGAAACACGCTCAGGGGCTGCTGGGAGGGCAGTGCTGGTAGGGAGGTTGGCAGCCGTACCTGTTGTTGGGGTGGGCACAGAGGTGCCCGCCACAGCCAGGGAGCTTCCATCAGAGGAGGAGTTGCTGTCTGTGGTCTTCCCTCCTGTCCCTGTCACAGTGCTCCCCTCGCCCTCCATCCCACTGGTGCCCTCACTGCCGGTGAATTCGGCCTCCAGGCCTATGTGGGATGCAGCTCCCTCCGTCGCCGGAGCCTCTGCTCCTCCGCCAGATGATGCTAATGCACACAAGGACAGGGTGACAAAACAAAAAGGGGGGAGGATAGAGGATACACTTGGTCAATTCTAGTAACAACACTACCGTTGGCGTACACCACACACAGTGAGCAGCCCTATGCACTACCAGTTACTAAGATAGTCACCAGCCTATGGGGTACAATGCCTAACGCCATTATAGCTGCACACCTGAATCCCACAGGAACCTGCCCAGTATTAGATGCCCACTAACACTTTTGGGGTAGGAGTGCTTCAGAGCCTGCCCAACAAGGGACCTACCCTGCCATGTTTGCCCTGGCCTAGGGGCACCCACAGCCCACATTTCCCACCCAGGTAAACCTTAACGCGCGCACAGTCATGATTCATAATCTGTACTCACCCCCTTGTGACTGCTGTGATGCCCTCAAGCGTCCATCCAACTCCGGATATGCCACTGCCAGGATGCGGACAATCAGGGGGGTCAGGGTACGACGGGCACCCCTTCCTCGTTGGGAGGCCAGCCCCAGCTGGCCTCCGCCGTCTTCCTTGCTCAGTGCGGCAGTGGGTGCTCCGCCTGTCAAAGACCCCCAGGGTCCGCACCTCACTGGCGATGGCACGCAAATACCTCTTTTCTGATGGGCACTGACCTGCATGGAAAAGACAGCAGAAAAGGGAATTAGTTAACCGTCCGGACCATCACACTCATGGCCCACCAGATCCCTCCCATCCCCTGATGCATACATTGACCACCATACATGTAGCACTCAGGCCAGGACGCCTCAGACCCCACTACATGTGGCTTACACACACATTCATGGCCCACGCATCATGCTCACAGTGCACTCACCTGTTTGTCTGGAGGACCATAGAGTAAGGTGTTCTGGGGTAAGACCCCATCCACCAGTTTCTCCAACTCCTCTGCTGTGAAGACGGGGGGCCTTTCCCCAGCACATGAGCCATTGTCACTTCCAGGCACAGGTCGCAGCAGCACTTGCAGTGTAGGTCCTCTCCTCTCGAAGGTCAGGTAGCAAGTGAGTGAATAGATAGAAAATGGCAGTCACCTCCACGGCAGTGCATACTGTCACCGGCGGCGTACATCGCCATTGGCTCCTGGAACCCGTAGGGCCCAATGATAACCAATGCGAAGTTGCGCAGCGGTCGTCGTCCGCCTACCGCAACGGCGCACAACACCAGCGGAATTACCTCATTTCCACTTGTCCCTCCTCACAGGTCAGGCAACCGCCATTTCAGGGAGGCACAGGGCATGGCACCTAACTGCATCACAGCAGACATTGGCACAGCAACTGACTCTCGGATTCACATACAGGTTCTGTAAAGGAAAAGATGCATCATTATTTCAATTGATATATGTGATAATGACCCTCTGCTCACCATTTTCCTCCATAGGCTTCAACCGCTGAGGATGAATATGAGATGGCGACATCCTCCTGTGTAGAGACCCCTGGTGGACCTTGCGACAATGGAGGACAGACACATTATCATAACATACAGACTTGATAGGGCCACAATCAAAGAACTGTGTGCCCAATTGGAGCCAGACCTGATGTCAGCTATCCGCCAGCCCACAGGTATCCCCCCTGTAGTGCAGGTCCTGTCAGTGCTCCATTTCATGTGGTTCCTTCCAAACAACAGTTGCCATGGCATCAGGGATGTCTCAGCCAATGTTCTCCAACATGTTGACCAGAGTGTTGTCAGCCCTGCTGAAACACATGCGCAGCTACATCGTATTCCCCCAATGTGGAGGATTTGGCCAAAGTGAAAGCTGACTTTTATGCCCTGGGACATATCCCCAACATCATTGGTGCCATTGATGATACACATGTGGCATTTCCCCCCCCCCCCCCGGAGAAATGAACAAGTGTTCAGGAATAGAAAAAGCTATCACTCTATGAATGTGCAGATGGTGTGTTTGGCGGACTAGTACATCTCCCATGTGAATGTCAAGTATCCTGGCTCTGTGCATGACGCCTTTATCTTGAGGAATAGCAGCATCCCATATGCGATGGGCCAAATCCAGAGGGACCGGGTGTGGCTAATAAGTGAGCCCAAGGTCCCACCCAGTATATGTTGGTATCTGAGTATGGGGTTGTCCCTAAGGGTTAGTTGTGTCTAACAGGTATCCCTCGATATTTGCAGGTGACTCTGGTTACCCCAACCTCTCATGGCTATTGACCCCAGTAAGGAATGCCAGGACAAGGGTAGAGGAACTTTACAATGAGGCACATTGGCGAACAAGGAGAATCATTGAAAGAACGTTTGGCCTCCTGAAGGCCAGGTTCCGGTGCCTCCATCTGACAGGTGGATCCCTGTAATATTGACCCATGAAGGTGTGCCAGATCATCGTTGCATGTTGCATGTTGCACAACCTGGCCTTGAGACGCCAGGTGCCTTTTCTGCAGGAGGATGAGCCTAGAGATGGTCTTGTGGCAGCGGTAGAGCCTGTGGACAGTGAGGAAGAGGAGGCAAAGGAAGAAGATGTGGACAACAGAAGTAATATATTACAGCAGTACTTCCAGTGACACACAGGTAAGACACTGTAACTTTAGTTTACATTAAATTTTTCTGTTGGACATTGTACATGGCAGCCTGAATTCCCTATGTCTATGGCCACTTACTGTACCGTTTGGCATCTCTATTTTCAGATCTCTGTGGCCCACTCTGCCTCCTGGTATGTTTACTGCTGCTCACTAAAGGTCATTCCATAAGTAGAGGGGGATGTGCAATGGGCTGGGGTGATGGTGGAGTAATGTCCAGTTAGAGTCCAGTCTTTTGGTATCACAGGTGCATTGTCCAAGGAGGCATAGGAAGGAGGCCAATGGCAGTTCAAGGTGGACAGGGTGACAGAGTGGGACACAAGGGTGACAATAAGGAAAGTCTTATTTCCTGGCGGGGGTCTTGGCAATGTTCTTTGTCTTCTGCCTGGATTGCAGGGACCGTTTGCGGGGTGGTTCTCCTTCTGCTGGGGGTGGGGTGCTGGTGGCTTGTTGTTCCTGTGGTGGGGCCTCCTATCCACTAGCGCCGGCGGAGGTGGAGGGCTGTTCTTCGGTGTGGCTAGTGTCAGGGGCCTGTTGGTGGCCCGTTGGTGTGCCACTGCCTCCCTCATGGTGTTGGCCATGTCTGCCAGCACCCCTGCAATGGTGACCAGGATGGTGTAGATGTGTTTGAGATCCTCCCTCATCCCCAAGTACTGTCCCTCCTGCAGCCACTGGGTCTCCTGCAACTTGGCCAGTGTCTGGCCCATTGTCTCCTGAGAATGGTGGTATGCTCCCAGGATGTTGGTGAGTGCCTCCTGGAGAGTGGGTTCCCTGGGCCTGTCCTCTCCCTGTCACACAGCAGTCCTCCTAGCTTCCCTATTGTCCTGTGCCTCTGTCCCCTAAACCGTGTGCCCACTGCCACGGACCCCAGGTCCCTGGTCGTCGTGTGTTTGTGGGGTTGCCTGGGGTCTCTGTAGTGGTGGACACACTGCTGATTGACATGTCCTGGGGACAGTGGCATGGGCCCGCTGGGTGGGCGCTGTGGTGGTGTTTCCTGAGGGGGGAGGCTCTGTGGTGGGTTGTGACTGTGGCAGGGTAACTGACTGTCCAGAGGTCCCTGATGGGCCAGGTTGGTCATTGTGATCCAGGCGTGAAGAGCTGCTGTCGTCACTGTGGGCCTCTTCTGTGGGGGGGACTGGATGTTGCTGGCAAGTCCTCTCCGGTGACGTTGAGTAGAGGTCCTGTGGGGGTGCAAATGCAGTGTTATTGTATCTGCATGTGCCATCTTGTGCATGGGTGTGTTTCCCTGTATGTTTGTGATTTCCCTGTCAGCTTTGCCTTGTGTGTGTGGTGATTTTGTGGGCTACCTGATTCTCTCTACTGGGCATGCTGTGGAGATGGGTGCCCATGCAGGTCTATGATGGAGGTCCATGGATTGTTGTGGCATGCAGGGCTTGGTATTGGGGTGGGTGGGTTGTGGTGGTGGGGTATGTGTGGGGTGGTGGAGTGATGGGAGTGAGGGTGGGGGAATGTGATGGCATGCAGGTTGGGGGGTGATATTAGTAAAGATTTGACTTACCAGAGTCCAGTCCTCCTGCTACTCCTGTCAGGCCCCCAGGATGCATGATTGCCAAGACTTGCTCCTCCCATGTTGTTAGTTGTGGGGGAGGAAGTGTGGGTCCACCGCCATTCCTCTGTACTGCTACCTGGTGTCTTGCAACCACGGAACGTACTTTCCCCCATAGGTTTTTCCACCTCTTCCTGATGTCATCCCTTGTTCTGGGGTGCTGTCCCACGGCGTTGACCCGGTCCACGATTCTCCGCCAAAGCTCCATCTTCCTAGCAATGGACGCCTGCTGCACCTGTGATCTGAATAGCTGTGGCTCACCCAGATGATTTCCTCCACTATGACCCTTAGCTCCTCCTCTGAAAACCTGGGGTGTCTTTGTGGTGCCATGAATGTGGTGTGAGTGATATGTGTGAGGATGTGTGGGGTGATGTGTGGGGTGATGTGTTGGGGGGTGTGCTGTGAGGTGCGTGGATGGTGTATGGGTGATGGTGTTTTGTGGCTATGATTGAGTGTGTGCTCCTGGCTTGGCTCTCTCTGTTTGCTATCTTTTATTTTGTAGAAAGGGTGGTGGGTAATGTGGGTGTGTGTTTTATATTGGATTGGGTGTGTGGGTGTGGTGTGTGTATGTGTGTCAGGTGTGTGTATTTTGAATTGTCCAATGTGGTGTAGTTTTGTAAGTGTGTGTGTATTTTGACAGCGGCAGTGTGTACCACCAATGGTTTACCGCGGTTGAAAGACCGCTGCAGTGATTCGTGGTTCCTGATACTGTGGGTGTATTCCTGTTGACGTAATGGTGTGGGTTTTGGTACTGGCAGTTTATCACTGACCTTTGGTCTGGCGGACTTGTGTGGGTGTCTGTATAGTGGCGGATTTCTCAGTGTGGGTCATAATACCCGTAGCGAGATACCGCCGCGGTCACGGGTTGTTGGCGGCCGTCAGCACGGCAGTAGGTGGCATTTACCACCAGGATTGTAATGAGGGCCTATATGTGTGCAGCATGAGTGGTCCCACGGATCCATTCATGTATTTTGGTGCATCACCAGAATTACCATTACAGGTAGACCTAGGAATGAGTCAGATTATATGTCTTCCTGATACAGGCCCAACAAGATAAAATATCTTTATTTTTAACTCAGCTGTTTCCTCTTTCTAATTTTGCTGAATTCTGAAGCACACTTAGAAGGAGGAAAACACCTCTAAGGATTATTTACATGCAAGAAGTTTCCCCTTGTTGCACAAAAAACAATTCTGCTGCACCATTGCACCATGCACAAGGGTGCCTGCATTGGCTCTAGGCAACCACAAGTGCACCAGCACAGTGAGAGAGCAGGGATGTGCCACATCTTGAGCTTGATGCAGGTGAGCACTAGAGCGGAAGAGGTGGGGGGAAGCAGATAGAAACAATGGGAATGGGAATCCTTCAAGGAAAATATTTAAGAAAAAAAACAGAGTAGGATGTGCGTGGAACAGATAAATAGTTAGGCAGAAAGAGTAGCTGCGGTATGGATGGCGAGCAAGCAAAGGAAAAAAACTAGCACTCTCTTAGTCGCTAATTGAGAGAAAGAACTCACCTAATCAAAAGAAATATAAAGCAGCAATGCTCCCAAGGGAAGACATTAAAACAAATGCAAATCAGAACCTGAGAAAGTATTAGTGCAACAAAATTCTTGTTCTTATTTTGAACATGATATACTCTTTGCAAACAAAATTATATAAAGCATTATTGAAAAATGCCATTATTTTCTATACAAATGTGAAGAATAGCCTTTAGTTAATGTCCATAACTCAAAGCAATTATATTGTGCCTTTCAATTATGGAAAATGATTGACGGTGTGACAATATTCTTTTAAATTATGGACCTTGAAACCACTGCTATTTCTGCTCCAGAAATAGGAAACCACGTTTTGAAGCTTCAAACTAACATTATAACCTGCATTCATTAACAAAATCTCGAAAATGAATGATTGAATGATATCATGAATGCTTGTTGATATCAACTTTGTAAGAAACTGGATTATTAGTTGAAGAGGTAATGAGCCACCTCAAGTAATAATCAAAAACCTTGCCAGGGTGAACCACTGGAGTTACAAACTCAACCTGAACTCAACTCTCTGGTAGCAATGCAGTTTAAAATCAGCTTTAGTTATACTGCAATGGGAGGCCTAAAGGTTTTCCTGCCACTTACCTTCCAGGCCCTGGGTACACTTGTGCCATGTGCTAGGAAATTAAAGTAATGTTAATTATGCCAAATAGGAATTTACCAATTTCATCATGTTGGAAGGAGCTGCAGAGACACAATATCACAGGCTAGCAGAGGTAAATTGCACACAATTATAAAGCCAGCAAAAACAGTAAATGCTCAAATCTGGTGGTACATTGCACAATACCGTCACTACCTACAAATATACTTCGAGAAAAAAAAGTATTCCCTAAAGATGCAACTTGCAATTTTTATGAGGTGTAATCTGACTCACAAATAATTAAAGTTTTAACGAGAAATTGCAGTACACATTCTCCCCATACATGTTAGTATGTACTTACGTAGAAACCAGCTTCTTCATCTATTCTTAGGTTGTTATATTCATCTCATTTTTTCTCCACCCACCACCTCATACAAAATGAGGTAATGGGTCAGCCAACTTCAGCCACTGAAAAACTTCACTGGCACTCTGTTCTTTCACAATGAGCACATCCACACAAACAAGGTAGTTCCCTTTGGTGCCAGGGACTGTTTTGGTAACATGCTGTATGGAAATAAAATGAAAACTTTTACTTTTAAGTGTTATTTTTGTTATTATGGGGGAGAGTCTGGTAGCACTGCCAAAACTATTTTTTTTACAAAAACCATGATAAAGCAAACATTGAAAAAGCCAAAAGGCTAGCAGCCTACAGCAGGCCCATTTCCTTTATCAATCTTTGTTTATTTTGCAACATTGTACTTGGCCATGAACCTTCTAACGAGTGAAAAAATACACTGCATTTGGATTAACAACAGTTTTCTTCTTGCATTACATAAAAGCTGCAGTAGAAAACTGACCAGTTGGATGAGAAACCCCATTCAAAAAGCTGAAGGTTAGTTTTTGTGCAGGGTGCATTACATCTTCCTGTGACTATTGAAAATGGAGATTTTTGAACTGTGCCCTTTTAACACCATTGTGCTCAGGGCTATTTAGGTTTGTGCTGTGTTCTGTATAAATATACATGATTTGTATACTTATTGCCATTAGAACTAGGCTCACTCACTTAAATAAATATGTGTTTAATCAAAATACAAGGGTGGATACACAAGAACCTCATAGTCCACCCATGGATTGCCTCCCTGACACAGGGTAATGAAAGACAGTGCAAGGTGCTTCTTTGCTTAACAGAAGAAAAAAGATGGAAGGCCATGGAAATATTGATTTATGTAATTTGGTAAATATCACATGAGCACTTGGTTGTCTTGCGTCAGCTTGTGTGATGCAGGAAAATCTGGCCATGATTTACAGTTTAGCAGTGTTGGTACTCCACTGCAATGATGATAGAGTACTCTTTCCACCAACTCAAGTTCAGTCCCCCAGATTTGGAGGTGGGTGGACCAACAGTATGTTGACGAAGGAGGCAACACCGTCTGTCACCAACATACTCTTCATCGTTTTGAAGTAGTAACAGTCGTCAGAGGTTAGATATCGGACCATCAACCTTATTAGAGTGGGTTGTTGGATGTTTTTTGCAATGTCTGTCAGCACCAGGTTATAGGCAGTGAAGGACAGTAAAAATAAAAAAAATGAACTCCACACCATGGGATAGGACTCCCATGATGTGGGAGGGTCATTAACTTTACGTGTAAAAATTTGTTGACCATCAATCATGTTTGATGTTGCAGCCTGTCAAACATTCACAACATTGACAGGAACAGCTATAAGGGGAGTTCTTGCCAATGTTCAAACATGTCCATTGGCCAGTGGCCACCTCTTAAATTTCAGGGACAGGCTGTCCATCAGGGCAATGGATTAATTTACTTTACCACCCCCAAATGGCATTACTACACCTTTCAAATTCTACATCACGCTAACCTGATGCCAGCCTCTTGGAACTGCAAGTAGGCAATGTACCAGACTTAGCCTAAATCTGGTAAGAAGATGGCACCAATTTGTCCTACGCACCATAAACAGATACAGTTCCTTATGTGGGGTGGATTTCAAAAGGGTGTGTGCTCAAACAGTGAGCTTCACAATTTTCTCCACCCTCTCCTATCTTTCCTTTAGACAAGGAAATTAGGGGCCTCATTTACAAGGCCTGTGGTTCAGAGTGGCACAGCAAGTACCTTGCTGTGCCACCCTGAGCCACCGGGAAAGGGCAGAAATGAACCGTATCTACAAGATACAGCATATTTCTGACCTCTTCACCTTCGCTTGCACTCAAATTGATGCCAGACGCCAATGCAGGCACCCGTACACCATGGTGCAAGGGTGCCTACATTGTGGGGATAATTGTTTTTGTGCAGGAAGGGACACCTTCCTGCACAAAGAGAGTCACAAGAGGTTTTTCCTCTATGTGTGCTGTACAATCCAGCACACATAGAAAGATGAAAAAGAGAGGTGAAATAAAGATATTTCTTCCCGTTATGTCACTCCTATGCCACCCCTGACGAGGCACATGAATCTGATGCATTCCCAGACTTGCAAATCTTCCTGTTCCTTGGGTGTTGCGTGGGAACACCCCAAGCACAACCCATGGAACGCCCCTATCAGGTAGTGTTGTGCGTGAGAGGGGTCCATAATTACAGGGCCATGAAAAGCTACGTAAGGTGGTTTTGCATGTTCTTGTAAATATGGCCAGGCACACTGCGCCATCAGAGCATAAAAAATTACGCTCCGATGGCACAGTGTGCTGCTAGGCCTCGTGAATGAGGACCTAGGTTTTGTTCACTTGAAATGCGATCTCGTAACACTTTCAGGATGGGTGGCTAAGAGCATGCCAAGTCAGTTTAACATAGCTCATCCATTAAATCTGATGTGACCCATCCAGTTTCAGACAGTGCCTGTGTCATCTTGGGCCGATAGCTATGTAGTTCAATTTCCCATTTGCTGTCTCCCATTTCCCATTTTCCGTCTGCTGTTTGCTAATAGCTGTAAAAGAAATTTTGAAAAATGGGGTACTCTATCAAATATACTATTTCTCAATTATTTGATTTAAAATCTCCCTGCATTTAAAATGGCTTAGAAAATAACATAGTGACTGTCACTATTCCCTACAGAGGCATTGCAAACAATCAAAAATTGTATGAATGTGATCATGTGTTTTTTTGTTAACCTGCCGCCTTTGTCTGGCCAGTGTGTTTTGAAGCAACAGGACACTGACAACGCGACGACTGAGTTTCCAAAAGTGGATGTGTTTTATCATCTTACGCTCTTTCAAATGAAATTTATCAACACCAATATAGTAATCGGCGAGAAATTCTGCATATATTTAGGCATAACACTAGATCATACAGCGAATCTGGTACAATGTCCTCAGTCTCATCAGTGTGTCTTGGCAGTCATCACTGTTTTAGGCACGTTTCCCTAGGCATCGACTGGTAAACCAGCAGGTCTGCCTGCCAAACGTATTTTCTTTAGCAGCGATTTTTTTCCATACATATCCGCCATGCAATGTGTGATGGGGATCTTAAAATTAATTTTCTCATGCTTTAAGGAGAGTGCCTCTTTAGGGGAAAGCGTACAACTTGGGGGGAGGATAGTTTTAAAAAAAACAAGGGAAGTGTGCTGAACGGAGAAGCAGGGAGATACAGAAATTTCGAAATTCTTCCTCATCTGTACCACAGTGCAGTACTTCATGTCATCAGTGAAAAAATGTGCGGCATACAATCAAAACACAGCAAGATAGGAATTAATTTTGGGTGGGATTAATAGAAGAATGGGGAGGAAAGGTATTACATCAGGAGCAGAAAAGTGACAGACAAAAAATGTAATTTACTCATCAATAAAGGGCTTAGTCTAAGCCTACTGCATGAGGCTTTTTCACAAAGATAATGGTAAACGTATTTTTACTCACATGTGATTTGGTCTTGTCCCATTCTGCAAAGTCATCTACAAACTTTTTCCCTTCACCCTTTTGTGTTCTGAACCTGTTTTTGTTGACTTTTTGGACTCTGTGCACATTACCACTGCTAAACAGTGCTAAATTACTTATACTCTCTTCTTTAAACATGGTAAAATTGGTTTATTTCCAATTGGCACATTTCATTAACTTGTAGGCCCCTAGTAAAGTAATACTCTGTGTCCCAGGGCCTGTAAATTAAAGTGGACCTGCAGTGCTTATTGTGTCACCTCCTTAGGTAGCCTTTTAAAGGTGTCTCAGGCCAGCCATTGCTATGTGACTGTTCACTTATAAATTGCCATTTTGTTGTCACCACTAGAATAGGGCCTAAACATCCCATAGGGCATGATGTAGTGCATGTAAACGTTGAACATGTACCTTTATCTTTTACATGCCCTGGGAGGGAAATACTCTTAAATTTATGTTTCACTACTTTGAGGTCTACCTCTCCCATTATTGGGTTAACGTTTACATTTGATATGTGCTAACTTTCATTTGGGAGCAGGTGGGAATTTTGAGTTTGGTGTCCAAGGAATTGTAACTTAAAATCCTCTTTAATAGTAAAGTACTTTAAGTCACACTTCTGAAAATGCCACTTTTATAACACTGACCTTTCCTAGCCCTAAATATTGGTGCCTGAAGCCTGTGTACTGGGTCACATGATTAGGTATAGCTGGCAGTTGGTCCTTGTGTATTGCTCACAGTGAAACAAAGGAGAATTAACCACTGTGCCCACAGAGTTGTCCCCAGCAGATCCACCAAACAAGCAAGCTGGTCTACGCCAGAACTCAGGACAATGAAGGCAACTACAAACGGCTAGAGAGAAGGTGGCTACCAGCAAAGACCCCACAGATGGAGCCGCCTTCATATAAGCCCTCAATATATATCACCAACACCTAACAGACACGTAAAAAAAGAACCCTGGCACACCACATTGAATCAAGCTCCAACCACAGCAATGACATTTTCAGCATAGTTGTCAAAGAGTTTGCATGACCGCAGGCCACAGAGAACGTAATCTCCCCTTCTCAGGATCTCTGCAAACTCCCTGGCAGACCACTTCTACAACTAGATCACAGAAACAGCAAAACTTATATTTGAAGTGTCACAAATAAATGCGCTTTTATATTAGTCCTATTATTTTAGTTAATCATTTTGTATCAACCCCGCCCTAATTTTTAACTCATGGAAATTGTAAACGATGGTACAGATAAAGGCATTAAAAAGACCTGGTGCTCATTTGGATAGAACATTTATAAATGTTTATAGCCTCGTGGCATGAATGAGCATTTGCCTTTTATCACATCTGGCTGCAAGCAGCCTTAGCCCGCTGCTTCCTGGATGTAATGAGTTCTTACTTCTTACACTAAAGGCCCGGCATTTTGAGAGCTATAAACTGGAAAGGAGAATACCCATAAAAGTGATGTGTTTGGTAATTTTCTGCTTCATAAATAGAAGTGCATGGAATTCTGGCGCCACCGTTTGTTCACTGTTGATATTACAAGGATGCACGCAAGATGCAAAGTCACGTTAACGTTTCTTTATTTTTACTGTTACATTCTTTCCGGTTTTGGCTGCTTGGCTGACAAAAGCTCTATTGCAGTGCCTTCCAAACATTTTAGAGCTACGACCTAATTTTAAGTGGCAAAGATTCACGACCCACCTACCTTTAATTGACAATAGGCGCAGCACATATTTATTGTGACTTAAGCATTGTCCAGCAGCGCAATCTTCACAGGCTGCACGTTTTCCACTGAAATTGTCACTAAATGTGCCCAGATAAGAGTTTTAGTGAAAAAAACTATGCTGCATGCTAATGGCAATATGTAGAAATCGGGTTTCCGTGAATATTTATTATTTGTGCATCATTAAGTAAAGTGCCTTGATTTGTTTTGATCCTAATAAAAATCTTTGGGGCATATTTATACTCTGTTTGCGCCGGAATTGCGTCGTTTTTTTTTTACGGAATTCCGACGCAAAACTAACTCCATATTTATACTTTGGCGTTAGACGCGTCTAGCGCCAAAGTCCCTGGAGTTTGCGTCATTTTTTAGCGTGGACACCTACTTTGCGTTAATGATATGCAAGGTAGGCGTTCCCGTCTAAAAAATTGACTCCGAGGCATGTGCGCCGTATTTACACTCCCGGGCAAAATTCACGCCCGGGAGTGGGCGGGTCAAAAAAAATGACGTCCAGCCGCTTTTGTGCCGTTTTTTAGCGTCTGGTCAGGGCAGGCGTTAAGGGACCTGTGGGCTCGGAAGGAGCCCAGAGGTGCCCTCCCATGCCCCCAGGGACACCCCCTGCCACCCTTGCCCACCCCAGGAGGACACCCAAGGCTGGAGGGACCCATCCCAGGGACATTAAGGTAAGTTCAGGTAAGTATTTTATTTTTTATTTTTGTGTGGCATAGGGGGGCCTGATTTGTGCCCCCCTACATGCCACTATGCCCAATGACCATGCCCAGGGGACAGAAGTCCCCTGGGCATGGCCATTGGGCAAGGGGGCATGACTCCTGTCTTTGCTAAGGCAGGAGTCATTTCAATGGGGGTTGGGAGTCGAAAAAAATGGCGCAAATCGGGTTGAGGCGAAAAATTTGCCTCAGCCTGACTTGCCCCATTTTTTGGCGCCCAAGCTCCATATTCCCCTACGCCGGCGCTGCCTGGTGTACGTCATTTTTTTTCACGCACACCAGGCAGCGCCGGCGGCTAACGCCGGCTAACGTCATTGAATAAATACGGCACTCGCATGGCGCTTCAGAATGGTGTTAGCCAGCGCTAATTTTTTTGACGCAAAACTGCGTTAGCGCAGTTTTGCGTCAAAAAGTCTAAATATGGCCCTTTATTTCCATCAAAATTCCGAATTTAAAAAAATGTGTTTCACCTTTGCTTTGATAACAGCTGAATGTGTACAGTTCATTTTCAAGTATTTACATTTTATTGTGTGTTACAAAAAATAACATCCTACAGCCTTTCCTTTTACAGGCTCTGTAGCCCAGCAGTGTTCTCACATAGTTCCTTTTACTTTTCGTTGTCTGCCTTCAAAGTGAGAGACGTTTGCAAACACTAATCCCCAAGTTAAAATAATAAGCAGCAGTTTGTTACAAGACATAGCCTTACAATTGACCTCTGTTTTTGAAGCGCAGCAAACGTAACAAGGCAAATACAGAATTTAAACTCACCTTTTTTCATTGCTTGTGTTTTCGAGACCCACCAAAAATCGGCTCAGGAGCTATTGCATTTGGGAAATGCTCTACTGAATAACATGTTTCATATATAAAGAATTCATCAAGTTGGAGAGTTCTTACTTGAGGTGTTACCACCATCTAGTAATCCAGTAACAATGCATTGAAAAGAACCTAAGAACGGTTCCCCAAAGTTTGCAATATTAATACCACAGTTATTTCTTCGATTTAAAGTATAACAGTGAATGTCTTCAATTTTTATTTTTAAAAGTGTGCACTTCAACATATTGGAAATTTTTAACATTTGTCTTAATTTGAACATGGGGGAAAGAAAAGGTTAAAAGTGATGAAAAAATAATCCCACGAATTAGGGGCAATAAAATGAAGACCGCAAACTGAGCTTCCTGCGAGAGCAAGAAAACCATATTGTTAAAGCAAATAGGTGTGGGCCATAAATATACTGGCTTTGCAATTTTTTACACTGCATTTACACAAATCCGCAGTGGCATCTTGTTACGGAATATGTTAAAATACCATAACCGATGCCCTCGGAAATATAAGCAAGGACATTAGAAAATTCTCGGTGGGGGTGAGAAGAAGTGGCAAAAGAGAGGGCATGGGGAGTTGCTAAACATGGGATTGAGAGGGAGAGAAAATAATCCCAGCCATTCACTGCAAAGCAAGCTCTGACGTCAGCAGTGGAAGGATACATAATTAAATCAAACCTTTGCAAGACTGAAATGCTTCTCGGTGAGGGAAACAGAAAAGGAATGAAAGGTATTGAATCAGGTGCAGGGAAATGAGACAGGAAACTAAGCCAGTCAGTCATGGGAAAAGGCCTGAAACAAACAATTCTAGGTTCTTGTATTTCCTGGAAACAACAATCACCAGAAACACGCTTTAGCTGAGACTCTACGAGGAACTTGGCAGTACTGAAGCATGTTCTAAGAATGGAAATATTTGTTCAGTAAAAAATGCAAAACATAGGGCTCAATAATATACTGAGCAATTGAAGCTTGCATTGCTTTCTAATTTTCAGTAACATAATGCATTGTGCCATTTGCAAAGTGCTAGTCAATGTCCTCTTTTGTGACAGTGTGAGGATACCTTCAGCCATCACAGTGAAATGGTGTTGGTATAAATGCACTTTATAATGCACCAAGTAATTATTACCACATGTTCCAGAATCCCTGTCGATGCAAGACAATGCATTGATACTGCATTACGCATGTGGTAATGCATCACAAGACAAAAATGGTGAAAGATAGCCTGCGGCAAAAAGATGGCGCTGCCTACATGCTCTCAATGCAAAACATAACAGGTTTTGAGCTATTCCCTATTTAAAAGCTAGAAACCAAAGATTCAGTGGCCATATCACACTGCCTAACCACACTAACCTTATCCAGGCACACTATCAGTCTCTGTGAGGTCATGGTAGAGGCAAAGTAATTTAGAAATAGTTTTAAAAAGTCTGGTGCTTTTTTATATTTATGCGGGAATAAGTGCTCAATAGCACATGTGCACTATATATCTGGTGATCAGGCCTGGTGGCAAAGCAGCTGCTTCCATTAAGCTCACAATGTGAAGGGGTCTTTTTGCACACACACACCATGGCCCATATTTATACTTTTTTAGCGCCGCATTTGCGTAATTTTTTTACGCAAAAGTGGCGCAAACTTACAAAATACAACTGGCCCATATTTATACTTTTTGACGCAAAACTGCGCCGGCGCAGTTTTGTGTAAAAAATATGACCGCCAGCTAACGCCATTTCTGTGCGCCGTGCGGGCGTCAAATTTATACTTTGACACCAGGCGGCGTAAACCACGGGTGTAAGTCATTTTTTTTTACGCACACCGCAGCATCAAGTCGTAAAGCAATACGACGTTAAAGTGGCAGAAATGACTGTGGGGCGATTGACAACACTGCACACCGGATATGTGGTGTTTTTTGATGCAATAGCATCAAAATTCCCCGCGAACACAGCCATTTCAGCATAGGAGAGCCAAAATGGATCCCAGATGCCTCTACAGACCCCAGGAAGATCACAACAGACCAGGAACCAGTCAGGAGGACCCACACAAGACCCAGGACAGTTTTAAGAAGAAAAGAAAGTGTCGCTTCAGTGCAGAGGAGCAGGAAATTCTGGTGAAAGAGGTGACAGAACACCAGCACCAACTGTTTGTCACCTCAAAGTTGACAATCAGTAGGAGAGAGGCAATATGGCAACAAATTGTTGACAAGATTAACAGTGTGGGAGAAGTACGCAGAACTGTCAAGTGCAAGAAACGCTGGCATGACTGCAAGCGCAGGACCAAGGAAAAGATGGCCAGGAACAGGAAGGCAGCACTGCAGACTGGAGGTGGGAGTCCAGCACACCAGGAGCCCCTGGACCACATGGAGGAGATGGTTGCAGCCGTCATCCCTGAGGAGATCGTCACAGGGATTCAAGGACAGGACAGCGCAGACTACCAGGAGGCAACACACTTGCAGGGTAATTTGCAGGGGGAATTAAAATGCACTAATGACAACTGTAAGCGGGGGGATACGGACCACAAAATGAATGGAAGTCATCGTATACATGGAGTGGCATGGGTAAAGGGGTATTGCATGGGGGCATGGCCTGCACAGAGAGAAGCTGGGGCACACCATTACACTACACCAACAACAGTCCCATGGAGGCATGCTGACATGCCAACGATGGAGCAAAGGTAAAGCCAAGCCAGGAGGGAAGGGCACAACGTCAAACTGACATCCCGTCACACGTCAGCCACTATACCCCCTACATTGACTAGGGCCCAATTAACAACCTCTAGCCATACCGACAACTGGAATGTAACAGTGACAACAGTTGCCACTACCACCTCCGCTCTGTGTGCTGGTCAAGTAGCCATTGGCAGTAACGTCCCCATGGATCATACACACCCAAATTAGAGGGTTGAGGATGACAACTTCAACAATCCCCTGAAACAAGACAAAGGCTCCAGTCCTGTCAAATGTGAATGCCCATAGTTGTCGCAAACATCAGCCAGTGTCATCAACATTAGGAGCTACACAGCACTAAGGACACACCCATGCTGCATATGCCAGGGTCCATCCTGTGCCTGGGTCACAGTGCAACATCCCAAATGTCATACTGTTCAGACAACAGCATTGACAGGGAGGACACATGTAACTGGTCACTGACATACACCTGCACAGTCAGAGGAGGAAATAGGACACTGCTACGTCTATCAGGGCAATCCAATCTCCACACATTCCCCAACAACAGCTGTATACATTACCAATGCTAACATCCATATCGTGCCATAACAGTGCTATGCATAGGATACGCTACATGTCAACTACGTATAAGTGGATGTGAAAGGTCAGAGACTGGGGCAGGTTCAGATTGTTAAGTGTGCTGCTAGTGCCATCAGAGCACCCACAGCCAGTGAAAGGCCTCACCATGAGAATGGAGGTAGACGGAGGCTTGAGTAGGACAAGAAGGTGGCAATTCACTATTTGGCATAAAACAACACTAGAGGAGATGATGCCGACAAGTCTAATAACTTAATACAATACCAGTGAAATGCAGGTGAGCCATAGGCCTGGAAGAATGCCCATCTGAAAGACTGGAGCAATGAACAGGAAACAAGATCGCAATGTGAATTCATCACAAGGCAGGCATGTCACATCACCAATGCCACATCACAGACACACTAATTGTACCCTATTTCATTGCAGAGGATGGTGGATCTCCTGCGGATATGCCTGTCCAGGAATACCCTGATGACATGGATGACGAGCTGACAAACATCACCCAGCAGACCATCCAAGATGCCCTTGGAACCCTCCAGACCCCACCTTCAGTCACAAGGAGGAGCTCAGAACAAGCAGCCCTCACAGAGGACCCACCCACCACCCCAATTGTAAAACCTGCCAGCTCCAATACAGCTGAGGACTCAGATGACACAGGCACCAGTTTTGAGAGAACTGTAGTCGGAGTACAGCGGGAGCTGGCAAATGAGGTGCGGTGGGGATGCAAACTATGGCAGCCAGCCTAGAGGGGGTGCGTTTGTGCATGATGTCATCTGCAGATCAGGCAGCAGCTATGCAAGGGCAAACAACTATCTTGCAGGAAGTAGAAAAAAGGCTGAAGGAAATCAGCACAGCTGTAATACAGTTGACTCAACACCTACAACAGCAATCCTGTCAACGCATGCACGAATGCAACATTGAACCCCTCAGGGCCGACCTGGCTGCCTACCATCGTGATGTGGCTGCTACTCTTAAGAATCAGCAGATCCTCCTTGCAGCAGTACTGCCCTTAAGACCTTCACAGGTAGCAGCGACCGGGATGTCTGACTCCCCGTCTTCTAACACTGAGGTGTGTTTTGCCTCTTCACAACCACCACCACCAAGAACAGACAAGGCAACACACACATCAGAAGAAGAAGACATGGAACAGATCACCTTCACACGGAAAAGTACCCGGAAGCAGTAGCCCCTGCCACATGGCCAACTATTACCAAGGTCCAGCGCTTTGTAACATGCCAGTCTTACAACAACTGTACTCAATGACTGTTCTGAAAACCACTGTTAATCTAGTCATCCTGCCCAGTGATTGTCTCTCACTTACTCGTTGGCAAATCCTGTCCCTCTGCACTGTCTGACACATCAACCCAGCATGGCAAAAGCATTTTGCTTTACCTCTTGTGTAGGATCACAATGGAAGATGTCACTATAATGGACTCACAATCATGGACAATGTACATATTGCAGTACAGCACTTTTCAATAAATAGCACTTACACAACAAATTTGTCTCTGTGTAATGTGACACATCAACTGTGCAGTAGATAACTGAAATGTGTCTCCTATCAAATTACATAGCTTGTCAATACAGCTGTCCTGAAATTATGCAGTCAGATAACTTTGTACAGTGGCCTGGATTGTATCATACTCTGCCCTTCCTGAGGGTAATATTTGATGAAGAGAGAAAATATACACCATCATGCTGTGTTGGACAGAATAATGCTCCCTCAACGGATACCTAAGTCATCAAATAGTGGAAGCTAAATGTTGTCACCATGCAATACTAACACATATTACAGTGCCCACAAATCTAAGCAAACACTCCAAAAAATGCATAAATGAAGGTGTCTGAGTTTCCATCCAAATAAGTAATCATGCTGAACAGTGTCACAAATGATGTCTGTGAGTCATGAAGACAATACTACAAGAGTGCTTACGACCACTCACCTTACAAGGGTTCCCTTGAACATCACACTGCAGTCAGACCTAAAACAGTTCCCCCAATACCAAATCTGGAAGCACTGTTTGTGACTTTGAAAACATACTTATTGAAAAAAACACATTGGGATCCATATTAACTGTGATTGGTGGTTGCAATGAATGGTGGTAGCTGAAATCTTACAGCTCAGTTGGGATTTGTTCGTAGCATAGGATGCAAATGTAATTGAACAAAATTCATGTACACATATGCCAATGCCCTGATCAACAAGCATTTAACACATACTGTAAAGGGTTCACAATATATTTATTAAACGGTAATAACAGAAGAGGAAAATCGGGGAAAAGTCTTACCTACCCTAATCTACCCTAACTACTCATTACCCACAACTGTCCCTAATTAACCTCAGCTAAACTTACTTATCACATGTAACAAAACGTTCTAAACATCAACCTCCCACCCCCCTTATGAGACGGGACACATAGAGGACAACAGATACTAACCTAAACACATACTATCCTATACAAATCAAATATATATTTTGTTGTATTTTTTTATATATTTTCGTTTTCTTTGCAAACACACAGGAACCCCAACATAGTCCCCCACCCACCCACCCACACACTCAAAAAGAAAAAATAGAAATAATCAGGACCCCCTACCCACTAACACTAACTAAACTAACAGCCTAAACTAACCTAACACTAAGCCCCCTAAGCCCACTAAGTATAAGACCAAGGAAAGAGGAGGGAGGGGAGGGAGGGAATCATGTCCATTTGAAAAGTCTAGGGGTTGGCCCTCCGGAGGGTCCGCTTTATGGACTGCACACGCCTGTTCATATGGCGAACATCCCGCTGCAGGTGACTAATTTTCCGTAGGACACGGTCCATTTTGCATTCCATTTCCTGAGAAGCTGCAGGGTCAACTGTAGCAGCTGGGGCGGTCTGGGTAGCAGCTGAGGACGTGTGTGGGCGTGAAGAGTGTATGCCTGTAGGCTGCCCTGAAGGTGTTCCACTGCTAGGGCCTGGAGCAACTGCAGACGTTGTTGGGACAACAGTCCCAGTTGTGGGTGGTGCCACCTGGGTGGATGTAGTGGTTGTGCTGGTGGTGACGGTGGTGGGCAAAGTAGGGCCACCCTGTGGGAAAGCCCTCCATGCTCCGGAGGCCCGTTCGTTCCGGTATCTTCGGGCCATCCGTCTGAACCCCGACTTTACCAGCAGGATATGCTGGTAACGCATTGCCTGCCTCTGGAACTCACGGACCTGGATGGGTGTCATGTTCGCAGCTGTGAAGACAAAGGCAAAAATTTACATTAGGAACTGTATTGTGTGAAATGGCACAAGAAGTAAATCAGACAGTACATCTACTGTACTTGTAACAGCGCCTATCATCATGCAGATCATTGAATGTCCCTCAGGAAGTACATGGCAGGCCAGCCTACAAAGGTCATATCAAACATAGCACATCCAAACCCTACAATGTGGGTAACAACTGGCATTAATTTGGCATCAGAGTTCTGACAGTTGTCAACTAACAAATATGCAGCACATCCTGCGCCAATGCCAGGGCTACAAATGTCACTGTACGGGATGGAAATCTAGGGCCACATGATCTGCAGGTTGTAAATGGACTTGCTAGTATCGTACTCATGTGCTATACCTGAGTGTGTATACTAGGTTCCGACCAAACATTCACTGATTGACATGTCTGTGTAACATACTTGTATCATCAGTCCTAGGTACACTATTCACAAACCCATGCCTGTGTTTGAGGGTGGGGGGAGGATAAACAACTAACAATTTCAAACAACATGGACACCCAGGAAGCTATAGAAAGCTGGACATGTGTATGGCTCTACACACACACCACAAGTAAGGTTTATCAACAAATAGGAGGCAGCAAACCCTTGACCAATCCCAGCACCACACATGTCTGGAAATGCAGACCTTTGTCCACATCAAATACTTCCAGTAAGGCATGACTTACAACAGACACAGAGTTGCAAGAACACCCATGGTCATGATTTGCATGAACACCTAGGCCATTGCACTCAAGTGCCACATACTTGTAGCCCTACATGTGGAGCTACATGCTGCTAGGAAGTTCACCCTACAGTTTCATAAGTACTTTGGTGAATAGGGAAGCAGAAGTCTGTGGGTAAGCATTTTGCAGCCCCATTCTGGGAGACTGTGGATCTAACAGGCAGACTAAATCTGAGATTAGTTCCAGTGCGACTCTTGTTGATACAAGTGTTATCCACATGACTCACCCCAGTTCACATTGCGGGGCCTACAGGAATGACCTAGAATCCCTAAATAAGACAATAGGATAAGCATTGGCAAACTCCAAAATGCTTAGAAAATTCAATCCCACTCATGGAACAAGACAAATGATGGGCCAGCGCATCATACCTTGCTATGTGTTCAACACACAGGAGTCCATCACACATCACCAGCAAACACAACACATAACAGACATATCAGCACTTACTGGAGTTGTCGGGGTCCTGAAATGAAGCCACCTCGCCCACAGTGTAGGGTGCCAGTCCACCTGTAAGGCATGGAAGGAAGAAATGTGCTCAAAATCTGTGCACTGACCAACAATTCCAAAGACATTAACTATGTGTAAGATGACATAAGTAAGTAAATCCACTCAGACATGATGATACTGCATCCGATATAGCACGGCTAACATGTACATAGCATGGGTCTCCTGTGACAATTACACACATATCGACACACATGCAGTGGCCCTAACTATCATGTGGTGGCAAACATGCCCCGTCATTAGTGAGCAGACAGAATAATGGCCTGTATTCGTCTCATCATGTGCATCCAAGAGAGATATCCAAAGCCTGGTTACTTGAGGACTGCATTACCAGTCAAACAGCCTATGTGGCCATGACACATTTATGACACATAGGTACAATGTACAGAGGGGCAGGGACTTTTGTAAGCCCTCATGTTGTTACAGTTTCTTCATTTGATGTGGCCCAGCTATGGTAATTTGCACCAACTATAGAGATATGAACCCATGTGCATACCTTTGGCCTGCCATCCCTAAACGAAAGGTGGAACACCAAACACCAAATACCAGTGTAGGATGTTAGCTGAGGGCACCTTACATCTTTTCTCTATGTTTCAAAATCCAGATCTGATATGTGTCCAAAATTATGAAGGACCACAATAATCCCTAACATTCATAGAACTTCCAAAAACGCTTTCCTTACACACTCACCAGACACACATAAGACATATATATGGACCACATTGCTATCATCAATTGACATGAAGCCACCACTCAATTTCTGCATCATGTAGTGTTTAGAAAGTCAGTCTACCTATTGCGTCAACAAAGGTTGCCAATATTTTAGAAAATCTATACTTCACTTCCAAATGTGACCTATATAGACATGATTGGTTCCTAATTTGTGTTGCTGTCTGACACAAAGGCGGCACCAAATTACATTAAGCAAAAGTATTCTGTAAGTTTGCAGAGCATGTGCTTCCTGGCAGCTAGCAATTGTGGTCCTTCACATAGTCCATCAATGACCTGTATGTTTCCGAAGCATTCCACACAGTCAGAAATTTAGCTGGCAGATATTGTAAAAATCATCTGATGTCACTACACAGCTTTTAATTGTGCACACTTACATGATTTGAACTCACCAACAGGGCCACCAATCACTATTCCCAGGTGGTTCATCAGATCTTGCTCCCTGGTGATGAGGTCAGCCCAGCGGTGCTTTAGCTGGTGGTCATTCCTCTGGCTCCCATACACGTACTGCAAGTGATGCAGGACCTTTCCCCACCGGATTCGTCGCGCCTCGGTGTGATACCCCTGTATCACCCTGCCCCCTGCCTCGATCATCAGTGGGAGGAAATGGCACACCAGCCATATAAACCCCCCAAGCTCCTCCTCACCCATCCTGCCAAGACGTGGCCTACCCAACATCTTAACACCGAAAAGGGGAATAGGCGATAAAGAAGGACAAAGGAGAAAAGGGGGAAAGTAGAAGTACAAAAAAGTAAACTTAACAACTAAAAGAGCCCAACTATCCCCAAACTAGCACTACCCACATCAGACTCCCACAAACAACAAATACAATACAATACTGGACAATTGTACACAAAACACACTCAGACAGTATACAACAACAATATTTATTTCACAAACTAACAAATAATGGAGCACACAGGAGACAAAAGCACAATTTCACTGGACAACACTCAGAACACAGCCACACAGTCTAGAAGAATCACAGACTGCAAAGTGAAAGTGAAAGTACACCCACTGTACATAATCTGTAAACAGGATATCCTATTACATCACTTCCTGCATAAAATGGCCGCTGTTTTAATCATTATGCATCATATATTTTCATGCATAAAGTATGTGCGTCATTTTTTTCGACGCCCAGGAGTAAAAATTAGGCCGCATCCATATATTTGTAAATAGTCTTAACACTTAACCAATTTTATGGGCATTATGCGTAGTTTTTCAGGCATAAGCGTCATTTTTTTACATTTGTGCGTCATTGTTTTACACGTATGCGTCAAAATTTCAGGGCTGAACTGGCTTTGGGTATTTTTTCCATTTTATTGTAATGTTACATTTGGGACACAACTGAGATAGGCTGATTGCACCCACTTTGGTGTTGATGGTGTATGTTCACATATGAGACATCATACTGCTGTGGACCATGACCCGCTACCCCCTTAACAGGATTTTCACGCTTGGCTGACTCACTAGATGGCCATATGTGTGGCCTACATATATGTATTGCACAATTTGGGCATGTTTGGCATCAGGAGAGGATAGCAAGGTGACGCACATGAGTACAATACCTCAATGCCTATGGCTCAATGTGTGTGCAGTGGCTACTAATGTATTAGTCGACCCAGTGTGTGTGCATCACAAGATGCATTATTGCAAATATGCTTATATGAATGTGAAGTCAATGTGTCCAAACCATAGATGCAAGTCATTGTGGAAATGAGAGAGGACATGTGTTAGTCATACATGTAGCAGCATCTGTTGTGTGCATTTCCAAGATTTTGGGTAACGTAGACACCACAAATGACAATGCATGCACTGGATAGATGGCAGATGCTTGTTCATGTCAATGGTCCACAAGTTGGCCATCCCATGTCCTAGATTTTTGGTAACTGCTTCCTAGGCACTTGTTAGTGAACCCACAGTGAGTCAGGCACATGCATAGACGAAGTGGGTACCATGTCATTGGCCCAGACAGCCAAAGGTGAACCACAAATGTAATATGACGCCACAGTTGTGGTCATATGACTGAGCCACAACTATCCAGTGGCAGTGGTGGACCAGCAGACGAGGCAGCACGTGTCCACATATTTCCGGTGATCAATTGCACAGAGGTGTCTTGTTCATGTGTGTGGTCCAATGTTGATCCTGTATATTTTTAGGGGTGTATGTTGTCACAGTTACGTCCAGGTCTCATCATTAGTCAGTGGCAGCTATTCCTGTATCTACTGAGTAACCTTCGGAGATCAATGTGAGTAAAGTGGATGAGGACATGAGAACCTACATGGGGATGGTCCCACTGTGTCACTGAAGACGTGTAATGAGACTGTCAACAGGGCAACCTTGGTGTGCTGAGTGAGATAATGTCTCAGGTGTCATGTTCCGGCAGATGTCATTACAACATTTGTACACAGGTTGGCCTGTGAAGTTCCCACTGCATCTGGGAACATCATAGCCTCTGTGTTGATTAATGTAGCAGCTATTCAGCATGCACAGGCCATCAATATGTTGTGAGCAATGTGATTCAGCATGTGAACTGTCAGGGTCCTAATATGTGTGGACTTTTCATGCACATTATCAGAGGTAGCTGGTTCTGCTGAAGGCACCATACCCAATCCCTGCAGATGGCCCTGGTACACCATCACACTTTGTCGTTCATGCATACATGAGACCCAGACAAGGGATGGGCCATGATTTTGGTATTCAAAGACAATTTTACTAATATGGTACAATTAAAAAGCAGATGATGCTATACAATGTATTTGGGTATGCATTGATGAAGCACATGACAAAATACCCTCTGAGGAATGAGAGGTTTGCTAACGCAAGTGTGGTACATATGTAGCCACAAGGAATCTTTAGGGGGGTAACACACAGACAGGTGCCAGTCAGGCTGACAGGATGCAGGGTCAATCTGAATCCAGCAATTTCACAAGGTACATAATCAGTGGTCTGACTAAGACTGGTCGGAGGAAGAACAAGACTGTTGACATGGAAAACTGTGTATTCCTGTGTTTTTGAAGGTGACACATAAACCCAAGGACTGTGTTACACGGCTTAATTACTAGCAATGCATAACGGTGTATTTGACAAAATGCAAACTTTTATGCTGTTCCAGCCATCAGCAGGGGCAGTGCATGTTCTAATGGGTGGTGTGCATGGAGGTGATAACAGGTGTGTGCTGCATTAGTTTCTCACAAGTCCTGTATGTGAGATTTAAATTCAAATGGCCAACAGTACTTTTCACACTGGAAGCAATCTACAGATGATACCAGGGCTTAGAAACTACAAGCCAGTGTATTAATTGACCTGACGTCCATGCAGTCAGATGTACTATGACAACGGCATAACATAGGAAGGGGTGTAGCACACAGGATTAGTATTGTTTGTCTGTGTGTGTAGAGGAAGGAATATATGGGCACACATATTACCATTCCAGGGACCTCTTCAGACAGGTGGGGTGAGACCAGGAGCATGGGTGTGTCAGGAGTTAGGAAATGGGCTGACATGTACATGGAATGTCATGTGCGCAATGCTTGTCATAGGTGTGGCACTTGTGCTGTCTATGTTCTGCTTATTTGGAACTCTAGTCACAGATAGTCCTTGCAAAGATCGGTGCAGTTGGACTTACTGCTGTCAATGGTCTGGTCATACATTCCTGTTACCAATGCAATAGCACATCAACTGCCTCATGTATGAGGCTTGTTTTTCCCTTATTGACTGATGGTGTCTTAGTTGTGTGCCATATGCTGCAATGAACCATGTATGTGTGAAATAGGTGTGGTCCTCTGCTATTGCCCTTCAAAGGTGAAATGTACAGGATATATGTCATTTACAGTGTGTGTGTATGTGACTGTTGTATGATATACATCACAATTGCTCTTGGATTTTCTGTGTCCTGATCGGTATATCAGCAATGCTCCATGAGGCTACACTCTTATTCAGATACAGATAAAGGTGACCAAAAAATGAACAGCCAGACCATGATATGGTGATTATTATCGGTATTTATTTACATTAGTTAATACAGTGGTGATGGTGATTATTTTAAAAAGAAATTGTTCATGATATGTTGGCGCCTACGCCATCCAGCAGCTGTGTTTTGTTGTTCCCTCTCATGCTGCAGCCCACCATCCTCCTCTTCCTCCTATTCAGGCATGTGTGGTTCTGGTTCCAAGAGGGGAATGTTCCTTCTTATGCAAATGTTGTGCAGGATGGCACATGTTAGAATGATCTTACAGACCATGTCAGGGGAATATAGGAGGCTACCACCAGTGATGTCGAGGCACCTGAATCTCGACTTGAGGATGCCGAAGGTCCTTTCGACTATGCTGCGTGTCCTCCTATGTGCACCATTGTAGGCACGCTCTGCTGCAGTGCTTGGGTTGCCAAATGGCGTCATTATCCATGGCTGGATCCCAAAACCCTGATCAGCTGAAAAATAAAATGAATGTGATCATTTTGATGTAGCTTTCCCCATTGAAATCACCTTGCATGGCAGTAGTTGTCTTGTGTTGTCTGTGACTCTTTTGTATTATAGTGTTCCTTCTTAGGCTTGTAGGATGTACCATCTGCATTGTGTTGTTTCCTTGGCTGAACGAGTGTTTGGCTGCTGACCATTTGTCAGCAGTATGTTTTGGGATTTGCAGTACAGTGTGCACTCCCTAGCATTGTGACTTATGATACAGGTGTCCCTGTGTCTTGACTGGGGTTGAGATGATAGTTCCATACACATATTAATTTTGACAGTGTTATTAACACGTTCACATCAAGTAACCTGGACATCCCATACCTTTAGACTTATGCAATGGATTGATTTGAACATCAGTGAGACGCTTACATTTGGAAAGGTGACAATTAGGCAAACCACTCTAAACGTTGTGATCATTGAAGTTTTACCATTAGACTGTATACTGATTTCAGATGTGTGACAGGTTCAATGCAGACCTATGAAACATGGCTACCCATGTCACGACCTCAGTGTGTTCCTGTTCACATGTTGGTGTCATCATGTGTGTGTTGTGTGTCCTAGGGGGTTGCTGTGCAGTGTGTATATAAGTAGGTTTCTGTACTTACCAACAAGTAGTCCATTGCCATACCATCCATCCTGGAAGTGCTGATTGATGGTAGATTGTTGGAAGATGAATGAGTCATGGACACTCCCAGGATATTTTGCCACAATGTTGGTGATCAATCCTTGGTGATCGACAGTGGCCTGCACATTGATGGAATGTGTGTGCTTCCTGTTGCGGTAGAGTTGTTCTGTTGCAGCAGGTTGAAAAAGGCATACATGTGTGCAATCAATGGCACCAAGGACGTATGGGAAGCCACTAATGAGGTAAAACCCCTGTTTTGTCTCCTGCTTCTTCTGCAGTGTGTTTGGGAAGCAGGGGTGGCTGGATGTGAGTCCACTGATGGCATCCGGTACTTTGGGCAAAAAGGCAGAAAATGATGGCTGTGATATTCCGGCAACCAGGGCACCAGTTGTTTGAAAAGAGCCACTTGCCAGCATGTGAAGTACAGCTAGCAACTTGGTTTCTGTTGGTTTTTTGTTGGGAAGCAAAGTGGGTGCCAGCTGTGGCTCTATGTTTCGCAGCAGCTGCTGAATGGCCTGCCAGTTCAACCTGTACCTCTGGATGATGTCATGTTCCCTAAGGCCATGAAGGGTTGTTTTGGTGTGGAATATCCTTTCCTGCCTTCTGCGCTGCCTTTGGGGTCCCTGCTGGTGTTGTGGAAGCTGCTGTTGTTGTTGCTGGGCTCTGCGTCTGAGTGCACACTAGATGAGAAGCACCTCCATGTCTCCCTTTTGCTGCTCTGCTGCTCTGCTGTTGCTTCTGTGTGATTAAATACAGGTGTGTTTGCCCCATTTTAATGCCTTCCCTGACCCAGGTGTTAATTTTTTACGCAAATCCGGCTGTGCGTCATTTTCCAGCTCCCCTTCCCGGACGTGCGGGATTTTTGCCCGAAAGCATAAATACGACGCACGGCCGTTTAAGTAATTTTTTGGACGGGAACGCCTACCTTGCATATGATTAACACAAGGCGGGTTGCTGCATCCAGAAAATGACGCACATGGCAGGATTTTGACATCCGCGGGCTCGGGTGTCAAAGTTTAAATATGGGGAAAGGCTTGCGTTGAATCTGCGTCAACATTTTTGACGCACATTCAGTGCAGACAGACTATAAATATGCCCCAATTGTATTTTGTAAGTTTGTGCCACTTATGCATTAAAAAGCAGCACAAATGCGGCACTGAAAAAGTATAAATATTGGCTCATGTGTGCAGTCATGAAGGGAAGTTGGAGTAGCTTGTGTGCTAGTGCTCTATACCTGACATCAGTCAGGGGGCCACGCTGCTAGACACTGCAGCGGAGCTGAAGATTTAAGGCTAGAGGCGGTGTCATCATAAGACTTTCTGGAGTCCTGGCCAAGACATATTTTTGGGTCCCCTGTTTGAACAACTTTGAATTCTATCACCCATTTTCTGCAAGCCTCACAATGCCATAAAATATAGAATTGTAAGTTGATGACTGAGATAGAGAAATTAATAAAAGGTTTTATGGAGAGAAAATTCCCTTTGCAAAGTGGGGGCCATGTGCAATTGCCCATTTTACCCAAGCCTTAACGCATCTCTGGCCATAGGCAGAGTCCTGGAGCACAGAGTAAGTGACTGCAAGAATGAAATGGTCCAAGAGGAGGATAATTCATCAGTTCTTTGCGATGGTAATAAGCACAGTTATGATCATGATGTAAATGTTCAATGATCAGTGCGAGTGGTTGGTGGATTGGGCAACCTGACCAGTGGTCACTTAGCAAGATTGATCTAAAGTAAATAAATAAACATCTCCAGTGATTAATGCCACCCACCCAAATATTTGTGGGACCTCATTAAGGAAAGCATATTATCAATGCTCGCAAGCAGAGGAAGACACCCCAACAAAGGAATGATTGCTACAGCCTTGTTTCAATAGTAAGGCTCATCCATTGTTAAATAAGCACAAAGAATGTTGTTGGTAACTGCCTCAATGCACAAAAATAAGGGTGTAAGAAAATGGGTCATTAGTTGTGTGGCCTGCAAAAGTAATGGGTACACATTAGTCCTCCACTGGGAAACAAACACCCCATTGTATCACTTCACTCTCATCGGGTAGCGAAGCAAAGCAGTCCAAGGCCTATTCAAGGGAGATGGTGTGAGCCATCAATCCCCATTCACACTCAATAAATGATTGTTGTTAGACCTGACAGCCTTAGGGTGGTCATCCCCCAACCTTTTGCCTACCTCCCTCCACTTTTCTGACAAAGCTTGTGCTGGTTTTAGGACTCTGCGCACTTTACCACTGCTAACCAGTGTGGAAGTACATATGCTTTCTCCCTTAAACATGGTAACATTGGTTTATCCTCAATCGGCATATTTGATTTACTTATAAGTCCTGAGTAAAGTGCATTACTTGTGCCCAGGGCCTGTAAATTAAATGCTACTAGTGGGCCTGCAGCACTGATTGTACCACCCACATAACTACCACCTTAACCATGTCCCTGGCCTGCCATTACAAGGCTTGTGTGTGCAGTTTCACTGCCACTTCGACTTGGAATTTAAAAGTACTTGCCAAGCCCTAAACTCCCCTTTTTCTAAATATGTCACCCCTAAGGTAGGCCCTAGGTAATCCATAGGAAAGGGTGCTATGTAGGTAAAAGGCCGGACATGTACATATATGTTGTATATGTCCTGGTGGTGGAAAACTCCTAAATTCATTTACCAATACTATGAGGCCTGCTCCTTTCATAGAAAAGCATTAGGACTGCCCTCATAGACTTTTTGAGTGGTAGATTCTGATCCAAAAGGGGTAACCAGGTCATATTTACTGTGGCCAGAATGGTAATAGAAAATCCTGCTTATTGGTGAGGTTGGCTTTTATATTACTATTTTAGAAATGCCACTTTTAGAAAGTGAGCATTTCTCTGCACTTAAAACCATCTGTGCTTAACAGCCTGTCTCCAATCAACGTCTGGTCTGTGCTGGTTGACAACTCCCTGTGCATTTCACTCAGACAACCACGAAACACAGGACACTCAGTCACATCTGCATTCATCTGCACCATGAGTGGGTCTTCATTGGCTGGAAGGGTGGGGGGCCTAACACTTGCATTTCAAAGGCCAGTGACCTGGCCTCACACAAAGGACTGATAACCCCCTATGAGGACCGTGGCAGACAGGACTGGGCTGAAAGGGGAACTTGTGCACTTTTGAAGTTTCCTCCACTTCAAAAGCATCTTTGGGTATAGAAACTGGGTCTCTGACCCCACCAATTCAGACACTTCTGGACCTACAACTGCAATCTATTGTAGGAAATGCCTGGCTACCCAAAGGACTCATCTGGACTGCTTTACTGAGAATGACTGCTGCCCTGCTGTTGCCCTTCTGCACTCCAGGCCTCTGAATTTGCTGAGAAGGACTCTGCCTTCCCCAAAGGCGCTCTCCAAGGGCTTGGATTGAGCGTGTCTCCTGTTTTCTGAAGTCTCAGGGCCATCAGAGGCTTCACCTCTCCAAGAAATTCCTTGTATGTCAAAAATTGATGCAACGCCTGCTGAAATCAACGCAAAGCCTGCATTGTGACTGAGAAATCACCGTACAGCCAACCGGAATGATGCCGCCCCAACTTACCGACTGGAAATTCAAGGCAGCGCCTGCCTTGCAACAGAAAATTAAATGCACAGTCCCTTCTTCCAGCGCGTTGAGGATTTTCAACATATCGTTTTTGGGCATCAAAATATCCTCACATTGCAGTGAGGAACCAAGACTGCATGCCCGTAAAACAACAAAAGGCACTTGCAGCGTGAAAACAAACAATGCATCGTCTGTGCCGTGTCATAAAATTGGACTCATCACCTTATTTTTCCATGCATCTCCTCCTTTGCAGTCCCTGCCTGTCGTTATTTTTGACGCATACCAGGTACTGTGTGTAAAAAAGAGACAACTTTTTAATTCCAAGGACTAAGACTCTTTTAAACCTTTTAAAAGTGGTATTTCAACTTGTGCTTATTGGATCTTTGTTGTTTTGACTGTATTCTAGTCAGATAAATATTATCTATTTTCCTGTGTGGTATATTTTTGTGGTGTTTTCACTGTGTTACTGCATGATTTATTGCACAAATACTTTACACATTGCCTTCTAATATAAGTCTGACTGCTCAGTGCCAAGCTACCAGAGGGTGGGCACACAGTAATTTGGATTGTGTTGTGACTTACCCTGACTAGGATTGTGGTCCCTATTTGGGCAAGGATGTATACCTCTGCCAACTAGAGACCCCATTTCTAACAATTTTCCAGTCTGTGTTTTTTTCTTTTGAAAAAGGTAAACACACACTTATTACACATGCATTACTCATCACTATGCAGCACCTTTAAAAGTTTACATAAGCAGATGGAAATGCTTCCTGATGATGTTGCGTAATCACTCTTGTCACTTCCAAAAGAAACAAGAGGTCTAGTTCAACAATCATATCTCAAAACCATTACTTGTATTAAAACACCATGATGGAAATTTGAAGGAAAGCACTTAACCTTGCCAATCAACATGCCTACTTTGAACCACAATGATTTTCAGTCCAATTACTTTGTTAAAACATTCACAAAGGAAAGGGACTAAGCATGTCTGGATGATGGTGAACTCAGCATAACTTGTAGTACGAATAACGCAATTCAAATATCACATTTATAATTACAATCAGTGTAATTATAACCTTTCACCCCTAAAAGTACTTGCAGCAGACATTGTTAATAACAGTATTTAACATTAAATACTGCACTTTAATCATGGTCCCTAAAGAAGATAACATTCATAATTACAGCAACATGTAATTACCTTTCTTCATCCGGGAGTGTCTATGCACATGAACACCTTCTTTGAACCCCTTCAGACCACAAAGATTGTAGGCATAGTCTTTTCTCCTCGAGAGAGCAGCACTCCCAGGTGTAGAGCAAACGTTTCAGCCTGAAGAGTGCTTGGTAAGCCATTGGAAGCCCTTGTGGGGTTATCATTTTAGGGATTCCATTCAGGAGGAAAGGCTTCATCCTCCTGATTTTGGTGGTGGGGAACCCATCATTTGGAGAACTAGGCAAAAAGGGTTTCAAAATCCATAGGCATCACAGAGTATTATGGGGCAATCCCCACGCTTGGCCTTCCCTATTAGAGCAGAGTGCTGCTTCAGTGTTTTTGTTTGTGGCTTTTAGTTTGATCTGTGTCCTCATGCTATCTGCTGCCTAGGGGTGCCAGGTCCTACCCTAGCGCCCCAGATGCATCCCTTGTTGAAGAGCAGCTCAAGGAGCCCACTCTCTTCTGCTACTGTGGAAGCCGACAGTGACATTCTGGTCTGCCCGCTCCTGCAGACAGAGGTGTAGATGCAGGCTGGCATTCATGTCCCCAAACCCAGGCACAGGGATCAGGGAAGACTGGTCACTCATGGGAGTGTGGCAGCACTCCCCCCCTCTTGCATGGCATAGGGGCCCAGGGATAGGGTTCTGGCCCCCCTCACCAGTGTTGCAGAGTACATCCTACTGTAACGGAGCTTCTCGGGACCCAGCAATAATGTCCTGGGTCCCATTCACGATATTGCGGGTGCAACAGTGCTATCCCACTCTTCCTTACAAGGCACATGGATGAGCCCTGGGGCACTTCCTCATATTGCGGATATGCAATGGCACTCCCTTGCATTTCTTCTCCTCAAAGGGAAAGTACAACAGAGTTCTTCAAATTGTCTCTGCTATGTGGGCCACCTCTGGGACCTGCCCTACCCTGGATGCAAGTCGGAAAGCGGCAGTGGAGCCCCACTCACTTTGTGGCTGGTGTAGGAAAAGGTTGCATACCTTTTCCAATCAGAACCCTTGCCCTGTTGGGTCAATTTAGACAATACTGGCATCATTTTGCTCCAAGGGGAAAATTCTAGCCATCTGGAACATGTTCTTCAGGCCTTCTGGCCTCAACCTTGGTGATCTTTGCAGGGGGCTGGTTTCATTGGCTCCCTACACCAGCCTTTACTTTGTTGACTGTCTGGGTTTTGCTTCCTCCCTCCACAGAAATTCAGGTGGTCATTATAAATATGGCGGGAAACACCGCTGACCGCTGTGGCAACTGTTGACAGAAGACCGCCAGTGGCAGTGAACAGCACACCGCCATATAATGATGCCAAATTTAGCAACCTCCAGCCACCGCCAGGGCCCATGATGGCAGAAAGACTGTACACCCCACCACGCCACCGCCAAGCAGAAAAATCCTCCGCCCACCAAATAATGATGCACAAGTTACCATCCACGCCACGGCCTGCAATGGGACCCACCAGCAAGAAATTCTCACATTGGCAAGTTTGAAACTCACACACCTGACACACATCCACAACCCCATAATACACTCACATACACACCCCAACAATCCTTTGCAACGCCAATTGCATGAATCAGACTGACAACACTACACGCATACACTGTACACAACATAACAAAGGGCACACACACATATACACAAAAGCACCCTCACCAATACAGCCAGAACACCACACCCATAACACACACCATGGCACCCTCTAAGCACCCAGACTTCACAGATGCGGAGTTAAGGACCATGGTGGATGAAATACTCAATGTCGAGCCACAAATCTTTAGGGCACAGGTCCAGCACACACCCATCGGAAGATAGAGTTATGGCAGACGATTGTAAACAAGGTCAACGCAGTGGGAAACCATCCACACAAGGGATGACATTCGCAAGAGATGGAAGGACTTTTGTTGGAAGGTGAGGTCTATGGCATCCAGGCACAACATTGCGGTACAGAAGACTGGGGGAGGACCCCCACCTACACCCCCAACTACACTGACTGGGAGGAGAAGGTACTGGCTATCCTGCACCCGGAGGGCCTCACTGGACTCACTAGGGGACTGGACTCGGTAAGTCATCTACAATTACTTCATATCCACCACACCTGCAATGCATGTACCACTGCACCCCTCCAACTACCACCAGGACCACTACCCCACCCAGGCCACAATGACTACATCCAGTCACCCTGCATGCCCATAAACCCACTAACAGGCCCACATCCCTCCCCCGTGCACAATCACCTAGCCCTGCAAGGATTCACAATGGCACTACTGCACCCACAATGCACCTCCACATCCCAGGCACAATGAAAGGATAATCCCACAAAAGGTCCCTGCATGGCCCGGTAGGGGAATAAACAGAACAAAAAGGGCAGGGCTGTGCAACCTTATCTGTTATTGTACATGTAACATACATGTCCACTCCCCCTTACAGGCACCACCACCCATGCCTCCTAGACGGAAAGGCCAAGGAGTGCCAGCACCCAACACGAAGACAGAGGCCCCACTCAGGAGACTAGAGAGGTATGTATGGACAGTGAGGCATTCCCTGGGTCGTCACACAGTCCTGGACTATCACCCTCCAGCACCCCCACCCAGGATACAACTGACACCTCTACCTCCCAGCCACCACCATCAGCTCTGGCCAAACGAGCCTACACCAGTGTCTCCAGGCCACAGACTGGCGGACCACATGTACTGAGGCCAGTCTCCACTAACTAACATGCAGGATGATGATGGCCCCAGTGCAAGTAGGACTGCCAGACCTGTGCAGGGGACACAGGCATAGGGGGCTAGGTCCAGTGGGAGGGCATCAGTGGCCCACGGGGAGGCAAAAGGATGGATGCTGCAGCCCAGGAGGTGATCTCTGAGTACCTGGTAGCATACCACCATACACAAGACAGGATAGGCCAGATCCTGGCCACCCTGGAGCAGAATCAAAGGCTGCAGATAGCACAACACAAAGAAGCCATGGAGCAAAGGAAACTCTATGCCACCATGGCCACCATTGAAGGGGTGCTGCAGCAGCACAACCCAGGCCAGGCTGAGACCCCACACACCTGGAAGCCCCTAGCACTGCCCAGGACACATACCTTCCCCCTACATCTGCAGCCACACCTGGACCGGTGGCACTGGCAGAGAATACACAGGAGACAGGCACCCCTACCCCTGCAGCCCAGCACAGCCACTCAAACGTGCCCTCAGACCCAGATATGGCACTAGAACACCTGCCAAGACCAAGGCCCCACTAGGAAGCGACTCTGACCTGAACTGTCTCTCAAGTGTGCCACTGTGCTACCATCTTGACCCACCAATAGCAATATACCAACTTGCAAGGGACATATGGGCCAATACCCACTGCCACCAATCGCTGAGCCCATGTACCTGGTATGGACATGCACCATGAACCCACTCCCTATCACTGTACAGCGCACCTATGAAATTGTGACACGCAATAAAACACATTTACACCAATTTGCATGTCCCCGTAATAATGAATATACAATTGTTGGTGTGAATGCATTAGCCAGTCAATTCCATAATCATACCTTTATTGCAGGAATGGTACCCCACGCACAACAGTGTCTGGAGTAACTCAAAATGTACACCAATGGTTGTCTACAAGGCACATGCCACTTCAGTCTTCAGGTAACAGTGTCAATGACTACAGACACCACATCCCCAAACAAATGAGTCAAACAAACATAATGCAGTGCATACAATAGCATCAGTGAACAATACCTCATAGTCACTGGAAGTATAGGTGGATCAGCTGGTTCCTGGAGTGGACATCGTCCCCCTCCTCATCCTCACCATCACTCTCATCCCCTCTCAGAGGTTGCAGGTATTGATGTACAGCACCCTCCTCCTCTAGTAGGGGGATAGCTCTCCTCACAGCCAAGTTGTGCAGCATGCCACCACTATTTTACACACATTTTCAGGGTCAGAGTGCATGGATCCCCCAGAGAGATGGAGGCAAGGAAATCTAGCCTTCAAGAAACCTATAGTGCGCTAAATCACCCTCCTAGTACGTCCATAGGCCTCTCTGCATCTGTCCTGGGATTCCTCACAGGTGTCAGGAGCCGTTGCAAGTTGGAGTAGCAAGAATCACCTGCAAAAGTGGGCAAAAGAGGACTTTAACAAACTGCCATTACTTGCATACAGCCTGTCTGTCAGCTATGTACTGATCCAGTGTCATACACACTCGCCTATGAGCCAACCTCTGTCCCCTTGTAGTTGTTCCATCATGTGTGGCACACTGATGTTCCTCAGGACAATGGAATCATGAACAAAGAGTGCAACTGTGAAAGCCTCTATAAATAAAAAGAAAAATGTCAACAAATCTCACTGTTGGAAAATGGGTTATTGGTAAGGCCAGGTAAGTACCTACACTTAGCAATAGGCCATTAACCTTCACTTAGGTCCAGTCAGGTCTCAGTAAATTAAACCTAGCTCAACCCTTGGTAGCTCGGCAACGAGCAACAAGGCTTAACTTAGGAGACAGTGGGGGTCATTCTGACTCCCGCCGGGCGCGGTCACCGCGCGCCCGGTGGGAGCCGTCAAAATACCGTACCGCGGTCGGAAGGCGGGTATTTTGAGTTTTCCCCTGGGCTGGCGGGCGGCCTTCAAAAGGCCGCCCGCCAGCCCAGGGGAAAACGACCTTCCCACCATGAAGCCGGCTCGTAATCGAGCCGGCGGAGTGGGAAGGTGCGACGGGTGCTACTGCACCCGTCGCGTATTTCACTGTCTGCTATGCAGACAGTGAAATACAAGCGGGCCCTCTTACGGGGGCCCCTGCAGTGCCGATGCCATTGGCATGGGCACTGCAGGGGCCCCCAGGGGCCCCGCGACACCCCCTACCGCCATCCTGTTCCTGGCGGGCGAACCGCCAGGAACAGGATGGCGGTAGGGGGTGTCAGAATCCCCAAGGCGGCGCAGCATGCTGCGCCGCCTTGGAGGATTCTGACGGGCAGCGGAAAACCGGCGGGAGACCGCCGGTTTTCCTGCACTGACCGCGGCCAAAGCGCTGCGGTCAGAATGCCCTGCGGGGCACCGCCGGTCTGTCGGCGGTGCTTCCGCCGACCCTGGCCCCGGCGGTCTGAGACCGCCGGGGTCAGAATGACCCCCAGTGTGTAAAGCATTCAAATATCACAAAACTGTAACTAAATAAAACACAGGAAACAGTTTAAAAATCCAAAACCAATTTAGAACAATAGATTATATTTTTATCTTTAAAATGACACAAAAACTAATAAAATCGGATAAGGGGAACCGAAGATATACATTTTTTAAAAATCATTGTTTTCTAGCGCCTAGAAACAAAAAGCGCCTATCTGATCATCTGGTCGCACCTCGACCGAGGCATAGTCAAAGTTTAAGGCCTACCGCGATGGAGCCTGGCTCGGCTACAGCCTGCGGGAGGCCTCGGTCAAAAGTTTACCTTCGGTGTTTTTCTGAAGATTTTCTTCAGCGGGACGAACCTGCCAGTCCAATCCGACCTCCTGGAACTCTTCTCCCGATGCGCGTCGTGGGAGCCCTCGGTGGAGATTTTTTCCTTCGGACTTAGTTGTTTTTTCGAGGTGAAAATCCTTCGACCGGGGCAAACCTGGATCTTGATCTGACGTCCTTGGAGCCCTCCTCGGATACGCTGGCTGGGAGATCCCAGTCAACTTCCTACATTCGGATTTAGGGGGTCATTCAGACCTTGGCGGACGGCGGAGGCCGTCCGCCAAGGTACCGCCGACAAATGACCGCGCCGCGGTCAAAAGACCTCGGCGGCCATTTAAACATTTCCGCTGGGCCGGCGGGCGCTCTCCAAAAGAGCGCCCGCCGGCCCAGCAGAAATGCCCCTGCAACGTGGACGCCGGCTCAGAATTGAGCCAGCGTAGTTGTAGGGGTGCGACGGGTGCAGTTGCACCCGTCGCGTATTTCAGTGTCTGCAAAGCAGACACTGAAATACTTTGTGGGGCCCTCTTACGGGGGCCCCTGCAGTGCCCATGCCACTGGCATGGGCACTGCAGGGGCACCCAGGGGCCCCGCGGCACCCCCTACCGCCATCCTGTTCATGGCGGGTTTCCCGCCATGAACAGGATGGCGGTAGGGGGTGTCTGAATCCCCATGGCGGCGGAGCGCGCTCCGCCGCCATGGAGGATTCAATGGGGCAGCGGCAAACCGGCGGGAGACCGCCGGTTTACCCTTTCTGACCGCGGCTGAACCGCCGCGGTCAGAATGCCCTTGGGAGCACCGCCAGCCTGTTGGCGGTGCTCCCGTGGTCGGTGACCCTGGCGGTCACCGGCCGCCAGGGTCAGAATGACCCCCTTAGTCTCTTTTTTGGAGATTTTGTTCACCAGGACAAACCTGCAAATCAGGCCGGATCGCGGTTGAGGCAAGCCAGCTAGAGGGTCGGTCCCTCTATGGAACTTTTTTTTCAAAAGTTCTCCAAACTTCTGGATCTTCTTCCAGATGTTCCTTTAAGGTTCTTTTAGGTCCACACCTCACCCCAAGGTTCCAGAAGCTCTAAGATGATCCTTGGGGGTGTGGACTACAACACCCAGAATGCACCTGGCACAAACTCCTTTTTAGCCACTGGACAGTGGTCAGCTGGTTGGTTTCTTCAGGAGTTGGTGCAGGGGACTCCCGTTAGCAAAACACTGGCCATTCACTACAATGAGGGAAAAACGAATTTGGCTGTTTTTACCTCACCAGGGTGTATAAAACTATTTTTATAGGGGCCCTGCTTATAGTTACATGGCACCCAGCCCTAGGGGCACATAGGGCACACCTTAGGGGTGACTTATATGTAAAAATAAGGTAGTTTAAGACTTTGGAACTACTTTTAATTCCAAAGCCGAATTTGCATATAACGTTAATAATTTAAAAGCAGCCAGCAAGGCAGGCCTGCCTTTAAAATGACACTGGGCACCTCAGCGGAGCACCAATGGGTGCACTACCTATGCTGGGGTCCCTAAACCTCCATGCCCTACCATATACTAGGGACTTATAGGTAGGTTGACTTAGCCAATTATAATTAGCCTAGTTTGCATACTGATTTTACACAGAGCACAGGCCCTGGGACTGGTTAGTAGTACCCAGGGCACCATCAGAGTCAGGAAAACACCGGCAAAAAGTTGAAAATTGGGGCAAAAAGTTAGGGGGCCTCTGCAATCAGCCCTGTTCTCTCACACTCACGATAATCACAGACTAGCAGTCACATCCTACTGGAAGCAATCTCACACCCTGCACAGATTAATAGACACACTAAAGGGAGCATTCTTACACCAGTCATAAACAGTCTCACATCACTGTTAGCGCTCTCATACCTATCAAAGTAGCAGAAACAGACTACCAAGAGCACTCCAATAGCTTGCATTTAAAAAAAATGTTTTTATTCATTTTATTTCCAAACAAATATATACAACAATTAGCACCTCCATGGATTTGCGAAGCAAGGCAATGATCAGCATCACAACTCCCAGTGATGAAGAACTATCACCAGTGAACAAAAAATAACAAGTGGTATAGTAGTATGGAAAAATACAATCATCAATATCAAAAAATGAAACTGTAAATCAGTCATTTAAACTGCAATTTAATTACATTTTCTCAATTCATTATGTTTTAATCAAACATAAGAATAGCCTTTACACATTATATAACATATTATAAACAGAAATACATATATTAACAAACAAAAAATGATGAAAAAATATTTGTAAAACATGTAGGGGGTCATATGACCTTGGCGGTCCTGCTCCACCATGCCGGCGGTGGTGGCCAGACCGCCCACAGCGTGGCGGTGCAGGGCCGCCAAATTTTGACAATGGAAATGAACTGGCTGTATTGCAGCCAGTTCACCACCTGTACCGCCAGAGTGGTAGGACCGCCTAGGTGAAGGTTGACCACCTTTGACCCGGCGGTCCACCTAACGCAGCCCAGTGTATTTTGTGCATCCTTACAGCCAGGGATTCCGTGGCAGCAGCCACACCATGGAATCCCTGGCAGTAACGATACTGGCGGCAGGAATACTCATTCTTGTCGCCATTGCAGGACACCCCAACCCCCCCCTTCATGTAGGACCCTCCCCCATCCCCAAAACCATCTGAAGCCCTCCTCCCCCCAAGCAGCACCACCCCCACCCTATCCTCATTCCAAACCACCCACCCCCCTGATCCCCATTCCAAACTACCCCACCTGGATCCCCATTCCAAACCCCTCCACCCCGATACCCTACTACTGTCGTAATAGGCGTGGCGGTGTTGTGTTGACGTGACTGTGCTAGCGGAGCAACTTGCACTGCACCGCCAACCGCCAGTATGGCTGGTGGTGGCTCTCCACCCAATTTATGGTGGAGAGCTGCCAGCAGTCATAATATGGCAGTCTGATGACGGCAATCACTGGGAGTCTTGTGGTTGGCGGGGCTTTGGCAGGGCTTTGGCAGTCTACGTTGTAGACTGCCGAAGTCATAATGAGGGCCATAGTTCTTCGATCATCTCCTCATTTCGCTAGGGTCCTGTAACTAGGTACATGGCCGTTCTTAGTTGGTGGAGTGGTTTTTCTGGTTAATTCTGATAATGAACGAGACTCCTCTATGCTAACTAGTTACGCAGTTTTATTTTTGATATCGATGATTGTATTTTTCCCTACTATTATACCACTTGTTATTTTTTTGCTTGAATTTACTCAGGTATAGTGGGGTTAATAGGGTAGACCTTTTTCTTGTTCTATCACTGGTGAAGAAGCATGTAAAACAAAAGCCAAAAACCATGAGTAAGCTCATGAAACAGTGTAAGTAGGCAATCGAAATACAATAATAAAGTCCAACCAACAGGGGAGGAGTCCAGAACTTGGGGCTGAAAGGAAGCAATTTGGGACCAGTGGCAGATGTGCCTGTGCAATGAGGCAGCATCAGAATGCATCCAAGTGAGTGTCAGCATTGGAGATAATAGCACCTTGAGTGGGCAGGGTGTTGGGCCTATTCACAGAGGTAGTAAGGGAGTGGAGTGGAATATTGTGGGGTTAGAAGGGAGAGGGTGAGGGTTGAGGAGGTAGAGTGAGGAGAGAAGTCTAACGTAGAGGCAGGCAGGCATTGCTGGGGAGCCGATTGATACAGGTCTATTTAATGGTGGAAGGTCATCATTATATGTGAGCTGTAGGAATTGAGTAAGAATAGTACCCCATTATTGAGAGACAGAGTGCTTACAAAGGTTACAGACCTCTTCTTAACAAATGGCACTCTCTTAGCTCTCATACACTAGAAGTCACACTCTTCTGATATTATTCACCACCCCACCCCATAAATCAGAATGATGACCTCACACTACTGGAGTCCTGCAGCACACAGAGAATTAATCAAATCACTGAAATTCAAATACTATATAAAACACCATCAATGAAGCAGCTAGTAGAAGCAGAATGCCATTCAGGACACGCAAGCACCAGAATACCCCCTGCTTACCCCTCCTGTGCTACAGTCCACACAAAATGCAATCCCATCAACCTCTGGTTGAGTGAAAAAAAGAACTCCTACAGTATATCAACAATTTTACATTTCCCTGCTGCTAAACATTCTGAAATAATTGTAATTCAAATCTTTGTATTCCCCCACATATCATCAAAAACCCAATTCTCTCAAAGCCACTTCTCACAAAGATAACTTACCATTCATCGAAGTCTAGTCCAGAGAAACTCTCCCACCCCATACTCACCATTGTCAAATCTTCCAGAGCCCAATATATGTTGTCAGTAGCTGTCCTGAAAGTCCAGATCCTCACACTCTAGAAGAAACCAACACTAGACATTAATGATCTCACCAACTAGTGCTTTATCACTCCCTTACTCTTCCTGGATGAGGAAATTAAAAAATCATTCTGTGCACAACCATGATCCTATTAATGCTAACCATCTCTTACAAGGCTACCAATCTGCTTTCAAAAAGCACTTCAGGATTCAGAAAAGACCCTCACACATTGTATAGGCAATGCCCTCTTGACTACAGATAGAGATGCCACTTGCCTTTTGATATTTATGTACCTCTTAGTCGAGGTTTGCCACAGTCAACCATCACACCCTCATTTACCCTCTGCTGTTTTGAATGGGATTCACTGGTAATGTCCTTTATTGTTTTTCCTTCAATCTGTCTAACCAACATTAATTTCATCTCATGGGCACCTCAAGATTCCAGAAGCTGATAATTCCCTTCAGAGGTCTCCAAGTCCATACAGGTCAATATTGACCAATTTCATCTTCACCCCCTACGATGAGCCACTTGGAGTTCTGCTAAAATAGAATTAGTAGAACAACACAACGTTGCTTTAAATGTCTCCTCCCTTTAGTGCATCGTACACACCATAGCATGCATTATCCAGTGCCTAAAGAAATAGGACTAATTTCCCCTTTCTGATGGAACTCCACTAAACCTTCTTGCCGGCCCACACCATTTAGCAAACCAGATGCATCAACTACAACCACATTACAAAGAGCAGCCTCAGATTTTTGGCTGACAAGATCTAATGACTTTTAGCACATCTATAGAAAGAACATCATCAGATTTGAGATAAATAACTCTACAATTTTCAAAAACGTCAGTCGGTCTTCTCCATGTATGCACCCAGATTCACTATGATCTCTTGAGCCCTGCTCTATCTTTTTAACAATATAACAAAAGGTTCTAGTAACAATCAATTTCTTCTCTCATAGTAAAGCTCCCACTACAATCCTTTTTTAATGTATCTTTGTCTTTGTCCCTGGACAAGGCTCCACTGCCTTTCAGCTAAGTTTGGGGGTACTCAGAGCAAAAAAGCAAAATGTTTGAAAACATCTGCTCTAAGAGAAGGATGTACTCAGGATGGGAGGTGCAAGCACATGGTTTTCCTCAGTGGTTCTTCAATCAGTTCAGCTATTGCTGATCACACTGTACTAGTCAATGAATGTAATTGTAGCATTACAGTTTTTTTCCCCGGAAGTGCTAAGCTGTGTGTGTGTGCGGGTGGTCGCGCTTTGACACTTGTAAGGTTGAGGTTTGTAGGCTGTTTAATGGGAATAATAATCGGCAGAAAGTGCTCTCTCTCACTGGTCCTTCAAGCCCTACTTCACTGCTTTCTTTCTCTCTCTGACTTGGTCCATGTTGTAGCTACTGTAGACAGATGCTGTGTGTCTGATTGGCTATCACCTCACGTTCAATGGATCAGGAACGGTTCTTTCAATCCACCTACCTTGAATCATGTCAGTTTATGCAGATTATCCTGTGGCCTGGAAAAACACTGGAACAAAGATGTGTTGTCACAGACATGGGACTGTAAACATCTTTCATACAGGAGATAGGCTGCTTCCTATTGCATCCTATATACTGCACCACCGTAAAAGTATAAGCCTGGCAATAGATTCTGATTGGGTTGCTGTTGTCTGAGCCTGATGCATATATCCAATTATCCTGATAGGATGTCTGTGATCACCAATGAAATTAGAGGTACTGTGAACCTTTTGGAAAGCTGGATTCCATGGTTATGAACAACAGGGACTGTAAGGTACATATGATAGTGGGTGGTTCTATTCCAAAAGCTTGAGCTCAAGTTTGAATTTGTTGGGCAATTTAGCTTGGGCTCAAATATCATAATAACCTCATCTAAAAGGGTCCTGTGATACGCCTAAGGGATTCAATGTTTGCCTTGAAGGAACTCTGATTGCCAGTACAGTGAGAAGAATTGAGCCAAGATTGTTGCAGTCTTCTGAAAAATAAAAATTCAGGGAATGTCACCCTTGATTGATGAAAAGATCTGCTGTTTCAGGGACCAGAAGAAGCAAGAGGTGGGCTGTTGTGATAAGAATGTGCCATATACAAGCATAGAAATAAAGTTTAAGTGCTCCAAATGTGGCTCTGAATAACGTTGATCACAAAGTTTGGCAAGGATGAAGACCAGTTAGTGTTGTCTGGAACTAACCAAGATTACCAACATCAAGTGTAGGGCTCTTTATTAGATCTCTGTGAGAGAGGATTGAATCTAGGTTACCATCTACAGCCAGGTGACAATGAGGAATGGATCAAGCAACTTATAGTGTGGAAGGTATAATAAACACAGCCTGCCAATAAAACTCTTTCACAGCCTGTGTTTTATAGCAACCAGAGTGGGGTTCCAGGAGCATTGTAGCATGCCTCCTATGGTCTCCCCTTAGCAACCACACAACTGACTGCCCAGCAATGGTTTTGGGCCTGATTTAGATATTGGCTGACTGGTTACTTTGTCTCAACAGTGAAATACATTCTATCCGCCGAAATCTAAATCCCATATGACACTGTTGTGACGGAGTAACCAGTCCGCCAATATCTAAATATGACATTCATCATTTGCTGCCAGTGCCCTATTCTCACCCACTTTCCTTGTGTTATTATAAGCAGGCTGTTCACTGCCATGAGCCACTGTGAGCAGTCCTTGCTGAACAATGACATCTAGCAGTGAGACTTCAAGGACACTGGGATTCTCGTGCAACTGAGCCCCTGGTAAACACTGCCACCTGACCCAAAGAGTGGAAGTACTCATGAACTTGTCTTCTTGTGATCTTCCCTACAAGAGAAGTGTTAGAAATGGGGTCTTTAGTTGGCAGTCAGGTTATCCCCTGTCCAAGCAACAACCCTTACTCTAGTCAGGGTAAAGGAGAATCACACAGTTAACCCCAGCTCACCCACTTGGTAGCTTGCCCCAAGCAGGCAGGTTTAACTCAGAGACAATGTGTTAAGTATTTGTACAATCATACAGGGAACCACTACAAAATGACACAACACAGGTTTATAAAAATAGTAAATATTTTATCTAAATAAACAAGACCACAAACAATAAAAATCCACAATATACAGTTAAAAATACAAATTTAGCTCTTAAAAGCAAGAAAACAGTGCCTTGAGGCACAAATACTGAAAGTTGGTATTATGAGGCGCTTTGACGGAGTCCTTTCCTACAATGCGATGCCAATGGCACCATTTATGGAGTTGTTCGAACTCCAGGTACAGTACCCTAGTAAACAAGTAGCAAACATGCTGGTGCAAGGAGTCGAGGAGAGCGGCTTCGCTGGGTTTGATGCGGCGTCAGTTCCGGTGCCATGGGGCAGAAGGACTGTGGCATCACGCGGCAGCGTCGGGTCCTCACCACAGGGCAAAGGAGGTGAAGCAGCATCAGATCTGAAGTCGGTCCCTTGGTTCTGGCAGATGCAAGGTCCAGCAGAGTCACAAAGCTGCGGGACAACCTCACGGGGTTGCGATGATATCACAGGACCGCAGGCACTGTAAAGGTTTCGGATCGTCACAGACGTTGGACTTATGACACTCTGGTGTCAGCGAAGTCGGGCTGGGTCAGTGGCTGCAGCGATACGAGGCCTACAGGGTCATCAGACTTCTACGAAGTCCACACCTTCAGGGCAGGCGGTTTTGGGGTAGCGGTGTCAGCTTACAGGGTCATTGGATTTGTCACACTCAGCGAGGTCTACGGCCTCGGGGCAAGGGCGTCGCGGTTCCAGGCAGCGGCGTCCTTTGTGAAGTGGCATGGTGTTGTCACAGTCGTTAGACTGTTTTTTCTCCAGGAATTCACTTCCAGTTGTCCAGGAATTGGAATGCCACCCTCTGGCAGAGTCCACCGCAAGTATACTCAGGTCTGGTTGGTGAAGCCTTTGCTGTCCCTGAGGCTTCAAAACTGGAGGCAAGCTCTACTCCCAGCCCTTGGAGTCACTTCTCAAGCAGGAATGCAACAAAGTCTATTCTCTGTCCCCTTGCACAGGCAGAAGCAGCAACTGCAGGATAGCTCAACACAGCACAGTAACTGGCCGGGGCATCACTTCTCCTCCGCTCCTCATTTCTTCTCCAGGCAGAGGTCCCTCTTAAATCCTTGAAGAAATCTAAAGTCAGGGGTTTTGGGTCCAGTACTTTTTAAGTTGGCAAACTTCAAAGCAAAGTCTCAAGTGTCTGTAAGATCCTTTCCTGTCCAGGCCAGGCCCCAGCCACACACCAGGAGGTTGGAGACTGCATTGTGCGAGGGCAGGCACAGCCCATTCAGGTGTGAGTGACCACACATCCCCTCCCCTCCAGGCCAGATGACTCATCATGATATGCGGGCTACACGCCAGACCCTTTGTGTCACTGTCTAGAGAGCAGTGCAAATAGACCAACTGTCAAACTGACCCAGACAGGGAATTCACAAACAGGCAGAGTCACAGAATGGTTTAAGAAAGAAAATGCTTACTTTCCAAAAGTGGCATTTTCAAACACACAATCTAAAAAACAACTTCATTAAAAGATGTATTTTAGATTGTGAGCTCAGAGACCCTAAACTCTATATTTCTATCTGCTCTTAAATGGAATCTACACTTTAATAACATTTAAAGGTAGCCCCCATGTTAGCCTATGAGAGAGATAGGCCTTGCAACAGTGAAAAACGAATTTGGCAGTATTTCACTGTCAGGACATGTAAAAACACCTAAGTACGTGTCCCACCTTTAACATACACTGCATCCTGCCCTTGGGACTACCAATGGCCTACCTTAGGGGTACCTTAAATGTATAAAAAGGGAAGGTGTAGGCCTCTCAAGTGAGCAGATCTGAGACATGTTTACAGGGCTACTCATGCGGGTGGCACAATCAGTGCTGCGGGCCAAAAAGTAGCATTTGATTTACAGGCCCTGGGCACTTCTAGTGCAGTGTATTAAGGACTTACTATTAAATCAAATATGCCAATCATGGAAAGTCAATTACACATACATTTTACATAGGAGCACTTGCACTTTAGCACTTGATAGCAGTGGTAAAGTGCCCAGAGTAACAAAAACTGTGAAAACAGACTCCAGCACACATCAACAACATGGGAAACAAGCAAAACGTCAGGGGAAACCACGCCAAGGATACCAAGTCTAACAAGAAGGAACTCAAAGTGCCTAAGCTCGGTGGTGTCCACCCAAGTGTCCAATATGCTGGAACCCACATTCAAACTTAAGTAAAACTATTGAGCACTGTGCCTCAGCATCTAGTGAGCAAGATCAGGCTTACACCAAGCCCAGAGGTGCAGGTAAAGAAACCCTTGTTTAGAAACATGTTTGGAACATTTCCTAGTCATACACATTTGTGCGAATGTTGTCAAAACGACTTTTAATAAGCAACATAGGCACAAATCTTAATTCTTTCTGAAAAGATTAAAGACAGGCTGGATAATGTATTTATTATATTTTTCACTATACGACCTGGAAAGTAAACTGTTTCCCCCAGAATTCTGTAGGTCTTGACTGACAAACCTCGCTACCCTCTAAAAGACACAGACTAACATAGAGGAAGCTGTAGTTTCAGTGAGGCTACATTGATATGTTGTTTGGATGGTTCCATGGACAACAGGTTCTCCTCGATACAAAAATCAATGAGTTGTCATAGGGTCCCATATATCCCAGGGAACAGGCCGGACACAGGTGGCAAAGGATGACTGATGAAGAACCCAGATCTCAGAGAGCACTAAAAAAACAAACAATAAAGTTCAGCAATTTAATATGTACATACAGAGAGTAATGGGTTTTGTTGCTAAAGGAGAAAGGGCAGATATTAAGAGCACCAAGAACAGTATTCAGCATAGCAGATTTCAACAAAAATACAACAAACGCTTTTTAATAGCACCAAAAAAGCTAATAAGATGCTGAGTGTGCACTTGATACAATATAATATGCACACTAACAGATCACAGCAAAACATAACTAAACCCTTGCTGAAATATTATAGGAAAGACAACTTTTATGAAGTAAAGATAACCAAAAACAGTGGGTAGATTTGAGAGCCCCTTGTGCCACATATCGCCACATTAGAGTCTTTTTTTATGCTAATGTGGCAATATTATGGCAAAAGCGCTGCACAATATTTACAAAGTGGTGCAATGCATGCATTGGGCCACTTTATAACCCCTTATGTCACATTATGCCAGAGCCAGGCATAATGTATGCAAGAGGACATTCCACCATTAGGGGGACAGAACAAATGGTGCAATAAAATCTAGAAGATTTATTTGCTCCACCTTTAGCAGCATTTTTTATGCCTGGCTAGAGCAGGTGTTAAAAGAAGGCACACCATTGTTTTCAATGGGCCTAAATGCTTTGCAGGATTAGCGTCAACATTTTTGGATGCAGCACCACTTTTTTAAAATTCAGCCAAGTATTTCTTGTATTTGGTGGTAGGTGTTCCACTTTGTCCCAAATGGATAATTTATTCTGTATAGTAAATCTGAATTCCTTCCTGTCCCTGCATCTTGGGGAAAGTTGCATTAATTGCTGTGCATCTGTTCTCTCCAGGGGTGCAGGGCTCAGGGTGCGGTTGTGCTTTGGGACAACAATAACACTTATACAGCGACAGGCAAGGTCTATAAAACTTGGACTCAAGGCATTTAAATGTAAGGAAGATCCCTTTGCCTGTAACAGAGATTTCAGGTATTTTGCAAGTTCCTGGGAAGACAATTATTTTTCTGCTTAAACCTTCTGGGAGCTTGCTTAGAGAGAGGAAGGAGGTAGGAGTTGTGTAAATAAATCACAGCAAAAACTGGGCTTTCTTTTTCAAAGCTAAGTGATGTTTTAAGATCCATTTACATTCAAAGATAGGTTTACTTCTGTGTGCCAATTCCCTTTTCAAAATATAAAAAATGTGGTTTTGTACTCGTAAATGGATTTACTCGCATGAAAGTTTCCCTGTGAGCAAGCTTATTCTTGTGGGTGGGGAGTTGACGTTTCAGCCAGAAATGCTCTAGAAGGTTTTTTCAGACCTACCAAATTGTAAATTTTAGGTACTCACAAACCATTATCCAACACCTTTTCAGTCTGCCTCCGTCCAAGCAAGCTAAAAAAAAAGTGGAAGGATGCACCCACTTAACATTGGTGGGTTTGTAGAGGGAGGGGTTTCTTCGGAGGGTGAGGATGGGAAGGGGGGGCAGCGATAATCGAATAATATCCATGTGGAGAAAAAATGTTAGCATGTGTTTTTGCTGTGTTGATTTTTTAATTTGCATGCGAGAAAATATCTTGACATGCTAGCAAGAAAAATACATAATCCAATCTTTATCCAGGAATACACCTGGAGTGTTTTGACCAGCACATATTTCTAGACACGACATGGAAAAATTTGGGAAGTTCATAAAATAAGTTCACCTATCCCAATGTGAGGTCAGAAATGTCTTGATGAAGATTTGTTCATATGTTTGCAAAGAGGTCCTTCAGTGCCTATTGCAGTGGGATTACAGGGGAGGAGATGGTACCGCAACAGGGGGATACTACCAAGCATTGTCTTAAGTCCTAGTCTATTTTCAGTACATATACTGATGATGTGTTGCTGCTTTCTGATTTCTCACAAGCCGTTGACATCTTCCTATGGTTCTATTTGATTCTCTAGAGTCAGTCACCAGACTTTTGTAAATCTAATTCAGGGGATGTCCAACATAGCTCCAATTAGGCCAGACAATTGTCATATAATTTATGTAAATAGGAATGGTTTCCAGAGTTTGGCATGTCTGTCTTAGCCATATGTTGCCCAAGTTTTTAAAGTTCATAGTAGCATGAGCATTTGAGGTATTCCACATATTTGGAGGATTCTTTGAGGCTCCCCCTCTGTGTACTGTGCTGTAAAATGGCTGTGTGCACCTTCTCAGTGATCTACGACAAGACACTAAGATGGACTAACTTCAATGCACGTATTTAGGGATCGATTGAGATCCCAGATTTACGAATACTTTGTATTTGGTTTGCATTACTTTTCTAATGCAAACCTGACGCACAGTGTTATGCTGGGATTTACTATCCAATGCAAATAGTGATTTGTGATAGATTTTAACCCAAAGTAAAGCAAAGTTGACCAATGCACTGCCTTGCATTTCTTTGTGTCAAGGGGAGATTCTATGGGTGGTGCATAGGCGTTCCCATGCAGTCATCCATGGGTTTGCAATCCCAATCCAGAAAGAATTGGAGACAAGGATTTGCAAAAAAGGTCTACTCCTTCTGGAGGATGGTCCAAGGAGGAGAAAAGCTTTTACTTTCCACTTTGCATGATTGCTGCATTGTACAGCACACAAACAAAGTGGGAAAAACATCTGTCACAGACAACGCCAACACCCTTCCACTAATCAGCAAGGACATCCCTGTGTTGGCAGATGGCTTCCTAAAGCGCACCAGCACAGGGACAGAGCAGAACACTGTCACATCCTAGTTAATATTGCAATGTTCTGCTCTCTCCATTTCACGCAATTCAGTGCAGCAAAATTGCCTGCTTTCCTACACTCTGTTTTGCACTTCCTGAGAAATCTGTTTTAATACTTAATGAATACAGTGAGATGTCTACTACAGCATACTTTCAGACGTGTTAATTGTCATTTAACTTTCCAGTTAGGATCAAAACAAAAAAAATCCTTCCAACCACACACTTTATATGGTGTAGCATGCTACCCATGTAGGCAAGTGCTGCAGCACCCCACATAGGGGTAGTAAGCACTATATAAAAGTTAAAACGTATGTTTTACAGCTGAGAGTATTTTGTGTTTTAAGGGCCTTGTTTATAATACTGTTGCAGTAGGACTGCCAGCCCTGAAAATGTTTAATGCACCACACATCTAAATATATGGTTGCATGGCATTATGTTCTGCCATTCTGTTTTTATGTGGTTATGCCCTCGGGGGACTAACTATGTGGTTACATAACCATGTTTCTCATAAAAGGTATTTTTATTATGGTGTCCTCTAGCGTCTCTTCTGAGCATTTCAGTCAACATACTACAATATTTGTGGCACTCGGAAACTCATCCCATGGTGCTTTCCAGCAAATTCCTTTTATAAAACATTTGTGCTCATAACTCAGCCTGTGGTGGTCCCAGAACAATAGAATCACCTTCAAATCATGTTCACCGCAACATGCTCTTTCTGTCTAGATCATCTCTGGACCCTCACACTAGGTTACTGGGGACTTCAAAATAATAACCCCTCCCAACAAGCAGTGTATCTTTAAGCTCTTTTATGGATGGAATGTTTACACTTGCTAAACAATTATGTCAATATGGAAGTAGTTTGTATTGTAAGGGCCTTGTTTAAAAAACTCTTCTACTAAGCTTACGAGTCCTTTAGTTATATGCAGGGTCACACTGGAATTATGTGGCAGAAAGAACCAAAACATGCGGCAGGGTTGGCCAATTAATGAGGCAAAACAAGTCCGGTTATAAATTTACAATGCCAATAGCTCCAACTCAAGTAAATGTGAGATCTATTCCATTGTAAATGCTTGTTGTTAGGTTGCTTTTGGTTTCCATTCCGGTTTTGTTATTGAATAAAGTGTACAGAGGATGGTGAGTTTCTGTCAAATCATGTAGATGAATTGAGAGAAAAATGACAGCTGAGACAGCTGTGGATAGTTCTAATTCCAAAATTAGTTTCTTTATCATTGCTACCTCAAAATCAAGGAAAATCATTTCCCAAAAAGCTACAGTTTGCAGCAATAAAATTGCAACTCCTCCTGACCATGATAACATGATGTGGGCGACCCTTGCCCCATCCAGAGCCCTTCGCCAGTTTCCTTATTGCTGCAGTGGAAGTATTTGGGAATGGGGGAATCAGAGAAAAAAAACTGTGGTTTAGGTTCTGCTTTACTGTATGCTGCTGTTGCTGCCTTCATGCCCTGTGAGACCCGGGGTAGCAAGGGAAGTGGCAGGAGTATCAGAGGGCAAGCCAAGGATAGCAGTAGCTATGCTTAATTGTCCTCCAAGCTCAAGATTCTTTTTCACAAGTATCCTTCCAGCCTTTAGGCTTATTGCTGGAACCTTGGTCACTTTTGGTAATTGGTCCAACAATAGGAACTTGTTTCCAGTTATTTAAAGTCTGAATAATTACATCAGCCTCTGCATGTTGCATTGTAGTGGGCATGACTGCAATACCTTAAAAATAAATGACCCAGACATGGGTATTTTAAGCCTAAGTAATTTCTTGCTGTCTCGGTCCCCCGCATAGGGTGTATCTAGTTTCAGTACTTTTGTCCTTGGTGGACCTGACAATGCTTATTGATCTCAGCATAATTCTCAGTAACTTTGGTATCTCACAAGTAGTTGGACATGAGCAAAATATTGTCACCCAAGTAAACCTGACACGGTATTTGAGACCCAAGTTACTTTAGTTGCCTCTGCATCTTATATCTGGTTGGACCAGTTAGTGAACTCATCAAACAGCAACAACATTCACCCAGAGGACAGGTAAGTTGGTATCTAACATAGGAACAAATCTATTCACAATGCTACATCTTCACAAGCCAAATCAGATACCAGAGTGCCATAATTATTGTGATGCCATACCAACATCAGATTGTGCTGCACAAATGCCAGAAATATAACAACATAACATTACTACCAAGTCTATGGGACTCCAGCACAAGTCCAAGTAATAGCCTAAACCGCTATATTTCAACCCTAGACTCATGTCACATAACCTAAAGCCCCCAGATAAACACCTAACTCACCCTTTTCTCTCACAGAGAGATTACACTCCCTCTTTCAGATTTCATAATTATTTGACTGGTGCAGTTGGTTCACAAACAGCCTGATTGACTTGCCTGTGACATCCTCATGTTGTGTGGTGTCTCTGGAAAGATCCAGCGACGAAGAAATGGAATGCAGCCAGTATTTGGACATAGGGATGACTTGAGCTTGGGCTTTAGGTGAAGTGAGGTCCTTCTCCTAGCCTTTAACCAAGTCAAAGGTCAGATCAGTTGAGAATCTGCAACTCCCAGCAATTGCTTCCCTGGGCATGCTAAAGATTGGGATCTGCTTGTAAATTTTCTCTCCTTTCCTCGAATAACTGTCCCTCAAAATGAGTAACAAAGCTATTCAACAACATGGTGGATTTTTTTTATGTCAGTGGATTTTTTCCATACGTGGCAGTGGTGCAATGAGTTTCACGTATAGATGGGTGTAGCGGATTCCTGACTCTTCACTCCCTCTCTCCATTTCAGAAGCAACTGTAAAAACAGCTTTGCTTTACTTGTCCTCTATTACTTATAGCAAATTGTATCATTTTGGACTTTTTAAATTATATTTAAAACATCCATATGTTGTTTAAAAATAGAGAAAGTTATTGTTTCATTTTCCTATTTTCCTATGTGTTGTTGATCTTCTGCTCTATTTCTATCGTTTTTATGATAGTGTCTTGCAGTACCAATGACTAGCCATGTTTGGAGCTTAACTTACTCCAGGGATAGGCTGGAGTAGATCTGAGGCTGTTTTTTTAAAGTAGATCTATTGTAATAGATGTAGGTAAGACATTGATGAACAGCATTGATTGCATCTCAATGATGAGCACAGTGCCTGCCTCCAAATAAAACACTGTGTATGTCCTGCCCACATGAAGTGTACACATCGGCAATTAAGCCAGAACATATTTTATATATATATATATGGGTACCTGAGTGGAAATAATGCATGTCCAAAGGCCTCAAATTGTGTGCACAGCAGTTGTAACTCACTGTAATGCAAAATCTGTTCGCCTTCCAATCCACCAACTGATAATTTTCATTTTTTGCCCCACGCTGAATTATCACTGGCCCTTGGTGTCTACATGGCACATGTGTGAATGGAGGTTGGACAGAACTCATGGGTTGTACTCCACAGAATTCTATGGAGTTACAAAAAAAACTCTGCAAGATTCTGAGGAGCTCCGCCCACCCATAGCAGCCTGTAATACCTCAGCAGGAAACTGCACTGACTACCATACTTATCAACCAAGAACATTCCCAGCACAACCGTTATCTGATTTCCATATTTTGTTTTCAATACTGGCTGCTGCTGTGAGGTGCAGTGGTATGTTGTTGTTATCTGCACTAAACAATGAAAGTGTCTCCATGCAACAAGAACATTTGCTGCCGAGATCTATGGCACACTCATTTGATAATCAATCATACACTCCTACTGTGAAACATTACCTCCAAAAAGCTTTTAGGAAAAATGAAACAGGGAACAGTTTAGAAGCCAGTGATGGCGAACAATGTCCAATAAATGAAATGCTACTGAACGATCCACACACTATAATGTTCGAGTACGCAGATTAGTAGGCTAATATATTTCCGGTGAACGTTACGTGCATACAAAGTTACATTTCTGCGATCTCCCTGTTTTGCTCGCTGTGCATTTTTGTTGTCCCTGTTTTCTTTTCCTTCAACACAAGCATTATATTGTTTTTCTTAATGTGGGTATAATGTTAAGCGGTACACACTAAAAATACATCAAAACAATGTATATATATAAAATAATTGTGCCCGCCTTATATTTTTGGGTATGTACTGTTTTGATTCAGCATGAGAAATGCACATTTTCAGGGAGTTTTCTATCCTGAACAATGTCAAACGGGGAGAGGTGGGGTAACCCATAGCACTGAACCAGGAGATAAATTTAAAACAGATTGTTGAGCATATTATAAACATCACAGAAAACTTTAAAATGTGTGATAAAACAGGAGGCTAAGTATATGGTTTAAATTTCCACCCCTCACTAACAACTGAAGGGGGCGACAAAACCACATATCATGGCATTAAATAGCTCTAAAATCAACCCTCCCAAGTGTAACGTACCGTCTACATTCTACATATTCGTGTCTGTTACGCTGTGTTCTCTTGAACTATAGTACCGAAAAGCATAACATGGCACAGAATTCAAAATATTTCACAGAATATTACTCAATGTAGCATAGCGAAGTGAAACAAATAGAAGATAATTTCATACAGAGTAACATCATATTCAAAATGACCTGATGATCATATCGGTCAGACATTTACTTTGTGCACTATTTCAGTGGGTATATGCAACTGCACAAATATTAAATCATCCACAACATTTTAAAACACACACATACACACCCCACAATCATTTGCAACGCCAATAGCACAACAGATATTGACAACACAACACGCATACACTGAATTCACCATCACGCAAGTCACACACACAAAAATACCACCAAAACTAATACATTGCTCAACCACCGTCACAAGCCACACATTCAACCACGCAACAGCACCCTCACCAATACACCTACAACACACCACCCACAACACACACCATGGCACCCCCTAAGCACCCCTGCTTCACAGACAGGGAGCTAAGGACCATGGTGGACGAAATACTCAGGGTCAAGCCACACCTATTTGGGGCACAGGTGCAGCAGACACCCTTGGGCAGGAACATGGAGCTTTGGCAGAGAATAGTCAACAAGGTCTATGCCGTGGGAAACCATCTACGCACAAGGGATGACATCAGGAAGAGATGGAAGAACCTGTGCAGGAAGGTTTGTTCCATGGCATCCAGGCACAACATCGCCGTACAGAAGACTGGTGGTGGACCCCCACCTCCTCCTCCCGAATACACCAACTAGGAGGAGAAGGTCCTGGCTATCCTGCACCCAGAAGGCCTCACTGGACTCACTGGAGGACTGGACCCGGGTAAGTCAACTACAATACCATAACAGTTTCCACACACCACACCTATAATGCATGCATCACCCCATCCCTCTCACTACCACCAGGACCCCTTTCCACTACCCAGTCCACAACACCCACACACTCACATCAAAGTCACCTGCATGCCCACAATCCCCCAAACAGAGCACCATCCATGCCCCTGTGCCCAGTCACCAACCCATGCATGTAATCCCAGTAGCACTACAACACCCACAATGCACCACCAACCCCCTCTATAAATGCGTCCAAATGTACACAAAGGGACCTTGCATGCCACCACATGGGAATTCAACCACCAATTACTGGTGACCAGTGCTGCAATTAACAAGAAAGTGGAGGACACCCACATCTCTATTTCCTCACACACAGGCACCACCATCCATGTCACCCGGATGGAGATGTCAAGGAGTGCCAGTCCTCCACCTAAAGACAAAGGCCCCACTCAGGAGAGTGCAGAGGGATGTCTTGACATAGAGGAAATCCCTGGCCCATCCCACAGCCCTGGACAGACATCTTCCATAAACCCCACCCAGGACACCATTGACATCCTTACCACTCAGCCACCACCATCAGCCCTGGCCAAACAACCCCACATCAGTGTCACCAGGCCTCGGACTGGCTGCCAACATGTACAGAGGCCCGAGTCTCCATCCACTACCAGGCAGGATGATGAAGGGCCAACTGCAAGTGGGACTGCCAGTCCTGTGTCGGGGACACAGGCACAGAGGGCCAGGGCCAGTGGGAGGGCATAAGTGGCCCAGAAGGGTGGCCCAAATAGGAATGCTGGTTCCCAGGAGGTGATTTCTGAGGTCCTGAGAGCATACCACCATTCCCAGGACAGGATGGGCCAGATCCTGGCCACCTTGGAGGAGAATCCGAGGCTGTAGGTAGCACAGCACTAGGAGGCCATGGAGCAATGGAAACAGCTCAATGCCACCATGGCCTCCATTACAGGGATGCTGCAGCGACAGACAAACATCCAGCCTGAGTCCTCCAACCAACTGCAGGACCCTTACACTAGCCAGGACACTACCCTGCCAACTACATCTGCAGCAGCTACTGGACTGGTGGCACTGTCAGAGGACTCACAGGACACCAGCACCACTACCCCTGCAGCCCAGCTTCACCCTCGCAAACATGGCCTCAGACCCAGATATCCCATTGAAACACCAGCCAAGACCAATCCCAGCACCAGGAAGTGACTCTGCCCTGAACTGCCTCCCTTGTGTGCCACTGAGCAACCTCGTTGACATGCCACTGCCATCTTACCATCTTCCAATGGCCCCATTGACAATACCCCTGTGCAACTAACAGCTCACTATGGCCCGATGGACGATACCCCTGTGTAACCAACAGCTGAGCATATGTACCCGAGTATGTTGTTCACCATGTGCCCAATCCTTTTCACTGTCCCAACACTCATGGATGTTTTGACTTGGAATAAATACACATGTGCACTCAAAATATCTGTCCTTAATCAATATGAGCTATCAATTGTGAATGTAAATGCATTAGCCAGCTACCATCATAAGGCTGCCTTGATTGCAGGAGGGGGTCTAACAGACTATAGTGTCTGAAGTACGTCACAATGTACATTCCATTGTGTTAACTGGCATCTGCCACTTCAGTCATGATTTGGCCTTATCACTGGTAAAGGACACCACAGTACTAACTACATGTGTCAGCCTGAAACAATGCAGTGAAGCCATCAGCATCACAGGAAATGTGCCTGAGGGTCACTGGAAGTATAACCGGATTAGCTGGGTCCTGGAGGTAATGTCTTCCCCCTCTTCGTCACCATCACTCTCATCCCTCCTCTGAGGTGGCAGTGCTGGTTGAACAGCAACCTCCTCTTCCAGAAGTGGGATAGCTTTCCTCACAGCCAAGTTGTGCAGCATGCAGCAGACCACCACTATCTTACGCACCTTGTCAGGGACCTAGCACAGGTATCCTACAGAGAGATGGAGGCAAAAAATCTTGCTTTCAGGAGTCCTATGGTCCACTCAATCACCCTCCTAGTATGACCATGTGCCTCACTATAATTCCTTTCTGCATCTGTCCTGGGATTCCTCACAGGTGTCAGGAGCCGTTGCATGTTGGAGTAGTCAGAATACCCTGCAAAAGTAGGCGAAAGAGGGTTGAAACACACACAATTTAGTGGCTGTCAGCTATGTAACTGATCCAGTGCCATACACACTCACCTATGAGCCAAGCTCTGTCCCCCTGTAGTTGTCCCATCATGTGTGGCACACTGCTGTTTCTCAGGACAAATGAATCATGTACTGATCCTGAGAACCTTGCACTGACGTGAAATGTACTGATCAGCAGTACACATCAATTGGAAATTCATGGAGTGATAGTTTTCATAATTCTGATACACCTGCTCATTTGCTCTTAGGGGTATGAGGGCTATGTGGGTACCATCAATGGCACATGTGGTGTATTTGCAAAGACATGAATCCAGATTTGATGGCGGTGAGATCAGCTTTGCAAGTGTTGAACAAATGCATTCAGGAAATTGGACAGGATGTGGCTGAACATTGGCTAAGATACCCCCGCTGCCATGCCCACTTTCACTTGAAATGAGCCTGTGGCCAAAAAATGGAGCACAGATAGCACCTGCACTGTTGCAGGTAGGGCATGGTGATTCCTATTTGCCGGCTTCAGAACAGGATCCATTTCTGCACAGAGGTCAGTACCTATGGGTGATGAAGGAACACATCTTGAGTTTGGACATATACTTGCCTCACATGGTGACACAATTCATGTTTTCAATGAAACACATATGTAACGCACACAAGCACAAAGAATGAGGTAATCCTGTCAGACTAATGTGTGGTGAGGTGTCTCAATCATAATGGCATCACAGTGTAGACACACTTCCCACCATGATTACATGTGGGGGACCTGTACTCTTGTCAGTACTCGACGAAGGGCAGAGGGAATTGGGTCATGGATGAGGCCCCGGCCAGGCTATGGAGACGTGGTAGATGCAAAATGGCAGCCTACTGCCATCCAGGTAGTGTAGTGTGGAAGTGACTTCATTCTGCTGGCGTAACTCATCATTGCTGTAGGCGGTGTTCACCGCCGTGCACCTGATCATTGGATAACATTGTTGTCAATGGGGAACCTGGGCCAATCATGATCCCCATTGGCGGTGATGGTGCACATCGCCATGGTATCGACTGCCATTTTAACATTCGACTCCTGCACTATGAGAAGGGAAGAACTCCACTGCGTGTGCTACTGTGTCCTGACTCTGGTCCCTGAGATGGCACGTGTCAGAGGGGAACAGGCCCCAGCTTTCACTGTGGAGGACCTGGAGAAGCTGGTGTATGGGGTCCTACCCCTGTATGCTGAGCTGTATGGGCGACCAGAGGAGCAGGTGAGTTGATATTTATCCTCCTTAGATGTGTGTGATTGTGGTGGATGCCTGTATGGGTTTTTGTGCTGTGTGCATGCTCACCCATAGTGTGTCTGGCAGTTTTTGGCTTGAAATTTGTCCATATGTATGTCTCTATGGGCCATGTCAGTTTGAACGGACATGGCATTTGTGGATGGGGCACCCACACTGACATCTGTTTCTTTACTCTGTGTGCCCCATGCAGGTCAGAGCCCATCAGAAGAGGGGACTGTGGCAAGCCATCGCCAAGGAAGTGCGGACCCTGGGGGTCTACAACCAGCGGAGCAACCACTGCTGGAAGCAGTGGGAGGACCTGAGGCGCTGGGCCAGGAAGACTGGAGAGGCCCAGCTGGGGAAGGCCTCCCAACGAGGGAGGGGTGCCCGTTGTACCCTGACCCCCCTAATGGCCGGCAGTCTGGTGGATTTGGATGGGCGCTTGAAGGCAGCACAGCAGCCAGAAGGGGGTGAGTACCAACACTGTTGTGATGCCACTATGATGAGTGTAGTTAGATGCTAAGGGGTGCATGCATAGAAGTAGCAGGCACATAGACAGGTGTGTCCCTGCAGTCCTGCCCCACCTCCACGTCCGTGGGATAGTGTCACAGCTAGTTTTGGCAGGGTCTGTAGGCCTGTGAGGGGTCCCCCGTTTGGCCCATTGTATTCAATGTAGCCTCATGAACTTACAGATGTTTTGACTTGGGATCGTCTCTCATTGGTTCACTTCACAAAGTGTATCAAAGTAGTGGGTCAGGATGGAAATGTAGTGTACTGTGGGGTCATGCCTACCAGTTAGGGGCAAATTTATAACATGTGTTGTGTCTGCTGAGAGTTTGTGCCTGAGATGAGTGGGAGTGTATGTGTCCCAACATGTATTGATTTCCTGGAATTGACATACTTCTTTCTTGTTTTGTTTCCCCTCCCCTGTGCTCTTGTGTCCCTGTGTACATTAGCATTATCTGCGAGGGAGCTGTGGTACCGGCGAGTGGGTATGCTGCAGCTCACGGATCTCAGGAGGCAGAGTCCACTGACGTCAAGGGGACCAGTGGGTTGGAGAGCGAGGGGAGTACCACGGTGGAGGCATCTACCACTGGAGGTAGTGACTCCGATGCCTCCTCCAATGGCAACTCCATGGTGGTGGTGGACCCTACTGGGCCCACCCATTCTTTGTCATCTTCCGCCACCCACTGTACCATCAATGCCCTCCTACTTGCTCCCCACGAGTTGGTCTTGCCCACTCACCCAGGAGGGTGGGCATCTCGTTTGCCCCAGGCACCTCATCCCCTGCCCCAGTCATCCCTGCTGCCCTCACGGAGGAGGCTTTTGACCTCCTGAGAACCATCTCTGTAGGGCTGACAACCATCGTGAATGTCATCCAGGGTCTAGCATCTAGCATCCCAAATGCAGCAATGCAACGCATACCTGGAAGGCATTCACAGTGCCATGTCTGGCCTACAGAGATCTTTTCATGCTCTGGCCTTCTCTTTTATGGCAGCCAGTGCCTCTGGTCTTTCCGTCAGCCCTCCCACCACCTCCACCCCTTCCAGCACCCTACTCCCTTCTCCCATCCCAAGTACACATACAGACAGCAATGCACACAGATCAACACACAAAAAGCACACTGAGAAACACAAGCACTCCACTTCCCACCACAGGCAGGCACACACCAATAAAAGAAGCACACATAACTACATCCACCTACCCCACTGTCTCAGCCTCTCCCACCTCCCTGTCTGTCACCTCACCATGCACACCCACATGCACTGCACCCTCAGTTACTGCTGCGGCCCACATTCTTGCAGTCACCACAACAGCTGACATCCAGTCATGCACCCCAGACACCACACCTACACTCACCACGACTACATTCACATACACTTGCAGCACACTCACCAGACCTACAGACACCCACACAACATCCATATACACTGGCAGCCTGCCTTCTCCCACTGTGTCCACCCACCTCCTCCCAAAACACTCAAACGCTCACACTCATCCACACCACACATAAGCAGACTAAAACCACACCTGCATCCACGTCCAGCACACCTACACCTCGTACCACCACTCCCTCAACATCCACTCACAGACCTGGCTCCAAATCCCCTTCAATTGCACCTAAGAAGCTTTTCCTCTCCCGTGTTGACCTGTTTGAACCCACTGTCCCACCCCGTCTTGTCCCTAAACGTTCCCATGCCCTAGCCCAGTCTACTCCTTCCTCATCAAAGTCCTCCCTAGCCCACCCTTCCTATTCCCGTGCCCCTTCCCCAGGGAGGAAGAAGTCCAGTGTTGCACCAGGTCCCTCTGCCACCCCCCGGTCTAGGCCCACTCCTCCTCCTTCCAGGGGCAAGCCCAAACCCTCTCCACCTCCACCTCCTAAACCTAAGCCCAAGACCCCCGATTCAAGACCTGACTCACTACCCCCTGCCATCCTCTGCCCCTGTTCCCGGAGGTGCCTGGCTGCCCCATTGATGCCCCTTCTCAGTGGAGTTTCCTTTGCCATCATAGGAGTCAAGTGGACTTGTTTATGGACTGGCCTATGGCCCTATTTGTCATTTTTTAATAAGTCTTATAATTAAATTTGAGTTCCCAGCAGAGCTTTTGGTGTTAAATTGAGCCGTTGTGCAGCGTTTCACTGTGGGGGTGGTGTGTACAGGTGTGTGCATTGGTGCAGGTATTTGTTGGCTTGTGTCAGGTAAGTACATCTTGTTATGGTATGTGAGGCTGGGGATGGTGGGAGGGGTTGGGAGTGTGTTGCTGTGTGGGTGGGTGTGTAACTGTGCCCTTTCCTCCCTTGTGTACTAGGCTGTGGTACTTACCATCATCGTCTTCGTCGTCGGCCATGGTCCTGGAGAAATATGGCAAGGAGAAGCACTGGGATTATTTCCAACTCTCGCTCCATATGTGCGTCGGCGTTCTCTGTGTGCCTACGGTGAGTGTTTCCCTTCATAGGGGTCGTTTCTGCCACACTTTGCCTGGCGGTGGTTCCCGCCCCGGAACTGATGGGGGAGCTGTGTTTCATAATTTGGTGGGTGGGTATGGCCTTTCCACTGGGCTGAGGTGACCTCCCTTGTTGTTGTCAGGACTACCAAAATGGCGGTGGGTGGATGTCCCGCTGCTTGTTTCTCATGTGCTTCATTATTTGGCGGACCGGACCGCCAGCCTGTTGGCAGTAGTTACTGTCACTGCCTGCGTATGTTTTTTATACCGCCATGTTCATAATGACCACCTGAATGATGTGAGGGGTTATTATTTTGGGGTCCCCACTAATCAAGTGTGGGGATCCATAGATGGCATAGACAGAATGAGCATGTTGTGGTGAATGTTTTGAAGACCATCCCATTGTCCCCGAACAACCACCCGCTAAGTTATGAGCAAAAACGTTTTGTGAAAGTAATGCCCCTCAAAGCATTATGGGGTGAATTTTTGTGGTGCAAATATTATAGTATGTTAACCGTAATACTCAGAACAGCCCTTAAAGGAAAACACAATAAAAATAACATTTGTAAGAAACATGGGCATGTGACATATATAGTTAGCCCCAGAGATCATAACGAAATGTAAAGAAAATTACAGCAAGTAATGAAGCGTAACCAAATATTTAGTCTCTAGAGGACGTAATGTATTACACACTTTCAGGGCTAGCAGGTCTGCTGCAATGATATTGCAAACAAGGCTCTTTATACAAAACTACTCCCAGTTGTAAAACAAAAGTTCCAGACATGAAAGAGCTTAAATAGACACCGAATGGGGTGAGGGTTTATTATTTTAGGGTCCCCACTAACATAGTGGGAGGAACCAGAGAAAATGTAGACAGAAAGAGCACACTGTTGTGAATGTTTTGAAGGTGGTACCATTGTCCTAGGACCCCCCACATGCTTAGTTATGGCCAAAATGTTTCATAAAATTGAATCCCTGCCAATCATTATGGGGTGAGTTTTCAGAGTGCAGTGAATATTGTAGTTTCGGCTCTCCCACTGTGTCGGGAGAGGCTTTTTGAAGACTTCTCTGTTTTTAACATAACAATTATGTGTTTTTAAAAGCTAATGAGCACGAAGAGGAGAGCCAAAAGCAAAATTGAAATGATTGCAATTAGGTGACTGTGTGAACAAGGTGACGAGCGTTTCAATACCGCTGATCAAGTTTGCGGAGTTCATGCTGTGAGCACTATAGCTGCCATGGAGCATGAAGGGGAAAGACAAAAAGAGAAAGTAGTTTGCCCACACTGAAGTATATTGGAAACTGTGCAATTATCCTTGTAACAGGGTCCGTTTGCAAGACGCAACAAACGAGTCTCAAGGCGGGACAAACATAAAGCATTTACCAATGACATCAAGGGATTTTTGAAAGGCAAGCCCAGGAACAAATTAAAGTGATGGGCGTGAGGTGGCCCAGGCAATAGATTACAACAGATAAAAAATCAGCGCTTGGGAGCTGCTATGCTTGGCGTAAAAAGGGCCTTTCACCTTTTCTCTGAGAGGTGAATGTGTACTGTGTATGGTGTAGGGTGAGTGGGCAGCCGTGTAATAATAAAAATATTAACCATGTCTGTTGGACTTTTTTTCCTTCTGCAGGGACAACTCCAATCTTTTTGCCTTCTACCTCCTGCCTCCTATTTTTTCTGACCTGTTGTTGTTGGCTTTTGAACTCTGAGCACTTTACCACTGCTAACCAGTGCTAAAGTGCATATGCTCTCTGTATAACTTGTATTGTTGATTGGTTTATCCATGATTGGCATATTTGATTTACTGGTAAGTCCCTAGTACAGTGCACTAGAGGTGCCCAGGTCCTGTAAATCAAATGCTACTAGTGGGCCTGCATCACTGGTTGTGCCACCCACATGAGTAGCCGTGTAATCATGTCTCAGACCTGCCACTGTAGTGTCTGTGTGTGCAGTTTTAAACTGCCAGTTCAACTTGGCAAGTGTACCCACTTGCCAGGCCTAAACATCCCTTTCCTTACATGTAAGACACCCCTAAGGTTGTTCCTAGGTGGCCCCATGGGCAGGGTGCAGTGTATGTTTAAGGTAGGACATATAGGGGGTTATTCTAACTTTGGAGGAGTGGTAATCCGTCCCAAAAGTGACGGTAAAGTGACGGATATACCACCAGCCGTATTACGAGTTCCATAGGATATAATGGACTCGTAATACGGCTGGTGGTAAATCCGTCACTTTTCCGTCACTTTTGGGACGGATTAACACCTCCTCCAAAGTTAGAATAACCCCCATAGTAATGTGTTTTAGATGTCCTGACAGTGAAATTCTGCCAAAGTCGTTTTTCACTGTTGCAAGGCCTATCTCTCTCACAGTTTAGCATGGGGGATACCATTAAATACGATTAAAGTGTAGATTACCTTTGGGAGCAGTTGGACATAGGGAGTTTGGGGTCTCTGAACTCACAATTTAAGTTGGTTTTGAGATTGTGTGTTTGAAAATGGCACTTTTAAAAAATAGGCATTTTCTTGCTTAAACCAGAGTGCCTGTTTGTTGATTCCCTGTCTGGGTTAGTTTGACAGTTGGGCTGTTTGCACCTCTCTCTAGACAGTGACACAAAGGTAGCTGGGGTGTAGCTGCATATCCTGATGAGCCATCTGTGCGAGGAGGGAGAGGAAGAGTGGTCACTTACCCCTGAAAGGGCTGTGCCTGCCTCACACAATGCAGTCTCCAACCCCCTGGTGTGTGTCTGGGGCTTGGCCTGAGCAAGGCAGGATCTCACAAACAACAGAGACTTTCCTTTGAAGTAGGCCTACTTCAAAAGCCAATATGGGTATCAGAAGAGCACCCAAACCCCTGAAAAATTTGATCACTTCTGGAAATCAAGAGGAAACTCTGCATGGAGAAGAACTGAAGAGCTGAGGAGAATTGCTGCTCTGCCTGTGACTGTGCTTTGTGGAGCTATTCTGCAGTTGCTGCTTCTGCCTGTGCAAGGGGACAAAGACGGGACTTTGTTGTGCATTCCTGCTTGTGAAGAAATCTCCAACGGCTGGACCTGAGCTTGGCTCCTGTTGTTGAAGTCTCAGTGCTATCAAAGACTTCCCATGCCAGCACCTGGACTCTCTGCTGAGAATCCTGCAATGCTATGTGGTGCCCTATCCTGTTCCTAGGGCATTGAAAGGGGAAGCTGGCAGACCAATGATGAATATCCACGCACAGACCACCGTGTGGGGAAATATTCGACGCACCTTCTGAGACACAACTTAGAAACGACACGCCACCAGCTCCGTGGCTGAAATCTACACTCCACCTGCATCGTGGCTGGAACATCGATGCAACTTGGCTGGAGAAATGACGCGCAACACCCGCTGACGGAGGCTGTTAACGTCGCAACCCCACATAGCACGGTTTTCTGATACTGTGCGACCAGAATTTCAACACAAACCTCGCTGGACATGCAAATAATGATGCAAAGCCTGCCGGGACCCGAGGTGCCTGTCTAGATCGACGCATCGCTCTCCTGCGGAGAGGAAAAACAACACACGCTGACTCGACCAGAGGAGGAATGATGCACGGTCTCGCTTGCGAGTGAGAAATTGCTGCATTGCTGGCCTTTTCCAACGTACACTCGCCTGTGTCAATGTCAAATTAACCAGCTCACTAAGTGCAGGATTTTCATTTGGCACTTCGAAGAGATATGTTGTGCTGGTCTCTAGCACATTGAAATTAGAGGATTTGTGTTGTGTGTTCCCAATTTCACTTTTTAGCCTAGAGTTTCCCAGGATGTGATATGTGCCATGTGTCTGGTTGTGTATTATGTCTAGAAGCCAGTGTGCCAGCAGTGCTGGACATTACAAATGACAGAAATATGGCTGTCAGATGGGTAACATACACACGACCTGGTGATACTCGGGGTCTGAGTGGTGGGACATTGAGTCACAACTTACCATGCATGAGGTGAGTGAGCTATGTACATACATGTGCGTTTGTACATGTGCGCTTGTGTCTGTGTGCCTGCCAGTGCACATGTGGGTTATGTCCTTGTTCGTGCCTGTTTTTACATGCATTTCTGCTGCGAAGGTCTGTGTGTCTCAGTCTGCCTGTCCTTCCCTGTAGGGAAATGCTTGAATGGGTATCTGTTTGTATAAGTGTTTGTGTGAGTCTGTGTATGCATGCCTGTGTGTGTGTGTGCATGCATGTCTCTGTGTGCCTGCCAGTGTGCATGTGTGTGCTGTGTCCTTGTGCATGCCTGTCAGTTTTTATGTGCCTTTTATTCTGCGAAGGTCCGTATGTCTCAGTCTTTCTCTCTGTTTCTGTAAGAAAATGCTTGAATGGGTATCTTTGTGTAGAGATGTTTGCGGGAGTCTGTGTATGCATGTATGTGTGTGTGGTGGGTGCCTATGGGTGTTCATCATCTTATGTGGGAGTGTCTTTGTTAAACTACTTTTGTATATGTGTGAGTGTGTGCTCACACATGCCTTTGTGTGCATGACGTGGTATGCACGTGTGTGTGTGTGCTGTCCCCTAGTGCATGCCTGTCAGTTTTTATGTCGATTTTTTACGGGAAGGTATGTGTGTCTCAGTCCGTCTTTCTGGCTCTGTAAGAAAATGGTTGAATGGACATCTCTTTGGAGAGGTGTTTTTGGGAGTCTATGTACGCACGCTTAAGTGAGTATATTGTCACCTGTTTCTCTGTGAACTGTAAATATGTCTTTGTAAAACTACATGTGTGTGTGTGTGTGTGCACATGTTCCTGTGTGCGTACGACTTAGTATGCACGTGCGTTTGTCTGTGCTGTTGTGTGCGTCTGTGCACGCATGTTTGGGCCAATGCATGCATATTTGTGTGTGTGTGTGTGTGGAGCTAAAAATTTGGTTCCTTTCTAAAAATGTGATTTGTTAAAACATGCCCAATATTTGATTGGTTACAGTTAACACCAATGCTTTGGCATTTAAAGCAGAAAAAAAGATTAGTTAGGTGTTTATTTAAACAAAGTATTCAAAGTCCTGCCCAGTTTACGAAAAGACAGCATGCTAATTTTATCACAATCTATTTATAAATTATCAACATCTGCCAGAACAAAAACACAAACTAGACCACTCATTGTGCATCTTGTGTAACTATGTACATTACAATTCACAGTGATAAACATCGAAAGGTTTCCACAAACACTGAATTTTTTGTTCTTGAAAAAGCTATCTTAAAAAAAACTCGCTTCTATTCCAGCCCAAGGCTTCAATACTGTTTAAAGAAAGAAAAAAAAACACTTACCTTCGAGGGGAGACATGTTTGTCTCCCCTCGGTCCTCTTTGTCTTCCTAGCGGCACAGGCTCCCAGCCAATCACAACGCTGCTGACACCAGCAACAGCAGAGTCACGATTGGTCTGACTGGGAATGGGAGCCTGGGCATGTTCTCCACTCCACTTATTGTGGTGCATAGCCCTCTTCAGGCCCCATCCCTCCAGCCCCACCCCTTACTTCAAGGAAAAAAGATAATGATAATAACGTAGTGTACGTTATTATCATTTTATTTTTATTTTTTGGAAATCCAGCGGGCTGACACTCCTCTGCCTTAGCGGAGGAGCGACCCTTGGTGTACACAAATATCTGGCTGGTTTGTCCAACTAAAGCCGCCCATTCTGGTGTATTTTGGGAAAAAGCTGTTTCCTGGGGACAGTCTGCAGACATGCCTGCCGCCATGGAGCACGAAGGAGAGAGACAAAAAAAAAGTAGTCACCCACGCTGAAGAAAATAGGTAATTGTGCAATTATCCATGTAACAGTGTCATTCTGCAAGGTGAAACAAAGCAGCCTCAAGGCAGGACAAACGTAAAGCATTTACCAATGAGATCAAGGAATTTTTGAAAGGCAAGCCAAGGAAAGAATTAAAGTGATGGGCATGAGGTGGACGTGGTTAAACCCCACAAATAGGTAACAAGTCAAAAAGCAACAGTGGGCATTGTAGTTTAAAAATCTCAACTATCAACATATGTACTACAAATTTGCAAATAATATTATCACAAATATTACAAAAGAATAGACTAAAAAAAATCAAATATATCGATGCCAAAATTTTGTGTATATATATATATATATATAAAACGTAGAAGCGGTCACCACTAGGTAGTTATGGTTAGGACCTAGTTTCCATAGGAAGAGTGTTTTTAGTTTTGCTTATAACTTTGGCGTCGCTTGACGAATGTTCGCAAAATGTTCAAAAATGATACTTTGCTAAGTTCAGTTTCTCTCTTGAAAGTTTTGGGGTAATCTGTCAAGTGGGGGCTGAGTGAAAGGGGGGGTCCCAAAGCAGATTTTCCCCATTCATTTTTCCATAGGACCTTTAGACACGTCTAGATGCTGAACCACTGACAGAATGACACCAAATTTGGCACAAAGCTAGATTATGTTTCACAGATCATGCTTTTTGAGATTTGGAGCAAATCCGTCCAGTAGTTTCAGAAATGTTTAAGGCCAAAAAATGTAGATATATAGGGATGCGGATACTCTGTGGATCCCCGATGTTGTTGTGCTGATATCTGATTGGCTACCAATACTTCAGCAAGGAAGTGTTGGCAGCCATCTTGGGACTTGGCTTTAGCTGAGTCCCAGAAAAAAGACAAAAAAAAAGACAAAAAAAAAGAAAAGGGGCCAAGGTAGAGTCACCCTGACCCCTTAGCCATGGTGCTTAGGTCTTTGAGGGACCCCGCCAGGACTCAAAAGCATTTTTTTTAAAATGTATTTGCTCCCAGGTGGGCCAGGTCCCGGAAGCATCATAGAGGATGGAGGCGCATGGGACCCCTTGGGCTTTAATAAGTCCCGGGACCACCACCTTCTCAGGGCAAAAATGCTTTGAAGTAAGTTGGGGAGGCCAGATGGCCTCCTCCACAGCCCCAGGGACCACCACCTCCCTGGTGTAGTCAAAATAAATAATGAGGGGAGCCTGTGCCACCCCCGCATCCGGGGCACCATCAACCCTTGGGGGCCACGCTTATTTATGAGCAGGGGGGTCTCCAGGGCAAAATGCGATTTATTTGCCCCGGTGCCCAGTCCCCACCCTAGCCCAGGGTACACCACCCCCTGGGGCAACACTGTATTTAGAGTGAAGCTGAAGCAATGGCACTGCCTTAAGGCCTCCCCCGCAGTGACAGTTTGCCTGTACAGGTTTTTTTTTTATTTGATTTCTTTTTTTTAAACGTATTAAATATATAGAGACCATGAGGGAGCCCTTGAGGGCTCACTCGCGGCACCAGATAGCCTGTAAAGTGATTTTATTGATTATTTTTTAATTCATTAATTAATTAATAGACAAATAGGGACCGCAGGGGAGCCCTTAGTCCCAGGTAGCCCATAAACAAATGAAAAAACAACAACTTATAGCTCAGTATGAAGGTCACTCACCTTCACACTGACGATGAGGGGTTTGAGTCCAGCTGGACTCTTCTTTAATTTTTTTTGAAAAAAAATAGATTTTTGATTTTAAATTGAGCACAAGTGTCTCGTTCTAAGTATATCAGACATGAAACCCTAAAAAAAGTCTATCTCGCTCCCTCTCTTTCTTTCTCTCTGGTCTTTCTTTCTATCAGTTTCCCCCACTCACGCACCCACTGAGACACTTACGCACCCCCTCAAAGACCCACTGAGATACTCCCACACCCACTCACAGACCCACTCAGCCCCTCATGAACCCACTCACAGCCCCACTCAGACCCTCACACACACACACACACTCAGACAGTTATGACCTACTGACATACCCACTCAAACTGTGACACACCCACTCACAGACCCAGTGACATCCTCATGCACCCAGTCACAGACCCAGGCACACACGCACTGTTGCACCCACTGAAACACTGATGTATGCACTCTCACACCCAGACAGACAATCTGAGAGCCACTCTCACCCCAGATACATCTTCTCACACCTACTCTAACACCCAGAGAGGCCACGGACAACTCCTGCTGTGTATGGCCCAAGGGCAATGCTCAGCATGGAGTTGGGTGGTTAGGGAGGTTGGGCACAGGGTTCGGCTGCAGGCCAGGTTTTGTGGGCAACCTCTGCTGCACATGAGTGAAAGTTGGTCATGTTGTAAGGTTGTGTGGTTATAGAGGGTTGGCCACAGGGCCTGGCCACAGGCAGAAGGCTATGTGCTGTGGTGGTTGGATTAACTTATAGTAATGAAAATTACTATTCTTTAAAAATACGTAGAAATTCACTGAGAAAAGCAGAGGCTACAGGGACGTTGTAGTTAAGAAACAGAATTTATAAAACCATTGAAATTCACTGAAAAAACAAAGGTTACAGGGATTTTATAGTTAGGCTCACATTTTAAACATTCAAAACCTTCTCCAGTTATAGTTGGTTTTATCTCAAATAACTATAACTCATGCCTTAAGGTAACTATAACTCATGCCTTCACCATGCACTGCTAATTACCCACAAATTATGCCACTCTGTGACATCTTTGATAAAATCATTGATAATATCAATGTGATATTTGCAAAAAAACTGTGCATATATATATATATATATATATATATATATATATATATATATATATATATATATATATATATATCTCAAGGCACTATTTAACATTGCAGCGATCTCCGGGATGCACGCTGTGTGTATTTTCAGGTGTGGCCTCAGCTGCAGAAATACAAAAACGCCTCCACAAAAAGACAATGCACGCGCTCTCAAAGTAGTAATCAGATGGTTTATTCCAAAGAATCCAGCCCCTGCAACACGTTTAAGCACTAAGACTTTGCTTCCCAACCTATTATATCATATGTGAACAAACTAAGACACATCAAAAGAGGACCATTTGAATACCTTAAACATGATCTAAATGCAGCTGACACCTTGAAATGGAAAATAAATCTAAATATATGGATGTAAAACAAATTCAATAGTTTCTTTGCAACAATATAAATACGAGATGTTTCAAGAGCAACTTCCCTTGCATACTCTGTGCACATATAACCAACACAAGTTTGGAAAATTAACTTTTTTGCCTACAGTGATGTGTGAAATACATGTGATCAGGTCACCTGATTACCGTACATCGGCAACCATGGGAAATAAATTACATTTGACATCTCATACATTGCAACCGTATAGGTAACATAATATCCTGATAGGCAGTAGGTGGGAAATCATAATGTTCCTCAGGAGGCTACAGCTAGCAACTATACCTGGTCAAATTTTACTCAAAGCATATTAGGCATATAGGGGCTCATTCCGACTTCGGCACGCTTTTGCTTGGACTGCCGAAGTCGCATGCGCCAGAGGACCGCCAGTGCTGGTGGTCCCCCGACCGCCATATTCTTAGTACTGAAGGATTTTTGACACAACTTGGGCAGAAATCCTTCAGTAGTCGTGCTGGTGGTCAGCGGTCCTGTAATATTGCTTGGCAATGTCCTGATGATGGGCGAGGCCGGCGGTGGGAGAGCCGGGTCCCGTCCCCCCAGAGAGGAGCACCTTGTCGAATGAGGTAAAAGTCCTCTGCAAGAGGGAGGAGGGTGGGTTGTGAGTGTGTGAGTGTGTGTATGCATGTCATTAATGGGGGGTGGGAGAGGAATGTTTGTGCATGTGTGCATGTGTGTCTGTGTGTACATGTGGTGATGGTGATGCGTGTGTGTGCACGTGAGTCTAAGGGTGTTGCAAGTGTGAGTGAGCGTGTGTAAGGGTGTGCATGTCAGTGGTGTGTGTGTGGATGCGGGGAGCAGGGTTAAGTACAGGGAATAGGGGGTGGGGTGTCACTACTGGGAGTGTGTGAATCATCTACCGGCAACAGGAATGCAAATTCCTGTTGCCGGTAGCCTTTCTGCCAGGGATTTCGTGGCGTTGCTACTGCCACGGAATCTCTTGCATAAAGGGGACTCGGAATGCCAGCGGCTGTATTGGAAGGTCCGTCGGGTCAGAGATGCTGGTCTCCGGCCCGGCGGGTCCATCCGCCCTGGTGGTAGGAAAAGAGAAATGGCATTTTGGCACAGGCCAAATCGCCACACTCGTTATATGGCGGTCTGCACCGCTGCCCTCGCCGGCATGGCGGTTCAGTTCACGCTGCAGTCGGAATGACCCCCTTAATATCCAATGCACAAAAAATACAATTGGAATGAAGCCCGATAAAATAAAATAAGATTATGATTAAACGTTAAAGTTGAACCTGTAGCCCAAGTGGGCAATGTAACTGATGGTTCTCTCCTCCCCAAATATATCTAGCAGCACACATACCAAAGTTGTAATAAATTAAACAAACATGATATTAGATGAGCAATGTGTTCTGCCAAATAAAACAAAAGCAGTGACCGGCATATTGTACCAATGTTTACACCTGTATAGAAGAAAACAAAGCAAAACCAGGGCACTCCAAATAGTAAGTCCACGATGCAAGATAGATTGCAGAGTTCTTTATTCCTTTGTACTAAGAAAATTAGATCAATGTTCAGAAAAATTCACATCCTCATGTTTGGAAGAGTTCAGACACAGCCAACACGTGTTTCGTCCACACTGACTTTTTCAAGGCTGAAACAAGGGAGAAACGGAATCTCTTAACATTAGAGAAACTACCAACCGGTAGGTATGAGCTACATTAACAAAACTGGCTGGCCAAAAAGCAGTATAAACAAATATAAATAGTAGAAAAATATTTTCCATAGAGAAGGCAGCCCTTAGAGGTGACAAGAAAGTCTCATAAGAGAGATACCCCCATGCTGGAATGTGTTTAAATAAACCTGTTGTGAAAAGAGATCAAAAAGGTGCCAGGATGAAGAAAAAAGAGAAATGGGAAAGAGCAATGCACTGATATATGAGAGTATGGATATCATCACGTGAATGTTACATAACGTCAAGAGTGAGATTTCCCTGAAGTGAATCTGGGAAAGACACAGTGAGGTCCCTGCTGGAAGTTGCGTGAAATAAAAAAGAAAGCAAAATGAAAAAAGAGAATAACTCCATCATACCAAGAGAATGGTTGAAGAGAACAGTATCCAAAAAAATCACTTATCACATAGGGAGATGGTAGTCTTTGGGCATGTATGGCCTGTATGGAGTACGGCATCTGAAAAGTATGGGATGTCACGTATAAGGGCCCTGATAAGCCCACACCTGTGTGGCAGAAAAAAACAAACAAAGACACAATGCCGATGAGTGGAACCTGACTGAAAAAAGGCAAAATACAGTAGTATTAAATAAAGAAAGAAATAGGGAGTGTCTAACTAGAAAAATAGTCATTAAACATCCACAAAAAATGTCGATAACCTTAGTTACAATTACTCTGAGACACGGGAGATTGTAAATGTGAATCTGGTAAGAAGCCGGTAATTACAGAGAAAAATATGTTCCGGAATATAAAAGAACTGCAGAGGCTACATTACCGAAAGGATGTAGAGATATGTCCCTTGGCTTAGGCATGTGCTTATAACATGCGTGTTGCCACCGTTTTACAACACGTGAGCCCAGTAAATAAAGAAGTATACCGCATGTAAAGAAGATTACCAGGAAAGCCGCCTTTCCGAGTACATGAACTCGGTAAGAATTACAACAGCCTCCCGAGTTGCTATCGGCCCCCGCTAAGAGAGCGGGTGGCCCGACAGCGAGTAAGCCCCTTACCTGACCTCTCGCCGGTCCTGAGAGGCAGGGAGAGTTACACAAAACGCGTCGTTCATCTGATAGCGCTGCCAGTTAGTCAAGGCTGCCCATGTAATCCTGGCGTCTATAACAGTGAGCTAAGACATAGGCAAAGGACTCAGAAGCCTATATGGTAGAGAGACTTCAAACAAGCCTGGAGGCACGTTGGGTGTGTGCGGGAGCTGCTGAGGCTTATCCTAAGGCACTACAAAAATATAATAATAACCATTTGAGAAGTGAACTAAGTCATCCAAAAAATTACAGATGACAGTCAACCATAAAAAACCAACAGGCATGTTACCACAAGGACCCTGGCAAAAAGGAGGTAAGAGAGTAAAGAAGTAAAAAACGTAGAAAATGTAAAAAAATATACAAAAAGGGTGCAAAGACATCCCATCACTCTAGATGTGTATAATAATTTGGTAAAGGGGAAGTGTATGAAAGGAGGTAAGGAAAGAGAGGGAATCAAGTAAACAAAGAGAGAGAAAGGAGAAACAAAAGGGGAAAACGCCACCAAGCATGTTAGGCAGAACAGAGATATATGTGTAAAAAAAGAGAAAAAACGTAAGAAAAGTTACTAGTTATAATCCCATATTCACAATGTTGAAACAATGGAGAATGGTGACCCGAGCAGGTCAATGCACTGTTAGGGTAATGTTAGTACCCAAGAGACTCATAAACACTTAGCACCAACGGAACAAATAGTTGAAATACAAATAGAGATGTAGTTCCGGGGAAATTCCCCCCTATATGCAGATGTATGTGTGCTGCAGGGTATGCTAACCGGAGAATTGCAAAACGCAAAATTTACCATAAGTTAAGTTCAAAACTACAGTACACTTGCAAAACAGAGGTTTATATGAAACAGAAAGGGGCACAAAGGGCACAACAACGGAACAAGAGGGGGGGAGAAAAAACATAAAGATTTTGAGAAGAGCATATCATTTACAAAAAAACATGTAAGTCCTTATGGATATTGAGACCCAATTCCACAGCCCGTAGTTTGATAATCCACCTGCTCTCAAGACGTTTTAGGGCCAAAGTCCTATTGCCACCTCGAGGTGTCCTGTTCAGTGAATCAATCCCGTGAACTGCAATGTCCAAAACTTCCCTGTGTCCATGCACATCATTGAAATGAGTTGCAAAAGGATAGTTTATATTAGATGATCGAATGGCTCTAAGATGCTCTTGTATTCTCTCTTTTAATGGTCGAAAAGTACTTCCAACATATATAAGCCCGCACGTACAAATAATGCAATACACAACAAAACTTGTGTTACAGTTGATGAAGTGTTTGATTTTGTGTGAGACCTGTGTATTATATTGGAAACTCACTGTCTTATCCTTGATGTAGCCACAGATGTTGCAATGGCCACATCTATTAGTTCCTGGCAGAGGTTTGGGCAACCAGGTTTCTTTGCTGTCAGGTGGAATGAAACTGTGACATAGCTGGTCACGTAGGAAGGTCCCTCTCTTATATGTGATACTAGGTCTTGTGGTTAGACCGCTCCTCAGTGTGTCATCCGTTAGTAATAATGAACAATGTTTGCGTAGGGTTTTGAAGATCTGGGAGCTCAGTGCACTATGCTTTGTCACCAAAGAGATTTGCTAATGAGCCTTGTCTTTCTTGGAATTAGTGAGAAGGTCAGGGCGCTTGGTTTTCCTGATCATGTTACAAGCCTTATTCAGGGTATGTGGGTGATAACCCCTGTTCCTGAAACGTAGTTCCATGTTGTGTAGTTCCTCCTGAAACACCTGGTCTAAAAACATAGGAGGTTTCTTTGTGACACTTTCTGTGTTATGTGCATCTGATACCCATGGTGGTTGGGTATCTATACCAGGCTGGCACCCTCTCCAGGATTCTGCATTCTCTATACGAACTTTGTTGCTCTCGGTTTCAGATGTGCGATTTTGTTAGCATTAACCACAGTTTAGTAATTTTTCACTACCTGTTTAAAAGAATAATGCCCAAGTAGGCTAAGGTAAACCAGCAAGGCTCAGGACAAATAGTCAAACTGTCAAGAGACCGCTTTAAAAGGGTGATGGCAGGAAACACAGGTTCATAAGTATATGGCAACTATCATAATCCTCAAGCGATCATTCACCTATAAAAAAAGTTTAAATATCACCTAAGTGCTTCATGTGCTGCCAGAAGAAAAGAGTGGGTGCCCCATCCGGGGTCTTCTCTCAAACCCAGCAGAGAAGGTGAGAGTACCTTCCTCTCCTTCCTAAAAAGTAAAGAAAAACATAAAACAGGTTACACACATTACAGAGAGAGCACAATAAAAATTTATGTACAACAAGCACTCATGAAAAAGAACTACACATAAGTTCCAATCATTGCCCCTATCCCAGATGAACAGGTCATTTTCATCGGAAATGAGACCGTGTGTGGCCTTAATGTTGAACTGTAAAATAAATATGGATTCCAGTTTCCTTATCCTAGGGCCTCAGTCTCCACTCCAGGGATCTGCTGCAATGTGTCAATCCCAATGTACCTTAGTAGTTTCCTGTCACTAAAATGAGGTGTTCTAAAATGTCTGGCAACAGGATAATGTTCGTCCTGGTTCATGATTGCCCTAGAATGTTCTCGAATTCTTTTACATGCAGGGTATATGGTACTACCCACATACCAGAGGCCACACACATGGACATTCCAAAATATATACCACAAACAGGTTGCTACATTTGATAAATCTGGTGATGGGCTTCGTCCTGTTAGTTCCAGGAATTGCAATCTCTTTACAATTGAATGATTGTTCACATGCTTTGCATTTGCCACATATGTAAAAACCAGCCATGGCCATGATGGTAAGGCAGTAACAAACGAAATCAGAAAGTGATCAATATACTTGGAGGTATTCTCCAGCAGACTACCAATCGAGGAGGCTATTCGTCTTCCTTGGGGGTTAGTGGTGGACGTATGTACCTTAGGGAGAAGGCATATATGCGGGTACCCTGGGATGGCCTTTTTTCAGACATTGGTATTCATATAATTAAACCTTTGTCCCTCCATACACTCAGTTTTTCCGAATATTGGCTGATGGTCTCCCTGTATTCTTTCATAGTAATGATGGTATACCAGCTGCCTTAGTGCCTCAGTGGTGCACATGTCAATGGCCATAATGACTATATTCCTGCCCTTGTCCACAGGTATGATTCCTATGCTGCTATCTCTGGCCCAGTATTCTATGGCTAGCCTTTGTGAGCATGTGATATTATTGTGAGCACTTCTCTTATTCGTCTCCAACCTCCTAAGGTCAGAAACTACGTTTTCATGGAACACATGAATCATATCGAAGCCCATCATGGGAATAGATTTAGGCTTGGAAATGAACCCAGTGGGAGCACTGAGATCAAATGTTATACCCTGTTCCTCCAACATAGTTTTCACATCTTCCACATACCCATCCTCATTTTGCAGTTCCACCAAAGTAGCTAAACAATCAATGTTACCAATAGCTAAATCATCCAATGCTGGCACACCAGTTTCTTGTGTCCTTTCAGCTTTGGATTGTCCTGAGTTTACTTAAAAAACATTTTTGAGTTTCAAATGTCTAATGAACTTAAACACATCAATTCTGGTGGCAGCAAAGTCATAATGTCCTGTGGAACAAAAAGATAAGCCAAGACTGAGGACCCTAAGCTCTGCTGGTGTCAGGTTCCTGCTAGACAAATTAATAACAGTATTATTACCTGCCACTATAGGCCCTGTTGTTTGAACCCCCCACCTTTGTATTTCCATGGGGGTTGTTTCTGGTTGTTTTCTGTGTCAGTTTTCTCTTTTTCTTCCTCTGCCACCCTTGTCTCTTCCTTGTGAGCCTCTTTTTGGTGATAGATTCTCCATCCACCCCTTGCTCAAGAGGAGGAATTGTTGTAAACATTTTTTTTCTTTTCTCCCCTTCTGAGGTTCTTGTGCCCCATGTACCTGACGTGATCGATGTATCTGTGTCATTGGTGGTGTCTGGTTCTCTATTGACCATTGCTGTGGTGATGGCAGCTGCTTGGTTTATATTACCAACGTTCATATTTTTCATTGAATGTGAGAATGCGTCCCACTTGATATCCCACTGAATCTCTCGCAAATCTGCTTTTGTTTGTGTAATTGTATGCCACCCTCCAATTTATCCAATCTGTGTTGCATCTCCATCATACATTTTTGGATTTATTCCTGTTCTTTTTGGGTCTCTAGCCATCTTTCTATTTCCGACTTTTTTTTTAGTGTTCTTTTGAGATCTGACCATACATATTTATTATAGTTTATTGTCCACCCAGTCATCAATCATGCTGGGATCCAAGTCCTTGTATGTGGGCACTATGAATATTCGTAGACCTCTTGGAACCATACATTAGTCCAAATCATTTTGAAGCGAGGTCGCCTCTCACCAATTGCTGAGTTCTAGTTTAGATAGTTTCTACAATTTGCCCAGTTGTCTTGTCAGTGTGATGTTCTTGTTAATAATGCTAAGGGTTGTATTAGATTTAGTGGCGTCTGAAAAAAGTACTTTGTCAGCCAAAGTTCTTTGAGCTTCCCTCTCTGATGCCATCCCTATGGGCTGGAAGACTGAATCATATCCAGAGTACTACTTGTGGTGAGCGATACTATAGTGAGAATAATAGATCAGGTTCTCCTTGCGTCCATGTGTACTACTTGTTGTTGTACAATTCCTGTGAGTGGATTTACAAATGTCCCCACTACAAGGTAGAACAAACTGTATGCTGAAAGTGTATTTCATTGTGCACCAAAAAGGGCCCCAATACCCCCAAGACTTACTGGCGAGTTGTCCTTCGACTCGTTACTGCTGCTCGTACTCCACTGCAGCTCCTGCTGGCTGGATTCTTTGGAAAAAAATCTGATCTTCACTTTGAGAGTGCCAACATCGTCTTTTGTATAATATACATATATATATATACACACACACACACACATATATATATATATATATATATATATATATATATATATATATATATAATTAGCATTACATATCTCACATGTAGGAGTACTTTGTATGAAAAAATAGTATATTTGGTTTGTAGGTGATTTAAAAAAAAAAAAAAAGATTTTATATAACCAAATAACAATTTAGAATTTCACCAAATTTCGAGAAAAGTGCATACATCCACCTAATGAGATTTTCTTTTCTAACTCCAATCCGACAGACAATAGCTTAAAGGAGTGAGGTATACTGATCTAACACCAGTCTTCCAAATCTCAAAAAATGTCTTAGTTGGGGGTGGGTTGACAGGTTTACTATTTTACCTCAAATTGAGCTTAACTAGAGGAAAATGAATATACTTTGGGGTGTGGTCAGAGTTACTAGTCTAACTCCAGCCCACTATAATTAGGGAGAATAGCCCATATTTAGAAGAGTCAGATTTAAAATTTCAGAACGAACATTGAGAAAAGTACATATTATAATTAACTGATTGAACTCTAGTCCTACTAACGTTGGAAAAGTGCACATATTTGGATTATTGTAACTCCAGCTCCACTAACATTGGGGAAATGGAATTGATTTGGGTGTGTTGGAATCAGATTCACAATTCAAACTCCACTCCTACGAACAATAGGAGAAAATGCTTATACTTGGATGATCAGATTTACGATTCGAACTCTATCCCTAGAAACATTGGAAAAAGTGTATATTAACTTTTTTTTTTTTTTTAAAGTGAATAAAACACGTAATGTTTCACCATTTCCCATATTAATTGTTGCAAATTAATCTTAATAATAATAGTAAAAGGTACCCATATCATTCTCAACAATATACATAACTCTTATTTATTTAATCAAAAACCTCCTAAAATTTAAAGTGATGTATCTTAATGGATTATTGAACGATAAAAATTATTAAAATTCTTTAAATGAAATCAGCCAATTTCAATCAATAATAAAATTAAATATAAAAAATGGATAATAACTAATATATCAAACTTCTATACCACACCCACTTAAGTCCACCAATAAACTTAACAACCCATACATATATTCAACTCATGTATATCATAATGAAACTATAAATTTACAAAGTAATTGCAGCAATTGATAATAAGTTAATATTCATATCTGTATAAAATACCATCACCGACTGATACCTCGATAAAACTCAAAACCAAACAAAATACAGAAAAGAGGACACCTTATAGAATAATTTGACATATATTTCTTTTTTGAAGTACATAAAATATAATACACTGAAAGACATTATACCGTGCTAATACAATATTAAAATTGATTAAATGTCATGGTTCAATAGAGTTGTAATATTTAAGAAAAGTGGTGCTGCACATAGTGCAGCGCCACATCTCTTGCGCCATTTAGCGCCCCCCCCAACACCACCATGTGTGTGCCAGATTTAAAATACGGCGCACCATGGCTGTAGTTAGGGGACTAGCATCATAATTTTTTATGCCAGTCTGTCACTTTGCAGGATTATCATCAAAAATTCTGACATTAATCCTGCAAAGCATCCAGAAGCCCATTGTAAGCATTGGAAGCCTTATTTTAAAGCCTGCTCTGAGCAGGAGTTAAAAGTGCCCAAAAAAATGGTGCAAGGAAATTTCTTAGATTTCCTTGCACCGTTTCTTTGGTCCCCCTAACGGGGGAATAGCCCCTTTGCATACATTAGAGCAAAGGGTTACACCATAGTGTAAAACATGCATTGGACCACTTTGTAAATATGGTGCTGCGTTTTTCGCCTTCTAACGCCACATTAGTGTAAAAGAATGATGCTAATGTGGTGGTAGAATGGTGCTAGGGTCTCTTAAATATGCCCCAATATATTTTGACCTTTGATATAGCTTAACTCACAATATTTTGACTATGAAAATAGGATTAAAAAAATATTAAAGAGTCGATATTCAGGAGACGTAGCAGCCTAAGGAAAGCTTAGAACGGCAAGCGGAATTAGTGTATCTCTGCTATTTTATTTTGCTTGGGTGGTTTACCAATGACTGAAATTCTCTTATCATATTCACTAGTGATCGCCCACAGCACATGCCCACCGTGGCCATCGGCCAGACGCTGGCCGTGTGCTCTTAGCTGCAAGACCTGAAAGCTCATTGTTTATTGTTGTATTCTGGAACAGAAAGCTTTACATCTCCTGTGCTATGCCGACATGAGATAACGTTCTTAAGATACGGTGGGTAACATTTGTGCGCAGGAAGGCACACTGTGGTCAAGTTAGCATGAGTTTCCAAGTCCTACAGTGGAGAATCCATCCACAGTCAGTCCTCTTGCTCACCCAAGTACCAACCTCTTTTTCTGTCTTGTCCTTCTGCTGTAACTGTCCTTGTCATCTGACTAAGTGCTCCCTCCCTGGGTTGTCTTGCATCTTCAGTACAGATCCACGCCTTCCCACATTGTGTCATGGCCTTTGGGTCTACAACTCACTATCAGACTCTTAGAAGAGTTATTCACATCATGGAGGAAGATGCATTACAAGTTCTGCAACCGCCCTGATCCATGTAACTCCCAACGTGTGAAATTAAAAGGGTGTGCGAGTCCTCTGAGTTTGAAATTAATATTCTACTTGAATATTACATTGCAATACATTGGGCTGAAATGAGTATTTGGTCGTGTTTAAATAAAGGCCACGGTACATTGAGAGCTATGCGGGACATACATACTTTGGTATTTTATACCAAAGCCAAAAGGGATCTAAAATAGTTTGATACATGTAAAATATACATAAATCATTCTCTTGCTTCTTTGTTTTCACATGTTACTTATTTAAATGTTGTCTGTTCTGGCAGATTCGATGGAATACAGAAAACAAAGCAACCAAACCACGAGGAAGGAATTTATCCTGCTTGGACTCACTGATGAGCCTAGACAGCAGATAGCCCTGTTTTGGCTCTTCCTAGCAATTTACATGATTGCAGTAGGTGGAAATGCAGTCATCAGCATCCTAGTATTGTCTGACTCTAAGCTTCATACACCAATGTACTTCTTCCTGGTAAACCTCTCCATTCTTGACATCTGTATGACTACAGTTATCGTCCCCAAAATGCTGTACTGTCTCATCACGGGAGAAAAGACCATTTCCTTCCATGTTTGCATTGTACAATTGTACTGTTTTGCCTTTTTAGTCTCCACAGAGTTTTTCCTTTTAGCAGTGATGGCAATAGACAGGTATGTGGCAATCTGTCATCCCTTTCGTTACGCCAATTTCATGAGCACTAGAATTTGCACCACTCTAGCAGCTAGTTCTTGGGGATTCAGCTTCTTTCATTCCCTGTTACACACAGTGCTGATATCTAACTTGTCCTTTTGTGGACCATACCAGCTCCAGCAGTTCTTCTGTGATATTCCTCCACTGCTGAAGCTCTCCTGCTCTGACACCACAACCAATGAGCTGCTTATCCTAACAGAGTCTTCTTTATGCACACTTGTCGCCGTGATGACTGTTATTGTCTCCTATGTTCGTATCATATATACCATTTTAAACATGGCAACAAAGGAAGGGCGGCGCCGGGCCTTCTCCACTTGTGTCTCCCACTTAACGGTTGTCACTTTATATTATGGCACCTTAGTTTTTAACTACATCCGGCCTACATCAAGCTACTCACTCAAGAAGGACAAAGTGATGACCGTGATGTACACAATTGTGGCCCCCATGGTCAACCCATTCATCTACAGCCTCAGGAATAAGCAAGTGAAGGAAGCACTGAGGAGTCAGTTTCACAAACTTCAAAGGCAAAGGTGAAGTTTTGATAAATGTGTACCAATTTATGTGATAGAATTAACATAAAATGCTTTACTGGACTCAAGAAGCCTTGAATTGTGTTTTTAAACAGATTCAGAAGAAAGATATGAACCTTGACATAGATGTTCATTATGTTGTAGATGAGATAGCAGTGAAATACATTTTCCTGAAAAAATACAGCATGTTCCTCCCTCCTTGCTGTTGAAATCATTGCTGGCCTGTGGACAAATGGGCAAATGATCATTAATGATCAACACTACCATTCCCAAACAGATGCAACATTTTAATGCAGCACAGCAACCATCAATGCTGCACCTCATTGCATTACAAGGCAAGTGAAGGGACTCTCCATATTTATTAGGTTATGGTGCTGCTTGTGCTGCTGCTCTCACCTCCAGGGCAAAAGCATGTGTGATGTCTGGCATAGGCTTTTGTACTGGATGGGCCCTCTTCAACTTCAATATATTATGCTAAGACATACCGCCTGATTTAAATATTGGCGGATGAGTTACTCTGTCACAACGGTGATGGATATCCCATCCACTGAAATCTAAATCCCATTATATCCTATGGACTTTAGATTTCAGCGGACTGGATATCAGTCACCGTTGTGATGGAGTAATTCATCCGCCAATATCTAAATCAAGCCCATAGTTTAAAACTTTTAAAACTTTCTCTGCTGTACAATGAATGTTTTACAGAATTTTGCCATGAAAAGTATTGTGGTATATTAATATCTAGGACATAATTCAGAGGGACAAAATACTCAAAGATAAGTGTATTCAGGGAACTATTGATTTACTATTCCTAGCACCACATCTACAAATATTTAAGATATACGTCCTGTGTAGCTACACATATGCATAGTTAGATATTGAAGATCTAGACTTACTCATCTATCAATATTCTATTTTTGAAATTCTATCCTCAATATGGTGTCAAACTGAATTGATAATCAGGGGGCACACCTTGTATAATGAAGCAATTATGCAAAGTTTGACGAAATAAAAAACATTTCATCAAATAGCCAGCCTCAAAGAGTCATTATTTTTTGTTACAAAGCCCTATTTACAAATGTCAGTAGATAGCTGTGCATCAAAACTCAGGGTCGGTTGCATGCATTGCCCATTTACCACTCATTGTACACTCCTTTGATGCAAAGAAATGCAAAGAAGTACATGACGCTACTTTGTTTTACTTTAGGTCTACTTTCCAGTGCAAAATGGTGGAAAGGAAATCCCAGTTCTATACTTCACTTTTGTGTATCGCTTTGGTGATGCAAACCTGGTGCAAAGTGATAGTAAAGCTGCCTATTTCAGCCAAACACAGTTTAATGAGAAACTCTCCTTAACCCCACGTAGCCATGGGGCAAGCAGCGGGCAACTCCACAGAAAAATACAGTTACGCTTAAGCAGTTCTAGACAACATCAAAGTAAAGACAATAAAACAAAGTTCACAAAACACACTTAGAAAATTACACATAACTGGCTTAAAACTATTTAGGGAAACTAAAGATTTGGGGCTAGATGTGCATAGGTAATCATTTGCAATTACCAAATAGAGATTTTTTGCAATTCGCTTTTTGGTAATCGCAAATTTGGTCATCCATTTACAAATGTCTGTATTACAAATTGTGTGATTCCCAGTGGGTCATAAATAGACCTACCTCATGAATATTAATGAGGTAGGTCTCTGTTTGCAGTCCATTGGGAATCGCTAAAATCACAGGGATGATGGCCTACTAGGGTCAGCAGACCACCATGTCTGTGGTTGCTTTTAAATAAAGCAGTCTTTTATTCCAAATGCAGCCCTTGTTCCTTAAAAGAAAATGGGATTCATTTTTTTTAAAAAAATGAAAAATTTATTTTCATTTTTTAACAGTAGGTAGTGATTCGTGAGGCCACTGCCTACTCTTAAAAAATGTTTTATAAACATTCACAATGAGGAAGGGTTCCCTTGTGGACCTCTTCTGACTTGCAAATGGTGTGCCACCTACTTGAAGTAGGCAGTAACATGTGAATGTTTTGCCACCACATTTCAATCACAAAACATTCACACAAACCACTTCAATTCAGTTCTAGTAACCCTTCCTAAAATCACCCTAAATATGCCCCTTCCTAATATCAAATCGCAAACCCAATTTGCAATTAAGTAATAAGTTACTGAATCACAAATAGGGCTTTGTACAAAGAAAAAAATCTTTTTGCATTCCAAACGGGCCAATTCTGAGAATCAGCCCTTTTATGAACACAAAACAAACACTGTGTACATCTGGCCCGTTGATTTTTAAGGTTCAAGGCAAAAAGGGGATTTCGTGAGCCGAGGGGAGAACAGAGGTCAATGTTTTTTTTTAGGAACTTTTAGGGTTCTGGTCCTCAAAATCCTTCACTAAGACAAGACTGGATGCTGAAGCTGGCAAGTTCCCCTCAAAGTTAAATACATATGTCTAGCTCCCTCTGAAGTTTTCAGTGTTGTCATTAAAAGCTCCAAACAAAACAAAGGCAAATTTTATTGGGTGAATGGTTTGCATTCTTCTCATCTTGCTGGTCACCGGTGCTATGTTCAGTCTTCAGGCCTGATTTAAAGTTAGACAGATGGGTTACTCTATTACAAACATAACAGAAAAACTGCCCGCCTTGTTACAATTGCCTAGGATATAATGCAGAAATAATAAGGGATATTGGATATGCATCAAGTTTTTGATGGATTAACCCATCTACCAAAGTGTAAATCAGATCTAGTGTTTTTGTTTGGCTCTCATTTGTTTATAGTGGGGCAAGGTATGAAGCCTTAGCCAATGGAAGCTCATGAACTTAAGTATTCTTCTGCAATGGTCTCACCGTAGGCTCAAAGAAGGGTTGAAAAACCTCTTAGCAATCTGTGGCTAGCTAGATCACACTTTACTCAGGCAGCTTTGATGTCCTTTCCTGGTCCATCAGATAATAAGAAAAATGACTATAATCCTGATTTATAACCTGGCGAATGGCTGTTGTCCAGCTAAGGCAATGGAGTAAATTACCCTGTTGCCCTGATGGAGGTACCACCTGCCAGATTTATAAATGACAGCCAAGCTGGTCTTCATTTCTAAAGCACTGGAATGAACCATCATCACAGCAGTTCCTGTCAATGCATTTTGCTGCTTGTTGCAAGGCTCCTGCGCCAAGGAGTTTTCTTTTTATTTTCAAAACTAAAATGCTCCCCTTTCCATGGGAACCATCCACCATGGTAAGGGGAGCACTGAGCAATTTTCACTGCCCATTACAGACAGGGTTTTCCAGGCACTGATATGAAGTGGAAACTGACTTCTATTTCCACCCCTCTAAATGAAGTGAGCAGAATCGCAGGTCTGCCTCCTGCAACCTTTACACCACAAAGGCCGTCACACAGGTTTAATCATGGCAGAGATGGAGTAGTGTCTGTCGTGATGAACCATGGTCCACCCCATCTAAATTTGGCAGACAGGCCACATTTTTGGCGATAAAGGTACCACTACTGCTGCAATAGAGTATCCTTACCTCCAAGAATTAAATCAGGAGCTATGTCTTAACTTTTATTGATGCCGGAAAAGTTTCTATGGTCTCTTCTATAGACAATAGGCCTGGGTGGAACTCGCAGAGATTTACTCTATGGAATTTCAAGGAGTTCCAAAAAAACTCTATGAGATTCTACGGAAGTCCATGAACAGGAGGAAGAATGCTTGTCCACCCATTCGCACTACTTTTTAAGGCCAGTAGCTCATACCATGCTGAAAAATAAGTGCAATGGCACCATGTGGTCCGTATGGGCCCAGCAATTTTGTTTTGCATGCTTTCTGTGCGTTGCATGGTGCATGGTGCTGGGCCTGATTTTGCATTTCTCTAATATCTTATTATTTTCCTCCATCCCACTCATCCACCCTTCATTTACCGTGTGTATTTCAGTTTGTGAATTGCATATTTTTGTCTTTTTATGGGCGCGCACAAAGCCCTCTGTCCCATGCTGTAATCTCTGTTTGGGCTTCTAACCACGCCCATGTCACACCAGTCACTTACATTGGTTCATGGGCATGCCTTTTAAAATCCACTTGCTTTCATTTGTGAAAGGCATGCATACGTCATGCCTTTTCCTGTGTTTAGCTCACCTACACAGCACCGGTAAACTACTGAAACCATTTGAGGCTCGATAGTTTTCAGCATGGTTCCAGGACTACTTTATCTTTTTATTTTCCACGCAGCTCAATCACACTCGTTTTTTTCGTTTTAAATTTCAGCGCGATCGTGCTGCATTTGACATAGCACGATCACACTGTGTTTTTTGTCTTGTAATTTGTGTGGCAGTTAAGAGTTTACAAAGCTAACAGCTCTAACTCGAGCAAATGGAAGACCCGTTGCATTGCAAATGCTTGTTTTCATTTGCTGTGACTTTTTATACTTTTTTTGTGTTCCCTTTCTACTTCCTTAAATCTTCCTGTCTGGTTCTCACTCGTCTCTTACTTCCTTCCTACTTTTCCTATTCCTTTCCTTCCCAGTGCCATGATGGAGGATCAGCACCAGACAGGAAGCGACGTCTCCAGTGCAGGTGCTAGCTGCACACCTTGTGGCCATCTGCACCACCAAGGGGTGTGGCCAGCCCCATTTTCACTGAGGTGGAGGTGGACACAATTATTTTTTTATGTGTAGCAGCACCTTCCCTCCATGCTGGCACCAGATGGCAGGTTTGGAGGCGGGTATGCCCTCCCGGAGTGTTGGCTGCTGTGGGGGAGATTTTCCCAGTGCGTGCACCAGAGTACTGGGGTTGAGTGCACCATGCAGCAGTTGATGCATTGCTGGGCGACATACTCGATTGGGAACAGGACTTGCCCCACTGCTGGGTGCCGAGGTTGCGGGGCTCAGTGAGTAATTTTTTTTTTTTTAATATCTACAATGCTTAGATTTTTTTTCAAATAGCATGCTGCTCACCCTCAGAGGTAAGTTAAGTTTATGTTATGAAAATGATGTGATCTACTATGAACTATTCAGATGCTCACCACTTCCTAATCATACTTATTGTCGCTCATTTTGGCTGCATATTTAAAAAGTCATGCAGACACCTCTGTCCTGTCACAAAGCTACAGGTAGTGGTAAGTGAGTAAACTTTCTCTTTGTCTTTCTTAATGTTGCTCAGACTGTCCCAATTTCCCAGTGATGCGTAATATACATCTATGCATTTAAAAAGGGAGTTTTGGTTGGCCCATCAAAGGGGTTAAGAAGCAAACATCTTTCGTTGCAATGCATTAGTAGTTCCAATGTAGTTTAGGTTTTTGAAATTAGGAATAGGGTTTAGGTTCAGGAAATTAGGAATAGGTCAGCTCTATACTAGTACTATACTTAGGTGATCTGATCTAGAAAAAAATGTTGGGAGATTAACTTTACCACTATCTATTTTTTCATCATCTTTATTTCTTACATCAGCACCCAGGGACATGAGGGCATCAAAAGCTGGTGAAGGGGCTACCACTACCAGTGCCATAGTGGGACGGATCAGCACCACCACCAGTACAGCGGCTGATGGTTCTGCTGGCCCCAGTAAGTCAGGGTATAATTAATATTTCTCTAACTTTTATCTCTACCCACTACTAGATTAATTTTGCCTTGTTTATTTTTTTTACGTCTCCTTTTTTTAACTCCTATTTCTAATGTGTGTTAAATTCTTCAAATATCCGTACATAATCCCTTTTGTTGTAGCTATTTCATGTTTCTGTAGCTGACTTCATCCTTTCTGCACTCTGCAGCTTTCTTCTGCTTTGTTATTTAGCTTTCCCTCTCCCTGTATGTATCTTGTGGTACTGTAGGACTAAGAGAACAGATTGCAGGCCCAAGTACGCTATTGATTATCATGCAGGTTTGTTGAGAAGGCTTTGCTGCTCTTGCTAAAACAGTCATAATGAGAGAGTGTCCGAACGAGTCTCCATGGTCATTGACCCCCCACGATTGTCTTGTTATCAGTTCATTTATACATTATACCAGAAGTTTCCATGACAGGGCAGCAATGCAGGGAAGTATGAGATTCCATTGCATTTGCCAACCAAACCATCCATATGTCCTTCCTTGACCATAGCACCCCTTCATTGCACTTCAATGACTCAGAGTCATCATAGCTTTGCCCCTCCATTAGGAAAAGTTTTGGTTGGCTTGACTACCTTTCTTTTTTAACATTGTAAACCAACAAACCTCTTAAAGTGATAGTTTCAACAGAAGATACTGCTAACTGAACTGTAGTGAGGTATTGCATTTGTACTTTGTTAAAAATAATGATAATTATTTCTGACGAGTCTGGCATCTAAAATGTGTAATTTGTTTTCTAGCTTCACACACTTCCAGTGATTGGGCGGAAGTGGCAGTGCCCATGAGGCAGAGGAGGCCCATGAAGCGGTTGAAGGAGGGAGTCCCATTGGTGAAAGGATAGTTGGTAATAAGTCACATTGCTTGCTTATTCATAAATTAAGTATACTGTGTTTGTTAAGCGAGGCACATATTCCATTCATTATCCTTCATCACCTCTTTGCCCATGACATTTAACCGCCCATGACCTAAATGCAGCATGGTTCAATTCAGCAATCCAGTGTTGGCTGTGCAATTTGCAACTGCTTCAGTTAATGCAATATTATGAAGATGTTAATGCATTACAAACTGAAAACAAGCTGTGTTTCCCAGTGCCCACACTGTCACCTCCTCCTAGTACCTTACTCCATTATTCTTTCTTTCCTAAGTTCTTCTGTTCCATCCTACCAAAAAAGTGAACGATCATCTGCTGCATTTTTCTGTCCAAATTTTATATATATATATATATATATATATATATATATATATATATATATATATATATATATATAAATATATATATATATATAAATAAATATATATATATATATAAAAAAACAAACTGGTCCTCCTTACGGCGTGCTCTTTCATGCTGGTGCAGGTGTGAGGAATGGACCATTTCCTCTCATAAATCTAAAAACAAACAGTTGCAAGCAACTTTACCACTGCATTTCAGGAGGAAATTCTTTCTCTTTTTTTCTTTATTGCAGTCAAAAATAAGTCACTATCCTTCACTAGGTAAAGTTGCTTGCAACTGTTTGTTTTTGGATATGTATATATATATATATATATATATACATATCTCATGGCTTCCATGGATTTGCGCCTGTCCAAATGTTTCTCTTCTGTCATTCGGCAACGTTAACTACATCGATTGACTAAACCAAAGCTGAGCACATGATGATCAGTGACACCCTACTATTCACTACCAGAACCTCTTCCCAGCCTAATCCCTCTAACTTACTCTGCAGTAGAGTAACTTTCCTAACTGCCAAGAGAATATATTTGTTGAAAATAATTTGTGGTGGAGGGCAGGGAGTAAAGTGGGACCAGGGTGGTCCTTACGTCTTCGGTGGTCATTTTCCAAGACCGCTAAAACCGCTGACGCCAACAGTCTGAAGAGCGCCATATTTTAACTTATGTAGGATTTCTGCCCATTTACAGCTGGAAATCCTACCCCATTGGCCTTGCTGACCGAGAAAGAGAGACGGTTCAATCACCAGCACCGCAATGCCAACAAGACTCCACTCGCCGTATTACGTTATGTAATATAGCTTGGCGGAGTCCTGCCAGTGGTGCGGTGCTGGCAGTGGAAAATGCCAGGACCCATCCGCTCCCGGATGACCACCTCACCGGAAAAGGTAAGTTGATCGCCCGAAAGGGGGCTGGGGTGTGGTTATTGGGTGCACATGTGTGATCTGGGTGCATGTGTGTGTGCAAATAGGGGTGCTTGGGTAAGTGCATGTGTGCAAATGGGGGTGTCTGGGTGAGTGAATGGATGGGGTGTCTGGGTGTGTGCATGAATGTGGAGAGGGGGTATGCGTGTGCATGAGTGCGGATGGGGGAGTGTGGGTGTATGAATGTAGAGAGGGGAGTGGGTGAATGGTTGCGGTCGGGGAGTGAGTGAATCGATGTGGTGGGGGAGTGCAGGGAGTAAAGTGGGACCAGGGTGGTCCTTACGACTTCGGCAGTCGTTTTCCAAGACTGCTGAAACCGCTGACGCCAACAGTCGGAAGAGCGTCATATTTTAACTTAGGTAGGGTTTCTGCCCATTTACGGGTGGAAATCCGACCCCATCAGCCTGGCTGACCGAGGAAGAGAGGCAGTTCGATCACCAGTACCGCAACGCCAACAAGACTCCATCCGCCGTATTACGATATGTAATATGGCGTGGCAGAGACCTGCCGGTGGTGCGGTGCTTGCAGTGGAAAATGCCAGGACCCATCCCCTCCCGGATGACCACCTTGCCAGAAAAGGTAAGTTGATCGTCCGAAAGGAGGATGGGGGTAGGGGGTGTTGGGTGCACATGTGTGGTCTGGGTGCATGTGTGTGTGTACGAATAGGGGTGCTTGGGTAAGTGCATGTGTGCAAATGGGGGTGTCTGGGTGAGTGAATGGATGCAGTGTCTGGGTGTGTGCATGAATGTGGATAGGGGGAATGTGTGTGCATGAGTGCGGATGGGGGAGTGAGTGTGTATGAATGTAGAGAGGGGAGTGGGTGAATGGTTGTGGTGGGGGAGTGGTGAATGGATGCGTTGGGGAGTGAGTGAATGGATGCGGTGGAGGAGTGCATGAATGGATGTGGAAGGGGTAGGAGAGTGCATGATTGCAGAGGGGGGTGCGTATGTTTGAGTGTGAGTGGGTGTGTGTGTATGGTTGTGTGAGGTTGGATGGGGTGGGGTGCGTGCGTGTGCGTGAACGTGGGGAAGGGTGTTTGCATGTGCTTGCAAGTGGGGGAATGTGTTTGCAATTGCATGGAACTGGGGGGGCGTGAATGTATGTGGAGATGGGGAAAGGGTGGCGGTGACAAGATTCCTGTTGCCAGGTGCGTTACTCCTAGGGTTTTTGTAGCGATGCGACTGCCACAAAAAGCCTGGTGGTCTGCATGTCATTATACAGCCGGCGTCCTCACGGCTGCCACTAGGCCAGAGGTGCTCACCTTCGGCCTGGTGGCCCGGCTGTCCAATCCCCCTGGCGGTACAGGCGTCGTTTCGGCAGTTTGGCTTTGGCGAAACCACCAAAGTCATAATATGGTGGACTTAGCAGCCAGCCGGGCGGTGGTAAGATTGACACAGCGAGTCTGGCGGTCCGAGGACCACCAGACTCGTAATGAGAGTGCATGATGTAGAGTTTGGGGATGAGATACTCTGTGAATAGCGTGCCAAATAAAATATCAGTAGCCCGTTACTTTCCCTGAATTGAAATGCATTGTTTTTTCTATCTACTTACTCTTTTTATACATGACACACTATTATTATGATTCAATTAATAATATATTAATCTGCCTCTTTGGAGTCAGGGTAGAATTGTAAGGCAGTTGGAAAAGAACAGGGCCATCAGATTTAAAGTAAGATAATAAATTGGTCATTACAGCTGTTCCAGTTGCAAATTGCAGAAAGTAGCAAAGTACCCAATGTTAGCATGCCTCCATTAATGATGCACAACAGGAATACAATCATTTGTGATGCATAATGCTTACTCATTATTGTGAGGTAATGTATGTTTCTTTGTACACACAAAGGGGGTCATTCTGACCCTGGCGGCCGGTGACCGCCAGGGTCACCGACCATGGGAGCACCGCTAACAGGCTGACGGTGCTCCCTCGAGCATTCTGACCGCGGCGGTTCATCCGCGGTCAGAAGCGGAAAGTCGGCGGTCTCCCGCCGACTTTCCGCTGCTCGGGGGAATCCTCCATGGCGGCGGAGCGCGCTCCGCCGCCATGGGGATTCTGACACCCCCTACCGCCATCCTGTTCCTGGCGGGTCTCCCGCCAGGAACAGGATGGCGGTAGGGGGTGCTGCGGGGCCCCTGGGGGCCCCTGCAGTGCCCATGCCAATGGCATGGGCACTGCAGGGGCCCCCGTAAGAGGGCCCCGCATAGTATTTCAGTGTCTGCAAAGCAGACACTGAAATACGCGACGGGTGCAGCTGCACCCGTCGCACCCCTGCAACTCCGCCGGCTCCATTCGGAGCCGGCATCCTCGTTGCAGGGGCATTTCCGCTGGGCCGGCGGGCGCTCTTTTGGAGAGCGCCGCCGGCCCAGCAGAAATGTGAGAATGGCCGCCGCGGTCTTTTGACCGCAGTGCGGTCATTTGTCGGCGGGACTGTGGCGGGCGGCCTCCGCCGCCCGCCACAGTCAGAATCAGCCCCAAAGTGTATGTTTATGTTTCTCACTGGGAAATCCATTAAAAGAAAAAAATCGCTTAGTTTTAATCTGATGGTATTCTGGCCTCAGTCCTTGGAGCCAATGAGTGCATTGTTTTATGTGAAGCATGTGTGGAGAAAACCTGGCCCTGTGACTAATCACTTCAAAAATTCCCGTGGCCCTAAGGGACCAACAATGTACTGCTACAGTTCCACTATATTATCAAGTGTTTGCACTGATCATTATTTACAATTATTTACTTTTTTCTTTCTTGCTATAGATATTCCTGCTGTTCCATCATCCAGTCAGCAGGAGATAGCAGCCCACCTTCTGCGGCAATTTATGGAGGCCATGCTGGCTGAATATTGCCAACTGGTGGAGTCATCTGCTTCTGCCCCAGGCCCGACCACCTCCAACCAGCCACCAGAGCCTCTATTCTGCCAACACCATTGATGCCACTGGTATTCGGGATCCGCCACTGCCACCCCTATTCCTCATCATCGTCATCCACAGACCGCCTCCTCCACCGCGTCCTGCAGAGCTGATGCTACTCTGCCAAGAGGTGGGACAAGTTGACACCCAGCTAGATGATTCCCTCTAAGCCCTTTTTTAATTATTTTTTTGGGTGGGCTTGACTTTTGTTGTGGGTGCAGAGGAAATTTGGAAAAGCTGTTTGGGCTGTTTTGTACTTTATTTTGAACTGCTTGGAGTGGACTTTGTTGGACATTGGTTGGGGGTTCTTGTTTGTGTGGGGAGAGGGGTGGACATGTTATGGGTGGAGAGGGTGAGTTTTAATTGTTAAAACAATAATTGGGAATTGTTTATTCATGTCTTTTCTCTTTGAACTGCTTTTAGCACAGCCTGTATTGACAAAATGTGGCCCTATAAAAAGCCACATAACTGTACATCGACTTTTCCCCGTATAATTTACCTAGCTGATTCTGAAGTCCCTTGCCACATAAATATTTATTTATTTGCTAGGTTACATACTTAACTTATACCCAAACAATACTCCTCTAACAGAGTGGGAAACAACACAGTCTAGGTCTGTCTTATTGTTTAAGGATGTTAACTATTGCCAGGTTTGCAGGACCAAGCTACTTATCAAAGTGTATATACCAGTTACTTATATTCTTATCCTACTACCCTCTGCAATTATATTGACCACCGGGGGATATGCTATGTTGTATATTACTTTGTGAAAAGTTACATATATAAACACATAATTTTCTGTAGAACTTACTATTCACTAGCTAAACTAGTACACATAGAGGGTCATTCTGACCCTGGCGGCCGGTGGCCACCAGGGCCACCGACCACGGGAGCACCGCCAACAGGCTGGCGGTGCTCCAACGAGCATTCTGACCGCGGCGGTTCAGCCGCGGTCAGAAGCGGAAAGTCAGCGGTCTCCCGCTGACTTTCCGCTGCTCGTTTGAATCCTCCATGGCTGCGGAGCGCGCTCCGCAGCCATGAGGATTCTGACCCCCCCTACCGCCATCCTGTTCATGGCGGGAAAGCCGCCATGAACAGGATGGCGGTAGGGGGGGTCGCGGGGCCCCTGGGGGCCCCTGCCGTGCCCATGCCAATGACATGGGCACGGCAGGGGCCCCCGTAAGAGGGCCCCGCAAAGTATTTCAGTGTCTGCCTTGCAGACACTGAAATACGCGACAGGTGCCACTGCACCCGTCGCACCTTCCCACTCCGCCGGCTCGATTACGAGCCGGCATCCTCGTGGGAAGGTCGTTTTCCCCTGGGCTGGCGGGCGGTTTTTCAGCAACCGCCCGCCAGCCCAGGGGAAAACTCGTAATACCCGCCGCGGTCTTTTGACCGCGGCGCGGTATTTTGGAGGGCGGCATCCTGGCGGGCGGCCTCCGCCGCCCGCCAAGGTCATAATGAGGCCCATAATTTCTTAGTTTTCCTACCTGAACAGATGAAACGATAACTGCTACCTCTCTCAATCTTCCAAAACCTTTGCAGGGTTTCCTAAGGTGTCTTCATAATGGTGATTTTAATGGTAGCAAGCTACCGTGCTGATAGGGAAGACAAGATATCGCAAGTGAGGTACCACTCCCACCTAGGTGAGCTCCAACTGTAGGATTATCCATCACAGGCAACTACACTGAAAACACAGAGTTAGTGGGATATTTATATTATATCATGACTTATCAAAGACTGAGACCAGACTACACCATGACACAAAGACACGGTATTATAACAAAAATTAGCAGTAGTAGCTTCTTCTGAGCAATGGGTAGTTAATGTTTAATTTATTAAAACAGTTAAACTAAACTTATGAAATCCTCTATTCAGGAGAAATGTACTGAGCACAAGGTTAAGCGTGCACGCAACACCAGGCCTGAATGATGCTGCTGAAGCATGATGTTATGTATGTGAATTATGGATTCCTTTTATGCATGGGTGGATAAGTGAGGCTGATGTGGGCTATTGCTCAGGTAATAGAAGATCTTGCAGTGAGCTGTCGCTTTCACCACATCCTCCTCAGCAAGTGTGTGATTCATTTATGGTGTAAAGTTATTAGTCACACCTCAATGTCAATCACACGGCATGAGTGGAGAGTTTCAGAGGTTTGCTGAATGGATGGGAACGGGTAGTTGGGGAAAGGTGTGACAAAGACAAACACTAGACAACAACCACATTCATCAGATAGATGAGCAGCACATCAGCATCATCATCATCATCATCAAATATGTTGTGAAAGGAAATTAATGAATGCAAATAGATGCATTGGAAACAGTCCTTCAGCCCCAACGACCCAATGTATTATATATCTAATATTCTGTCATCTAGGTTTGGAAAATACAAAAATGCAAATTAATGGAGGTGTGAACCTACTCAGTTCTGAAAATTATTATCATAAATGCAAAATTGGGCATGGCATCTACATTCTTCTCAGAATGTTCATCTTCTTGGGTGCCTGTCTGAACCAATCTGGTAAAGTAAGTTTTTGCCATTTGTGCAGGAAAATAGAAGACCTGTGGATTGTAGAACAGAAACAATATTGTAGAGTGAAGGAGAAAGGCAGAATGTAAGCTGCAATCAGTCATCATAACATTTAGTCAAGCGCATCCATCAGGTGATGATGATGTGATATCATGTCTGTCTCCAGTCACAACAGCCTGCTACGACATAATACAGGTGATTCAAATTTGAGCCAGCACACGTACCACTCAGCAGAATTTCCTAAATCAATGCACCTCTGTCCAGTCCAGAGAGCTGAGTAGGCCTCCTGTAGTCATCATCATGTTGGTTTCCCTTTGAAGCCAACAACTTCCTTATTGTGGCTGTTGCGGTAGTCCTATGCTGAGTCCTGACTTTGAGTAATAAATCAGTCTGTCTCCTGAGTCCTGAACCAAATGAAATTGAGAGAGATAGAGCTGTAGTCTACTGCTATTGATAAACAAGAAGAACACAATTATATAAGCATTTTGTGCATAATTGTATTGATTAACTAAATTGACTGGTCTGGTCTCTGAATAACCAGAAAAAAGTACAGCAAGTAGTGGACCATGCAAGTAAATCTAGCTAAGTGTGAAAGGGAGACTGGCAAAATCACCCATCTTACCCCAAACAATGCAAATCATTGAAATAACATTTGCAAATTACAAGTTGAATACCCTCCCTCGCAGTCTGCCACCACGTAAATCATCAATCATCATTCATAGCCACTCAACAATATACAACTTATTGGCGCAATGGTTGCATGTTATTGTCCAAGCACAGTGATACACAATTGCATCTAATCTTTTGATGGAAGCAGCACAGTGGCAATTTGGCAGTCTGGTAAATCAAGTGATCTTTACTGGGGCAGCCTTGCTATGGGATACAAAAAGAATGAAGAGTCATGGGATGGAGGTTAGGCCTTGTCTCCAGTGTCCTTGAGAAGAGTGGGGAGGCTGCTTCATTGCATACCGGTCCAACTCCAATCCAGCCATACATGTGCCTAAAATGGTAGGGCTGTATAAGTCAGACAGAAACAAAATATATAATGTTTTGTTTGCTACATCCATTTTGTTGGCAAAGCAGTTCGACAATAAATAATGACAAAGTTCTATGGTGGCCTACTCAATCAGGGAAGTGGAGTTCATCCTCAAACTCAGGGGGTTCACCCAGAAGTTGGTCAGGTAATACACTTGAATCTGGCAAACCCCTCATTTTCTCCTCCTGTGGTGTTTCAGGAACAGTGTAATTGTGTGGCATGTAGTGTTAGCTCATTTTGATCATGTCCAATCTCTCTAGGTTTTGAGGTGAGTGACTTGTCCTTCTAACTGTGACAACTGCCCTAGCTGCGTTGAAAACATGCTCCGTAGATAACCTGGCTACCAGACAAGCCAGATACTGTACAAGCATACAAGCTCTGGCCATTGGCACACCTTCTCATACCAATAGACCAATGTTTTTTTATCCAAACAGACCTCTTTTTGGTCATCCAGATAGCCCTGGAACATCTCCTGAATGGTCATAGGTGCTGCCTCTTGTTCACTTTTTTGTCTTAACCTCTGCACTTGACTTAAGCTCTACCACTTGAAACCAAACTATTACAGAGGTTGGGTCCAATTCTTCTGTTGCTGTTGTTGACGGTGATCTAGTTGCTGGTGTGGGCTGCTGTGAGACAAAAGTGCTGTCCTCTCTGGCAGTTACCAAAATTAAACATTGCCTTTTAACTTTGGCCTGCTGTGCTTGTCATGGTCGACATTATGGCCCTCATTCTGACCCTGGCGGTCGGCGGAGAGGCGGCGGTCGGACCGCGAACAGACCGGCGGTATTAAAAATGGCATTCTGACCCTGGCGGGAACCGCCAACACAGCCCGCCAACTTAACACTCCGACCGCCACAGCGGTACAAACAAACAGCGCGGCGGTTCCCGCCAACAGCCCGGCGGCAGACAAAGTACCGCCCACCCTATTACGACCCACCAATCTGCCACCTTTTCCGGGGCGGGAGCACCGCCGATAAGAACACGGCGGAAACAGACTACGAACGGGAAAACGCTCACCTCTACGCACTCCACGGGAGATTCCGGCAGTATGGAGCCAGAGTTGCAGGTCATCCCCGCACTCCTATTCCTCCTCATATACCAGGAGCACGCCCGGCGGCGCGGAAGACATCGGTGAGTACTGCACCTACGACACAGGGGAGGGAAAAGATTACCGGCACACACCCACCCACCCACACCCACTACAACACACACATCAATGCATTCCCACAGATCACTGTCACAACCCACAAACCACCCCCCTCCGAAATAATGCAAAGACCAAAAGAAGAGATCATAAACGGCCAGATATATTGAAATAAACTATGTACAAAATATATACAGCTACTAAATGTAGTCCAACCACTGTCCGTGGATCACAGGGGTCCTGTGCAAAGGGGCAAGGCCCAGTCCCACGACAAGAACTCCACGGAGAGAACACTGCAGGGGCATCAGAAAGAAAATAGGACAGGCACCTCAGGGGGAAGGGAAGGGGGGGCACCTCAGCCACTTGAGTACACGACGCCAGATCCACGAGGGGACTCCATGACCACTGGGCCATCCTGGGGAGAGCAAAGCCACAGTCCATACAGTCCATACAGTGGGTGGCCTGCCCACTGGGCCATCCTGTGGAGAGCAAAGCCACAGTCCAAACAGTCCATACAGTGGGTGGCCTGCCCACTGGGCCATCCTGGGGAGAGCAAAGCCACAGTCCATACAGTCCATACAGTGGGTGGCCTGCCCACTGGGCCATCCTGGGGAGAGCAAAGCCACAGTCCAAACAGTCCATACAGTGGGTGGCCTGCCCACTGGGCCATCCTGGGGAGAGCAAAGCCACAGTCCATACAGTCCATACAGTGGGTGGCCTGCCCACTGGGCCATCCTGGGGAGAGCAAAGCCACAGTCCATACAGTCCATACAGTGGGTGGCCTGCCCACTGGGCCATCCTGGGGAGAGCAAAGCCACAGTCCATACAGTCCATACAGTGGGTGGCCTGCCCACTGGGCCATCCTGGGGAGAGCAAAGCCACAGTCCAAACAGTCCATAACAGACCCCACTGCCACTGGAGGAGGCAAGTTGGCCAGAGGACATCCTGCAGCCCTGCGCAAGATAGATCCTGCCCTGCCACGTCTGCCAAAGGGCCAGCGGTTCTTGCCTTGAAGGGCCCAGTCCAGCGGTTCTTGAGACGGCGGGGCCCAGTTCAGCGGTTCTTGCCTTGAAGGGCCCAGTTCAGCGGTTCTTGAGACGGCGGGGCCCAGTTCAGCGGTTCTTGCCTTGAAGGGCCCAGTTCAGCGGTTCTTGCCTTGAAGGGCCCAGGTCAGCGGTTCTTGAGACGGCGGGGCCCAGTTCAGCGGTTCTTGCCTTGAAGGGCCCAGTTCAGCGGTTCTTGAGACGGCGGGGCCCAGTTCAGCGGTTCTTGCCTTGAAGGGCCCAGTTCAGCGGTTCTTGAGACGGCGGGGCCCAGTTCAGCGGTTCTTGCCTTGAAGGGCCCAGTTCAGCGGTTCTTGAGACGGCGGGGCCCAGTTCAGCGGTTCTTGAGACGGCGGGGCCCAGTTCAGCGGTTCTTGAGACGGCGGGGCCCAGTTCAGCGGTTCTTGAGACGGCGGGGCCCAGTTCAGCGGTTCTTGAGACGGCGGGGCCCAGTTCAGCGGTTCTTGAGACGGCGGACGGTCTATGGCCAACTGCTAATTGCATGGTGGTGCCCTCCTGGGCAGCGGGGATGGTGCTCCTTCACTGCCCACCTGGGCTGTGGGTGGTGGGGCCCTCCTGGCCAGCTGGGCTGGGTCCTCCCTGGGCAGCGGCTATGGGGGTGGTGGGCTCTCCCGGGGCAGCGGCTATGGGGGTTGTGGGCTCCTCCTGGGCAGCAGGCCTGCTGCCTGACCTCTCCAACTTGCTGCCCTTGCCCTCCTTAGTCGTCGGCCTGTGGCCCTTGCCTCCCTTTGGAGCTGTGGCTGGTGACTGTCTCTGGGTGGTGTCCGGGGGGGATGTAGAAGGCGGGCTCCTGCGGCGCCCCTTCCGCCTTCTGCTCCTCTTCCCAGGGGGTGGGCTGGCTGTCCCCTTGCTGCTGGGTGAAGATCCAGACATGCGGGCTGGCGGGCTCCAATACCCCTGCACCCTTGTCAAGGGGGCTGCAGGGCTGGTGGTGGCTGAGGTGCTCTTCTTACCCCGACGAGAAGGAGGGGGGGGCTCAGGGTCAGGAAAGAAGTTAGTAGTGGCGAGGAAGAGCTTCTTGGGACAATGGAGAGTGGTAGGTACAGTGGGAATGGGAGTGGAGGGAGAGGATGTGGTTGTAGGTGAGTCACGTTTGCTGTCTTTGGGTGCAGGTGCAGGAGGGATAGGCTGTCGTGAGGTGGATGGCTGTTGGGTGGGTGGGTGGCTGCGTTTGTGTGGTGTGGAAGAGGGGGTGACAGACACAGTGGGAGAGGACACAGGGGACGTGTAAATGGCAGTGGGGGTGGTGACTGCACGTGTGCGGACTGGAGTGGAGGGTGTGCTGGTGATGGAAACACTGGCTGATGGTGAGGTGAATGGAGGTGTGAGTGTAGACGTCACAGGGAGGGAGGAGGGAGACGAGGAGGTGGGGGTCACAGAGGTGGTAGTGACTGTTGGCATGTCTGCATCGGAATGTTGCGTGTGTGAATGTCTGGGTGATCTGTGGTGCTTATGTTTGGATGAGCTTCTCTTGGGTGTTGAGGTGTGTGCAGGCTGGTCTGATGGTGTGGGTGGGACAGGCAGAGGAACAGGAGACTGGGAGGAGGGAGTTAGTAGAGGCAGGCAGGAGACAGGGACAATGGCTGCCGTCAGTGCTGAGGCCAGAGCCTGGAACGATCGCTGATGGGCAGCCTGACCCGAATGAATGCCCTCCAGGTACGCATTGCTGCGATGAACCTCCCTCTCCACCCCCTGGATGGCATTCAAAAGGGTAGTCTGCCCAACAATGAGCGTTCGGAGGAGGTCAATGACCTCCTCACTGAGGGCAGCGGGGGTAACAGGGGCAGGGCCTGAGGTGCCTGGGCGAAGGAGATGCCCGGCTTCCTGGCAGAGCGGGCACGGGGCGAACGCGGAGGGGCTGCTGGGAGGGCGGAGATGGTGCGCTGGGTGGCGGCTGTACCTGTAATGGCGGGGGGCACGGATGGTGCCACCCCCGCAAGGGAGCCCCCTTCCGAGGACGTGTCCGTGTCGCTGCAGGCTCCAGTCGTCCCCGTCGTGGAGCTCCCCTCGCCCTCCGTCTCACTGGTCCAGTCTGACTCTGTGGCATGGCCCTCCTGGGCCATGTGAGATGCAGCTCCCTCCTGCCCCGATGCCACTTCTCCTCCGCCTGATGATGCTGATGCACACAAGCACAGAAAGACAAACAAAAAGGGGGGGGGAGAGAGAAATAAAGGGATATTGAGTACATGGATCTCCGGTACAGTTAGCGGACATGACAGACACAGATGCCCCCTGCACTAAGTTGCGCACTTGTGGTCCGCTACGCATTCCGTGGAACATGCCCTACACGCCTAGAGTTGTCAACTGCACCCATGGATGACACGGCCCAGGGATGGCTGTACTGACACACTACTGAGGGTGGTGGCTGGGGACACAGGGGCTTACGGGGGTGCCCAGCCTACAGATATCGCCCTGGCCTAGGGGGACCCACAGCCCTCCTCCCCCACCCAGACACCTCCACTGCACGACAACAGAGTAGATGATGCTTCTACTCACCCCCTTGTGTCTGCTGTGCTGCCCTCACGCGCCCATCCAAATCAGGGTAGGCCACCGCCAGGATCCGGAACATCAGGGGGCTCAGTTGACGGCAGGCACCCCGCCTACGTTGGGAGGCCATCCCCAGCAGAGACTCGGCGGTCTTCTTTGTCCCGCGGCGGATGTCCTCCCACCTCTTGCGGCAGTGGGTGCCCCGTCGATGGTGGACCCCCAGGCCCCGGACTTCCTTGGCGATGGCACGCCAAATTCCAATCTTCTCATGGGCGCGGACCTATGTGACACGTACAGGGAGGGAGAAATACCACGTTCAAGTTACTCAGCATTTTCCTTTCCAGTGGCCCAACGCCCCCCATCCCCGCCAGGCCCCCCGCCAGGCCCCCCGCCATGCCCAACGCCCCCCATCCCCGCCAGGCCCCCCGCCAGGCCCCCCGCCATGCCCAACATGCCCCCCATCCCCGCCAGGCCCCCGCCAGGCCCAACATGCACCCCATCCCCGCCAGGCCCCCCGCCAGGCCCCCCGCCATGCCCAACATGCCCCCCATCCCCGCCAGGCCCCCCGCCAGCCCCAACATGCCCCCCATCCCCGCCAGGCCCCCGCCAGGCCCCCCGCCATGCCCAACATGCACCCCATCCCCGCCAGGCCCCCCGCCAGGCCCCCCGCCATGCCCAACATGCCCCCCATCCCCGCCAGGCCCCCGCCAGGCCCAACATGCACCCCATCCCCGCCAGGCCCCCAAGCCAGCCAGTGGCCACAAATCCAGATAGAATTACACTCACTTGTTGGTCTGGAGGACCGTAGAGTAGCGCATACTGGGGGAGGACCCCATCCACAAGTTTCTCCAACTCCTCTCCAGTGAAGGCAGGGGCCCTTTCCCCAGTCGCAGCAGCCATTGTCCCTTCCAGACCGAGGTCACAGCAACACTTGCAGTATAGGTCCTCTCCTGTGAAAGTTCAAGTCGCAAGTGGATAAGTAGATAGAAAATGGCGGTCACGTCCGCGGCGGTGCGTACCGCGGCGGTGCGTCCCGCCACCGCCGGCGCCCTTCGCCATTGGCTCCTGAAACCCATAGGCTTCAATGTTAACCAATGCGGCTTCGCGCCGCGGTCTTGGCCCGCCGCCCGCCGCGGTGTGCCACGCCAGCGCATTGACCTCACATCCCATTGTCACACTTCACAGGTCAGGCAGCCGCCATTTCCAGGGCCCACATGGCTCAATTTCAACTGCGTCACACAGGCCTAGGCCTTGCATAGCCACTCATACACGCCATTCACTGCATAGAGAATCGTATACTGTGCTAGCTGTGAGTACGTACCTGTGGGTTGCCTGACTGTGTGCTCCATGTTGTCCTTCCTAGGCACCGTCCGCTGGGTTGGGCGAGGAGACGGATGAATCCTCCCGTGTACCGACCGCTGGTGGACCTGTCGACAATGGAAGAACGCCACATTATCCTGACCTACCGTCTTAACCGTGCCACTATCCATGAACTGTGTGCCCGGCTGGAGCCCGACCTGATGTCCCCCATCCGCCAACCCACAGGGATTCCCCCTCTGGTGCAGGTTATGTCAGTACTCCATTTCTTGGCAAGTGGGTCATTTCAGACAACAGTGGGAATTGCTTCTGGGATGTCTCAGCCCATGTTTTCAAAGGTTTTATCCAGAGTGTTGTCTGCCCTGATGAAATCCGTGAGGAACTACATCATTTTCCCTGAGGTGGGCGAACTGGCTACAGTGAAGGGTGATTTCTACGCCCTTGGACATATTCCCAACGTAATTGGTGCCATTGATGGGACCCATGTGGCTTTGGTTCCCCCAAGAGACAGGGAGCAGGTGTACAGGAACAGAAAAAGTTACCATTCAATGAACATCCAGGTGGTGTGTTTGGCTGACCAGTACATCTCGCATGTAAATGCCAAATTCCCAGGGTCAGTGCATGACGCCTACATCATGCGGAATAGCAGCATCCCTTACGTGATGGAACAGCTACAGAGACACCGTGTATGGCTAGTGGGGGACTCTGGGTACCCCAACCTGTCGTGGCTACTGACCCCAGTAAGGAATCCCCGGACCAGGGCAGAGGAACGGTACAATGAGGCCCATGGGCGTACTAGGAGGGTGATCGAACGCACCTTTGGCCTCCTAAAGGCCAGGTTTCGCTGCCTGCATATGACCGGGGGATCCCTAATGTACTCACCTAAGAAGGTGTGTCACATCATCGTGGCCTGCTGCATGCTTCACAACCTGGCTTTGCGCCGCCAGGTGCCTTTCCTGCAGGAGGATGGTCGAGACGGTGGTGTTGTGGCAGCGGTGGAACCTGAGGAGAGTGACGAGGAGGAAGACGACGGGGCTGAAACAGACAACAGGGACAGAATCATTGAACAGTACTTCCAATAGGACACAGGTAACATTTCAAAGATAATTTAGTAAAAGTTAACTACTCTGCAGCATCTCTGCTGCCTGTCTATTTGCCCCAGTGTATGATGACTGAGTTTTGGCTTTTCCCTCCCTATTTCAGATCTGGGGTCCCCACTACGAGTCCTGTGCTTCGTTTCCCCATGGACTACAGCTTTGTGGCAGCTGTTTGTTGACTTCACCATGTACAAGGACATATTTGCACTGTCATGTCAATTACAATCTATTGAAATCACAGCCAGACTCCTGATATTTTGGTGCAAAATAGGTGTTTATTGAAGTGCTCAAAATGGGATGGGTGGTTTCAAGTGGGTGGGGGCTATGGTGAAGGAATGTCCATGGCAGAGTCCAGAGTAACAGTCACACAGGTGCATTGTCCAGAGGCCTGTGGAGAGATGGAGCATGGGCAGTTCGAGGATGGACAGGGTGACAATGTGGGACAGTGGGATGACATCAGGTGGTATCCATTGCTGGCGGGGGTCTTGACATCCTACTCTGTCTTGCGAGATCTCAGGGCCCTCTTGCGGGGTGGTTCTTCTCCTGCAGGAGGTGGGGGTCTGGTGGGCTGCTGCTGTGCGGGGGCCTCCTGTCCACTAGCGCCGGCGGAGGTGGATGGCTGTTCTTGGTCCCGGCTAGTGGCAGGGGCCCTTGGGTGTTGTTCAGTGTCCGCCCTGCTGTTTACGAGGTCCTGCAGCAGCCCTACCATGGTAACCAGGGTGGTGTTGATGGCTCGGATGTCCTCCCTGTACCCCCGATAGTGTTCCTCCTGCAGCACCTGGATCTCCTGGAACCGGGCCAGTACCGTCGCCATCGTCTCCTGGGAGCGGTTGTATGCTCCCATGATGGTGGTGAGGACCTCGTGGAGAGTGGGTTCCCTGGGCCTCTCCTCCCCCCCCTGTCGCACAGCTGCCCGCCGAGTTGGCCTGTTTCCCTGGGCCTCTGCCCCCTGGCCGGTGTGCCCACTACCACTGCCCCCAGGTCCCTGTTGTTGTTGGGGTGGTGGGTTATCCTGGGTGCCCTGTAGTGGTAGACACACCGCAGATTGACGCGCCCTGGAGACAGAGGCATGGGCCCGCTGGGTGGGAGCTGTGCTGGTGTTCCCAGAGGGGTTAGGGTCTATAGTGGCCTGTGCCTGTGTGAGGGGAACCGACTGTCCAGAGGTCCCCGATGGTCCGGGCTGGTCATCGGTGTCCAGATCGACAGAGCTGCTGTCATCGCTGACGGCCTCTTGGGTGGGGGGTGTGGATAATTCTGGCCCCTCCGCCGCGGTGTGTTGACGGTCGGGTCCTGCAGGGGTATAGAGGTATGGTTATAGTTTCAATGTGTGGCATATGGGTGTATCTGTGGGTTCCCGTGTCCCCAAGTGCTGGCATTCGTGTGTGGGGGCTTTGGTGAGGGTGGCTTGTGGGGGGGATGTGTATATGCATTGGACATGCTTTGGTGATGGGTGTCCATGCTTAGTGGACGCATGCAGGCCTAGGTTTTGGGATGTGTGGGTTGTGATGGTGAGACATTGGCGGGGAATAGGTGTGCTGGGGGTGGGGGTGAGGATGGTGGTGGGGGTGAGGATGGTGGTGGGGGTGAGGATGGTGGTGGGGGTGAGGATGGTGGTGGGGGTGAGGGTGGGGGTGAGGATGGGGGTGGGGGTGAGGGTGGGGTTCGAGGATGGGGGTGAGGGTTGGGGTCTGATTTGGCATGCAGGTGGGGGGGAAGCAGTATTGAAGCTTCAACTTACCAGTATCCATTCCTCCGCCGACTCCTGCGAGGCCGTCAGGATGCAGGATGTTCAAGACTTCCTCCTCCCATGATGTGAATTGTGGGGGTTGAGGTGGGGGTCCTCCGCCAGTCTTCTGCACGGCGATGTTGTGCCTGGATACCATGGAACGCACCTTCCCCCGTAGGTCGTTCCATCGCTTCCTGATGTCTTCCCGATTTCTGGGGTGCTGTCCCACTGCGTTCACCCTGTCGACAATCCTCTGCCATAGCTCCGTCCTCCGGGCAATGCTGGTGTATTGGACCTGTGTGCCGAACAGCTGGGGCTCTACACGAACGATTTCCTCCACCATAACCCTGAGTTCTTCGTCTGTGAAGCGGGGTTGTCTTTGGGGTGCCATGGGGTGGTGTGTATGATGTGTGGGGTGGAGTATGTGTATTTAAGTGAGTTGAGTGTGGTGGTGTGTGTTGTTTTGTGTGTGGATAGTGTGTGGGTGATGGTGTTGAGTGGCTGTGGCTGTTATGTTTTGGATCCTGGTGTCTCTCTCTTGCCTTCTTTACGATTTTGTAAGCGTAGGGGTTTGTGGGTGATGTGGGTGGGTGTTTTATACTGTATTGTGTGTGTGGGAGTGGTGTGTGTATGTGTATCAGGTGTGTGGGATTCAAATCGTCCAATGTGGGTGAGTTTTGTTCGTTGGTGGGTATTCTGACCGCGCCGGTGTGTCCCGCCAATGGAATACCGCGTTTGAATGACCGCCGCATGGATTCGTGGGTCGTAATGGGATGGGCGTATTTCTGTTGGCGTGGCGGTGGAGGTTTGGTCACCTCCACCTTTCCGCCGACCGCTGGTCTGGCGGTCTGTTGTGGCGGTCGGATTTTCGGAGGTTTGCCTTCTGCGGGTCAGAATGACCGTGGCGGGTTTCCGCGACCGCGGCGGGATTATGGAGGATTTCTGACCGGCGGTAGGCGCCTTTTACCGCCGAGGTCAGAATGACCACCTATATCTCTTTCTATGTTTTTAGCTATTACTTTTTAACATGTTTTAAAATAAGGTTTTTAGCTATGTTTTGATAATTTTCACTTGTTTTAGTCCAGAGCATTTTTAGCTTGGATTACTTCATCTTCGGTGATGTCCTCCTATGGCGTCATACGTGTTACAGCAAGGGGGTGGGTGTAGTGAATCCTATCTTGTTTTAATGGGAAACAGGAGTTAGCTTAGCCTTCTGTCTTGCAGACCTGTGCCCCTGTCACCTGGAAACTTTTACCCTACTTAGCTTGCATTGTTTTAGCGCAATTATTTAATTATATGTTTCCAAGATGGCTGCATTGTTTCTAGTTAGGCCACGTTTTTTAGTTTCACGTTATCAGTGCCACCACACTAAGGCGTCACTATCAAGTGACAAGGGTAAACAAACTGTAGGTATTCACATTAGGTACTTTCCTTCTTCACGCCTTCGAGCGAATTGTTTACATAAATTGCCATCCCAAGCATTCCTTGTTATCTATTGTTTAGGAACAGACCTACGTTGGGGGTCTGAACAGATCTGTATAAATGCACCTCACATGGACAGATAGTCAGAGGGATTCCGACAAGATACCATTGCTGCTATTTATGCTGCACGTTGCCTTGACGTTGGCCCAGTCTTCGTGTCCCTACGGAGTGTGAGCTAGAGACCTTATTCCAAGGCAACGAGGGTTGGGGGCCCGTCTCATGGCCATTGTATTGGCAGATTTTGTTTACTACACCTAGCTCTCTTTAGGTTAGAGATTAGGTTCACATTATTAGGGTATTAGGACATATTTCACATCTCATGTCATTTCATGGCTTTGCAAGATGGTGGAGGTCTTTGTATTAATGACTCTCCTCTTTACAATTCTGTTTCTTGCATTATTCATTATCCTAATCATTGCAGCCCATGCAACTTATCGTAGATTGCAGTTTTGTTAATAAAACCCATTGAAAACTTTACTGCATCTCCTTCATTGCCTGTGTTTGAATGAGACATGTTGTTCTTGTGAGAAAGGGGTACTCTCCATTTAACCACAACACTCCCTGAGATGTCACACTCTTGAGTCCATGCATAAAGGCTGCCACAAATGACCTTTTACTGTTTGGGTTTCTGGTGAGGTGCTGCTTGTGAGCCGGAAGGGTTGGGGCGACAGTTGCGACTTGTTATAGGATTGGCATAGTTGACTAGAAACATAAGAACTGTCATACTTAAACTGGCCATCTTGCCTAGAGCAAGAGTCAAACTGCGACAAAGGCTGTACACCAGAACTTCTGCCTGGGCCTCTAACTTCCAGTAGTCCCTCATTCAGGTTCCTTGCCTGCTCAACAATCCACGTTTTGTATTGTGAAACATCCCCAACTGAAAAAGTAATGAAAGTGGACAGTATTTTTTGTACTGTGGATCAAGTATAGAGGCACAGATGTACTCTTCAGAGGAGATGATGTCTTTTTGCAGCCATGGATTATCAGCCAAGCGAAGGATTAAGCTCCAGCTCACTTATGCGCTTCTCTGTTGCGGTACACACCAGATAACCTTTGCAACATATTTTTAACTGGTCCTGTAGCAGATGCAACAATGGGATAGCTTGGCTCATTATAGGGTCTTCCTTGCGGATTTCCATGCTGACTTCCCATGTGAAAACCTCAAAAGGAAGTAGCATCTGTGCTTCCTTTTTCATTTGACTAGGTCCCATTTGTCCGCATCCCTGGTCATGCTTTTCCCAATTGCATCCACTCCTCTCTGAATTACATAGTCATTGATTGACCTGTACTGCCCAAGTAGACGTTGCAACTTGTAATAGGTTGAGTTCTAACGTATTGCCACCTTCTGTATGAGAGCTTTAACTGGTACTCTATTAGCACCCTGAATGATCCTCAACTGCTTCCGGACTTTAAAATGGTTGAAATGAGTGTCAATTCATCTGCAGATGGTCAGTATACTGCTGACTATGGCCCTCATTCTGACCTTGGCGGGCGGCGGAGGCCGACCGCCAAAGTCCCGCCGTCAGGTTACCGTTCCGCGGTCGAAAGACCGCGGCGGTAATTCTGACTTTCCCGCTGGGCTGGCGGGCGGTCGCCTTCAGACCGCCAGCCAGCCCAGCGGGAAAGAGGCTTCCACGATGAAGCCGGCTCGGAATCGAGCCGGCGGAGTGGAAGCTGTGCGACGGGTGCAGTTGCACCCGTCGCGTATTTCACTGTCTGCGCAGCAGACAGTGAAATACATTTAGGGGCCCTCTTATGGGGGCCCCTGCAGTGCCCATGCCAGTGGCATGGGCACTGCAGGGGCCCCCAGGGGCCCCGCGACCCCCCCTACCGCCATCCGGATCTCGGCGGTCCGACCGCCGGGATCTGGATGGCGGTAGGGGGGGTCGGAATCCCCGCGGCGGTGCAGCAAGCTGCGCCGCCGCGGAGGTTTCAATGGGGCCGCGGTACACTGGCGGGACCCCGCCAGTGGTGCCGGTCCGACCGCGGCTTTACCGCCGCGGTCGGAATCCCCATTGGAGCACCGCCGGCCTGTCGGCGGTGCTCCCGCGGTCCTCCGCCCTGGCGGTCAAAGACCGCCAGGGTCAGAATGAGGGCCTATGTCTCCTCTTTTTAGAAAGTCCTGCACAATCAGGTTGATGTAATGTGTCAAACAGTGGACCCTGAAATAGTCACCTTTGCCAGGGCTTTAACAATATTACTGCCATTGTCTGTGGCAACAAATCCAATGTAAGACCTCTGCATTACAGCCATTCAAACACCTTGCTGTTAAAGTATTCTATGATATTTGCAGCTGTAGGGGATTTCTCCATGGCAAACATAGCTTCTGTTGCATGCCATTGACTGCCCTTAAACGTTTCTTCAGTTCTGAGACCTGTAGATATCTGTTGCCTAACATCTGCAAAAGAGATCCAGTGTGCAGTGATACTCATGTGATCAGTTGCTTGACAACTGGTTCACATGTCTGTCATCAGGTGGATAGTGTGAACAGCACTCTGCTGCAAAGCTTGTCCAACCAATTGCAGCACATCAAGATGGAACCATGGAACAGCAACTATGGCACAATAGGTCTTACTGAGAACCTTTCATTTTGGCAGATGGCCTCCACAAATTCTAAAAATCCCACTCTCCACAAAAAAAATGGAGGTGGTCCAGCGCTAACATTTTGCCAGCTTCTCATTGTACAAATGTGTCTTTGGGTGTGTTTGTAGGTCCCCTCCTGCCTATATTTGTGGTAATAGTAGCCAAGATTTTTTTCTTTTCTGGTGCCACTGACGCAGGTGACTTCTGAGAAATAGTAGGTGGTAGACTCAATGTGTGTCTTGGGGCAGTCACTGTATGCTGTGGTGTCTCCATCTTCTTGCTCATCACCTTCACATCCCCCTTTACCTGAGCTCATTCCCCTCTTTCATCACCATCAACGCCTGCAGCAATTTATTTGTGTTGTTTCTTCCAATGGATTGTGTGATAATTTTTAATTTGAGTTGTTTGGCCTCCAGTACCATAGTGTGAACCAGGCTTACCTCAACGACCACGTGGCAAATTGAGCCTATTGCAGTGTTATAACCCTGCTTGTTAATCGTGAAAAAGTCCCAAACTGTGGAGGTGAACGTTTTTAGTGTGCCACTGGTGACACTGCCAATGCTCAAAAAACTGGAAATAGATAGGTTTTTCAACAATTGCCTATCTGCAGTGTGTATTTCGACTGAGGTAGTTGTGGATGCAGGTCTCAGAGAGGGCCATACAAATATGGAAGATGGCAGTGGTGGTGGTACCAGTGCCACATACCTTGAAGAAGGATGAATAGAATGAGTAATGTCGGTGTCCTTTGAGCCTGCTTCAATGATAATGACTGGCTTTGCCTCATCATTGCCTTCCATAATTGTAAGGCTTTTAGGAACTTTCCTTTTCCCTTGTCTCTCATGGTGGGTCTCAGACTCAGCCAGGGTTCACACCATGTCCAAATGATCAGAAAGAGTGTTTGGAGAAGTTGGTGGAATACCCTTCCTTTTTCTTGCTGGAGAACGGGAAGCCAATGGTTCAAGAAGAGTTACATCTTGCTCAGCAGGAAACTAAACCTCCTGTCCTGTTCTATCATTCAAATAGGAGTGGATTCAATTGGAAAAAGCATGACCATGGATGTGGACTAATGGGGCCTAGTTAAATGCCTGACACAAATGCTACTTCCTTTTGAGAAACTGCTTCTCGAGTAGAAACTCTTGTTCAAGAAGCACTGCAGCCACTCAAGCTCGTCAGTGTCATGAAAATGGCATTGGAAGGCTCTCTGGCAACATAAAGCTGTCTGACAGTCCAGCAAATATTGTGTGCGCTCACTAGCAGCCATCAAATCTCTTTGCACTTGCTAGTGCACCACAAAACAAGTCTCGAGAGGACAGAAAAAGTATTTTTCAATGTGTTGGATGGTAGAATTTAGTGAGAACTATGCATCACACGCATTGCACAATGTTCCCAAAGTGCCAACTCAGTGAGCGAAATTAGATTTTTTGCCTGGGCCTAATAGACACTAGCTCCTCACTGAAGGTTTCCTGGTATGAGGTATCTCTCCAACAAGACCTCTTTCATGGTCCAGTGCAGTCCTTGTACAACAGACCAGCTGGGTAACCTTTACAGGAGGGAGTGCTTTTCTGCCTTTTTCATCCATATGGCAGTAAACATGTGGCAAATGACCCCTTGGACAGAAATTCCACTCCCTTCACTACTTCAGATGTTATTCCAAGTTAGGCATGCTTAGCTGAGTTGGTGATGAGGTGTCATTTTCATTGTTTACGCTAGCTAGCAATTGGAAAATTCCTCATGGCCAAACCTGGACGTTTTTTCATGAAAACACAACCCACTTGTTCAGTCCTTCTTCTCTCCCCTTGCCGTAAATTGCCCCAGATGTTTTCATTCAAGAGGGCTCAGGACATGCTGCCCTCTCAGGACTTCTGAGACAGATATGAAGGAATGCATCCTCTGTCACTTGTGTCATCATTTGTAATTTTCATGCTATACAGAGGCTGTTGATGAAGTCAGTTTTCCTCCCACGTGGCTCATATCAACTAATTGGCCAATGTTTGCACTTCAACAGTGAATATGGCTTTAGAAGGGGCAGTTATGTTCTCTGTGATGACAACAATTCCTGTCTGATGAGCATACTAATTACAGTCATGGTGGAAAGGCATCCAGTAGAAATGGTTTCGGCTGCATGCCTTCTGGGCAACACAATAAACAACTTTAGAAAGTTATTTTTCAACCACAGCAGATCCAGAAAATCTGTTTTTGCCATTGAATAAGATTTTTCATGGGCATTGGAATGGCACTTCCAAGCTACTTACTACTATTTTTCCAGACTGAACTGTAAAACACTGATATGTATTCATTCACAATTGCACTTGCTCAGGGGAAAATGGACTACATGGTGAGACACAGCCTTTACATTAAACTTTAGTATGTCCGACTATTATACAATAAGGGCCTTGTGGGCATATTGGCCATACAAAGGAAAGAATTGCCTAATATATCAAAGTAGAATTCCTACATGGAGAAGCACTCTTCCCTGCCAGTCGTTATCAGCAGTGGTCAGTGATGGGCAGTCTTCTCAGAACATAATTGTGTTTTTATGGATCTATACAATGTGGTCATACATGTGGGTGGTGTTCATATGCACTGCAGCTAACATATAACATTTAACTTTGAGTCCACTAGTGCATTGCCTGTGCCAACTTACCATGACTTTACAGGAACTGTATATAAGTCAAATTGGTGTATCCAATTTTACACTAGATGTTTCTGGGAAGAGCACATGTTCGCTAACACCAAATTGCAGAATAATAGCACACAAAGTCACTATTCCATCCAAACTCAAACCAGAAATACGTACAAGATCAAAAACATTATCCACATTATTCCATTATCTCCATTGGTTGCTTCTTACTACAAGAAATTATTTAACTGTAAAACCAATTGCCTCACCTGTAAAGCCAATAATGCCGACCTGCTATTACTAAATATCAACTTCCTCTATATTGTCAATTCAAGTAAATGTGAAGTTAAGAATATTAAATCTAGATTTTCTGACTTACTTGCCATTACAGTGATAGTCAACTTTGTGACTGCAATATTGGTTCAGTTGAATATCATTGTACTCATCATTATGATATACAAGTCACGAGGATCAATCCTTTTGCCGATCAAAATTATTCACTGTCTCTAGCTGACAAAAAGATTATGATAAAGTCATAAATTCTAGCATCTTGAGTTATCAAGATTCAAAAGATTTGTTGGCAAGAACATTCTGTAACAGGTGCTGCAATGTACTCTTGGAGTTCTTACCTATTGACACAAAAACAAAAGGAGGATGAGATGTGATTTTTAGTGTTCCTAAGGGAAACAAAAGTCACCTTGTCTCCCTTAGGAACACTAAAAATCACATCTCATCCTCCGGTTTTTGAACTATTGTTTCTCTTTCTCATACTCATTCAGTTATTGACAGGGTCACTAGAATTATATGATTCTGCGGACATGGCGTTGTCTGTGTTTGCCACATAATCCATCATCTCCTGCATAATCTGCAGAATTTGATTTAAAAAAAATTCTAGCTCCAGTGGATCAAAACTTACTAAAATCACACTTACCCTTGCCACTTCACAGTGTGAGCCCTATGTACAGGTTGACTGGTGAACTTTCTGCAACATATTACTGTATTTTGACGCCTTGTCAGGTGTAGCAAGCACTATATAAATACACTTTGCATGTTAAACTAGAACTAAGGTGAAATATTTCCCTTGACAGTGTTAATGTGATAGAATGACATTATGAAGTAATACTATCACAAAATGTGCTGCATTAGGACATATAGGCCCTCATTACAACCCTGGCGGTCGGTGGAGAAGTGGAGGTAATACCGCAAACAGGCCGGCGGGAAAAAAAATTAAATTACAAGCATGGCGGTGACCGCCATGCAAAACCGCCACTTCTCCACTCTGACCACCAGGGTGGTAACGACCGCTGGGCTGGAGGCTGCCACTACACCGCCGGCGGTATCACAACCCCGCATACCACCATGGATTCCGTGGGGTTCTGTACCGCCACAAAATCCATGGCGGTAGGCACTATCAGTGCCAGGGAATATGTTCCCTGGCACTGATAGGGGTCTCAAACTACCCCCTCCCCCTCCCCAGAGTCCATCCCCCAAACCCACAACCCCCCTACCACCCCCCAAAGGTGGTAGGACCCCCCTCCCCACACCGCCCCAACATTAACACACACACACCCCTTACACGCACATTCACACAACAACCATACATACACGCACACATACAGACAGACATACACACATACATGCATGCATTTTCCATACACACAACACACCCCCCACATGCATACACGCACTCACACAACCCCTCTACACACTCACATGCACACCCCCATGCACGCACACAACACACTATGCCCTCCCACCCCCTTCCACTAACGGACGATCACCTTACCGTATCCAGTGATCCTCCGGGAGGGAACGGGATCCATGGGGGCTGCTCCGCCGCCAGCTCCCCACCACCAGAACACCGCCACATCGAATCCTGATACGTGATTTGGTGGGCGGTGTTCAGATGATGTGGCGTGGAGGTAGAGCAGCCTCCACTTCACCGGCGACTGCCGGTATGGCTGCTGGCGGCTCTCCGTCCGGAAAAGGGCGGAGGACTGCCAGCAGTCATAATACGCTGTGCGGAAAACCACCTGCACTGGCAGTCTTCAGCACGGCCGTACCTCGGCAGTCTTGCGAAAAGACCGCTGAGGTCCAAATGAGGCCCATAATTTGCCACATAATTTAGTTATCCTTGGTGCATAATGTGGGACCCACCTGCCACATAATTCCAGAAGCCCTAGTCATGTACCCACTGGTTTAGTGGTTCATGTTTTCTGTTTCTTAACAATTGATGTTTGTAATGTATCTCACATCCCAGAAAGTAGCCCACATCTTCTATGTTTCCTGTATCTCAAGTAAGTTCAACTAACTTTTATGTGAAGTGTTCTACTCACATTGATGCAGACGAACTGCACAAAACTTAAAAATTAAATGCACACAAAAACCAACATGTGCACTGGGAAAGAACATAGAACCACTGTCATGTTCTATAAGACAATAAAGATGTGGCATTTCAAGCAAGTAGTTGCTTTAGCACATTGGAATGTTATTAAGGAAACAGGGACATTTTGAGGCAAATTCAACAGGAAGATAATTGCAATAATTAGTGTAAGATGGAAGCCAATTCTGTGGCTTTTGCATAGTGGAATGGTGTTCTAAAATTCAGTTAGACACAGAGAGCAGGTATCACGTGGACATCCACAGTGCAGGCTTCCTGCATTTACAAGAACACCTTTCTTTGAGGCCATCTCCAACCTCAGTCAGTTGCCACTAAGCTGCACAAGTGGAAGCAGGCAGAGGAGAACTGAGGTGGTGTGGTGTGCTGTCACTTTGTGCCAGCCTTCTGTCTGGCAGTACTGTGGGTGATGTCTCTTGTGACCTAAAAGCAAAGAAACATTCAACACATTTAGTGAAATGTGGCATTTTGCAGTTTAAATTATTCATGGTACAGTCAATATAATGTATTGAGGTTATCCATATACTCATTGATAGCAAAAATTAATTCTGGTGTGCGCCTATGGCAGGCAGGGGATGCAGGGAAAAATTACGTCATCCTTTCAAAATGAATACTGATGTGAGTCTATGGCCTAAGGGAAGAAGATCTTTGGCAGACTGGAGGTGAAGGGGAAAATATTTAAAGAAAATGCTGGATTATCACTAGGGACTATGGGAAATACATTTTGAGGCAAGGAGATGCAGGTAAAAATGGAAAACAAATGCAAATAATATAAAAATGTTCACATGTTCATTCGTTTACTACAGTGATAATCAAATACTTTAATTTGATATCAGGGAAAAAAGTTTCAAGAAATAAAATGAACAAAAAATTGGATATATCTTTTCTATCAATGTCCTTAAAAATGGCTATGAAAGCTGGGAAAAAAGATGAATACACTATGTGGCTGGATGAAAATGGCTGCGGCCACATGGTCAAACAACAACAGCAAGCAAGCAAAGAAGCATGGAGAAGAAAGGGCACATGCAGGCCTATGGCAAAGCTTAAATCATACTGTCTGAATACACAAAATGGCCACTGGCCAAATGGTCAAACAACAACAACAAGCAGTGAGCCCTGGCAGACAAAGAACACATGCAGGCCTTTGGCAAAAGCACAATGATAGGCTGCACAAAATGACCACATGGTCAAACGACAACAAGCAAGGAGGCATGGGCATCAAAGAACACATGCAGGCCTATAGTCACTGACTACACAAAATGGCCATAGGCCACATGGCATGGAGAACAAGGACAAAATGGTGGCCTATGGCAAACAGACACACACAGACACAACACAAACAAAGGAGGCATGGTAAACAATTTAGAAAAGTAAACACTACTATTAATTCAGCAATGCCCAAAACGAACATTGTTAGCTCTCAACATTTTTACAACAACAAACATTAGCCCAAGGCATGATATTACCCCAACAAAATACACTTTTGCAGAAAAAACTAATTTTTCATTTTTCCCAATGACATTACTGGCCTACTTTATAGATGTTTTTAAACAACATATACCACTGAAACAATTGTTTCATATACCCAATGACTAGTAAGGGCTGGATGGCCCATGGGCAGACTAGGCCAGAAGGAACAATTGAATAAATAGTGAAAATTTAAAAAAAGATGGAGGAATTTTACTTAAAATTTCCCCCTATAAAAGATTTTAAAAAATGAATGCAAAAAAATACTAGGCCTCTACTGCATCTCAAAGCCACCAACCACAATCAGATTTAAAAATTAAATAAAAGTACAAATAAAAATACTGGTGCATGCTCTATCCACTATCATACAACAGCCAAAGGTTTTATCACAAAAACAAGTCCTTAAAATCCAATGTGCTGCATGAATTGCAGACTAAGAAAGTGATACTTCTGTCTTCAAATCCAATGAAAAGTGGCCAGGAGATGGACAAAGCACTGGGAGAAGCCTTCAAGACAGGAAGAGGAAGGTTGGAGTATCTAGGAAACTTCATTCATTTGGAAAAAAAAGCAAAATAAAAAAAATAATAACTTTTTGCACTAAAAAACAACCTGAATTGTCAGTTTAAGTAGAATATCAACTCAAAAGACATTTTCTGAGTTGATTTAGCTGCTTTTCAAGCAGAAAATCCACTCAAGAAGTAGCTTTGACCAGTCACGATCACCAATATCACAAAGTGGCACCGGAAGGCTCTGTGGCAGTTGGAATTCGCGCTAGCAGGTGACAAATCTCGTGAGTGTGTGTTTACTGACCCTGATGTGTAAATGGCAATGTAATTCCACCATGCGCCAGATGGCAGAATTTGACAGGAACTCTGTGTTACATGGGTAACACAGAGTTACCCAAATTCTGCCAACTCCTCAAGGGGAATTATCTTTCAGCCAGGTCCTTATTGAGGGGTGTTCTGTGCCTCTGACAGTGCTCAGAAATCTAATTAACTTAATAGAAATCAATCAACCAGTAGATTTGTATAGCACTTCTTGTCACCCATGAGGATATCCCGCTGCCAGCAGGGTCCAGTTGTTTAGTTGAGTAGCCAGGTCGTCAAGGGCTTTCAGAACTCTGGACGAGATGGGAAGGTTCGGAGATAAGAGGGTAGCTCATTCCATGTCTTCACTGCTAGGAAGGAGAAGGTGCGACCTCCGCATCTGGTACCTTGGATGTGTCAGGTGAGGGTTAGAGAAAGGAAAACAGAGCAGAGGTGTCTGGTGGGGTGATGGAAGTTCAGGCACTAAGCAGGTCTGCAGGAAGAACCCAGTTGGGAAACCACACACAGCTGTGTTGTCACTTGGTCAAACTGTGCAACCGTATCAGGCTGAAACAAACAGGAACTGGAGGCTACAGGCAAGTGACAGGCCAGGTGCCCAGGAGACTACTAGTGCCGCTGTGCTACTGCCTGCATTACATAGGTCCTAGGGTGTACAGGGCTTCTGTTGGTGGGAAGAACGGTGTGCAGGAAAACCTGAGTGGGAAAATCTGGGTGGGAAAACGCAAGCAGTTGCAGTGTTACTTGGTCAATTGTGGCAGCTGGATAAGGCTGGAACAAGCAGGAACTAGAGGTCACAGGCAAGTGGCAGGCTAGGTGCCCATGTGCCTTCTAGAACAGTTGCTCGGTGGCCCAGATTTTTATTATTTTGTGTTTTTGACTTTCAAACTGTTTGGTGCTTCTAAATCCATGTCACTTTTTCTTAAGGTTAACCTTGCTGCTCTGTGCCATAGCTATCAAGGGTTGAGGGCAGGTTTAAATTACTGGTGCCTTTACTGGACCTATCAAGAATAGTGCCATTTTACTTGTGGTGGACTACCATCTACACCAACTAATAATCCACTTTCTCATAGACACACAAAAACATCCTAAAGTCAGAATCATTTCATTGATAGGCAGCCTGTGTTGGAAAGTGAGTCCCACTCATCAACTTTGTAACTGACACCTCCAGCAATGGAAACCTTAGATTGAGTGGGGAGCAAGCAATTGAATTGAACAGATGGGACCTGCAGACGTCAGTATAAGTAAATATGGAAGCGCTTGACAGTTGCTTAGAGTGACAACTAGGACAGATTGAGGAGCCACAGATCTCAGAAGCATGGGGTGCAAATAATAGGGAATACAGTCAAATGCACAGGTACTAGTCGAATGTAACGTCCCACAGGGTGTTATACGATGAAATCGAGTGATATGGGGTTAGCCTTGGAGAAGTCAGACCATCAGCATTGATTCTGCTTATCTGTACTACTAGTGTCTCCTTATGCCTCAGTTACAGGAACAGTTTGCTGAGACAGTTAGACAGATGGTAGTTGGAGTCATTTAGTAAAGAGTCACTCAAACAAGAGTCAGCCCATATCTATTGATCTCCCTGTAGCTCACACACTGACAGGTCTTCACCTAATGAAGAGTCTGCATCGCTATAATAATGCTACTGCAACCTGCACACTGACATTCAGTCTCCCAAGAAAGAATTGGAATCTTTATGCTCAATCACCACAGTTCTCCCATTGATGGAATGGAGTGATGCGGAGAAGCTGCATGCTTCCTAGGGCACAAGCATCTTCTGCAGTCCGGCAGCCAATGAATGCTTGTTCAACCAATTCCAGCTCACTGCAGTTTCCCACCACTAATATAAGTTGTTTATGCCTGGTTAATTGTGAGTCCATGGGGTCTGCAAGCACTACCTCAGTCTTCAGTTCTCAGTAGCTCTCTGATCATTTCCTTGGAAGAGTGTTCCCCTTTTAGTAGACATGAATGGGTGTTGCTGCGTATTTAAGGAGTGGCATGATTTTAGAAAAGCTGGTTAATTCAGGTTAATATCTCAGTCATTAACAAAGAGGCCACATCAGTCAGAGCTACCGAGAACCAGTGCATCTTGTTTTCAACAATAAGCAATGGGGTATCTTCAGGGAAACATTTAAAGTAAGGAAAATGATACTCTAGTATGCCATTCCCAAATCTCCATGCAGAGAACTTAGCCTATGCCTGTTATATCTTTTAGGTGTGGAATTCTCCACCACAAATTTTGCAGTCATTGTTAAGGGGTAGCTGAAGAGGAGCATGGGTGAGTGGCTGGAAAATCAGGAATACCTACTACAAAATGGGAAGGCCTAAGCAAAAAATAAGAAGGGCTTAGGGAGGTACATTAAAATTCTAAAATACAGCAAAAAAGAGCAATACAATACCTATTCACTAAGGTTACACATAAATCTACCACCTGAATTACTACTGATAAAACAGGCTCATATCCAGACAGGCCTTAGAGTAAGCCATTCACCACACAAATCATCCATGGCCAATAATGGGTACTGCAATACAGTCTCATAAAAATGCCGGTAGGCATCACATAGGGACAATTATGGAAATATAAAGATTATTTCAAATGTACTAGAATAGTTTTACAACTTATATTTGTATTATTAAACATGTATAGCTACAAGTATAAAAATAGAAGACATATTTTGTAACAAGGTATCCATCGCATGCAACAAGCCTGCCACCTCCATGGGGTGAAAGATTAAATAGCAAGAATTCTGCCATCCCCTTGAACAGGTGAAACTCTTTGTAGCATTAACTAATTATTGACAAAAGAGAGGGATAGGGAGAATTGAAGGTCCAGTGTACGTACTCCCAATATGACTAATCTATGCAAAAAGTACACTTGTTCCTATATCTAGGGTGGACGATTAAAGTTCAGGAGCTAGAGCCCTCACACACCCGAAGGGTGTCATGCTTCATCATCGGGAAGCTCCTCGTCAGACCGGCTGGTGCAATGTCTGACGGGCTCCCCTTTCGGGGGCTCTTTGCCGGAGATCTTTTTATATATGATGACTGCCGTTGAATCAAAAAAGGTCAGGCATTTGTTATGGCAGGAGAGTGAAAAAATGATAATTAAGATTGATTAGGGACCCCTAAACTAATCTGTTTACTAGCACTCAAAAGGGGTCACGATCAAGATTAAAAACATAATTAAGTGGACTATGAGAATAATGCTCAACCACTTTGAAAGCCTGGAGTACTGGGAAATTGTCACCTGACCCCTAGGATCTGGTCAACATGTTTCGTGTAAATGTGGTCGTGAAAGATCCTTTAACGCTTCATCAGGACCTATAACAAACTAGACTTCTCCTGGCTATATATAAAAGATATCACTAACCAATTATGTGTGTGAGAGAAAATAGGTACCAGTCACTTACATTTTGAGTAAACTGTCCCGTCAAGAGTCTCAAACAAAAAAGATCGCCCTAGAAAAAATAGAAAATAGAAAAACAAACAAGTCTAGAAGCACGGTAAAATGACCATTCACACCCAATGAGGATCTGTGCATAAAGTGATGTCAAGCAAAAGAAAAGCTATGCTTACCCGCCCTCTTCGTATGGGGGGCCCCTTGGGGAGTAGCACGATCCAGCCTATGGCTTCTAGCAGGGGTTAAACGTTATTAACACAATAAAAAAATATCTATTTTTCTTTTATGCAGTAGAAAGGTCCCTCTAACAAATGATATTAATGCTGACAGTCATCAGCGTACAGTGCAGTGTTAAATAGCTGTGAGAAAACAGGGCTGATTGCAGAGGCCCCATAACTTTTTGCCCCCATTTTCCTCTTTTTGCTGGTGTTTTCCTGACTTTGATGGTGCCCTGGGTACTGCTAACCAGTCCCAGGGCCTGTGCTCTGTGTAAAATCAATATGCAAATTAGGCTAATTATAATTGGCTAAGTTAACCTACCTATAAGTCCCTAGTATATGGTAGGGCATGTAGGTTTAGGGACCACAGCATAGGTGGTGCACACCTAGGTGCACTGCTGAGGTGCCCAGTGTCATTTTAAAAGCAAGCCTGCCTTGCTGGCTGCTTTTAAATTAAAGTTATATGCAAATTCGACTTTGGAATTAAAGGTACTTCCAAAGTCTTAAACTACCTTATTTTTACATATAAGTCACCCCTAAGGTGTGCCCTATGTGCCCCTAGGGCTGGGTGCCATGTAACTATAAGCAGGGACTTTATAAAAATAGATTTATAAGCCCTGGTGAGGTAAAAACAGCCAAATTCGTTTTTCCCTCATTGAAGTAAATGGCCTTCATAGGCTAGAATGGGCAGACTTTATTTTAAATTTTAAAGTCTCCTTAAATGTTACATACCAAGAATTTTGGTATCAAATTAATTGTTGTAATAAATCCCACAACTTCCAGTTGTTGGATTTAATATAACTTGTTCAGGTAAAAAGTTTAGACTTTACCTAAAAAGTTGCCAATTTCAGCTCTGCATTGTTTTTGCTGCTGTGCTCTGATTGGCCAGCCTGCAGCAGCTTCTGCCAGGCTGCCTTGATGAGGTGTGAAGTGGCCTGGCTTCACACAAAGGAATGTGCTTGGGGGAGAGAATCTCCCCTCAGCAGATGGTGAGGCAGGAAGGGGGAGGGCTGCCAAACTGGTCTTCAAAGGCAGAGAAGGACATTTGGAGCACCCAGCAACACCCCCACATCCTGCAACCCCAGACAATTAGGTGCCCCCTTGATTAGATTAGGAGAGGGCAGGAGAGGGGTGTGTTTATGATTTTAAGCCACACCAGTGGGTGGGCTCAGCCAGATGTAACCTCCAAAAATCAGATTCATCCATGTTGGATTTTTAGAGACTGTTGCCTTCTGGGATGGATTTTTGCCACACTTCCCAGGAAGTGGTCATCACAGGGGGGCGACCCTGTCCCTGATTGGAGAACCAGGGCCCCCCTGCTTTTCACCCAGGAGCAAGGATAAAACTGGCAGACCTGCACCCACACCTCAGATCCCCACCAAATTTCAAGAAGAAAGAACTTAATGAGAAGAAGGACTGCCCTGCTGGACCCCTGGCCTGCACCTGGAACCTGCACTCAGAAGGACTGCACCAGCTGCACACTTGGGCTTCACCACAAGAAGGACTTTGCCTGGCTTCAACTGGTTCAAGGAGGGACTCCCTGTTTGCTACAGGTGAAAAATTGCTAACCAGAGTCCCCTGCACCAACTCCTGAAGAAAGCGACCAGCTGACCACTGTCCAGTGGCCAAAAAGGAGTTCGCGCCAGGTGCATTCTGGGAGTTGAAGTCCGCACCCCCCAAGGACCATCACAGAACTTCTGGACCCTTGGGGTGAGCTGTGGACCCCAAAAGAACCTTACAAGAACATCTGGGTGAAGCCCCAGAAGTTTGGAAAAGATTTGAGAATTTTTGGAAAAAAGCTCCAGAGAGGGACCGACCCGCCGCGGAAATTCTAGCCGGCTTGCCTCAACCGCGACCCGGCCTGACTTCGTGGTTCGTCCCGGTAAAGAAAAACATCCAAAAAAGAGACTAAGGCCCTCATTCTGACCCTGGCGGTCGGCGGAGAGACGGCGGTCGGACCGCGAACAGACCGGCGGTATTAAAAATGGCATTCTGACCGCGGCGGTCCCCGCCGCGACCGACCGCTACTTCTCCACTCCGACCGCCACGGCGGTCATGACCGCGGGGCTTGAGTTTGCGCACTCCGGCCCGGCGGTCGTCCCAAGACCGCCAAGGGTATTATGACCCTGCCTACCGCCGCGGTTTCTTGCGGGCGGGAACCGCCGTGCGAACCATGGCGGTAAGCACTATCGGGGCCAGGGAATTCCTTCCCTGGCACTGATAGGGGACTCCCCCACACCCCACTACCCACCCGAGTCCTCCCCCCACACCCTCCACCCCCCTGCCACCCCCCAGAGGTGGTACGAACCCCCTCCCCACCCCCACCCCGACATGCACATACATGTACCCCGACATGCACACACCCCCAACATGCACATATACACACCCCCTACACACACATACACAACGGGGACACATACCCGCACACAAACATGCCGACATGCGCACCTGCCGAACAGCACACATTACCCATAGACACAGCAGCACCCCCCGCCCGCATACACGCACTCACACACCCCCTCTACACACTCACACGCACACCCCCATGCACGCCCACATCACACAACACCCCCCCACCCCCTCCCCTCACGGACGATCAACTTACCTTGTGCGTTGGTCCTCCGGGAGGCGACGGGAGCCATAGGGACGTGACCGCCAACAGAAGACCGCCAACAGAAGACCGCCACACAGAAATGTGGGTCGTAATTCTGTGGGCGGTGTTCTGCTGGCGTGGCGGTGGAGGTTGACCAGTCTCCACTTTCCCGCCGACCGCCAGTGTGGCTGCTGGCGGTTTTCCGGCGGAACGCTCCCAGCGGTCAGAATGCGCACAGCGGCACACCGCCGCGGTCGGCGGTCTTCACCGCGGCGGTAACTCAGCGGTCTTGCGAAAAGACCGCCAAGGTCAGAATGAGGGCCTAAGGGCCTGATTCTAACTTTGGAGGACGGTGTTAAACCGTCCCAAAAGTGGCGGATATACCACCTACCGTATTACGAGTTCCATAATGGACTCGTAATACGGTAGGTGGTATATCCGCCACTTTTGGGACGGTTTAACACCGTCCTCCAAAGTTAGAATCAGGCCCTAAGTCCGAAGGTAAAAAGTTGACCGGGACCTCCCAGCCATCGTATCCGAGAAGGGCTCCTCGGACGTCGGATCAAGATCCAGGTTTACCCCGGTCGAAGGATTTTCATCTCGAAAAAACGACTAAGTCCGAAGGTAAAAATCTCCACCGAGGAAACCCACATCGCGTATCCGGACAAGGGCTCCAGGAGGTCGGATTCAACTGGCAGGTTTGTCCCGGTGAAGAAAAACTTCAAAATAAAGACTAAGGGCCTGATTCTAACTTTGGAGGACGGTGTTAAACCGTCCCAAAAGTGGCGGATATACCACCTACCGTATTACGAGTTCCATAGGATATAATGGACTTGTAATACGGTAGGTGGTATATCCGCCACTTTTGGGACGGTTTAACACCGTCCTCCAAAGTTAGAATCAGGCCCTAAGTCAGAAGGTAACTTTTTAAACGAGGCCTCCCGCGACCTGTAGCCGAGCAGGGCTCCATCGCGGTCGGCCTGAAACTTTGACTTTGCCCCGGTCCTGGTGCAACCAGATGACCCGATTGGCGCTTTTTGTTTCTAAGCGCTAGAAAAATAGTAATTCTTTAAAAATTCATATCTCCGGTTCCCCTGAACCGATTTTAATCGTTTTTGTGTCATTTTAAAGATAAAAAGATAAACTATTTTTATAAATTGGTTTTGGATTTTTAAACTGTTTCCTGTGTTTTATTTGATTACTGTTTTGTGATATTTGAATGCTTTACACTTTGGGGGTCATTCTGACAATGGCGGTAATTACCGCCATGGCGGAGGTCGGCGGTAGCACCGCCAACAGGCTGGCGGTGCACCGCTGGGCATTCTGACCGCGGCGGTTCAGCCGCGGCCAGAAACGGAAAGTCGGCGGTGTACCGCCGACTTCCCGCTGCCCGTCTGAATCCTCCATGGCGGCGGAGCGCGCTCCGCCGCCATGTGGATTCTGACACCCCCTACCGCCATCCTGTTCATGGCGGCTCTCCCGCCATGAACAGGATGGCGGTAGGGGGTGCCGCGGGGCCCCTGGGGGCCCCTGCCGTGCCCATGCCAATGGCATGGGCACGGCAGGGGCCCCCGTAAGAGGGCCCCAAAAAGTATTTCAGTGTCTGCCCAGCAGACACTGAAATACGCGACGGGTGCAACTGCACCCGTCGCACCTTCCCACTCCGCCGGCTCAATTCTGAGCCGGCATCCTAGTGGGAAGGTTGATTTGCCCTGGGCTGGCGGGCGGTCTTTTGGCGGCCGCCCGCCAGCCCAGGGCAAATGTCAGAATCACCGCCGCGGTCTTTCGACCGCGGTGCGGTGTTCTGACGGCGGTACCTTGGCGGACGGCCTCCGCCGTCCGCCAAGGTCAGAATGACCCCCTTTGTCTCCTAAGTTAAGCCTTGACGCTCGTTGCCAAGCTACCAAGGGTTGAGCTGGGATTAATTTACTGAGACCTAACTGTACCTAGGTGGAGGTTAGTGGCTTGTTGCTAGGTGTAGGTACCTACCTGCCCTTACCAATAACCCATTTTCCAACAATAGCAATATACTGACACAACTGTGAATGAAGATAGTAGTTTCTATGTATATAGATATCTCCTTGTCAACAGTAAATGTTTGCAGAATCAGCTATACCATCAGAATAGTATAAATTACTGGTTTAGTGTAAAAATACGACCGTAATTACGATGGAGACAAACCCCACCCGATATAAACATGCTTGTTTGCAGTAGGAAATAATGTCTGCAGTACAAGACCTCGAGACAGCTTGCCCAACGGACTTACTTTGAAAAAGGCGTCCTCGATTTGGAAGACCTACCCTCGGCGTGCTCACCCCGGAGACATCGAGCCGAGGTTGAGTCAGGATATTTAAAGCCCAGCGCCGGAGCTGATTGCTTCCGTGTTGTCAGGACGCTGGCTTCATTGACAGCAAAAACGGACTCGCGGGGCTCCAGATAATGGGCTTGCGTCGACTATTCACTTAGTTAGTACGGCGGCCATCTTATGGAAGGTTAAAAAAGTTTGTTACTTATTAGACGAACGCGAGAACAATAAGTTCTATGTCATGGGTCAAAATCGAGGATTGTAATGACAGATAATTATAATAACAGGTAATAAATCATTGTTAAAAAACTAAAACCGGACTCGGGGGTCTCCAAATGGTAAGCAACATAGAATTGTTCTCTGATAGTGTGGCGGCCATCTTAAGAGGGTTAGGAAGGCTCAACTCTATTAACGTGAGGAGGTAAAGAGGGAACCCATAGTCAGTGGATATATTTCTTACGTCCTAGGTAATATTCAAAACATAACGAAGCGGTCCAATGTCAGGATCAAAAATTTTTATAATCACGGATAGTAGTTCGTGGTGTAATGAAACAAAAGTCAAAAGGAGGAGAAATTACTGTCCATGAATCAAGAAGTGCATGGGTCTATCCATCGTTAGGGGCATTGAATGATTGTGAGACGGATGGTCCAGAACTTAATGTAAATGAGTTCTTAAAGCTTCTAACAGGATAAGGACACCCACGGAATGTCGTCGTTCAGCCCGATGGTATTAGTATGTAATTTAAATACCCATCGTTGTTCAAGCCTGAACAATGATTGAGATGCATCATTAATGAACTTAGGAGATTCCAAAACAACCCAGCGCAAGTCGTCTGGATTATGGGGTTTCTCAAGGAAGTGTGCGCATAATTTGGTGGTTATGCGGCCACATCTGATGTTACTCCTGTGTTCATTAATCCGTGTCTTAACAGGTGTAGAAGTCATTCCGATGTATCGTAGACCGCATGGACATGTTATCATGTAAACACAATTCTTTGTGTTACAATTAGTATGTTTGGTCAAGTTCAATGCCCCTAACGATGGATAGAACCATGCACTTCTTGATTCATGGACAGAAATTTCTCCTCCTTTCGACTTTTGTTTCATTTCACCACGAACTACTATCTGTAATTATAATAATTTTTGATCCTGACATTGGACCACTTCGTTATGTTTTGAATATTACCTAGGACGTAAGAAATATATCCACTGACTATGGGTTCCCTCTTTACCTCCTCACGTTAATAGAGTTGAGCCTTCCTAACCCTCTTAAGATGGCCGCCACACTATCAGAGAACAATTCTATGTTGCTTACCATTTGGAGACCCCCGAGTCCGGTTTTAGTTTTTTAACAATGATTTATTACCTGTTATTATAATTATCTGTCATTACAATCCTCGATTTTGACCCATGACATAGAACTTATTGTTCTCGCGTTCGTCTAATAAGTAACAAACTTTTTTAACCTTCCATAAGATAGCCGCCGTACTAACTAAGTGAATAGTCGACGCGAGCCCATTATCTGCAGCCCCGCGAGTCCGTTTTTGCTGTCAATTAAGCCAGCGTCCTGACAACACGGAAGCAATCAGCTCCGGCACTGGGCTTTAAATATCCTGACCCAACCTCGGCTCGATGTCTCCGGGGTGAGCACGCCAAGGGTAGGTCTTCCAAATCGAGGACGCCTTTTTCAAAGTAAGTCCGTTGGGCAAGCTGTCTTGAGGTCTTGTACTGCAGACATTATTTCCTACTGCAAACGAGCATGTTTATATCGGATGGGGTTTGTCTCCATCGTAATTACGGTCGTATTTTTACACTAAACCAGTAATTTATACTATTCTGATGGTATAGCTGATTCTGCAAACATTTACTGTTGACAAGGAGATATCTATATACATAGAAACTACTATCTTCATTCACAGTTGTGTCAGTATATTGCTATTTAACACTGCACTGTACGCTGATGACTGTCAGCATTAATATCATTTGTTAGAGGGACCTTTCTACTGCATAAAAGATATATAGATATTTTTTTATTGTGTTAATAACGTTTAACCCCTGCTAGAAGCCATAGGCTGGATCATGCTACTCCCCAAGGGGCCCCCATACGAAGAGGGCGGGTAAGCATAGCTTTTCTTTTGCTTGACATCACTTTATGCACAGATCCACATTGGGTGTGAATGGTCATTTTACCGTGCTTCTAGACTTGTTTGTTTTTCTATTTTCTATTTTTTCTAGGGCGACCTTTTTTGTTTGAGACTCTTGACGGGACAGTTTACTCAAAATGTAAGTGACTGGTACCTATTTTCTCTCACACACATAATTGGTTAGTGATATCTTTTATATATAGCCAGGAGAAGTCTAGTTTGTTATAGGTCCTGATGAAGCGTTAAAGGATCTTTCACGACCACATTTACGCGAAACATGTTGACCAGACCCTAGGGGTCAGGTGACAATTTCCCAGTACTCCAGGCTTTCAAAGTGGTTGAGCATTATTCTCATAGTCCACTTAATTATGTTTTTAATCTTGATCGTGACCCCTTTTGAGTGCTAGTAAACAGATTAGCTTAGGGGTCCCTAATCAATCTTAATTATCATTTTTTCACTCTCCTGCCATAACAAATGCCTGACCTTTTTTGATTCAACGGCAGTCATCATATATAAAAAGATCTCCGGCAAAGAGCCCCCGAAAGGGGAGCCCGTCAGACATTGCACCAGCCGGTCTGACGAGGAGCTTCCAGATGATGAAGTGTTGGAAAATGGGTTATTGGTAGGGCAGGTAGGTACCTACACCTAGCAACAAGCCACAAACCTCCACAAAAGTACAGTTAGGTCTCAGTAAATTAATCCCAGCTCTACCCTTGGTAGCTTGGCATCGAGCGTCAAGGCTTAACTTAGGAGACAAAGGCCCTCATTCTGATTCTGGCGGGCGGCGGAGGCCGCCCGCCAGAATTCCGCCCTCCAAAATACCGCGCCGCGGTCAAAAGACCGCGGCGGGTATTTCAAGTTTTCCCCTGGGCTGGCGGGCGGCCGCCAAAAGGCCGCCCGCCAGCCCAGGGGAAAACGACCTTCCCACGAGGATGCCGGCTCGTAATCGAGCCGGCGGAGTGGGAAGGTGCGACGGGTGCATTTGCACCCGTCGCGTATTTCACTGTCTGCCAAGCAGACAGTGAAATACTTGTAGGGGCCCTCTTACGGGGGCCCCTGCAGTGCCCATGCCATTGGCATGGGCACTGCAGGGGCCCCCAGGGGCCCCGAGACTCCCCCTCCCGCCATCCGGTTCCCGGCGGGAGAACCGCCAGGAACTGGATGGCGGGAGGGGGAGTCGGAATCCCCAAGCCGGCGCAGCAAGCTGCGCCGGCTTGGAGGATTCCTGGGGGCAGCGGGAAACCGGCGGGAGACCGCCGGTTTCCCTTTACTGACCGCGGCTAAGCCGCCGCGGTCAGAATGCCCCGCGGGGCACCGCCGGCCTGTCGGCGGTGCCACCGCGTCCCGCGGCCCTGGCGGTTCTATACCGCCAGGGTCGTAATGAGGGCCAAAGTGTAAAGCATTCATATATCACACAACAGTAATTAAATAAAACACAGGAAACAGTTTAAAAATCCAAAACCAATTTATAAAAATAGCTTATATTTTTATCTTTAAAATGACACAAAAACGATTAAAATCGGTTCAGGGGAACCAGAGATATGAATTTTTAAAGTATTATTATTTTCTAGCGCATAGAAACAAAAAGCGCCAATCGGGTCATCTGGTTGCACCAGGACCGGGACAAAGTCAAACTTTCAGGCCGACCGCGATGGAGCCCTGCTCGGCTACAGGTCGCGGGAAGCCTCGGTTAAAAAGTTACCTTCTGACTTAGTCTTTATTTTGAAGTTTTTCTTCACCGGGACGAACCTGCCAGTTGGATCCGACCTCCTGGAGCCCTTGTCCGGATACGCGAAGTCGGTTTCCTCGGTGGTGATTTCTACCTTCGGACTTAGTCGTTTTTTCGAGATGAAAATCCTTCGACCGGGGTAAACCTGGATCTTGATCCGACGTCCGTGGAGCCCTTCTCGGATACGATGGCTGGAAGGTCCCGGTCAACTTTTTACGTTCGGACTTAGTCTATTTTTTGGATGTTTTTCTTTACCGGGACGAACCACGAAGTCCGGCCGGGTCGCGGTTGAGGCAAGCCGGCTAGAATTTCCGCGTCGGATCGGTCACTTTATGGAGCTTTTTTCCAAAATTTCTCCAATCTTTTCCAAACTTCTGGGGCTTCACCCAGATGTTCTTTTAAGGTTCTTTTGGGGTCCACAGCTCACCCCAAGGGTCCAGAAGTTCTGTGATGGTCCTTGGGAAGTGCGGACTTCAACTCCCAGAATGCACCTGGCGCAAACTCCTTTTTGGCCACTGGACAGTGGTCAGCTGGTCACTTTTTCAGGAGTTGGTGCAGGGGACTCTGGTTAGCAATTTTTCACCTGTAGCAAACAGGGAGTCCCTCCTTGAACCAGTGGAAGCCAGGCAAAGTCCTTCTTGTGGTGAAGCCCAAGTGTGCAGCTGGTGCAGTCTTTCTGAGTGCAGGGTCCAGGTGCAGGCCAGGGGTCCAGCAGGGCAGTCCTTCTTCTTCTTGTAGTTCTTTCTTCTTGAAATTTGGTGGGGATCTGAGGCGTGGGTGCAGGTCTGCCAGTTTTATCCTTGCTCCTGGGTGAAAAGCAGGGGGGCCCTGGTCCTCCAATCAGGGACAGGGTCGTCCCCCTGTGATGACCACTTCCTGGGAAGTGTGGCAAAATTCCATCCCAGAAGGCAACAGTCTCTAAAAATCCAAAATGGATGAATCTGATTTTTGGAGGAGAGATCTGGCTGAGCCCACCCACTGGTGTGGCTAAAAATCATAAACACACCCCTCTCCTGCCCTCTCCTAATCTAATCAAGGGGGCACCTAGCTGTCTGGGGTTGCAGGATGTGGGGGTGTTGCTGGGTGCTCCAGATGTCCTTCTCTGCCTTTGAAGACCAGTTTGGCAGCCCTCCCCCTTCCTGCCTCACCATCTGCTGAGGGGAGATTCTCTCCCACAAGCACATTCCTTTGTGTGAAGTCAGGCCACTTCACACCTCATTAAAGTAGCCTGGCAGAAGCTGCTGCAGGCTGGCCAATCAGAGCACAGCAGCAAAAACAATGCAGAGCTGAAATTGGCAACTTTTTAGGTAAAGTCTAAACTTTTTATCTGCACTAGTTATACTAAATCCAACAACTGGAAGTTGTGGGATTTATTACAACAATCAATTTGATACCAAATTCTTGGTATGTAACACTTAAGGAGACTTTAAAATTTTAAATAAAGTCTGCCCATTCTAGCCTATGAAGGCCATTTACTTCAATGAGGGAAAAACGAATTTGGCTGTTTTTACCTCACCAGGGCTTATAAATCTATTTTTATAAAGTCCCTGCTTATAGTTACATGGCACCCAGCCCTAGGGGCACATAGGGCACACCTTAGGGGTGACTTATATGTAAAAATAAGGTAGTTTAAGACTTTGGAAGTACCTTTAATTCCAAAGTCGAATTTGCATATAACTTTAATTTAAAAGCAGCCAGCAAGGCAGGCTTGCTTTTAAAATGACACTGGGCACCTCAGCAATGCACCTAGGTGTGCACCACCTATGCTGTGGTCCCTAAACCTACATTCCCTACCATATACTAGGGACTTATAGTTAGGTTTACTTAGCCAATTATAATTAGCCTAATTTGCATATCCATTTTACACAGAGCACAGGCCCTGGGACTGGTTAGCAGTACCCAGGGCACCATCAGAGTCAGGAAAACACCAGCATAAAGTGGAAAATGGGGGCAAAAAGTTATGGGGCCTCTGCAATCAGACCCAGTTTCTCACATGAAGCATGACACCCTTCGGGTGTGTGAGGGCTCTAGCTCCTGAACTTTAATCGTCCACCCTAGATATAGGAACAAGTGTACTTTTTGCATGCATTAACTAATTAACCAGACACAGTACATAATAAAAAGCAAGACATTCCAGTTATCCCTATCTAGTCTGGAACAGATGGTAAAGTAGCATAGCCTCTTTGGAAATACCCCTTAATGTAAACAGCCAAAATTATTTAAGAAAGTTAGGTTAGGTGGTGTAGGAGTATTTAAAGGAACTTTGCTCCTGGAGAACTGTGTTTTCACTCTCTCTGAAATAATCCCACTAGGGCTAATATGACGAGGGATAGAGTAGATGTCACATGGGTTAATAGTAGTTGTTTAACTTCTAGATAAGGACGAAGCTACACCACTCAATACTTGATAAGCAGAGTATGATATCAGTGTTATGGGAAACATTTTTACATACCTTTAACTCAGAATGTTTTTAGGCAATATTAAGTGGGCAATTAGGCCAAAAGTTACCAATTAGTTTTTAGACAGTCACCTTGTATGAGACTGATATTTAGAATATATAAAGAGATAATTCCCCTCACTGTAATAAACTCAGGGCTTGATCGGAAAAGTACTTGGGTTACATCTAAAAGACACTGAATAGAAGAGACTACGGGAGTCATTATGAGTTTGGCGGGCAAAAAAGTCTGCCCGCCAAACTCCTGTGGTCAGGTTGGCACCAGTGCGAACTCCTTCCCACGGGTCCCATTACAAGTTCCCTGCTGGGTCAGTAGTTGAAAATGGTGTTTCTGCCCGGTGGCTCAGAGGAAAACAGCTCACAACATTGACGCCGGCTCATAATGGAACCGGAGGCAATGTTGTGGTGCATAAGGTGCACCAGCACCCATCTCGCTTTTCACTGACTGCATAGCAAATAGTGAAAAACGCGACAAGGCTGTCCATGGGGCCCCCTGCACCCCACCTCCGCCAGCATTTACATGACGGTTCTACCGCCATGTAAACTCTGGCGGAGAGGGGGGGTCATAATCCCCAGGGTGGTGTTGCATGCAGCACTGCCCTGAGGGATAAGAACCGCCAGAAATGCCAGCCCCACCTGTGGAGGGAAGTTGGTGGTGCTGACGGTACGACCGTGTCATTTTCGCCATCGTCATAATGTGGCTGCCTGACTGCCGCCAAAGCGGTTTGACCATCGCTTTGGCAGCGGTCATACCGCCATAGTGGCCCTGGCGGTCCAAAGACCCCGAATGTCATAATGAAGGACCTAAATGTGGAAATCCATACCATGCTTTTAAATTCCAGGTTAAGAAGGATACAATTCTACTGTTTTTATAGATTGTATCATACCATCACCATGCTAACATAATTCTCAACAAGATACTCTAGTGGGAGTGTGAAATGCTTCTATGTTGTGTATGCTGCCTTTCTTGAGTATGGGCCCCTCAGGGCCATCTTCCGATGGTCACTTCTTGCACATCGGTCACTTGGTTGATGAGTATTTCAGTGACATGTGGCTACTAATTAGGTTTTAGTGTACTAACTCACTTTGGAATTGTATGCATGCCTAGAGAGTTAAATAACAAAAATAATTACTTATAGCTTTACACTATCACAATACACATATTTGGAATTAGCATTGAATTACTGGTTATATAGAAGACACAAAAAGAAGCATGATATTTCTTTGCTGTAGGTGATGCCTGTTTTGCCCTCTGTCTCCATCTGCTCACACCCATCAGATATTCGTTCATACAGGCTCAACAGAGGAACATTAAGGCACACAGCGATACATGGCCCATTTCAGAGTGGACTTTTGGCATCCTCGAGACATGATTCAGATATCTTTATCATATTGAGTGTACTCCAGTACTCCCTAGGAGATGTGTGCATGATTATTGTACTGTGTTGCATGGAGCACACCATCATCATACTGTGGGGCTGACATGCAGACATTACTCCTGTACCATAGCCCCATCTAGATTTCCCATCTGACACAGAACAGAGGACAGGATCCACAGCTGTGTGACCAACTAGAGGTTTATTTGTTCTGCTGAGTTGATAATTTGGTTGCTACTGCACTGGGAATGAACATTATACTTTGAGACACCACTGTTGCAGCACAAACATGTTATGAGCAAAGTTGCAAGTCGCAATGTAATATGCCTCCACAAACGCATCATTCATTCACTCATTCATTCATAAATTCCACTTGATGATTATAAACATGATTCATATAAGATATTTTCTTGTTTGCATCCTAACACACCACAGGGCATATTTAAGAGCCCATAGTGCCACAATATCGTATTTTTTTTTTACGCTAAGGCAGCGCTAAAGTGACTTTTTTTATACACCATATTTACAAAGTGGTGCAATGCATGCATTGCGCCACTTGGTAAACCCTTGCACCTGGCATCATGTATGCAAGGGGGGGCGTTCTGGCATCAGGAGGCCCGCCAAAATGACATAGTGAAATTTAACAGGTTTCACTGAACCATTTTTGGTGTCATTTTTAACGCCTACTCTGAGCAGGTGCTAAAATGACGCTCCCATAGAAATCAATGGGCCTTCTTGCACTTTGACATAATTCTACCAAATTAGTTTAAAATTACCAGGAATTACATGAAATGCAAATCTGACATTTCATGCTATAATTTTTAGCACGAAATGTGTATCCACTTCCATCATTGGTGCAAGAGCACATTATAGCAAAATGTGAGTTTGCAGTACATTTTTACAGTGAATTGTGCCATTCTCTTTTCATTTTTACTGCGAATAGCGCCTAATTTTGTGAAATAGTGCAATGGCATACTTTCCGAAATTCCTCGTAAGAAGCATAAAGTTCCCGAAAGTACGCGCCCTTAATTTAAATGTCTTTCAGTTACTTCAACATAACTAAAGTTAGATTACATAAAGTTATCTTCATTTACACACACCTATAATTCTAAATGTATTTCCAATAAATTATTTAATTATTATTTTTATCAAATAATTGTGTTCCTTTTAATTGTACAACCATGTGTTCCTTTTTTATTTATTATCATCCACAACGTATTCCGCTTTCATCCCGAATTTCTTTGCCTCCGTGCTGATGGAGAACTCCGTAGTGGAGCCAGAGTCCCTCGCAGTCAGGAGAGTGCTCTGCGAACTCAAAGATGGGAAATGGCATGCAAGAACAGAAACTGGGGCCATCACCGAGACATCCATTGTGCACAACAGAGACACTTGAAGACATGAGCAAAGGGTGCTCTGGCACAAGGCCCAGCTTTTCAGGAGCCCCCTGATGGAACAGCTCTCATCTGTTGAGAGGCTTGCCCTGATGACCTTGAATAATTCTTAAACAGATTGTTTTAAATGCTGTTTTTCTTTAATTTATTTTTAATGTGGGTGATGTGTGAGTCTATTACAGATATTTTGCAGGGGAATGTTGTGTTTATATTTCATGCAACAGCCATATAAAAGTTTATCTTAGATCAAAACAGAAATGTTTTTAAAAGAAAGTATATGTGTTAATGTTACCATCAACATTGTCTTATGGGTTTATCAGAAAGGTGAGTGACTTAATATTATGAAATGTGCATAACCTTTTTTATTGTGGTATCTTTATATCCAGTCAGCTACAAGAATGAAACACTTTATTACACATTTCCCAGCCATATTGGCATATTTACGCACACAGAAAGTCAATGTAGAGCTATGTACATACAATAAGTACTGCATAATTACATGTTTCAAAAGCAGCAATATATGCTCCACCCATCAATCATCACCTCTTGAACATCAACTCATCTCCATTATACTGTTTGCCATCATCTTGCTTTCATGGCATGTACTGTGCTCTGCAAAGGGTTTATGAGGTCCTAATCATAAATAGGAATCACGCTGAATGAAGTGATGGATATTTACAAGTACTGGAATTGAGCTTTCAGTTTTCAAGAGCCGCTGGTGATCTTTAGATAAAATAAAGATCCTTGTAAGAAAACTTACATTTATAAAAGTTGTAAGTGCTCATGAATACTAGTGGGGCCAAATGTTATACCAAGTGATCCATGGAAAATGTAAGTCCAGAGGGAGTACCCAGTCCAGTCATCATCAAGGATGGAATTTGACAAGAGGGAATTCAAAGACATAATTTAGAAACTTGGAATCTTCTTCATTTAGATGACCAGCACTGGTGAGAGCAACGTTTTTGAATAATCATTAGTATGCATTCCACCTTGAGATGTGGACGGTCTGAAATCCACACGCTCTGACAGATGTTTATGTTGGAGTGATAATTATGATTACCTGTTATACCGCAGATAAAAGGCCCTCCGAGGTACATTACAAGGATTGTGGCAAGTCACTGAGGGGTTCTGTGACTATGTAGGGAAATGAAACAAAAGAATGAGTTCCTTTATAATGTCATGGAACTCTGAGATTTCTTGCAATATATGTAATGTTTAGCACAGAATATTTTATTTCTTGTAACACACGGTAACTCATTCTGCAAACTTCTTAAATAATTGGTGTCTTGCTTTTTCATATTATATATATGGTATGTGTGCAGACATGACAAAATTAAACACACCAAAAAGCAGTCATTTATTTCAAAGCGATATAGCTGTTTCTTGTATGTCAGACTAAATAGACATGTTGCTCAAAATGCGTGGAAAAATGCATAGAGACATGTTGCTCAAAATGCGTGGAAAAATGCATAGAGATGCTATCTTTCCCATAGTGATGTGCAAAAAAAAAGATGCTGCCATAAATATATAATTTCTGCGGATCCCTGATCATTTAGGGAAAAAAAGAGCAGAACAAGGAAAAGCAAGTTCTTATTTGTGTTGTTTAAACTGCAGCTGTAATGCTTCTCTGGAGCCTGCCTTTCATCACGGCTGCTGGCTTTGGTAGCAGGCGTTTTGAAGTCAACTTAACAAGTAAAATTATTACAGTTGAGCATTTACTTCATTCATTTATTATTGGTGATTAGAAACTTCGCAACTTGACTGTTTTAAATAAACTATTTATAAATGGATTGCAGAATCACGTGTACTTCTACTTACCAAACGTCTCTCACACTACTCTCCTATTATCTCCATGTGCCCCTGTTCATTCAGCCATCTACCTGCTCAAGTTTGTTGTTTTATGCACTCCCCTTTCTCTTACTCCTGTCTCTGCTCCTCCATTTCACAGTCTGGATCCCATTTCTAGTCCTTTATGGGAATAAAGACAAAAAAAATAAAAGAATACACTGCCTAAAGCTAAATCTATATCAGCAGAAATGTCACCACAATATCAGCAGAAATGTCACCATCAAAATGCAAATGTCACACAATCAGCTAAAAACCTACCTGCAGAAGCGTGTGTGTGTGTGTGTGTGTGTGTAGGTGGGGGATGTAGACAAATGCAAAAGAGAAATATGGCATGATTCAGAATTTGACAGATGGGTACTGCATCACAAACCTGACCCTTGGTGACTTTTTAAAACAGAAAATAGCATTCTTAATACAGGGGCAGTCGTGTGCAGTACTAAAGTCAACTATACCCATTGCTGAGTACTAGAAATTCATATCAGTACATGAGAGATACAAGGAGTAATGTTCTCTGATGATCTAGTAGGTAACCTGTATGTCCTGTAATGCTTGAAGGCTATCACAAGTAACGTACATGTTGCTTTGGTTCCTGCATAGCATTGAATCTTGGTAGGGCGATAGTCTGTACAGAAGATGAGTAACTTTGTTGGAACGCAACGTATCTTCTTTTTTGCTTACAATATTTTTTTTTCCAAGGTTAAGTCTTTGCCTTTACTTGCTTAGTTGAAATATGTATGTTCATATGTGGATGAGTGTTGTTAGCTAGTGCATCTGTGTGAGACAGCAGACTAATGGAGGAAAACACTGAGAATGTTTGGTGTGGGATGGTCTTAAATTAAAACACTATTTTTTCCCAATCAAATGAACATCAGCTTTCTTCTACTGCAACAAAGGATTTCCGAATACAGTCAGTGTCCCTATTTCCATAAGGTGCCTTTCTGAAATCCCCACAAAAATTCTGGCCAATCATTGCTAGGAGTGACCTGATTCCAGCAGTAGCCACACACCGAGGATATCAGGCCTTCCAAAAGAGCTACTGAATCTTCAACTCAATACTCTCACATGCATATCAGAGCATCAGTCAGATCTAACTGCCTCTGTGTATGTCCATACAGAAGACCTAAATCTTTACCTCCTTATCACATTGTTTGAATAGTATGGACTAGTGTATGAGGCATGTTTTACAGCATTTAGACATGGCACCCAGCGGTCTTCCAGTTTTGCTAGCTCCTCTAGAACCCATTCTGGTGTGCCCCAGGCCCAAGAAAGTACCTGACTAGAAAGTAAAGAGCAGGGAGATGTTCTATTGTGTTGATGTGAACCACAGGTCAAAGATTGTCATGCCCATTCTGCTTCTGAAGTCTTTATACTTAAGGTGTAAGTTTAAATTAAAGAACTTTGTGAGTCATCCCATGAAAAGAGCAAGGAGAACAGATGTGTTAGAAATGAGACTGCGTAGAATGAGGGTAGGACATGATGTGGATTTTCATAGGTTGAGTCTTCTACAATATGAATGCAAAGGTCCTCCCTACATCTTAGAAAGTCTCACACTCTAGATCACCAGTTCATTTTGTCAGTCAGAGTGTACTCTGTATCGTCCCTCAGACATTTAAAAAGAAGTTTCATAATTTGGACATCTTGTAGTGTCTAACATTGGGTCTAGTTTGAAATCTTTGATAATTTTCACTGAGAGACCATTATGAATATGTCAACACATTAAGGGTACAAGAAGTATTCTGGTGATCCTAAAACTATGACCTTTAATCCCTTTAAAACTGGACCATTAGTGCCAACACAGAATTTCGGGTCTCATTGGGTTATGAAGTGCCCTGTACAATAACCCAGAATTAGGCCTTCTTGGATATTGCACAACACTTTCCCAGAGAGTAGTGATGTTGTGTGGGAGTTGCACTTACATCACTTTGTATCAAATGTGAATTTTCTAAGATTTCTTTTAATTTTGAAAAGGTCCAGATGGGCCTTCTAATAAACCAGGCATTTCCCCAGTAAGCTGGAACCCTCGATGGCTGTTTTTTAGAGCACCTACATGTGCCGCTGTCACTTTTCCCAGCTCCCCGAGGTTAATTGCAGCAGGCAAGGGGAGGCTTTGAGAGATGGAAAGAGAGAGAGAGAGAGAGACTTAGAACGAAAGTAATCAGAGAGGGAGAAAAAGGGAGGAAAGAAGGATCCTAAACAATATCTGGTGGGGACCTGTATTTGAAGTTCACAAGCACCTTTGCCAAGTACACACTCACTTTTTCTGCAAATAGATCCTCCGAATTAATAAACTACGCAAGAATATTGTTAGTTGTCAGGTGCCAAGGATATTGCATCTAACACCCGGATTCTCTTAAAGAGAGATAAATACTTATAGAAACTCATTCTTAAGCTCCCATCAGTAGAGGTAAAAATAATGGCAATGGTTGTGTAGCAGTCAAATTGCTATTTTATTATGTGTGACACATGATGTCTCCCACTTTGGTCTCAAGCATCTTTTTGTGCTGTTCTTCACTTATAGTGCTATCTTATTATCAAGAACACTAAATATGATGGAAAAGCTACTGAAGTCACTGGGAAGGTAATGAGGAATTCTCCTGTTCCGTTGCCAATTTAAGGGGTCACCACAAAGATTGGCCTTGAGAATAAAACAGGTATTCAAAGTGAGGATCAATGGATGAAGGCCAAAGACTTATACTATCGCTGGCTTTAGTATGTTTTTGTGGATTCTCCCAACTTCGTAATGTCAAACGTGGAACAAACAAAAGTTCTTCCTACTTTTGGACTGAGCCACGTTCACCTCTTTAAATGTTAGGCTGATCGGTAGGATCCTAAGAAATAAGAGGGGGTATTCACCTCATGGTTGAACAATGGAAAAAGAGAATTATTTCCACAGGAGATCACATATGCCCTGGATTGCCCAACTGATATAATTAATGTAGACCTGCAAAATAGATGCCTGTGTTTAAAGATTATAAATGTAGATGTCTAGTTGTATGTGTCAACCTGATCCCATTGGGAATGGCTTACAAGATGTTGAAAATTACTATAAATTCTTCTTCAGCAACCAGCGACGCCCACCACTTTGTTTCCAATAAAGTAGGAAGCCGGTGAGAAGAAAAACATTGACTATGCCTTATGTATCTCTGTCAACGGTACAAATGACTTACAAATAAAAACTTGATGAACCTTATCCCTTTCAGTCTTCATGTTTATTGATTGAGTGGGCTCTGGTTAAAAGCTGGTTCAAAAATCAATAAGAGTTTGGAGTGTATAGTTCTTGACAGTCCTCTTTTCAACAGAGCTCACTTTATATTTCTGACTGTGGCATGGTTACTAATCAGCAGCTATGGCCCCCATAAATTGAATATCTTAAGGCATATGCCTTAGAAGTAATGCATATTGATTTTTCAACGTAACTGTATTCTGGCATTAAACTGAGCACTATTTAAAATCAGAAAGTAAAAGACAAAGTTTAAACTTCTGGAAACATTGCTCAATCCATAGAAGGATTTCACCAGTGCAATTTTCTCCTGCATGGTACAACTATGGTAGAGGGAATTCCATTGTGGATTCTCCCCGATTTTTCATTTTATATTGAAAATGGGGAAATATCTGCTACCACAAAACTCAACATTAGACTCAGTGTCCGTAGCTATTAATTTAATTAATTAATTAACATATTTGACTTTTTACTTTAGGGTGGTTCTCATTTTATTGAATACATTTTCGTTGCATATGTAATTCCAATTATGGAGTTTTTCAGAGTTCCAAAAAACAAGTAGATTGATAGTTGCAGGGTGCCTAAATATCATCTCCTTCAAGTGGATATAACCATTTTTGTAGTGTTGTCTACTTCCAGGGATGTTTGTGGTTAGTGGTGAACTGGGCAGGAACATAAGATTCTTCTAAACAAGCCTGGTTACATTGTGACAGAAACAGTAAGCCCTCAATGTGCAGGTGTTTAAGACTCCTGTAGGACTTGCTGTGCACTGGATTCTCTATCTGTCATAACCACTTTCTGAGGGCCATGGGACAAACAGCAGCTATTGGCCCCGTCTGTAGGGCCTTGTCCTGTCAATGTCTCAGGGCCTACTATGAGTTATTAGCAACTGGGCCAAATGCTGTCTCTTTAGAATTTGGCTTTAAGTGATTGTGATGGGCAATCCAAGGCTATTCAGGAGAGGTAGGTGTAAGGCTTCTACAGACACAAGACTCAAAATAGAAACAGTACCAGCAATAACTGACTCTGTAGTCAAATGCTGGCTTTTTTGTTAAAAGTAGTAATTATTGTGAACAAACAAAGCATAAAAGCACACATTAAATAACATCTAAAGTATCTTTAGATCAGCAGGCTAGCATAGTCCTGGGCAGTTTCCCCTATTCCAAATTTCCCTTTTTCATAGGGCAGATTATTCATCAGTGTTAATGGAGGCGACTTTCAGATGTGGTCCACACTACTCACTGCATGAGAAAATCTGGGTTTGGCTTTAAGAGTGAATCTCAGCAGCACTACCAGCATAGTTTGTCTAAGTCCTAGGGAGGCTTGGCAGCTTAGAAAAGTCTTATCCAACCCAACTGCAGCTGGTGAGTGCAGGTGGATCAGGGCACATATTTGTTGAAGGACCGCAACTTAATGTGATTTTTTTCTGATAATGTGGTGGGCGCCACAGTCTTGGACAGCCCGTGTCGATTTTAGATGTCTTCTCCAAAGCTTTCTTGGCTATTGGTAAGTGTTACCATGGCAGTGGTTTTCAAGGGTAGATCCGTCATGGCTGATATACTGGCGGGGATCTTCTTGAAAAGATGTTCCAAAGTGAAGGCCTAGATTTCACAGTGGTCTCCCACCTGGCATGTCGGGGTGGATGAATTAATGCAGGAAGTGGTATGGTTCTAAGTTCATGCCAGCCCCGACCTTGCTAATGGGCAGTTGCCAACTTTGCACAACAAGGGCAGCGATGTCCCTATCGTCACAGTGGACCTGGCATTCAGTGCGTGCCAAACTTACACAGCAAAGGCGATGGCCCTAGTCCATGTTGACCCCCACCCGGCATATAAGAATCACTGACTTCAATGAAATTAAATCCACAACTTTTGTCTGAGGGAGGTTTAGTCTTCTCGTCCAGCCAGCTATTCATGGCCTCAGTCTTCGGAAAGTAACCTGTAGACCCCTATGGCATGTACCTTCCACAGGCTCACATCCATCCCAGCATGCACACACAAGCATCACACACTACACAGCACTACATACATACATCATTCAGGCCAAAGTTGAGGCAAATACCCACTCACAGATCTTTACATGAGTGGACCAGTAGGTATCACTTCCTTGACACAGGTAACAAGGCCTGTTCTTCTACTGATTCCTAAAAAACACAAAACAAGTATGCTGCCACCACTGTACTTGTGTCAAGTGCTGTGGCTGTCTACCACTATGAGGTTAGCACTTGAACCAGCCCTCCCGGTCTAACAAGACTACATTACCAGGAGAAAGGCCTAGGTCTAGGCACACATTCATGAGTCCTGTTTGCCCATGACCATAAACTAGCTCCAGGGGTCCAGTTTTCCATGCAACTGGGGCACTCAAGCCAGGGGTGCATGTCCGTCACAATGCAGCGGACTTTTCTATCTCAACAAGCACGAAATGCAACTTTCTGAATTCTATGATAGACATGGATCACTTTGTTAATTTTCCATCTTTTTTTCTAATGAAAACCTGTCTGAATGATGCACAGATGCTGAGGTTTTAACCTTGCAAATTCACAAAATCAATGTTGTGTGAGCTAAATACTATGTATGCATATTTCTTGTTCAATTACTTTTTTAATTGGTGTTAAGTATTGATTTGCAAGTTACTCATGTTTTAATCGATTCAAAAGGTGCCTATAGGCCTTGCAAACAAAGTGGTCCTGTCGCACCATGCTTGAGCCATCTCAGTTGCATGGATTCGGAGATATGGCAAAACTTACAAAAGTAAACTTGTTTGGGAGTTTAGCCTCCTTGCACAACTTGCCAAATTGTACTACTGTGGTAACGGATTGAGTACAAAATGGCGCTCCACTTTGCGGTGCCACAGCCACCCCCCCAAGTCTCCCGCCCCCCCACCCCCGTTCTATCATTCATTGTGTTGGTGCTTGTACGCCATGTATATCGAAGTATTTGTGACCCCGACCCCCTTGTGACTGTTCATCCACCTCCAAATGCCTCTTTGGAGCATGCTCGCATGCCTAGTGTCTGTGTTCACCCTACCATTGACTGCTGTCATGCTAACAATATTTGCATTCTGCCTGTTTGTTGTGTAGACGTCCGTTGTTGTTCAATGTTATGACAATAAATAAGACAAATTGAGTTTAAAAAAAAAAAAAAATGGTACTATTGTGGCTATTTCATCAAATTGGCTTTTGAGCAAAGTGTGAGTTCTCATTGGCTCCTTTGGGAAATGCCTGGTAAATGTGATGTTTGTGTAATAAGAATTATTCTGTAAACTAAAGGTTTGCTTGAGTTAGCCAGTTTTCTTGGGGGACCTCGCCATCCCAAGCTGATTTTCAACTTGGGTCTATGGAGATGGGAATTCCCTGTTGGAAGTAGGACGCAAATACATCCCAGGAAGCAGCAGCAGAAACTTACTCTAGAGGCCTGTGATCACTCCCCTATTCCCTTATTATTAATGGAGCTAGAATAAATGGAACTGCAAGCAGCTCACTCTAGGATACGACCGGCTTCTTCCTGCTGAGGCACCCAGCACACAGTCTGCTGATATCTGTATGCAAACAAGGTATAGTTAAAATATGTATTTTTATTTATATGGTACCCATCTATGATGGAGCAACTCACAAACACATTTTTTTCACGTTTAGTGTAGCACGAACATAAACACAAATTGCATGTCATATCACTTCATGCAGATAAATAAGAATCATCAGACACAAATTGGTATTAATGTCGACTGTGATTTGGAGTTGTAAATTTTAACAAAATTGTGTGTTTCAATTGCATAGGATTTGAACCACCATAAGACTACATCTGCCAAATCAGAATCTTGATGAAAGGGGAGTTATTAAGAAGACATGGTCCATGGTAATAAACGCCATTACTGGTTTTGTTTACTTTGTGTGGAAGGGTTCCAGCTCTCCTCAGGTTTGGGTGTCTCTCTCAGGAGATTGGTGAAAAATGCAAATCCATGATGATCAGATCTGTCACAAGGAAGGCGTCTTCAATTATGATTTAATGTGAGGGAACAATTACTAAACTCAGCATGCTGTGTTGTTTTGGGGTTTTGGGGGGAAGAAAGATAGAGCTTTGACATGGTTCACATTGGTATCATTCTTGTGAAGAACAAAGTCTGCCAGGAACAAAGTTTCTTTAAATGTCAGCAATTCCTTAGCTGTAAAACTGATTGAATCTTCATTAACTACCTGAATCTTCCCAAATGGGTGACAGCTAAGATTAGTTTTTAGGGGTCCGTCTTTTTATACCATTACGTTAATGTGTAAACACAAAAAGCAGTAAGTGTTGATAGTGGGCCTGATATACACTTTAGCTGCTGGAGTAGGGACCTTCAGGATGGTGCTATCCCTGCTGTCCCAAGCATACTCTGAGGCAAAATATAGACAGGACCAAGGCCCAGCGGTCATCGCTGTACACTGAAAGAAACCACCATCAGGACAGTTCCTTTCAATGTTCTAAATGTTTCATGTAAGGCCGCTGACAATTTTGGTAGCTGTCCACCAAACATTTGGCTTTTTTTTTTTTTTTAAACAAATGATCCCCAAACCTAGGGCAGTTTCTTTCAATGCGTGGGGGTCAATTTTGGATTTTTTTCTTGGCCTTCACTGGCAGGTTATTTCTGACAGTGATGGGCAGAAAAAAAAGGCATTACACTGTCCACCCTGAATGGAACCTGTAGCTTTGGGCCATGACTGATTTAATTGTCTTTCAGGACTTGGAAGAAGGTTGATACCTATGAGGTTCCCACTGTAATACACTGTATAGCTCTGGCAACTCAAGTTAGAAGATCCATGTACAGAGGAATATGTGTAAGTCTGACCTGAAACTATATTTACGATGCTGAACTTGCATCCGTCAGAAGAATGGGTAGAATGCTTTCAGGGACATCTGATAAGTCATCAAACAATATCTGTCACACATCTAAATTCTTCAGATGATGTAGAGGGTTTTTAAGCCTTATAATCCAGAAGCCAATAGCATTATTTAAGGACTGGTATGATTTCTGAAGAGCTTTTTAAATTGAAACATAATCTGACTGCTTGATTTTGCATCCTGTGGACTTTATATATCGAATTCCCAAAATTCCCATCATGCTACCAGTTTTCAGAGAATGGTACCATTTGTATTCAAATTTACTGTGAACGCACCTGAACAACAGAACATGAGTACCTGTTGTTTGTGGTGCTTTTGTTTAAATGCATCCTCACGTCAAAAACTGATGGGAGGACACATTTCACTCTAAAATACATCAGGAAATGACAGAATTGCATTTTGTGCGATAATGGGTCATTGTTTCATAACTTCGCACAGCTCCATCAAGACTCAAGTGTAGTACATATAATAGTTACTTAGTTTCAATAACTCCAAGGCTCTTGTCAGCTTAATGTAGTGAGAACATTGGATCAACAGGTGGATACTTACATGCACCGTACACTGTATCCCGCACGAGGCATGTTTCCAAGTGACTCTGTTTCATCCACTGAACCCCATCTTTCAAGCAAGTGGAGATGCTCACTACGTTCCTTGTTTTTTCTTAGTTGAAAATGCAGTTGGATTTCATCTTTCTACATTTTAAAGTGAAATTAATGTTGGTATGGCCTCGTGGAAGCATTGTACAGAAGCTGAGAGAGATCTCTATGGAAAACACACACACATGAAATATTTCCACGGTTTTAGTAACCCCAATTTTTCAAGTCAGCAAGGATGAAATAAGAAACTGTGGGATACCGGTAATGCAAAAAGTCATGCAGATTTCTTTGTTAGGAGTCAAAACGCGTGTGTCTAAGAAACAGCTTACGTTTTAAAAATGGATGGTGAGTGTGTGCGCGCGTGTGTGCATGTGTGTGTGCGCGTGTGTCTCCACTGTATGAAATGGATGGAGTCTGAAGCCCGTTTTTGGGACTTGAAAAAAGCACACTAACTGGTAATGTTAAATGCACTATTTCTTCCATACCACCCACCTGAGCCGGATCCACAAAGTCTTTTACAGTCATAAACAAATGGTTATGGCTCCAATGGCTCCAATTAGCCCAATCAGGTATCCACAACTGATTGCCTTGGTTTGTTGTATTGAAGTATACCGAAGAGGCAAACTGGGATGGAGAGAGAGTGCATAGCACGATCTTTGGTCTACGATTGCCAACATGGCATTACCTACAAAAAGATGAAGGGCAGGTACAACTATTTAAGAGTGAAATGGCCCGATGCAGCCGAAATAGTGGTCGTCACTGCAAGTGGTATCCTATGAAAGATTCCCTTATTTTGTTCCACCAAACAGAAAGCTATCCCGATTGCAGGCACGTCAGCTTCTTGGACTCACTGAAGGAAGAATCGAATAGAGAGAGCACAGCAGTAAAGGTTTACTAACAGGCAGACCTGCATGGATTCTGGAAGGGAAAACCCCCAAAATACATAGTCACTGTTGGTATGTGACAGGAAGGAACCGGGGAGACCAGCATCTTGACCTGTTGCATTGAAGATTGGAAGAAGCGTTGCCCTAGAGAATGGCACCACCTGGAAGTTTTAAACAGGCGCTGAAGTGAATGCAGTATAGAGGGTGGCACAGAGGGAGCATCTGGTAGGATGGGATTACACTCCAGGGCCAAGAGAGGCATGAAGAATAGGCCAATCTGCGCTTTGTAATTGATGCAGGGATGTTTTGACAGAGGGAGATCCAATGGAGGGTCCACATGCTCCACTTGGGAAGGGGTAGGAACTTTTACTGAAAACTGAGGGGCATATTTATCAAAGGTTTTGCATCACCCTCGCAACACAGAAGGGGACGCGGGACTGTGCAGAACCAAGAATAAGATTTACAAGCGTAGCTCGGTAAATCTGGAGTAACACAAGGTAGAGCAAGTCGTTGCTCAGCCTTACTCTGCCCCAGGGAGGAGTTCCTACTCTTCCACCTGTGGATTTTAGAGCATTCCCAGATTTACCATGAGCGGTGAACGTGTAATCGTGTAAACATGCTAATCTATCCCATAGGAGGTGTAACATGGACAAGTATTTTTATTTCGCTTCATTTTGTCTTTTTTTACAATGCACTGTATTCTGCAGCACACATAGAGAAAAAAGCCTCAAAGGGCTTCATTGTGCAGGAAGGTACCCCTTCCTGCACAAAAACAATCCTGCCTGTAACACAGGCACCCTTGCATCCTGGTGCAAGGGGGCCTGCATTGGTACAAGACAGCACATAGTGCACCAGCACAAGGAGAGGACAGGAACACACCATATAATGTTCATTATGGAGCACTCCTGCCCTCTCCCTGTCACGCAGCACAGCACATTGTCTTACTGCACTGCGTTCCATAACGTTTGATAATTCTGCCCCTACATGTGCTGTGGCATCTGTCAAGAACAGCTGTGCACTACTCTATGCTTCAGAGGCTGAAATATCTGCATGAAAACTATTAATAAAAATATCAAGTGCAGACAGTTCAAAAGGACATAGAAGTAGCCTGGAATGATTCACTTGGACGTAGATTTGACCACGCACAGTGCACATTCCCGTAATGTCACAGAAGAAGAACCTCAAACACCAGTTTAAGAGCCCTCCGTTGGACCCAGCGGGGCCACTCTGGGGTTTCTCGCCTGTAGGCATACGATTCGTGGGGTGCAGGAAGAGGCAGCGGATTTGGAGTAACGTGACATGTATATCAATACTTTGTGCCACTGCATGTCAAACATACGGTAAAGGTTTGGGGAAGACGAACAGAACTTGTAAAATTGTGCTCGATGGAGCACGCCCTTGTAAAAGTGCACAGTGCACAGTAACCTGTGTCAGCTCGGAGCTTGCCAAAGATGGCAACCTGTGCACATCGGTTCAGCACCAGTCAGTCCCAAGCTCGTACAGTGCCTGGGAAAAGAGTGAAATAAATACAGTTTTTTGAGTACTTATTATAAATAGTGTACATTTTAATAAACCAGCGCCTAGTTAGTTCTCTCAGTGATTCGAAGAGAGCATGTATTTCTGGTTGTCACAGTAACCTCATTTGACCCCTTTTTTCTATAAAGATGTAAACATTTCTTTCTGTGATTCTCCGGAAAACATGCGTGTTCAGTGCACTTCAATAGAAAATGAAGCCCAGTACCTTATTGAGGGAGACTCGTGCCCTCATCACAGCTTGGAACAGTTGCATCCAGGTGTTCTGCATCAGGTGAAATGGGGTCCATGATGGCCTCAGGTCAGTAACTAGTGATATCAAAACGGACCTCCATGTCAAGGGGAGAACCTTTCCCGGTCTGTACTTCCACTGAACAGATCCCTCCACCGTCCGTTTTTCAGTCATGTGTTACTCATTAAGCCCCTTGGACAATAGCACTGCCAACGTGGCACCGGCTACAATGGAGCCCTCTGCCAACTCTGAGGTACTGTAGCTGCTGGCACAGAGCGCATCTTGTCAGTAGTCTGAGTATGCAATTCCCAGCAGAATCCACACTCGTCTTATGGTGCATGTGCAAACTTAGTTTGAGAACAATTGTTATTCTTGAGAGGCTAACTAGAGTACACAGTAAATGCGTGTTGATTTTGTGGGCAAAGCCACAAAGTCCCCTATTCATAAACCTTAAACTACAACTACCAGAAGGCCTAGCTCTGAGGCAGAAAAAAAGGTTGGGTGAATTCACACACATGATGTGGCGAAATTGGAAGCGATTGACACATTTTCAGTAACTACTCACTTTAGGCTATGTAACAAATGTGAATAAGTGTGCAGTGGGATGTCAGTCCAACGGGCGACAGACCATGGCCCACTGCAGCTACGTAGCTCATCATTTTCTTTATCTGTGGTTGGGACAGAGATGGCAGGGGATAATGTGAGATATGAAAATGAAAAGGATGCTGCGTGTCCAGTCAGAATAAACTTCTCCTCGACAAGGCACAAGCAGCTCTAATGGATTTGTCCTGCAAACTAAAGTATCATGAACATTCAGGTGTGTGGTGCATCTGAGTGGTACACACAGTGCACAGTCTGATTTGGGGTGATACCCCAAAAGTGGCCCCGGGATGCTTGTTTCTGGTCCAGGGAAGACCTGGCCTGACAGTTCTGGCTGGACTGTACCCATGGGGAGCAGGGTCAAGACTGATTTGGATATGGCTGGATCCAAACTGGAGTGGCATGGCAAGCAAAAAAAAATGATGGATTAAACCCAGATCTGTGACTGGGGCCAAATGTTAGATTTGTTCCACATTCTGCCCATCATCTGTTCTTTTTGCATTTGTCACCCGAAGTGGGAAGGGTATGCCCAGACGTGGGGTCCGTGCCCACTATGCCACTGGATTCAAGCTAGCCTGGCTGATGAGGGGTGACACCCCGAAACGGGTCCCAGGTTGCTTGTTTGTGGTCCAAAGAGTATCTGGCCTGGCTGTTCGCGCTGGACTGTTCCCATGGGGAGCAGGGTCAAGACTGATTTGCATATGGCTGGGTCCAAGCTGGAACAGCATGGCAAGCCAAAAACCTGATGCATTAAACCCAGATCTGTGACTGGGGGTAAATTGTTGATTTTTTCTGCATTCCGTCCATCATCTGTTCTTTTTTCACTCTTAGAAAGCTGACATTTTCCTGCCCTTGGCCCTTTTGTGCCTGCAGCCTGTCTTGGGTCACATGACTGGCTGTAACTGGCAGTCAGACTTTGTGAATTCCTCCCAGACAATCACACAATAGAGGGACAAGATGTGTCTGACGGGGCCCCAAATGTTTCCTCAACTTCCCTGTGAGTGATAAAAAATATATTGCAGCCTGTGCTACAATCTCTGGATTGAAAACATCACCCTCTTCATGTGGAATTTCATATAGAAATAGAAAATTACAACACCTCCCAGACCCAATGAACAGAAGAATTTTGAGGTTTGGTGGCCCCTAATAAAGTTAAAATTTGACCTGTTCAGTATTATAAAAATGAGGTACATACAAATATTAGCACATCACAAGTTAAACATGACATAACATGCTGTAGAAGTTACAATTTTCACTACATTAATGTGCTGATCAGACTATTTTGCCATTGCTTAAGGAGTGTGTTAGACTTATCATCCTTGGTGTGGTCTCCCCAAACATTTTGCCTCTGTTTCCCAGTTTGGTGATGTGTGCTGGACTCTGTTTTTGCTGTTTTTGTTACTCTGGGCACTTAACCACTGCTATCCAGTGCAAAAGTGCAAGCGCTCCTATTTAAAATGTGTATGTAATTGGATTTCCATGATTGGTATATCTGATTTACTGGTAGGTCCCTAGTACAGTGCACTAGGGGTGCCCAGGGTCTGTAAATCAAATGCTACTAGTGGGCCTGCAGCACTGGTTTTGCCACCCACCTTAGTAGCCATGTAAACATGGCTTAGACTTGCCACTGCAGTGTCTGTGTGCAGTTTAAAACTGCTAATTCGACTTGGCAAGTGTACCCACTTGCCAGTCCTAAACCTTCCCTTTTCTTACATGTAAGACTCCCCTAAGGTAGGCCCTAGGTAGCCCCAAGGGCAGGGTGCAGTGTATGGATAAGGTAGGACATATAGTAATGTGGTTTATATGTCCTGACAGTGAAATACTGCCAATTTCGTTTTTTACTGTTGCAAGGCCTGTCTCTCTCATAGGATAATATGGGGGCTACCTTTAAATATGATTAAAGTGTAGATTCCCCTAGAGAGTAGATGGACATGTGGAGTTTGGGCTCCCTGAACTCACAATTAAAAAATACATCTTTTAGTAAAGTTGATTTTAAGATTGTGCGCTTGAAAATGCCACTTTTAGAAAGTGAGCATTTTCTTGCTTAAACAATTCTGTGACTCTGCCTTGTTTGTGGATTCCCTGTCTGGGTCAGTTTGACAGTTGGGTTGTTTTTCACTTCGCACTAGACAGTGACACAAAGGGGGCTGGGGTGTAACCTGCATTTCCTGATTAGCCATCTCTGCTAGGAGGGAGGGGTGGCGTGGTCACTCTCATCTGAAAGGACTGTGCCTGCCTCTGACAATGCCGGCTCAAACCCCCTGCTGTGTGTCTGAGGCCTTGCCTGGGCAAGGCAGGATTTCACAAGTAGGTGTGAGTCCCCTTTGAAGAAAGGTGAATTCAAAGACTAAAATGGGTATAAGAAGGGCACCCAAATCTACAGACTTAAGAAACACTTCTGGAACCAAGAGGAACCTCTGCCTGGAGAAGAGCTGATAGCTGAGGAAGAAGTGCTGCCCTGCCTGTGAATGTGCTTTGTGGAGCTTTCCTGCAGTGCTGCTTCTGCCAGAGTAAGAGGGCAAAGACTGGACTTTGTGTGCCTTCCATCTTGTGAAGAAATCTCCAAGGGCTTGATTTAGAGCTTGCCTCCTGTTGTTTGAAGTCTCAGGGACAGCAAAGACTTCTCTCTGCCAGCACCTGGAGTCTCTGGAGAGACTCCTGCCCCGACAAGTGGTGCCCTATCCAGTCCCTGGGCCCTTGAAAGGAAAGCTGGTGGAAATCCAAGGAAATCGACTTCGGACGACTCCGGACCGACGCCGCTGCTGAATCCGGTAACGCCGCCTGCACCTGACGCCGTGACCTTCGCTGGAACGCAACGCTCTTCGCAGGCCCGACGCCGCTGCAACCCCGCTGAAGTCCGCGACTCCGTGGAAGTCGCCGCACCACGTTGTGACCGACGCCGCTCGAAGTGCACGGATTCAACGTTTCGCACAGAGGCCGCGATCCCCGACTTCGCGCATCGGCTTGTTTTCACTCTTCACCAAAGGTACTGTACTTGGGGGTCTACACGACTCCGTGTCCGGCGCCGCTGGTGTTGGCTTGTTGGGAACGACTCCGTCACGACACCGTGTTAACATCTCATTGAAGCATTTTTGTTTCTAAGCGCTATTTTTGAGTTTAATCTTTAAAACTTCATAACTTGACTTGTGTATGTTGGATTTTTGTCATTTTGGTCTTGTTTTGTTTAGATAAATATTTCCTATGTTTCTAAACCGGTGTTGTGTTATTTTGTAGCGTTTTCATTAAGTTACTGTGTGTGTTGGTGCAAATACTTTACACCTAGCGCTCTGAAGTTAAGCCTACTGCTCTGCCAAGCTACCAAGGGGGTAAGCAGGGGTTAGCTGAGGGTGATTCTCTTTTACCCTGACTAGAGTGAGGGTCCTTGCTTGAACAGGGGGTAACCTGACTGTCAACCAAAGACCCCATTTCTAACATTGGTGATCAGCAGTTGGGATTTGGACTTGTATTTGTACTTGACATACAGTGATTAAGTGTACACTACTGTTTGAGTTCAGACCACTACGTGACCACATACTACTTGTTTGGTGATCTGTTGCTTTTTCTCTTAAGGACTCCTTTTTGTTCTACTTCCATGATTTTGCTGATCCCTTGACGGATTCTTTTTACTTCATTGGGAACTTATTTTCTGCCTTTGGAACTTTGCACTTGTGACCACCATGTCTCAATCTGGAGATGCAACAGCTGGAGCTGTGTTTGAAATAGAGACACTGAAGGAGTACTCTGTTGCTCAATTGAAACAGTTCCTTAAAGATCTCGACTGTCCCACTGAGAGCTCCATCAGGGAGGGGGATCTGCAAAAGGCACAGAGGGCCTGGGTGACAATCAAGAAGGCTGGAGGGCACACAGAGGAGGGGAATGTGGGTGGGGAAGTTCAGAGGATACACAGTGGTGTTGTGGAGGTACCTGTTACGCCTGGGGGGAGGGTCCCCAGGAGGGGTAGCAGGGTGTCATCCAAGGGTCTGACTCCTGAAGAGTTACAGGACAGACAGGCAGAGAGGGCTCGCCGGTTCAAGGAGTTGAGGATGCAAAGGGAGAAGGAGTTGGAAGAAAGGAGGAGGGACTTAGAGATCAAAAAGAGGATTTGGGCTTATGAGCTCAAAATGAAGGAGCTGGAAGTCATGAGGGCTGAATCCAGCTGGAATGATGGCAGCAACAATTTTATATCTAGTGCTGCTGAAGAAGTGCACATGCCCAGAGATGTGGTGCCCTACTTGAAGGAGGGAGTTAACACACACCAGGAGGTTCAGGGGTATGAGGTAGCTCCAGTGATGCACAGGGTCCCTGAGGTGGATTGGGAAACTGGCATGGGGAGTCATATTCCTACTGGTGGGAGGGACACTCTACTGACTCTAGGTGAGAGTGACAGAGAGAGGGGTTCCCCCCAGGTAGAAGTCCTGGTTATGGAGTGTGAAGACATCCCAGAAGAGTGTGGGTTGAGTGTCAGGGACAGTCAGGTACTGTCTCACCAGTCTCAGGAGGGTGATGTGGGGTGCTTTTTCAAAGCAGAGTCACTGGATGGTTGGGTGAAGGGTACTTTGGTTAATTCATGTGAGGGGCTGAGTGATGTAATTGCTGGAGAGCATATGTCTAGTCCTTATTTTCCAGAGCTATGCCAACACCAGGTGGAGTGTGAGTTCTCTGACCCCAGGGAGCTTACAATGGAGGTTGACTTCTGGGTTAGTACCAGAGAGTCTGAAGAGGCATTTGGGGGTGCTCCTGAGAGGAGTGGTCTAGGTAGTTCCCAACCAGGTGAGGTAGGGAAGGATTGTAGTGTCCCAGGTAGGTCCCAGTGTAGTGGGATGGGTGAGGGACCCCATGTCCAGTCTCAGAGGAGAGGGAATGGGGATGGGTTGAGGCCCAAGTTGCCCAAGATCCGGTCCCAGGTCCTGTAGGGTTCCATGAGGGAACACCAGGAGGGGAGCCTAGCCTGTACCATAGGGCCATCTGTTGAGGGAGACCCCACAGTGTCAGGAGAACTTGGGGGGGCGGCTGTAGCCAGCGTCCCACAAGTTCAGGTGTCTGGCAGTACCACTCCTAGTGAGGGGGTGCAGAAGTCCAGACAGAGGGTTGAGAGGGGGTTGTGGACCCCAGTGGAGAACCTGAAGGGTCAGGGGTCAGCTCTGAGAGCAGAGCCCCCCATGAATGACCTTGGTGAGACCATTTCTGGGTTGGGGGGAATCCAGACTCTGTCAGATGGGCAGAGGTCAGGAGACCTGCGCCAGCCAGACTCTTGTGTGGCCCTTCGGGACAGTGTGTCCCTTGAGGGGGGTAAGTGTGCCCCCCTGGAAGTCCTGGTGTGCCAGGCAATGGTTCAACCGCAGGGTGGTGACTCTGGGTTGAATGATCAGGTTCAGGGGGTAAACTGTGACCTGATGGGGGGTAAGTGTGCTCCCAAGGAAGTCCTGGTGCGCCAGGCAGTGGTTCAACCTCAGGGTGTTGACTCTGGGTTGGATGACCAGGTTCAGAGGGTAAACTCTGACCTGGTGGGGGGTAGGTATGCCCCCCAGGAAGTCCTGGGTTGCCAGGCAGTGGTCCAGTCTGTGGGTACAGACCCTGGACTGGAGGATCAGGTGCAGGGGATAAACCCTGACCTGAAGGGCAGGGCGGTTTGCCCAATCATCCCCCCTGGTGTGATTTCAAGGGGTACTCTCCCTGAGGGGTGGGTGCAGAACCCTGAGAGTAGGGGAAGGGTAGAGAAAGACTCACCCCTGACCCCAGAGCAATCTAAGGGTACAGACCCTGGATTGGAAGGCCAGGTTCAGGGTGCCCCCCCTGACCTGGAGGAAGGGGCTACTGCTAACAGTGCCCATACCATGTTGTCTTATGGGGGGGACACTCCTAGTTGGGTGGTTCAGGACCCCAGAAGAGAGGGCAGGGGGAGGGAAGCCTCACCCCTGGCCCAACCTGAAGGTACAGACCCCAGGTTGGAGGATCAGTTGCAGGTTAACATCCCTGCACTGGTAGAAGAATTGTGCAGGACTGCTTCTACAAGCACCCTGACAATTTTTTACTCTAGGGGTGCCGCTCCTGGAGGGAGGGTACAGAGCCCCAGAGGGGAGGACCAGGGTCAGGTTATCTTCTCTGACCTGGTGGAAAGTAGAGTGGTCAAAGGGTGTCAGGCACCTGGGGCTACCGCCCCCCACTCTCCACAGTCACAGTGGTTGGAGAGGCCTGAGGTCAGGCTCTCATCCCTGACAGTTGTCAGGGGTCACTGTGGCTTGCTGTCCTGGTGGACAGAGCTTCCCCTGGGGGGGGAACGAGAGTCACACCCCAGGGGTGGAGTGGGCACCACCACTGTGTTGGCCCTGGTGGTACTATCTGCCCATTGCAATACATCTGTGAGCAAAGTAAAGTTAGGCGCTGCACAGATGGTGTCTGCAGATGTCGAGAAGGGTTCCCCATGGGTTAGCTTAGTGGGCCCTGAGAGTATGGACAGAGGGATCCAACTGGAGTCAGGAAGGCGTAGAACTGGAACATGCCCCTGCTGTTGTGGGCCTGGGTCCTTGTTCTATCGCCCCAATTAGGGAAGTACATCAAGGTATTGATTGTTCTCCCCTGGCTTTAGGCTGGTAGGGGGTCGTGTTGCACTTTTGCTTATGCAGGGTCATCCTGAATCTTTTTGCCTCCTGTTTTTTTATGACCTGTCGCTGTTGGCTTTTGAACTCTGAGCACTTTCCCACTGCTAACCAGTGCTGAGGCGCATATGCTCTCAGTGTAAATTGTATGTAATTGGTTTATCCATGATTGGCCTATTTGATTTACTAGTAAGTCCCTAGTAAGGTGCACTAGAGGTGCCAGGGCCTGTAAATCAAATGCTACTAGTGGGCCTGCAGCACTGGTTGTGCCACCCACATAAGTAGCTCTGTAATCATGTCTCAGACCTGCCACTGCAGTGTCTGTGTGTGTATTTTTACACTGTAAATTCGACTTGGCAAGTGTACCCACTTGCCAGGCCTAAACCTTCCCTTTTCTTACATGTAAGGCACCCCTAAGGCAGGCCCTAGGTAGCCCCAAAGGCAGGGTGCAGTGTATGGATAAGGTAGGACATATAGTAATGTGGTTTATATGTCCTGACAGTGAAATACTGCCAATTTCGTTTTTCACTGTTGCAAGGCCTGTCTCTCTAATAGGATAATATGGGGGCTACCTTTAAATATGATTAAAGTGTAGATTCCCCTAGAGAGTAGATGGACATGTGGAGTTTGGGGTCCCTGAACTCACAATTGAAAAATACATCTTTTAGTAAAGTTGATTTTAAGATTGTGCGTTTGAAAATGCCACTTTTAGAAAGTGAGCATTTTCTTGCTTAAACCATTCTGTGACTCTGCCTTGTTTGTGGATTCCCTGTCTGGGTCAGTTTGACAGTTGGGTTGTTTTTCACCTCGCACTAGACAGTGACACAAAGGGGGCTGGGGTGTAACCTGCATTTCCTGATTAGCCATCTCTGCTAGGAGGGAGGGGTGGAGTGGTCACTCTCATCTGAAAGGACTGTGCCTGCCTCTGACAATGCCGGCTCCAACCCCCTGCTGTGTGTCTGAGGCCTTGCCTGGGCAAGGCAGGATTTCACAAGTAGGTGTGAGTCCCCTTTGGAGAAAGGGGACTTCAAAGACTAAAATGGGTATAAGAAGGGCACCCAAATCTACAGACTTCAGAAACACTTCTGGAACCATGAGGAACCTCTGCCTGGAGAAGAGCTGATAGCAGAGGAAGAAGTGCTGCCCTGCCTGTGACTGTGCTTTGTGGAGCTTTCCTGCAGTGCTGCTTCTGCCAGAGTAAGAGGGCAAAGACTGGACTTTGTGTGCCTTCCATCTTGTGAAGAAATCTCCAAGGGCTTGATTTAGAGCTTTCCTCCTGTTGTTTGAAGTCTCAGGGACAGCAAAGACTTCTCTCTGCCAGCACCTGGAGTCTCTGGAGAGACTCCTGCCCCGACAAGTGGTGCCCTATCCAGTCCCTGGGCCCTTGAAAGGAAAGCTGGTGGAAATCCAAGGAACTCGACTTCGGACGACTCCGGACCGACGCCGCTGCTGAATCCGGTAATGCCGCCTGCACCTGACGCCGTGACCTTCGCTGGAATGCGACGCTCTTCGCAGGCCTGACGCCGCTGCAACCCCGCTGAAGTCCGCGACTCCGTGGAAGTCGCCGCACCACGTCGTGACCGACGCCGCTCGAAGTGCACGGATTCAAGGTTTCGCACAGACGCCGCGATCCCCGACTTCGCGCATCAGCTTGTTTTCACTCTTCACCAAAGGTACTGTACTTGGGGGTCTACACGACTCCGTGTCCGGCGCCGCTGGTGTTGGCTTGTTGGGAACGACTCCATCACGACGCCGTGTTAACATCTCATCGAAGCATTTTTGTTTCTAAGCGTTATTTTTTAGTTTAATCTTTAAAAATTCATAACTTGACTTGTGTATGTTGGATTTCTGTTGTTTTGGTCTTGTTTTGTTTAGATAAATATTTCCTATTTTTCTAAACCGTTGTTGTGTCATTTTGTAGTGTTTTCATTAAGTTACTGTGTGTGTTGGTGCAAATACTTTACACCTAGCGCTCTGAAGTTAAGCCTACTGCTCTGCCAAGCTACCAAGGGTTTAAGCAGGGGTTGGCTGAGGGTGATTCTCTTTTACCCTGACTAGAGTGAGGGTCCTTGCTTGAACAGGGGGTAACCTGACTGTCAACCAAAGACCCCATTTCTAACAGTTTGTTATAAAAATCTAGGTGAGTTAGTTACATGGGGATTTTCCAACTAAAGTTTTCAAGCTAAACAATTTGAGTTTTACCAGGACTGAGTGTGAATCCCAAACGGTTACCAAATGCTCACACCGCTACATCTTCAATTGTGGATGTACTTTGTGTGGGTTAGAAGTGTACATAGCCATGTTGCTGGAATAAAAAGACATTTATATAATAATACCTGGTGTTTCAACAGGTGCAATAGGTGCATGCCATCTATTGTGACCACAGAAAATCTGGGACCAAGGTAAGGAGGCAGGAAATTCCAAGCAACTCTGGGGTGGCAACCTCTAAAGGTTTTTCCTGCTTCAAAGTGGACACTAAGGGGCATACTTGCAAGTTTTTGGTACAGGGCAGCATCTCAAGCCTTCTTGCAGCTGTGCCCTGCATTAAAAGAAAAGGGCAGGAATGTGCTCTATCTGTAAGATATGGTGCATTACTGTGCTTTTCCACAGCACTCGCACACAATTGGCTGCCATGCACCAATGCATGCCCCCTTGCACCATGGTGTAAGGGTGTCTGCATTGTAAGTATGATTTATTTTTGAGCAGGAAGGGAAACCAATGGAGGAGATTTCCTCTTACTCTGTGTGCTGAAAAATGTAGCACACCCAGATCGAGGAAAATAACAAGGAGAAATAATATTATTTCTCCTCATTACGCCTCCCGTATGGCTCCCTTAGAGAAGCGTAGGCTTTTGAGTCATTCCTAGGTTTACAGCATGTTGTAAATCTGGAAGTGTGTCAAATATCATGAGTATTCTGTGGAACAGTAACAGTGTGAGACAGTGTGAGGCAACAAAGCGACTTGTGCTGCGTAGCCTCATTCCATATCTACAATGTTATGAAAAGCCATGCAGGGTGGCGTTACTTGGCCTTGCAGATATGACTCTGCAGTGTGAGCCACACGAATGTCATTAAAAGTGATGTTCCAACAGTGCACAGGGCTTGTAAATAATCCTTCAGGTAGTAATATTGGACCTCAGACCCTAACTCATCAAATCACTTCTAGACTTGTTGACTCTACCAGGAAGAAGGACAAGCCAGCTGTGAAGTCAGACATGCTGACCTGCTTTGCTTCCCAAGGATTGCTATGCTGCCAAGGACTGCTGTTGCTGCACCAGGACTCTTCTGCTCTGAGCTGCCTTGCTAAAACTAGTCTGCCTGTGTGTCCCATGACTCCAAGATCTCCAAGGGTCAGTTGACTGCGCATCACCTCAACAGCTTCGCAAGCTTGATCAATGCAATGCACGCTATCGACCAAGCATTCCGCAGTTGCTTTCAGCTCCAACGTATGACTGCACCTTTCCTCTGCAGCACTGACAGCCCGACCCAGTGTGACACATCTCGAAGTCAACAACCTGTCCAGCTCAAAGCAGTACAACACATCTCAAGACAAGTCTTCCCAACCTCGAGTGGCTTCACCAGCACTTGCCCAGTGCAATGCACCCCAAACTCAGCCCCAATGCATCGCTATGCAAGTCTCTGCAAGCAACAGCTGCTTCCTCGATGACGACACAGGACCTCTCAAGCTGCGGTCTTCAGTCACTGACTTTGCTGCTTGATGCATCTTGGCACGGGACCTAGCAACGGATGCCCCATGCCAGTGATTTCTTGACACCACCGAGCTCAACTCAATGCAAAGGACTTCGCATTCTCTGCACCTAGCATTTAATGTACTCTTGTTCAGCAGCCCTGACTGGGTCCTTGTAGCTAGCCCGCCCTTCACTGTGGTCAGCCTGAACTTGTGACTTTGTCCCAGTCTGGGACAATCAGATAACCACAGTTGGCTTTTACAGTTTTTTGGTGGGATTTTCACTTAAATCTTTAAACTTGCATATCTCCAGTTCTACTAATTGGGTTATTGTAATTTGTGTCTTGTTTTATTTGATAAAGTTCACTCTATTTTTTCCAATTTGGTGTGAGATTCTTCTTGTGTTGTGTTTTCACTTTACTACTGTTTGAAGTGCTGCATGCATACTTTACACATTGACTCTAAGTTTAGCCTGGCTGCTCCGGGCCAAGCTAGCAGAGGGTTGAGCATAGGTTAATTTGGGGTTTGCACGTGACTTCACCCTGTCAAGGATTGTGGTTTCTTCTTGAGAAGGGTTTCACTCTCCTTAACCAGTAATCCACTTTCTTACAAGACGAGTGTGGGGTACTGTTGCATTTAGAATTCTCACAACAGATATATATACATAACAATACACCAGTGCAGACATTGCCCCAAACATTTAAGACATTTTGTCAGGCACCTTCTGAGGTATGGAAGTATGCCAATAAACAACCCATTTAGGGACAAATCTTTTGTCTTGAGAGGCCTGTAAGAATGATGTGGAGCTGTAACTGACCATGCAACATATTGAGAGCCTCACAATACACTTACCTGTGATAGACTGAAACCTCACAAGGAAAGAGGATACAATGGAGAAGAGCTGGAGAGAGTCATGATCTATTTTCCCATGGTTTCAAACTGATTAGGATTACTACTCTCAATATGACTAACAAAAGTCCATTGGACAGATTTCTAATGGAAAGACTCTACCTTCCCTGCATTACTTTTCCTTTATATAAAATATGTGCTTTATAACAACCCCTGCATAAAAACAACACTGGAAAAACACAGTTTCTGTCTATTTGGGGGTTAGCCAGCTGATTATACACTAATAATTACTGATTTCTAAAGGTTTGAAAAATACTGAGGAAACACCAATGTAATCTACAAAAAATAAACACTGAAAACAGGACAGCCTATGCATTACTGAGTAAACTTAAATGCCAGTATAATTTGCCAGTAAAATGCTGCATTTTCTGTCAGATATTGCAGGTGACCCTACAACCCTCCTGACCAATTCCCAAAACTGATTACTTAATCTGCTCCTCATTCTTAATTATATTAGCTGCAGAAGAGTGCAGTACCTCAGGTTGTTACCAGGGGTCTTTCTAAGGACAACACAAACGGTGCGGACTGCAGGTCATCACTAGACATCCCTCTAAAGTCAGAAGGAAAGTGTAGCCTCATAATCATTTACCAGTTGTTATGTGCACTCAAAGGCCACCCTATCACTCATCAGGAAAATAGAAGTGTTTTCTTTTTGCCCCCATATTGTAAAAAATCCAAAGGCACCTGTGCACCAAGACACAAGCCTTGCAAGGGAAATAAGCTATTTGTTTTAGGTTCACAGTGCATTCATAACAGCACTGTTAGAAATGGTGTCTTTGGTTGGCAGTCACGTTACCCCCTTTCCAAGCAATGACCCTCACTTTAGTCAGGGCAAAGGTGAATCACACTCAGTTAACCTCCGTTCACTCCCTTATTAGCTTGGCATGAGCAGGTAGGCTTAACTTCTGAGACAGTGTGTTAAGTATTTGTACAAACACACACAGTAATACAGTGAACCACTACAAAATGACACAACACAGGATTAGACAAATAAGTATTATTTTATCTGAATAAACAAGACCAAATATGATTTTTTTAAAAACACAAAATACAGTTAAAAATACGACTTTAGCATGAAAACAGTTCCTTAAGGCACAAATACTGAAAGTTAGTACAATGCGGCTTCGTGACAGTCGTTTCCCACAATGCGACAGCAATGACCCCGGTTACGAAGTCATTCGACTCCTAGGTACATGACCTTAGTGAAACTGTAAGAAACAGGCTGGTGCACGGAGTCGTGGAGCGAGGCCTCACTGCATCTTATGCGGCGTCGGTTCCAGTGCCACGGGGCAGAAGGGGTCAGGCGTCGCTCAATGGCCTTGGGTCTTTACTGAGGGTGGTGAAAGTGAAGCTGTGTCGGATACGAAGTCAGTTCCTTGGTTTCTGGCAAACACGAAGTCCAGCTAAGTCACGATTCTGTGGGGCAACCTCACAGGGTTGCAATGACGTCACAAGGCTGCAGGCACAGCAATGGCATTGGGTCATCATTGACATTGGACTTGCAACACTCCAGTGTCAGCGAAGTCGGGTGGGTTCAGCAACTGCAGCATGGCGAGGCCTACTGGGTCGTCAGACTTCCACGAGGTCCATTGCCTTGGGACAGGCAGCGTTACCGTTCCGGGCAGCGGCATCCTTTGCAACGTCGCATGGAGTCGTTAGACTGTTTTTTGTCCAGAAATTCACTTCAAGGGGCCCAGGAACTGGAATGGCACCCTCAGACAAGCTAGAGTCCACCGCACGCAGACTCAGAACTGGATGGTGAAGCCTTGCTGTGCCTGAGGCTTCAAAACAGGAGGCAAGCTTTACTCCAAGCCCTTGGAGAAACCTCTCAAGCAGGAATGCAAACAAAGTCCAGTCTCTGTCCCCTTGTACAGGCAGAAGCAGCAATTGCAGGCTAGCCCAACATAGCACAGTCACAGGACAGGGCATCACTTCTCCACAGCTCTTCTCCAGGCAGAGGTTCCCCTTGAATCCTTGAAATAATCTAGAGTCTGGGGTTTTGGGTCCACTACTTATACCCCTTTCTGCCTTTGAAGTTTCCAAACTTCAAGCAAAGTCTCAAGTGTTTGTAAGACCTTCCTTGTCTAGCCAAGGCCCCAGGCACACACCAGGGGGTTGGAGACTGGATTGTGTGAGGGCAGGCACAGCCCTTTCAGGTGTGAGTGACCACTTCTTCCCCCTCCCAACACAGATGGCTCATCAGGATATGCAGGCTACACCCCAGCTCCCTTTGTGTCACCGTCTAGAGAGAGGTGCAAACAGCCTAACTGTCAACTTCACACTTGTATAGCTCGCTACTCACCCATTAGGGTCTCAAGACATTGTACGCATACCACTGTGGAACCCCTCCTGGGTTTTCCCTTTAGGCGCCCACTCCTGGACAGCCCCAGGGTGAAGCCAGGCATCCAAGCGCTGTGAGGGCCATTGTGTAGATTAAGCAAGCTATTGCCCAGAGTTACAGAGTGGGACCTGTTAATTAGATTAGGCACCGCAGCAAGAATTATCTGGTCCAAGGGAATTGAGCCCAAGTCCTGCCAAGGTGGGAATTGAACCCTGCTCCCGGGCCAGATCTCTGCATCAGGGTCTGCCACTCTAACCATTGTGCCACACTTCTCCACATGTTTTCGCCCATGTCAAACTGACCCAGATAGACAATCCACAAACAGCCAGAGTCACAGAATGGTTACTATCTAAAAGTGGCATTTTCAAACCAACAATCTGAAAACCAAATCACTAAAAGATGTGTTTTTAAATTGTGAGCTCAGAGACCCTAAACTCCATATTTCTATCTGCTCCTAAAGGGAATTTGGACTTTAATATTATTTAAAGGCTGCCCCCATGTTAACCTATGAGAGAGATAGGCCTTGCACAAAACCCAAATTTGTTGGTATTTCACTGTCAGGACATGTAAAACACGTAAGTACATGTTCCACCTTTAACATACACTGCACCCCACCCATGGGGCTAGCAAGGGCTTACCTTAAGGGTACCTTATATGTTTAAAATGGGAATGTTTTAGGTCTGGCAAGAGGGTACACTTGCCAAGTACAATTAGCTGTTAAAAACTGCATATACAGACACTGCAGGTCTGAGCCATGTTTACAGGGCTACTAATGTTGATGGCACAACCAATGCTGCACGCCTAATAATACTACTGCACTGTACTAGGGACGAACTCGTAAATAAAATATGCCAATCATGGAAAGCCAATTACACATACCTTTTACATAGGAACACTTGTACTTTAGCACTGGATAGCAGTGCTAAAGTAACCAGAGTATTAAAAACAGCAAAAATATATTCCAGCACACATCAACAACCTGGGAAACAGAGGCAAAAAGTTAGGGGAAACCACGCCAAGGATGCCACGTCTAACAAGCATTTAATAAAATACCTGGTACTGTTGCTAGTGAAAGTTATGGACCATGCATCTCACATGGACCAGTGTGACTGGTAATTGTTGGAAGTAGAGCTGTTTCTGTGTCAACATGTGTTGGCCACAGTGGCCTTGAAAACAAAACTGGTAAATATTTGTGACATTGAACCACTATCACAACTACTACTACTAGGAGCATATCCATAGTTCACCTACTGGCAACATGGTCTCCAGTAGGCCAAGGATATATTTTAAATAACATGACTCTAATTAGGTTATGCTTATCACGTGAAATTCCCAAACTACTCCTTTACGCCACATTGCGTAACTGTACGCTATTTGTAGAAAAATGTTACCTCGAGTGCTCCAGAATAAAAGCGAAAAGCCAGTACAATGCGTCCTTACATCAAATGCAGCTGCAAGGTCACATTTTGCCCTAAATTATACTGCTGTATGATGACTTTCTATTTAATGTAATTACATGCTATTTCACATAATTTTCCTGAAATTCATATAACTTGCGAAAGCAAATCAGAAGAATTTCACAAATCACTTAGCGTCTAAGTGCTGGTGAAATGTGACCATGCTATGTAAAATGAGGTGTGGGCGGAACACATGGAGTTTCACTCAGCGAAATTCTATGGAGTTATATAAAAACATTTTGCAGAGTTACACAAGTGGGTGGAAATCAGCATGTTGCACTGCTAGCTCTGATTTTTAGTGCGGAGAGCTTGTTCCTCACTGCAAAATTAGCGAGAACGGCACTATGCAAAGCACCAGATGGCTGTGCTTCCTTGCTGCAGCTCGAGTAGATTTTTTACTCGAGCTGCAGCTTTCTCACGACGAATGGTCGTGAGCACCGTCTGTGACCACCCACACTGGTAAAATCTTACCAGGTGGCCGCCTAGCTCCTGAAACTGGTACTTAAAGTCGCCAATTCTTGCTCATGCTCACCAACTTCCCATTGGCGAGTCGTGCATGAGAAAAAACTCTACCACTCATTGGTTGGCAGAGTTTGTCCGGAACTCTGCGTACAAGTGTAACATGGGGTGGCCAAAACTCCACACACTCTACCTGTGGAGTAGAATTTATTGTTCACCCCTAAAAAATGACTACAGATTGTAACAGATCTGAAGCAATATATATATATCACCAGCAAAAAACCTAATTAGCATGACTATATTTTCTTTCAAAAGTAACCAGTATTTAACTTGTGTTACCTGCTTGTGATTTGTATTTCATTCCTATTAGAAGCCCTTAAGGTCCATTGTCCTAAAATTAGATGTGGCAGGGTTCATTTATAGATCCATAGTACACTAAGGCGGTCATTCTGACCCTGGCGGTCAAAGACCGCCAGGGCGGAGGACCGCGGGAGCACCGCCGACAGGCCGGCGGTGCTCCAATGGGGATTCCGACCGCGGCGGTAAAGCCGCGGTCGGACCGGCAACACTGGCGGTCTCCCGCCAGTGTACCGCCGCCCCATTGAATCCTCCAAGGCGGCGCAGCTTGCTGCGCCGCCGAGGGGATTCCGACCCCCCCTACCGCCATCCAGATCCCGGCGGTCCGACCGCCGGGATCCGGATGGCGGTAGGGTGGGTCGCGGGGCCCCTGGGGGCCCCTGCAGTGCCCATGCCACTGGCATGGGCATTGCAGGGGCCCCCGTAAGAGGGCCCCTAAATGTATTTCACTGTCTGCTGCGCAGACAGTGAAATACGCGACGGGTGCAACTGCACCCGTCGCACAGCTTCCGCTCCGCCGGCTCGATTCCGAGCCGGCTTCATCGTGGAAGCCTCTTTCCCGCTGGGCTGGCGGGCGGCCTGAAGGCGACCGCCCGCCAGCCCAGCGGGAAAGTCAGAATTACCGCCACGGTCTTTCGACCGCGGAACGGTAACCTGATGGCGGGACTTTGGCGGGCGGCCTCCGCCGCCCACCAAGGTCAGAATGAGGGCCTAAGTTCTGATTAACTTTTATCCTTATGGCTGAAGTTTTTCAAAGATGCAAGTGGTCAGGGCAAATTGGAAGGACAGTGAGGCCACTATTCTTTGAAATAATGGCAGCAACCATGTTTAAATACCACAATGTTCAATAAGCATTTTATTTTGCATGCCTCCGTATAATGCAGAAAATTTACTCCTTTGCCATTCACCACTGAAGAATGTATACATACACAATCATTCTTTGGATTGGTACAAGAAACCTTTGGTATTTTCGAATAGTACTTGAAAGAAAGAAAGAAGTGATCAGGATGTTGAAACACCACTGTGTTCAGAGTGAAATATCTGACGGGTAGCTATAGATGTGATATATTTGCCAAGATGTGTATACATAAGACGTAAATTGAGATTTGTTAAAGGAATGTACAGCTGTGTGTGTGAGCGTGTGTGTGTATGTATAAAGCAAATTCGACGTCCATAGCTTCAATGAATTTGGATTTTTCTTCGTCTGCAATGTAATAAGTGATACCTCAGGTGAGATCAAAGTGAAGTCACTGATAATGTCACTGGTAATGCTCTGTTTACTAGTATGTAGGACACCTCTAGCAAATCTTGCTCATTGTATTTGAGGAAATACGATTACAATTCGACCTTTGTGGCCAAATTTCAAGGGCTTGAGGGTTTGTCTGCAATGCTAAAATCACTTAAGATATGTATTTTTTATATAGAGATCTAAATTAGCTCCAGGGATATACAGTTCAAAGAAATTCTTTTAAGAATGTTTTCTTCATTTTTGCAGATTCAATGGCTCACACCAAACTGACAAACCTAACCGTGGTTAAAGAATTCATCCTGCTGGGACTCTCAGACCACCCAGGGCAGAACCCAGTCCTATTTTTCCTCTTCCTTGCAATGTATTTGATCACTTTAGGCGGGAACTCTAGTATCAGCACTATCATTGTGGCTGACTCTCAGCTTCACACTCCAATGTATTTCTTTCTGTTCAACCTCTCTGTTCTTGACATGTGCTTGACCACAGTTCTCCTTCCTAAAATGCTATCAAATCTCCTAATAAATAAGAAGACAATTCCCTTTTATGACTGTATTACGCAACTATACTTCTTTGCTTTCTTTGCCACCACTGAGGTTTTTCTTCTAGCAGTGATGGCTATAGACAGATATGTAGCCATCTGTCGGCCTCTGCATTACACCACTCTCATGAGCACTAAAGTCTGCACCATTCTGACAGCTAGTTCTTGGATAGTGAGCTGCCTGCATTCCGTGTTATACAGTGTGCTTATTTCGAATTTTACCTACTGTGGGCCCAATCAGATCCAACAATTCTTCTGTGATGTCCCACCACTGCTGATGCTCTCCTGCTCTGACACATCCAGCTATGAGCTACTTATCCTAACCGAGTCCTCCTTCATTTTGTTGGTAACCCTTATGTCTGTTGTGGTCTCCTACATGTGTATCATATATACAATTTTAAAGATGCAGACAAAAGAAGGGAGGCAAAGAACCTTTTCCACCTGTTCTTCTCACTTAATTGTCGTCACCTTGTACTATGGCACTGTACTTTTTAACTACATCCGGCCGACATCAAGCTACTCACTCCAGAAGGACAAAGTGATGACGGTGATATACACTGCCGTGACCCCGATGATCAATCCTTTCATCTACTGCCTGAGGAACACCCAAGTAAAGGAAGCACTGAGAAGGGTGATGAGCAGATACATTTTACAAAGTACTATGTGAAAGCTGGTGCTTTGATTAGAGTTTAGTAACCTGAGTGGTAAAACTGTTTAAATATAATGAATATTATGCTCATGTTGAGAAAACCCCTCTTTGTGGGTGATCTCCCCCATTTTGCGCTGACTTGTACTTCTGTTTTTTGAAGTTTACATACAGGGGCACTGCTGCCAAAATATTTTCAGTACTTCTTCTCTCATTTTACTATAAATGTTGCCAGAGTCTCTCATTTAAGAAGGTTCAGGAAAGGTTTCTGTTGGACCTGGCTTTTTGACAGGGTCATCCCCAAACTTTTTGCCTTCCTCCTTTTCTTTTTCTGACCTCATTTTTGCTGGTTTTTAGACTCTGCGCACTTTACCACTGCTAACCAGTGCTAAAGTGCATATGCTCTCTCCCTTAAAACATGGTAACCTTGAATCATACCTGATTGGACTATTAATTTACTTATAAGTCCCTAGTAAGGTGCACTTTATGTGCATAGGGCTGGTAAATTAAATGCTACTAGTGGGCCAGCAGCACTGGTTGTGCCACCCACTTAAGTAGCCCCTTTTCCTTGTCTCAGGCCTGCCATTGCAAGGCCTGTGTGTGCAGTTTCACTGCCACCTCGACTTGGCATTTAAAAGTACTTGCCAAGCCTAGAACTCCCCTTTTTCTACATATAAGTCACCCTTAATGTGTGCCCTAGGTAACCCCTAGAGCAGGGTGCTGTGTAGGTAAAAGGCAGGACATGTACCAGTGTAGTTATATGTCCTGGTAGTGTAAAACCCCTGAATTCGTTTTTACACTACTGTGAGGCCTGCTCCCTTCATAGGCTAACATTGGGGCTGCCCTCATACACTGTTGAAGTGGCAGCTGCTGATCTGAAAGGAGCAGGAAGGTCATATTTAGTATGGCCAGAATGGTAATACAAAATCCTGCTGACTGGTGAAGTCGGATTTAATATTACTATTCTAGAAATGCCACTTTTAGAAAGTGAGCATTTCTTTGCACTTAAATCCTTCTGTGCCTTACAATCCACGTCTGGCTGGGCTTGGTTGACAGCTCCTTGTGCATTCACTCAGACACACCCCAAACACAGGGTACTCAGCCTCACTTGCATACATCTGCATTTTGAATGGGTCTTCCTGGGCTGGGAGGGTGGAGGGCCTACTCTCACACAAAGGACTGCCACACCCCCTACTGGGACCCTGGCAGACAGGATTGAACTGAAAGGGGACCTGGTGCACTTCTTAGCCACTCTTTGAAGTCTCCCCCACTTCAAAGGCACATTTGGTTATAAAACAGGGCCTCTGCCCTACCTCATCAGACACTTGCTGGAGAAGAAACCTGAACCAGAAACTACATCCTGCCAAGAAGAACTGCCTGGCTGCTCAAAGGACTCACCTGTCTGCTTTCTCCAAAGGACTGCTGCCTTGCTGTTGCCCTGCTGCCTTGCTGAACTCTTGTCTGGCTGTGAAAGTGCTCTCCAAGGGCTTGGATAGAGCTTGCCTCCTGTTCCTTGATGTCTCAGGACCAAAAAGACTTCTCTCTTTTACTTGGACGCTCCGTGCGCTGAAAAATCTCGACGCACAGCTTGTTTCGTGGCGAGAAAAACGCCGCACTCCGACGCTGATCGATGCGACGCTCTGGGGACGATCGAAGGTCCGACGCACGGCCTCGCAAGGACAACGCCGCCCGACCTCTAGAGGAGAAATCGACGCGACGCCTGTCGTGAGATCGTAATTTCAACGCGCAGCCCCGCAGATCGAAGTCTAGAGGAGAAATCAACGCAACGCCTGCCGTGAGATCGTAATTTCGACACGCAGCCCCGCAGACCGACGCACAGCCGAAGAACAAGCAGGAAAATCCACGCACAGACCCGGGACATCTGGTAATCCCCGCGATCCACAGAAAGAGACTGTCCGCGCGCCGGAAAACGACGCCCGACATCCCCGCGTGGAAAATAACGACGCAAGTCTGTGTGTGCTGGGGAGAAATCTACGCACACACCCCTTTTTCCACGCACCTCTTCCTCTGACCCTCTGAGGAGATTTTCCACCAGAAACTAGGTACTTTGTGTTTGAAAGAGACTTTGTTTACTTTCTAAAGACTTAAGACACTTTCTATCACTTTTCAGTGATATCTTTACAAATTCGTATTGCAACTTTGATCGTTTTGACCTGAAGATACCCAGATAAATATTATATATTTTTCTAAACACTGTGTCGTGTATTTTTGTGGTGTTATGCTATGGTGTTGTATGATTTATTGCACAAATGCTTTACACATTGCCTTCTAAGTTAAGTCTGACTGCTCGTGCCAAGCTACCGGAGGGTGAGCACAGGCTGATTTTGGATTGTGTGTGACTTACCCTGACTAGAGTGAGGGTTCTTGCTTGGACAGAGGGCAACCTGACTGCCAACCAAAAACCCTATTTCTAACATTGGTGATCAGCGGTGAGGATAGGACTTGTATTTGTGCAGTGACATACAGTAGCTAAGTATTTCACTACCTACCCACAGTTGAAGGTCAACTTGGTTTTTATCTCTTTTTGCAAATCCGTTTTTTTTCCTGACAATTTTCAAAAACTAAATCCTCACTCAACATGTCTCTGACTGGGTCTCAGACAGGGGACTTTGACCTAGTCCAGTTGGATACATATACGGTCAAACAACTAAGAGGATTCTGCAGGGCATTGAGGGTACCCACCCAAGGGGCCTCCAGAAAGGAGGACTTTCAAGTGGCGCTGAGGGCCTGGGCAGAAGCCCATTTAGAGGATGATGAGGAAGAGGAGCCAGAAAATGGCCCCTCAGAGGAATTTTCACTATCTGTGGATGGTGTTACCACTGCAATTGTGCACCCTTCCAGACCAGGGAGTAGTGTCTCGGTGCAAAGCCTGACCGCAGAGGAAAGGAGAGAAGAAAGGGAGTTCCAATTGCAAATGGCAAAACTGAAAATTGAGGCTCAACAGGAGGAGAGAAGGGCAGAAAGGGAAGCCAAACAAGCTGAGACTGAAAGAGCAGCCAAACAGGTTGAAGCTGAAAGGGCAGCCAAACAAGCGGAAGCTGAAAGAACAGCCAAACAAGCGGAAGCTGAAAGAGCAGCCAAACAGGTGGAAGCTGAAAAAGCTTTGGCTGAAAAGAAACTATTGTTGGCTCATGAACTGAGTCTCAAGGAGCTGGAGATCAAGGCAAGACAGTCTGAATCCAGCAATAATGGTGGCAGCATACTGACAGGACCTGCTGGAGAAAAGAAGGTTCGTATACCCAAAAATGTGGTGCCCAGTTTTGTGGTGGGAGATGACATACAGTAGATAAATGGTTAGCTGCTTATGAAGTTGCACTAAGGGCTCATGAGGTTCCTGAAGAGGAATGGGGGGTAGCTATGTGGGGTTATGTACCGCCATTGGGGAGGGATACACTCCTCACATTGGATCAACCTGATCAAAACACATACCCACTTCAGAAAGCCACTTTACTTGCCAAGTTTGGGCTGACCCCTGAGGGATACCGTCAGAGGTTCAGGGACAGCACCAAACAAACCACACAAACATGGGTAGATTTCTTTGACTTCTCCAGTAAGGCACTGAATGGATGGGTGCGGGGCAACAAAGTAGCTGATTATAAAGGTTTATATGACTTGATTCTGAGAGAGCATATGCTTAATACTACTTTTACAGAGTTGCGCCAGCACTTAGTGGATAGTAAGCTGACTGATCCCAGGAAGCTTGCTGAGGAGGCGGACCTCTGGGCAAGCACCAGAGTGTCCAAAAAGGTATCTGGGAGTGACCCCGAGAAGGGTAGTTCCGGTTCCCCCCAACAAAGTGAGGGGGAGGTTAGAAATGACCCAGAGGAGTCCCAGAGTAAGGGGGGAAGAAAGGGTTCCCATACCTCATCTGAGAAACAGGGTGGGGGTTCTGGTGGGCAGTGGCCCAAAGCATCCCATTCCCAACCCCGCTGCTTTGAGTGTTCCCAGATAGGACACAGGAAGGGGGACTCTGTCTGTCCAAAGAACTCACCCAATATTGGGACCTCTACAGGGGTGGCCCATGTGGCCTTAGGGCAATGTAGTCCCCAGGAGCAGGTCGTAGACCATGCCTTCATCTCCTTTAGTTGGGAGGTGGACTCATAGGGTAAACTGGTGATCCCTGAGGGTGGGAGTCGTCACTTCCACCAGGTGGGAGTGAATGGGAACCCAGTCACCGCCCTGAGAGACACAGGGGCTAGTCTTACCATGATTGTGGAGAGACTAGTGTCACCAGAGCAGTACACCGGACAGGTGTGTAGAGTGACTCCAGCCATTGGGGAAGATTTCTTCCGCCCCATGGCCCGGGTGTCCCTAGAGTGGGGTGGGGAGGTGACCCAGAGGCGGGTCATAGTTAGTCCCCAGCTGCCCATTGACTGCATTCTGGGGAATGAGTTTCCCTTAGTGTCCGGAGAGCTGAGAGGGCCAACCCCCAAGGGTGCCCTAACAGTTCAGATGTCTGGCAGTACCACTCCCCAGAGGAGGGTATGTAAGCCCGATGGGGAGGCACGGCGAGGAAGAACTCACCCCTGTCCTCTGTTCAGCCTCAGAGTACAGACCCTGGGCTGAGGGACCAGTATCAGGGACCCACCCCTGGCCTGTTGAGAATGGAGAAGGGGTGCAAGACCCCTGGGGTTACTACACCCCATTCGGGGATGCTACAGGAATCCCTTGGGAGCTCCCTACCAGCCCCCCAGTTGGAGGAGAAGCTCAGCCAACGGCCCCCCTCAGGGTCTCCACCTAGCAGTGGATGGTCAGGGGCCTGGCTCATAACACTGACAGCTGTCAGTGGCATCTGTTGGTTTCTGTCCTTGTGGGCAGAGTTTTCCCTGGGTTGGGGACAGAAGTCAGACCCAAGGAATGGAATGGGCCACATCACTTTGTTGGCCATGGTGATACTGTCTGCATACTGGGATGCATCTGTAAGCAAATTAAAGTTAGGAGCTGTACAGATGGGGTCCTCAGGAGATGAGAAGGGTTCCCCATGGGCCAGATCAGTGGCCCCAGAGAGTATAGACAAAGAAGCCTCACTGAGTTCAGAAAGGCGTAGAACTGGCGAGTGCCCCTGCAGTGGTGGGCCATTGTCCATGTTCTATCGCCTTAAGCAGGGAAGTCCATCAGAGTGTTGATTAGTCTACCCTGGCTATAGGCTGGGAGGGGGTCATGTTGGACCTGGCTTTTTGACAGGGTCATCCCCAAACTTTTTGCCTTCCTCCTTTTCTTTTTCTGACCTCATTTTTGCTGGTTTTTAGACTCTGCGCACTTTACCACTGCTAACCAGTGCTAAAGTGCATATGCTCTCTCCCTTAAAACATGGTAACCTTGAATCATACCTGATTGGACTATTAATTTACTTATAAGTCCCTAGTAAGGGGCACTTTATGTGCATAGGGCTGGTAAATTAAATGCTACTAGTGGGCCAGCAGCACTGGTTGTGCCACCCACTTAAGTAGCCCCTTTTCCTTGTCTCAGGCCTGCCATTGCAAGGCCTGTGTGTGCAGTTTCACTGCCACCTCGACTTGGCATTTAAAAGTACTTGCCAAGCCTAGAACTCCCCTTTTTCTACATATAAGTCACCCTTAATGTGTGCCCTAGGTAACCCCTAGAGCAGGGTGCTGTGTAGGTAAAAGGCAGGACGTGTACCTGTGTAGTTATATGTCCTGGTAGTGTAAAACCCCTGAATTCGTTTTTACACTACTGTGAGGCCTGCTCCCTTCATAGGCTAACATTGGGGCTGCCCTCATACACTGTTGAAGTGGCAGCTGCTGATCTGAAAGGAGCAGGAAGGTCATATTTAGTATGGCCAGAATGGTAATACAAAATCCTGCTGACTGGTGAAGTCGGATTTAATATTACTATTCTAGAAATGCCACTTTTAGAAAGTGAGCATTTCTTTGCACTTAAATCCTTCTGTGCCTTACAATCCACGTCTGGCTGGGCTTGGTTGACAGCTCCTTGTGCATTCACTCAGACACACCCCAAACACAGGGTACTCAGACTCACTTGCATACATCTGCATTTTGAATGGGTCTTCCTGGGCTGGGAGGGTGGAGGGCCTGCTCTCACACAAAGGACTGCCACACCCCCTACTGGGACCCTGGCAGACAGGATTGAACTGAAAGGGGACCTGGTGCACTTCTTAGCCACTCTTTGAAGTCTCCCCCACTTCAAAGGCACATTTGGGTATAAAACAGGGCCTCTGCCCTACCTCATCAGACACTTGCTGGAGAAGAAACCTGAACCAGAAACTACATCCTGCCAAGAAGAACTGCCTGGCTGCTCAAAGGACTCACCTGTCTGCTTTCTCCAAAGGACTGCTGCCTTGATGTTGCCCTGCTGCCTTGCTGAACTCTTGTCTGGCTGTGAAAGTGCTCTCCAAGGGCTTGGATAGAGCTTGCCTCCTGTTCCTTGCAGTCTGAGGACCAAAAAGACTTCTCTCTTTTACTTGGACGCTCCGTGCGGTGAAAAATTTCGACGCACAGCTTGTTTCGCGGCGAGAAAAACGCCGCACTCCGACGCTGATCGACGCGACGCTCTGGGGACGATCGAAGATCCGACGCACGGCCTCGCAAGGACAACGCCGCCCGACCTCTAGAGGAGAAATCGACGCGACGCCTGCCGTGAGATCGTAATTTCGACGCGCAGCCCCGCAGACCGACGTGCAGCCGAAGAACAAGCAGGAAAATCAGGAGTTTGGAGTCCCATCTCAAGTCACTCCTGTGGCTACAAATCAAGGAATTAAATGGCACTTAACAGTCTGCTCCCTGGGAGGCCAACACTTCTTGTGTAATGGCCATGTTAACTACAGTCACAAAAGAAAAGCAGCCATCAGAATCAGTTTAGTTTGGTTGGCTTTCAAGCAACACAAAATATGCCTTTTAAAATTTAGGTTTCCAGTACTGCGAACCTGGTATCTTTGACACCGTAGTCCCAAAAAACATTAGCCTTCTCTCCCTTGCTTTACTGAACTCATTTTGCTGGCATTAGGACTCTGTGTACTTTATCTCTCCTAACCATTTCTAAGGTGTTTGTGCTTTCTTCATAAAACCTAGTACAATTGGATTACACCTAATTGGCACATTCTATACTTGTAAGTCCTTGGTAAATTGTACTCCATGTACCCGGGGCCTGTAAATTAAATACTACATGTGTTGCTGTTTTAAACTGTGATTTCTACCCAGTAAAATAAAGATTTTGCTATGCTGGTAGGCCCTAAAACCTCATAGGGCAGGATGCATGGTATTTAATAATTAGGACATGTGGGTTTAAGTTTCACATGTTCTGGCAGTGAAAAACGCCTACAATTGTTTTTCACTGCTGTAAGGCTAGGTCTCCCACATACACTGGATTGCCTTATTACATTTTAATAAGTACTGCAGATTGGGAGCAGATATGTAATTGATGGTTACACTTAAATGAATTAATTAAACACCTTTTTGACAGTAAAACATGAATTTATCTTCCTATTCTGAAAATGCTACATTTAGAAAGTTGGGATCTGTCTATCCTAAGCCAAATGTGCCTTTCTGCCAGCTCCTTTACAGCAATTTCTGACAGGGTGGCTGGGGAGGAGCTGCCTCATGCCCTGATAACGTTTCAAAGTGCCATTCCTGCAGCACACACAAAGAAACCCAACAGCAGGCCTGCCCTGTCTTTTGTCACCCAAGACAGTTTGATGCTAGGACTAGGGGTATCGTAAGAACTGATCAGAGCCCGTTTTGGGGGTGGGTCTAAGAGTTCCACCACAGAAAAGCTGTCATTAGTTATAAACATAGGACTTTCTAAACCAATCATCCAATCACTCATGGACCTGTGGAAGAAGGAAGACTGCCATGCTGCCAGAAGGAATGCCCTGCTGCTAGTAGAGCCACCTTGCTGTCTAAAGAAGGAAGATTGGACCTGCTTATCTTGATCCCAGACCACAGTGTGACTCTAAGGGTCAGTTGGTTGACCTTGTGTATGAGCTACAGGGACACAATAAGCTTTCAGAGGCCTCTCTGCAACTGCCCAGCTAACCAGCACCAACAGGACCTGTCTTGACCCTGTTGCTGGCCTTTGCTGATTCCAAGAGGTGACCCTTGGCCTGGACACTTGGATGGCATCTGTGAGAGTTCATTCATAGGAAAAGGTGAAAATCTTTAAGTTTGGGCTCCTCCTGACCATGAAGTAACCTCTTTGCTTTGAGAATTGACAGCCCTCTACAACCGCTAACCTGAAGCTCCAGTTGGACTTGCTCTTCATGCAGACAGCGACCATCTGTCACAACTGGCAATGCAAGACCTGCACTTCACATCAACAGTGACTGTCTGCCATGAGCAACCAACTCAAATCTCCAGCAATTATAGTCTTTTTGAGCTATAGCAATGATTGTCCACTACACTTGTTAACGCTGAGTTACTAATGAGTTTTAATAATGAATATTCATGTATTTTGAGTGTTGGACTTGTGTAGAAAATGTATTAACTTAGAGAAAAATAATGCACACATTTGAAGGAGTGCCTACCAGAGTGTCCGCCAATATTGACAAAGTTTACTTATTAATGGTTTATTAATATGAAATGTTGAGCTGTTTGATTAATGTAGTACAATGTCATATTGAGGATTACGTATTATGTATTAGCTTTATTAATTGTAGGCCTTAACTTAGCCAGGTCTTGGACTAGTTGCAAGGCCTCATGTCAAGCTGTTTAACAAAATGGTAGCTTAGAGAATTGAATTGTGATTTTCCACTGTGCTGACCGAGTGCTCGTAGCTGAAGTTAGCTCTCATGAGAAACTGCTTGCTAGAAGGTGATGTACTTGCTAGTGAACCAATGTTTCATGTAATATGTGTAAGACTGACCTTCCCAGGAGAAGACAATGGACGCACTGACTGGAGTATAAGCTGCAACAATATTGATACCTGATGGGTCGAATGCCGAGATCGGGAGAAAAGGAGCCAATCGTCGACATGTGAACCATGTAAATGGTAAAATTGTAGATTTGAGGGCTTAGTTTCATTGGACCAAGTGTGAACATGCAATCCCCTCACCAATTAGGATGTGGGAAGTAGTTTTAGTAAATCTAACTTAGCCCGACTGCACTGGGAGGAGAGAAGCCATTATCCTGACTCTTCTTGGGAGTTTAGACCATTAGCTATTTTCTTACTAACGATCCTGAGAGGCCATTCTGCCATATTCTTCTTAACTGTCTTGAGAGTTTAGCTATATTCTTTCAAATTGCTTAGAGAGACTTTGCTTTTTCTGAACTTTGATGCTGAATCCTGATGTATTGCTGCCCGAACTGATGTCCTATTGACGAAGACTGTCACAGCTTGCTGAACCATATTGAGGACAGGTATACTGACATCATTATTGATTGCTATGTCTATTTGCTTTTGTTTTTAGGTGCCAACCTCTATTTTGATTGAGCCATGGTTCTATGTTTTTTCAAATTTGTTTGACTAATTTGTTTTGCATGAAGTCCAAATATGCTATTCTAATCCAGTGTTAGTTAGGATTCTCACTGATGAAGTTTGCTACATGCAATAACAGTTGATGTCTTTTCTTTGCTGAATATAAATGTATGTAATATAGGGCCAGATGTATGAAAGCTTTTTGCATTCGCAAACGGTGCGAATGCCCGTTTGCAAATGCAAAAAGCCATTTCAGAATGTATTAAAGGTATTCTGAAAGCATTTTTAAGGAATCGCTAAAATAGCGATTCCTTAAAATTACGACCCTGTTTAGAGAGTCTCAAATTCAACTCACAACCCAATTTCTTACACATCAACTCTCAGCAAGCAAGTCAAACTTACCATCCTTGTAGCAGTCAGCTACGGCAAATCAGGCCTTAGGAGAAGGGTCAAGCAAGATAATAATTAAACAGAACACATAAAACCTCTCAACAGTTGTTCAGGGTGAGACCTAAAACTAGGCTGGAGCAACAGATCTCAGAAACATGGGCGCAAATAACAGAGGACACAGGAGGAGACACAGACATTAGGCAAAGAATCAGGTTACAAAAGCTGCTGCAGCATGAATTCTAGTGAACTCAAGTGAGCCTTGGAAGCCTGTGCACAAGCACTGATTCTGATCATGCAGGTTTAAGATGCCTCTGTTACAGGAATGGCTTGGTGAGTCACTCAGACACAAGGTGGAACAGTCAAGCCGTAAGGTGTCCACCTATATTTAGTGATCACTCTCTAGCTCACACATTGACAGGAATTCACCTAATTAAGATTCTGCATTACTTTGATAATGTCACTGCATCCCTCCATTGGCGTGCAGTCACTCAATTAAGATTAAAATGTGCTCAGTCAGCGGAGTCCTCCTATTGAAGAAAGCAGGTGAAGTGGTGAGGCTGCTTGCCGTGCTTTGGCACATGCATTCTTTAATGCCTTGCAGGCAATAAACAAAAAACAAATACTTTTCCAACCGATCCAGGATCACCATACTTTCTCACCACTGATAGAAAATGCTTCTGCCTGATTGACTGAGAGTGCCAGGGTCCACAAGAGCTAACACAGCTTCCATTAACTATCCTACAATGTCCTTGAAAGAGGGGTTCCTTTTCCATGTATGTGAATGGCTGTTAATAGGGTATTAAGGAAAGGCACACTTTAAAGAAAGCTTGTTTATTCTTATAAATGCATTAGTCAACCAGAAAGAGTCCACACTAATCAGCACTCAGAAGGATGCATCAGGTTTTCAACAATAGGCAACAGGACCTTTTCACAGAAACATTTGGCGTATATAAAGTAGTCCTCTAGAAGTCCTACATAATGGACTCATAAATGTCATTCACAAGAGAATCAAATATGGCTGTCTCAGTTGTAGTAGTAACTCTAGGAGGGATAAGAAATGGTGGTTGGAAAATGGGGAAAATAGGGACTATCTACTTCAAAATAGAGGGGTAAGAGAAAAGTGAGAACGGTTTTAGGAAAGGGAATCCAAATACTAAAATACACCCAATTGCAGTTTTTACCTACATCTACTACAGCAGTACTGCTGACGAAACAGACTTGATTCTACTCCAGCCACGCCTTGAAGTATGTCACATACCATACATGACCAATGATTGGTACTGCAACACATTATCATAGAAAATAATGGAGGCAAGTAATAACACTAACTCCACATAAGGACAATTTAGAAAATAAAAACATTTTTAAATGCATAAAATATAGTTTGTAAATGATTTAAAAATTTTTTTTTTATAATAGACAATATTAAATGTAGGTATATGTATTGGAAGCAGTTTTTGCACCAAGGTATCCATCATATTCAACCCATCTGCTTCTGCAACAGATGATACTCACTACAAATTCAACCAATCACACCCAGACTGCCTTCAGAATAGAGCTAGAAATAGCAGTACTCCCTATCAATTCTGCAACAGATGGTAAAGGAACATCTCATCTTTGTTTGCACCTCTAAATTCGCATGGAAGTGTTTCGGGTATAGAGTACACTGCTGAATAAAACCTGTTCCACTGGAGAACTGGAGGTTCACACTCACTGGAAAAATCCCTCTCTTCTGCTAGTGCATTCACAAAGCTGGAAAGAGTGAATGCCACATGGTGTAATCTAAGTGAATCAAGTTCTAAACGAGGTTGACGTTTTTTCATTTACTCCTCAGCAAGTAGAGAGTGGTATCATTTTAAACGGAATTTTCTTAAATATTTCTCATTCTGAATCTTTTAGGGCAGGATGCCATTTACAACTGGAGCCTATATATTAGCTTTAAGGTTCTCACCTTTTAAGTGAGAGATATCAATACTTAATTGACCTATAGATAATTCCCTGCAGTGAATAAAACATGAAAATATCATGGGCAAGCAATTGTGTTACAATTTATCAGACACTGAGTGTAAGAGGCAGATTGTGGAAATCCATGCTCTACCACTAAATTCCAGATTGAGAAGGATGCAGTTCTACTGTAATTGTAACTGCAGATCGTTCTTTATACATCTCAGCTAGATAATCTAATGAATGTACAAGATGCTACTCAACTGAGGGGAACTATGTTCAAATGCTCTTGATCTGTCATACACCAGCATATGTTTGGTGTGGCTTGTTTCTTGGGCCCATCAATTTGACAAATATCCAAATGTTGCCTGATATCTCAATGCCCCTGCTTGACCACTATCCGGGTAAGTTTCCCCTTCCCAGGCAACTCAGAAATGCCTTCTTTTGCAGCAAGCTATCTATCCTATTAAACACACCGGCTTCTGGAACGGATGATACTCACTACAAATTCAACCAATCACACCCAGAGTGCCTTCAGAAAAGAGAAAGAAATAGTATTGCTCCCTATCAATTCTGCAACAGATGGTAAAGGAACATATCCTCTTGGTTTACAGCTCTAAATTTTAATGTGTCGTTGTATAGAGAACACTAGCTCAATAAACTCTGTTGGAGTGGAGAACTGGAGCTTCATACTCACTGGAAGAATCCCTCTCTTCTGCTAGTACTTTCACAAGAATGGAGGGATTACATATCCCATGGGACAATCTAAGTGAATCAAGTTCTAAATGAGGTTGGAGCTTTGCCATTTAATTCTCAGCAAGCAGAGAGTGGTGTCAATAATACCATGGCCCTCATTACAACCGTGGCAGTCCGAGACCGCCAGGGCTGTTTTGGCTGAAGCACCGCCAACAGGCTGGCGGTGCTTCAGAACACCGCCGGGGCCAGCGGTTTCCCACCACATTTGCCCCGGCGCTGATAATCTGCCAGGGCAGCGCTGCTTGCAGCGCTGCCCAGGGGATTACGAGTCCCCCTACCGCCAGCCTTTTCCTGGCATGGGCAGTGCAGAGGCCCCCTGACAGGGCCCGTGCAGTTTTTTGCAGACAGGGAAAAGCACGACGGGTGCAACTGCACCCGTCGCACGGCCGCAACACCGCCGGCTCCATTTGGAGCCGGCTCCCATGTTGCGGCCCACATCCCCACTGGGCCAGCGGGGATGTCATAATGGGCATTGGCGGCCGCACGGCGGATACAACTTGGCGGGCGGCGGTCGCCGCCCGCCAATGTTGTAATGACCCCCTAGGTCTTTGGCGGCCATGTGTATGATTGCCAAGAAGTGTAGATAAGAGGACTAGCCCAATCTGTGCTGGGTTTTGTCAAAGCTGGCCTCAGTAACTATATATATAGTAAATATTATAAATAATGTGATCAATTGAATGGTTTTAACAAGTTATGAGAGATTATTATGAACTGCAGTCAATTAGACTGGCAGGAAAAATACTCTTTTCCTTGTCTGACTATGGCATAATTAGTTATTGCACACATTTCAGTTTACATACTATGTTGAAGTGATGTTTTTATGAATATTTAAGTGTTTTAAAGATAAATAATTATGCCTGACAAAATTCTATATCAGGACTATCTTTATCTGGATATTGTATTGTAGATTTTGTTTCTTCCCTTTCATAAACAAAAAAGAGAAAAGGGAAACAAGATGCAGACCAAAATCCATTTTTCACTATGTCAGCGAATATCTTTGCTTTCATGCCCCTCATTTTGAGGATCAATTATTTTAGGAAGAAAGAGGGGAGTTACAGGTAGAGGATCAACATATTTGGCGTGCCCAGGAATGCAGTCATTTATCAATAATGATGTGATCCTTGACATGTGAGAAAAATGTCCATTAGTTGTGTGGCCTGCACAAGTAATGGGCCCACATTCACCCTTGTCTGGGAATCAAACACATCATTGTAGTGCTTGACTTTCTCAGGGTAGCAAAGCAGAGTAGTTCAGGTGGGTTAGTAATTGCCATTCACTGACATGCATTAATAACACTCTATAAATATTTGTTCAGTCTGTGGTTTTTCTTTAGAAAAGCAAAGTACATTTATTAGACACACACTACTCAATACTATGCAGTAATTTACAAATATATTGCCCTGCTTCACTGATATGTATGCTGCCTATCCTGGGTGCACACAAAACAGCTCCGTCTCCTGACAGTCACCTTTAGCATGTCAGTTGTTCACTACTAGGAATTTTGGTAGCTACTCAATATGTTTTACTAACTCAAACTGTTACTGCAGGTGTACTTAGAGAATGGCATCCTAAATATAGTTGCTCATTACATCATCCTATTACTATACATACCACTAAGTTAAAGTTAGAATGGGTGCTTGTATAGAATGTCTGCAGCAGTTCCAATAAAACTGCATGATATCACATCTGTTGTAGGTGATCCTAGCTATGTCCTCTATACATATTTCCTCACATCCATCTGATGTCCAACTACACAGGCTCAAGAGATGTAAAGTAGGTCACAAATAGACTTGTGATCCATCACTGAGTGCATTTTGAGTAACTTCAGAGCATGGTTTGGATGTTTTCATCATACAGAGTTTGCACCAGTACCAGCCAGAAAGTTGTGTGTCACGATTGGTGTAGCTTGTTGCATTGTGTACATTTGTGCATTTGCGCATCATACCATATGGCTTACATGAAACCTTCACCTTCGACTTATTGCCACATTCATGATCTCCGTAGGGCACATAACACTGTTCAGGTTCTCTATGTATGTGACCTACTAGTGGTCTAATTTTTGTACTGCGTTGTTAGTTTGATGGCTGCATCACAGGTTTTGAACCCTATCCACATGTACTACCCTTGTAACACTATGATGCCACAATCAAACTTGCAAGCCTCAACACAATATCTATAATAAATATTAAACAAAGTAAAAGTTGGTTACATACATACATCTTGATGTATGGGTACTTGTACTTCTAAATATATTTACATTTACATGTAATGTTCCTTTTATATTTAGAGGCAAGTGCTTCTCTTCTCATTTACCATCAGAACAATATAATCCACTTTCATACAGGATTTCATCATCTCTGCTGTCTAGGCGGAGAACACAGCAGTTAGGGCAAAGTTCTCAGCCGACCACAAGAACAGAAAATGACATACAATAACAGGAAATAGGCCATCACTAAGCCATAAATTGACTACAACATAATTGTCCTCCGAATCTTCCTCCTTACTGTTGCAACATTTGTCATATATTCCCCCATTGTGGTTTGGGACTGCGAAGTGCGGTCACATGGGGCCATATTAAAGAGACCCTTATTTCCCCTCTGACACCCTGCAACGTGGTGCAAGAGTGACAGAACTTAAAAATTAGATTTATAAAGCCATACAAGGCCACATTGCATGGCCCTGAGTGACTTAACAAATCTGGAATAATGCAATGCTGGTGCACTCATGGAGGTCTTCTTCCCACCTCAGATTCAGAAACTGCAAGCACTCTGGTGAGGCTTCATTATTATTCCCACCACTAGAGGTCTTTGGACTTGGCAAAGAGTGTAGTAGGCAGATTCATTCAATCACAAATCCTTGACATAAGCCTATAGACAATTCTTGACACCATGAACAATTTAAAACTAAATCAAACTCTAAACCACATAACGTTTCAAAGCTTTATTATAAACCCAATATCAATGTCACTTATATGGTGTGCAAAACTAAATTTTAAACATACATGAAAAGCATTGGCTGACCAAACCGCCTACAAACATTTAGGGGCATATTTAAGAGCCCCTAGCGCTATTCCAGCCCCACATTAGTGTCATTTTTTATGCTAATGTGGTGTTAGAAGGCTAAAAATGCCGCCCCATATTTACAAAGTTGTGCAGTGCATGCATTTCGCCACTTTGTAATGCTTTGTGCTACATTATGGCTGCACTAGGCATAAAGTAAGCAAAGGGGGTGTTCCTCCGTTGAGGAGGGGCAAAAAAATGGCGCAAGGAAATCTAACAGATTTCCTTGTACCATTTTTTCAGCACTTTTAACGCCTGCTCAATGCAGACATTAACAGGAGGCTTCCACTGGTTAAAATTTGCCTCTGGGTGCTTTGCAGGATTACCGTCAGAATATTTGAAGCTAATCCTGCAAAGCGCCGGACTAGTGTAAAACATTCTGACGCTAGTCCCCTAACTATTGCCATGCTGCGCCCTATTCTAAATACGGTACACACATGGTGGCGTTAGGGGGTGCACCAAGGGGCGCAAGAAAAGTGGCGCTGCACTGTGTGCAGTACCATTTTTTTAAAATATGCGCATTAGTCTACTAAACATCAATACTGTTAAACACTCCAAAAGAATGACATAACTCAGCAAAACTACAATATGCACATTAATTTCAGATTTCAAAGCATGTGATGGTGACATCAATCATTCACCAAAATACAATTTTAACAGTCAATTGTAGAGCTGGGCCATCCTAACACGAATTCGGACTTGCATGTGTGGGAACGGGCTAACACATGCAGGCAAAACAAAAGGAAGACAAAACTAATTTGGACAAATCATCTGACTTGGGCAACTCACTATAAAAATATGCTGGTGTAATATCTAATCTGAAAAGGAAAACGAGAAATTACATTTTGATATACCTCTCCTCAAGGGACAGCAGACAGGATAATTCTTCAGAAAGAGTGGTCACATTCTGTTGACGTCAGTTTACAGAAACATCAGAAAAGTGCTGAACATGGGCTTCACATAGGACAAACCAGCAGTTCAGAATTAGCTTGAGCACATTAGTACTGAAGACCATAAACACATGGAGCAATTAAAATATAACTATTTTCAACAGAAATTTGCTAAAGGGTAAACAGATTCAGAAGAAACAGAAGACAGCTGGGCACCATCAGCGCTTCAAGGCTGGCTCTAGCAGTGCTAGAAAGACTAACTATACGTTTCAAAGTCTCTCCCTAATTAGAAATATCCATGGTCATCTTGATTGGTCCTTCAGGTAGGCTCATCTTACATCCAAGATTTGGTGTCCAATGGTTGTCGGTGACACCATCAGGCTTGCATATATTCCAGATTTTCTCAGAGGAAGTGCATGTCATTTCAATGATGACATACAGTTCCTACAAAATATTAAGTTTTCTAGTTGTTTGTTACTTCAGAGTTCTTTCTCATGACACACAAAATAAGCTCAGCATTTCTCACATGGGAATTATGAGTTTCCTGTCTTATTCGACAGCTAGAACAAATATTGTACATGATTATCATTGAAACATGTTTTTTGTCTTCAATTCAGTAGGACATTCAACATCACATCAGCAACCTAGGAAAAAATTCAAGTCAGAGGTAACAGAATAAGCAAGTCATTTTCCTCTACTACTGCATAAATGAATCTTTCAAGCCTTGTCAAGCTAAGAAAGCCTAAGTACACATTAATAAAATTAATAAACATAAATCTTTTTGCGCACCTCACAATTGTTCATTTCAGCAAAAGAAATCATTTTATTACAAACCTTATTTACGGCATGTTAGAACAGTTTAAATGTGCATTTATTTTTCTGTACAGCTGTAACTAACATTAATAAAAATGCATTTAATCAATATTAGTACAATTAATTCATGTTCATTTAATATTCATAATATACTTCATTTCTACTGTTTCTCCCAAAAGATTATAGTTTCATATTCATTCAAATGAGTAGTTGACTGAAATATAAGTGCACAATGTATTTATGTTAAAAGCGATGTCAAAATACGATTAGCACCACATTGTCCACCATAATTTAAACATGCACGTTTAACATTTCCTTGCTCATTTCTCTGATAGATGTTCAAATGAAGGTTTCTAAGTCACTAAATGTTAACTTCTATCCACAAATATATTAATAAAATGTAACCTCTCTCTCTTTGATCTCTCTCAGGAAGGTAGTGTAAATTGCTGTGTTGTATTACTCTGCACCACAGAGGAATTCCATGGTTTCACAACTTACATGGATTTTGATGCTTTACCGGATTTACCAGACATGGTAGACCTGGAATGCACCAAAAACCCATGCCTTCCCAGGTGAGGCATGATGAGGAGAAATATCTTTATGTCTCCTTGTGAGAAAACAGGGCTGATTGCAGAGGCCCCCTAACTTTTTGCCCCCGTTTTTCACTTTTTGCTGGTGTTTTCCTGACTCTGATGGTGTCCTGGGCACTGCTAACCAGTCCCAGGGCCTATGCTCTGTGTAAAATCAATATGCAAATTAGGCTTATTATAATTGGCTAAGTCAACCTACCTATATGTCCCTAGTATATGGTAGGGCATGTAAGTTTAGGGACCTCAGCATAGGTAGTGCACCCAGTGTCATTATAAAGGCACAGGCTGGTTTTAAATTAAAGTTATATGCAAATTTGACTTTGGAATTAAAAGTAGTTCCAAAGTCTTAAACTACCTTGTTTTTACATATAAGTCACTCCTAAGGTGTGCCCTATGTGCCCCTAGGGCTGGGTGCCATGTAACTATAAGCAGGGACCTTATAAAAATAGTTTTATCAGCCCTGGTGAGGTAAAAACAGCCACATTCGTTTTTCCCTCATTGTAGTGAATGGCCTTCATAGGCTAGAATGGGGAGACTTTATTTTAATTTTAAAAGTCCCCTTAAATGACAGATTCAACGAGTTTGGTATCAAATGAATTGTTATAATAAATCCCACAACTTCCAGTTGTTGGATTTAATATAACTTGTTCAGGTAAAGAGTTTTAAAAGTTGCCAATTTCAGCCCTGCATTGCTTTTGCTGCTGTGCTCTAATTGGCCAGCCTCTGGCAGCCGGGCTAGGCTGCCTTGATGAGGTGTGAAGTGGCCTGGCTTCACACAAAGAGATGTGACTGTGGGAGGGAATCTCCCCTCAGCAGATGGTGAGGCAGGAAGGGGGAGGCCTGCCAAACTGGTCTTCAAAGGCAGAGAAGGACATTTGGAGCAAGCCAGCAGCACCCCCTCATCCTGCAACCCCAGTCAACCCAGGTGCCCCCTTAATTAGATTAGGAGAGGGCAGGAGAGGGGTGTGTTTATGATTTTTAGCCACACCAGTGGGTGGGCTCAGCCAGATGTAACCTCCAAAAATAATTTTCAGCCATGATGGATTTTTTAAGAATGTTGTCTCCTGGGATTGATTTTTGCCACACTTCCCAGGAAGTGGTTATCACAGGGGAAAGGACCCTGCACCTGATTGGAGAATCAGGACACCCCTGTTTTTCACCCAGGAGCAAGGATAAAATTGGCAGACCTGCACCCACACCTCAGATCCCCATCAGATTCCAACAAGGAAGAACCAAAGGAGAAGAAGGACTGCCCTGCTGGACCCCTGGCCTGCACCTGGAACCTGCACTCAGAAGGACTGCACCGGCTGCACACTTGGGCTTCACCACAAGAAGGACTTTGGCTGGCTTCAACTGGTTCAAGGAGGGACTCCCTGTTTGCTTCAGGTGAAAAATTGCTAACCAGAGTCCACTGCACCAACTCCTGAAGAAATCAACCAGCTGACCACTGCCCAGTGGCCAAAAAGGAGTTTGCGCTAGGTGCATTGTGGGAGTTGTAGTCCACATCCTCAAGGATCGTCTCAGAGCTTCTGGACCCTTGGGGTGAGCTGTGGACCCCAAAAGAACCTTAAAAGAACATCTGGGAGAAGACTCAGAAGTTTGGAGAACTTTTGGAAAAAAGCTCTATAGAGGGACTGACCCGCCGCGGTAACTCTAGCCAGCTTGCCTCAACCGCGACCCGGCCTGACTTGCAGGTTCATCCCAGTGAAGAAAGTCTCCAAAAAAGAGAACGTATGAAGTTGACCGGGACCTCCCAGCCAGCGTATCCGAGGAGGGCTCCACGGACGCCGGATCAAGATCCAGGTTTACTCGAGGGATTTTCACCTAGAAAAAAGCGACTAAGTCCGAAGGTAAAAATCTCCACCGAGGAGTCCCGCAACGCGTATCCGGAGAAGGGTTCCAGGAGGTCAGATTGGACTGGTAGGTTCGTCCCGCTGAAGAAAATCTTCAGAAAAATGACTAAGTGCGAAGGTAAACATTTGACCGAGGCCTCCCGTGGCCTGTAGCCGAGCCGGGCTCCATCGCGGTCGGCCTTAAACTTTGACTTTGCCCTGGGCGAGCAGCAACCAGATGACCTGGTTGGCGCTTTTTGTTTCTAGGCACTAAAAAAACAATAATTCTTTAAAAACTCATACCTCCGGTTCCCCTTATCCGATTTTATTTGTTTTTGTGTCATTTTAAAGATAAAAATATAATCTATTTTTCTAAAGTGGTTTTGGATTTTTAAACTGTTTCCTGTGTTTTACTTAATTACTGTTTTGTGATATTTGAATGCTTTACACTCTGTCTCCTAAGTTAAGCCTTGTCGCTCGTTGCCAAGCTACCAAGGGTTGAGCTGGGTTTAATTTACTGAGACCTAACTGGACCTAAGTGGAGGTTAGTGGCCTATTGCTAAGTGTAGGCACCTACCTGCCCTTACCAATAACCCATTTTCCAACACTCCTTGTTTTTTCCTCTTTTGATGTGTACTGCATTTTGCAGCACACATACAAAGAGGAAAAGCCTCAGGGGATTGGTTTTGTGCGAAAGGTGCCTCTTCCTGCACAAAAACAATCCAACATGCAACAAAGGAACACTTGTACAATGGTGCAAGGGTGCCTGCGTCAGTGCTAGGCAGTAAAAAGGCTGCCAGTGTAGAGGAAAAGGAAGGAATGCACCTTGTTGCTTTAAACAAGGTACATTTCTGCCCTTTCCCTGTCACACAGAGAAGCTCAGTGAGGTGACTTGCTGCACTGCGCTCCATTGCGTGACAACTTTGTATATATGTCCCTTGGTTTTTCCCAAGAATAATTAGAGATCTTTGAGGAAAGGGTCTTCTAAAAGTTGTGTCATAAAAACAGCTAAGTAATGCAGTACAAAGCCAAATATGGTAGGACATCACTATGCACTGCAGTTGAGTAGATATTCATATCAATAAAGCAAGGGAGTGTCACAAGTGCTTGGACAACCTCTGGCACTGTGCACAGCTGAAGGCATAAGATGTGCTGTGGGTCTCCCCCTAGTCAAACAGTAGCAGGAGCATGTTACTGTGTAGGATGGCCAAGAAAACAGCCTGACTGACCCTCTATGCTCAGTTGAATTCATTCAAACAGCAAATGATATAAACAAGTGTATATATTTATATATATATATATATATATATATATATATATATATATATATATATATATATATATATATATATATATATACATATATGTATATATATATATATATATATATATATATATATATATATATGTATTATCTACTGATGTTCGCCAGGAGGTAGTTATAGTTAAGTCCATGTTTCCATAGAAAAAGCATTTATTGACTTGCCTATATCTTTGGAACAGTTTGAAGAATCTTCACAAAATCTTCCAACAAAGAAATTGCTTTGGTGATTCTTGTTGCATGTTTAAAGATTTGGGGTGATCTGTCAAGAGGGGCCAGGAAAAAAGGGGGTTCAAAAAACGTGTGTTTCCCTTGGTAATTTCCATAGGAGTTTTGAACAAGACTACAGCCTGAACCACTGGATGGAATTACACCAAATTTGGCAGAACAATAGCTTTCTGTAAGCAGATTACACTTTTTGTTATTTGGAATAAATCAGTTCAGTAGTTTAAGAGAAATAAAGGGAAAATAAATGTGTATATCTAGGGCCACAGATCCTCCCCAACGACTTTGTGAACTCATGCAGGGAAATGCACAGCTCTGATTACCTTCCAACACTTAAACCAGGAAGTGTTGGCAGCTATCTTGGAACCATGCTTCAGCAGAGCCCCATCAAAAAATGCAAAAAAAGTAAAAGAGGCCATAGTAGGGACACCCTGACCCCTTGGTTCTGGTGATGGGTTCCCAGAGGTACCCCGCCAGAGCAAAAAAGGACTTTATAAAAAAAAGTTTGCCACAAATTTGCAACTAATACGTGAATTTGCAGCAAAATGTTTTTTAAAAAAACAAGCATGGACTCCTGCACTTGTTTTTATGAAGCACCTTGGTGGGCTAGGTCCCAAGGGCATGTTAAAAAGAAGGTGGCGGTGCACTAACCACTCTCCTAGGGCATTAGTTGCCCTGGGGACCACCAGCTCCACGGGGCTTATTTATGTTATAATGCAAGCGAGCCCACTGGGCTCGCCCCCAGCCCCGAGGACTTCCACCTACCCGGAGCTAAGAAATAATCAAATGTGGGGGGCCTGCCAGGCCCCCCCTCAGCCCCAGGAGCTGCCACCTCTCCACGGCTTTAAAATAATTGAATAGGAGGCGTGTGGCCCCTGCAGCCCTTGGGACTACTACCACTCTGTTTTAAACTAAATACCTGCAGGGGGCCACCTGGTTCCCCTCCCATCCCAGGGGATCATCTCCTCCCCGGGTCACATTTTGAAGCGAATGCGGAGAGGTCTCCAGGTCTCCCCTTGCAGCCCGGGGGACCGCCACCTCCCCGGGGACCGCCACTTCCCCAGGGCACATCTTGTAAATCTAATACAAGGGAGCTGCCCGGTCCCCCTGCAGCTTGAGGACCACCACCTCCCCAGGGCTTTAAACTAAATGCATGCTGGGAGCCACCTGGCCCCGGCAGCCCCTTGGACTGCTACCTCCCTGAGACACATTTTGAATTAAATGGGGTGGGCCTCCAAGCCCCCCTACACCCCCAGGGACCGCCACATCCCCAGAGCACATCTTATAGCCCCAGGGACCACCACCTCCCGGGGCTTTAAATTAATTGCACGCAGTGGGCCACGTGGCACCTGCAGTCCCAAGTACGACCAACTCTCAGGGTTTTAAACTAAATACATGCAACTCCACCACCTCCCTGGGGCAATTTTTTAATTAAAAATGCAATTTTTTAATTGAATGCGAGGGGGCTGCCACCTCCCCAGGGCACAAACTCTATTGTTATGTGGTAACTAAAACTTGTGCCCTTATCATGCACTGCTAATTACCCCACAAATTACGGCACTCATGACATCTTCGATAAAATAATTGATAATATCAGTGTAAGATTTGCAGTATAATCTTTGACAAAAAAAACTGTACATGACGAGGGTGCAAGTTATAGCTCCCTAGGGCACGAGTTATAGTTACTTGAGATAATTCTACCTATAGAAGGTGTATTTCTCTGGCTTTGTACATTTAAAATGTGAGCCTGACGATAACGTCCCTGTAACCTTTTTTTTTTTAAGTGAAATTGTATATTTTTTTATTTCTATTTCCTAACTATAACATCCCTGTAACTTTAGTTTTTTAGTGAATATATATATATATATTGATATAGATATATAAATGTTATGGGCAAAACAAAAACATTTTTCCCATGGTAAGCAGGTTCTAACCATAAATACCTACTGGTTATCGCAATATTTATGTGTTTTGAAAGTATTTCTGTATTCTGTATTTCATGTGCATTTGAAAAAAAAGATTGCTTGATTGAAAAGCAATCACAGACATGGTAGTTTGCTGAGCCCAGCAGGCCACCATCCCTGTGATTGTAGCCATTCGCAATAGCTCGTAAATTGACACCTACCTCATGAATATTAATGAGTTAGGTCCATTTGCAAGCCTTTGCGAATTTCAGTATGAAACTCCTGGAGTTTCATACATTCCAATAGCGATTACTTAATTGTGATTCACAAAAAATCGCAATTAGGTAATCGCTATTGGATAAAATGATACATCTTGCCCCTGGGGAAGTAAACTGATGTGCACTGAAATTTTGTGTCAGTGCTTCAGCCTATAACCCCCTCAGGGTGTTAGGGAGAAGACCTTGTCAAGGAATGCACTTGAGTCAGAAGATTTGAAGATGTGACCAAAATTCGTACCAGATGATCCATACTCATGGCCGGAGGGAGTAACCAATCTAGTCATTAACAAGGATGGAAAATGACTACACAATGAGCAAGTTGAAATCCCAACTGACCATACCATGTGACTTCTACAGCAATACAACTAACACTGCAGGGGGTAACTGGTTGCGAATGACCATCTGTATACATTTGTGCTGGAAGTGTAAAAGGACTGAAATCTACACATCCTGGGAGATGATGTTCCTGGACCGCTAGTCAAATTAAAGTTCCCTGATTTCCAGTGTTACTGTGTAGTGAATTTCTAGGGTATCTGCTAGGGAAAAAAAATAAAACAAAATGAATGACACAAAAATCCTTGAATCAAATTTCTCTGTTTGATTTTTGAAGGAAAAGTATGTGAAATTTGTGACCAAATCACATTTAGGGCCTGATTTAAAACTTAGTGGATGGGTTACTCCGTCACAACGGTGACGGATATACAGTCCACAGAAATCTCAATGACATAGAACATAATGGGATTTAGATTTCTGCGGATGCTATATCCGTCACCATGATGAAGCAGTGACCCATCCGCTGGGTTGTAAGTCAGGCCCTTAATCTGTATTCTGTGTTCTATGGTAAATTGGAAAATATTTAAAAGCACTGGAAGTGGTTGGATCATATGGGGCATGGATCCTTAAGGGAAATTCACCTAATTTTGTTGCCTAAAGTGCATACATAAACTTGATATTTGTACAAGTTAAAAAATAAGTAGCAGACAGCCCGGCTTGAAAACTCAGAACTATGATTTTCTATGTAGCCTGATTCTTAGGATTATAAATGTACATCACTAGGTTGTTGTTTCATATTCACAAACATTATCAGCTTTTGGTAATGAAATATTGAGCCATATTATGGGTACACCTACAGAAAAGAGTAGGGTTATGTCAAATGGGAAGAAATTATTATTTTAAGTTTCATTTGGGAAGTGGCACATTGAAGAAATGATAAAACAATTAAGCCATACTGTCTGAACAAACATGCATCTTCTTGAAAGCACTTATCATGTGTATTAAATATATATTCATTGCACCATAACCATTCAATATACAGTATTTATACTGGTTTGTTTTACTTTGTGAAATTTACATTGGCTAACTCTGTGCATGACAGGGTGCATTGTGTTGCTTTGGGTTGACATCCTATTTTTCTCTCTCTCATTATCTTCTATTACCCTATCATGTCACTGTATGACCTGCTACCAGAATATTGTTAATGTTGAAATGATGGGGACGTTTGTCTATCTATCTCATAAACATGTTAACTATTGTATCCTATACAATTTGCGGTGGCTGTCAATCAATGGCGATAAATACATTTGAACAAAACAAGAAGAATAGTGACTTTATTACTTGTGGAAGACTCCCATCCACCCCAAAAACCTGCTTTGTCACAAAATGCATTTGAAAAAACAAGGAGGAAATGAGTTAGTAATAATAGATTCCCCAGAACAGACAATCAAAATTTTAATTTTCATCTGACGCACATACAATTGTCCTGAACACACTTCTACTGATTTCATTGCATATCACCAGTAAAAATAATGTATTTGTTATGTCCAGTAAAAGTTTCAGTAATTAAAACCTGAGCTCATCCTCTGATAGCTGTGGCATAGAACTGACAGGCTTCACATAAGAAAATGTGTATAGCATTTATAAGCACTAAAACAGTTGCAAATTCCCACTCTAATTTTTAAAAATAGAAAGTATTTTAATGAACAAAATGACACCAAGATGACAAAAATCCAAAAAGACAAACCACAGATATGAATTATCAAAGTTTAAGATGAAAATAGCACAAAAAGCGCAAAGCACCAACTGCGGGCAACTGGTCATGTTAGACTGGGGCAAAGTCAAAGTTATGGTTAACCATGGTTGATCACCGGTCAGTCGCAGCTACTCATTTCATCTCAGTGGCAGATTTACCTAATTTTCCTAGAAACAGCTATGACGCCGATGGGGTGTCGATAGTTCGTTGATGGCAAATGGAGAAAGCCGAAGCAAAGGATGGTGATGGTTTGCAGGAAAACAGAGGTCCAATGCTGTTGTCGACTACTGTGGGAAAAGTCTGGGTTTTCAAGCCCTGGCAGCTTTCAGCGTTGATCGATTCCTCTGCCATGGCAGCATCAAGGAAACTGAGGGATGGGATGAAACAGACTCTTCATCAATGGATCTTGGTGTCAAGTGGAGAATGTAACAGGAGCTATGGCAAATTCAGGCCCACCAGCGATGCACCCCTGGTGGATCAGTTGGCAGGTTGGTCCCAGTCCCACAACAGTTCTCTAGGCAAAATCTAGTTAAAATTTTCTGTCTCAACTTTTGGGGTTAGGCAGGAGAAGTACACTTCAGCACTAGACAAGGGTTTCAGGAGCTCAGGAACAGCACTTGGGGGCAGGACTCATGCCAACAGAAGCCATCAGCATGGTCCATTGCAGGTCCAACTGTCAGCTCTGCTCTTTGAAGACAGTGGGCTTCTTGAAGTTTTTTGTCCCTGGAGTTTAACAAGAGGTCAGCCAACTGACCCTTTGAGTCCATTGATTTGGCAAGGGTAGAAATGGGAGCAGGTCCAGTACTCTGTGTTCTCCTTAAAGGTCTCAACTGCAGGTGCAGTCCTCCTTCTATTTTTCACAAGTCCAGCAATGTTCTGAAGAAGGTGCCCCGGGGTGCCATAGTTATGCCTGGCACTAGACATTGTTTTGGGAAAACTTGTGCCCCCCTTTAAACAGTAAGGAAAAAGGTCCCTGGAGTAACTCAACCCACTTTTGAAGCAGTTCCCGTGTACCTTAATGCAAGCATTCCCACAGTGCCCTTCTCTACCCAAATCCAACATGACAGAACCTTTCCATGCTTCTGCAGAGCTTCTGTTCCCATCTTAGAGGTGTGGGCAGGGAGTGGTCAAAGTCACCCCTGTGGTCACTTAAATTCAGTACTTGGGGAAGCTTCTCTCATGATGGGATTGGAGCCTTACTAGCTAAGAGGACAAAGGTGGATAAGGCCTAAGTGTGGGCTACATCTGCTTGTTACAGGGCAGGTCCCTTTGAAGACAGTTATGTTCCTGCACACATACCAGATGGTTATCCTGTCAGAGGAACAAAGCACTTTCCCGAGCCCAGAAGGTCATCCTGTCAGAAGAACACAAAACTTTCCTATACTCAACACTCTCAGCACTGGAAGCCAATTCACACCTCATGAAGGAGCTATTTAGCTTCACGGTGACAGTTGGAAGGTCAGGCAAATGGGTTTCTAGAAGCTTTAGGCAGGCTAAAGGTGACTATTTAAAAGCTTTTATTTTAAATGCTTTGTCACAAACCTGAATGTATTAATAAATTGGATTTCTATCAATTAGTCCAATATTAACTGTTTATATTGTTCCTAGACTGCAGTGACTTTATTTATTTTCATTTTAAAACAGTATTCCAATACTTTCCTATGGAACAGTTAACCCTACTTAAATGAAAATAGCTTTTCGGGCATTGTGATTGAAGGGCATTTTTAACATTTAACTTTTACACCTCTCTGTTTTAATTGTCATGCACCCTGCCGTATGACTATCTAGTGCTTACTTAGGAGTGGCGTATTAATACTTAAAAGGAGATCTCAGCCGTGTCAAAAGGGGGTTATTTTGACAGGTTGAACTTGCAGTTTAAATCTACAAAGCCAGGCTACTGTTGACAGGTCTGCAATCATGGTTTGCATCATCACTTTATTGGTGGCACAACATGTGCTGCAGTCCATTCGAGACATTCAACTTACAAGCCTTAGGTAGATTTTCCAGGGACCTATACATTGGATAAGTATGCCAGTTAGGAGTATATTCAAGTTTGAAATTGATTAAGGGTCAGAGAAAATTTATTTTGCATGGTTAGCAGAGTCCCATTTTACTGAGTCAAAATTCCAGCAGCGCCAGTCCTAAAAAACATGACTACAAATGTCATTCCTAGGCTTTAGAAAAAGTATCCTGTTGAATACCTTTCATTTATTAAATATTCATTCAGGTGCACGTTTTCTTGTGACACATAGATAAATTGGTTCACTGTTATGGTGGGGATATTTGAAAAAAAACAAATTTTCCTCAGTCCATCTAACATTTCTTGTTTTTGCATTATTACTTACCCACCCCATCACCATCAGCCATCTGCACAGACAGTGACATCACTGAATTTCTTATCATCCATCTGCACAGGAAGTGACATCACCAAATTTCCCATCATCCATCTACACAGGAAGTGGCATCACACCTGTCCCCTCCTAGTACGTTCCTAATTCGTGCCACAGCACGGGTGCACCTCTGGCATACCAAAGGGCCTCCTGCCTGGCCCATACAAGCACTCCAAAGGCACGGCTGTCTAGTAATCGAGTGTCAGGAACCCTGGTCCTCCAACTTCCTGCCGCTACCATGCTATGACTCTCAGCGCTCACAAACTCAGCCACTGCTCCCCCTCACCATCCTGCCAGTTGATGACCTATCCAGACACACCTAATTCCTCTATTTGTGGTTGTGTGGGAGTAATAAACAACGGCTAAGAAACAACTACATTTAATCATGTGACCCAGGATAGGCTGTACGCAACAAACAGTTTATTACAGGAAAATGCTGATTTTCCAAACGTGGCACTTTCAAAACTGTAACCTAAAACTCAACTACCATTTAAGGGGACTTTTAATTACATTTTCTCAGACATGAAATGCTTACTGTTCACAATCAAAGGTTAATACAGATTAAATATAATAAGGCAACCCTATGTTATCCAGTGGAAGACGTAGGTTTCACAGTAGTGAAAAAAGAATTTAGGAAGTTTTCAAAACTAGGACATGTAAAACCTAAAAGTACATGTCCAACCTTTTGAGTACAATGTACCATGTCCTCTGGGCTACATAGGGAATACCCTGGGGGTGCCTTGCATGCCACAAAAGGGGGTTATAAGGCTTCACAAAGGGAGTTGAATTAAAAGTTTAAAACTGCATTCAGGCATCAATGGAAACCTGGGACGTGTTTTAAGGGGTTACTTAAGTGGATGGCACAATAAATGCTGCAGGCCCATTAGTAGCATTTACTTTACATGCCCAGGGTATATGGTATACCACTCTACACATGACTTGCAAGTAAATTAAATATGCCAATCAGGTTAAGCTAATCTTACCATGTTTAGGGGAGATAACACAAGCACTTTAGCAGTGATTATCAGTGGTGCAGTTCTAAGACCAACAGAAACAAATTTCAACAAAAGGTGGAGTTCAAAGGCAAAATGTTTTGGGGGAAGACTATCCTATGGCTGTCAGGTCTAATTCTTGCATTGCCATTGCATCACGCAAGGTGACACAAGGCAAAAGAGGCACTTAAGTGATATTTACAAAGCCATGCAAAGCCACATTGGTAAGCCTAGAGTGACGCAAGGCAGCGCAAAGCGCTGCCTTGCGTTATTCTGCATTTGAAAGACATTCCATGAGTGGAATGTGGACATTTCCACGCAGCCACCCATGGATTTTGGGGCATTCCCAGATTTACCAAGTGTAGTAAACCTGGGAATGTGTCAAAATGCTGCACCACCCGAACAGCGGTGTAATGAGGAGAAGTATGTTCATTTCTCCTTGTTAATTCCTGATAGAGACAATTGCCTCTGAGGATTGTCTTTGAGCCAGAAAGTGTCCTTCGTGCACAAACAATCCTGCCTATAAAGCAGGCACCCTTTCACCATGAGGCAAGGGTGCTTGCATTGATGCTAGTCTGCATACAGTGCGCCAGCACAAAGAGAGCAAGAGCAGGAATTCACCATATCCTGTTCTCAATATTTGAGTAGTAAGTTATCAGACTGCATTGAGACCAACGTTAGTAAATCTGGGCTTGTGTGTTTCCAAAGCCATAGTGTGATATTTCCTAGAGTCACCAGATGGCCTCCTTCCCCTGACATCTCTAACTGTTTTTATAGGTAGCAAAAATCTATATAAATATATTTGTGTTTGGACCCTTAGTGCCAAAATGCATCCCAACCAATGAAACGTGAGTCATACTTTTAGATCAGGCTCTATTGAATAAATGTTAGACATGGGTAGATCATAGCCGTATGTAGTAGTGGTCCAGCTGTGATGCACACTTATTCTATGATCCACTTATTGAACCTGAATAATCGCTGCAAATTCAAAAGGGCTTATCCGAACTGTGCTGAGTGTAAGATGGTGATGTGGAGTAGTCATTTGCAGAGCAGCAGGTCTCATTTTCAAGTAGATATCATGTGACATGTAAAACTACACCGCAATGACCTACTACTTTAAACATCTCTAGGGGGTCATTCTGACCCCGGCGGTCCTTGACCAGGCTGGCGGTGCCCCGCAGGGCATTCTGACCGCGGCGCTTTGGCCGCGGTCAGAACAGGAAAACTGGCCGTCTCCCGCCGGTTTTCCGCTGCCCTGCTGAATCCTCCATGGCGGTGCAGCTTGCTGCACCGCCATGGGGATTCAGACACCCCATACCTCCATCCTGTGGCGGTGAGGGGTGTCGTGGGGCCCCCGTAAGAGGGCCCCACAAAGTATTTCAGTGTCTGCTCAGCAGACACTGAAATACGCGACGGGTGCAACAGCACCCGTCGCACCTTCCCACTCCGCCGGCTCCATTCGGAGCCGGCTTCCTCGTGGGAAGGGGGTTTCCCGCTGGGCTGGCGGGCGGCCTTCTGGCGGTCGCCCGCCAGCCCAGCGGGAAACACAGAATACCCGCAGCAGTCCTCCGACCGCGGTGCGGTATTCTGGAGGGGGGAACTCTGGCGGGCGGCCTCCGCCGCCCGCCAGAGTTAGAATGACCCCCCTAACTTGGTGTGTGATTTATTCAGAAGGCCACAGAGATCATCTCTTGACCCAACTGTTGTTTGTGTACCTTGCCTGAGACAAAGATAGACATCACAAAGTATGGCATCACAGGAAGTGACATCACATTATCCTAAACCTAGATGAATTAAAATGTGAAATGCCATGATATTTAATGATAATGAGGTCACAAAAAGTTATAGTAATTGGTTATAAACACCACAGGAAGTAATGTTAATGAAATGGGATAGAAATTATAAAATGACATTAACTTTAATTTCACAAAGTGGCTCATGATTCACTGGAATTATGTAAGAGAACAAGGATTAACACATGCCAAATGAAGAGACAGGACAACTTTGCAATGAGACAGAATTATGTGTTCACTTATAGCCTGTTCTATTACGAATATTAGAAACTATTCAATAGTTGATTGTGGAAATTACAGGCACCTGTGCAGAACAACTGCGAATAATATTGCAACCATTAACCTGGTCACTTTCCCCCCTGCTCTCCCCCATGCCCTCCAAAGCATAATCTCTTCGCCACTTTGTGATATAAAAGACACTCTTTAACAGTGAGGGACCTTAGGTACACCCCAGAGCTCTCAACTAGTTTCAAGAAAGTCTAGTCCTTCTTTGATACTGGTTTCATTTTCTTGCAGTCCGTCAATCAAGAACAAGAAATAGTTTAAATTGCCACTGTTAGACCTTGCATTCTTGATGTGGTATCTCTCCTAACTTGCTTGCTTTCAACTCTCCAGTTTGCTGACCATTTTTGCTGGCCTCAGGACTCTGTGCCCTTTTCCACTGCTAAACAGAGCTAAAGTGCACGTGCTCACTCCTTCAAACATGGTCAAGTTGGCTTTTGCTCATTTGGCATGCCCCTAGTAAGCTTGCACGACCTGTGCCCAGACCCTGTAAATTCAATGCTACTAGTGGGCCTGCAGCACTGATAGTGCTGCCCACTTAAGTAGCACTTTAAACATGTCTCAGGCTGCCATTTCTGCCAGTATATGCAGGTTTAAACTGCCATTTAGACCTGACAAAATTAATATTTTCCCTGGCCCATGGCCTGTAAATTAAATGCTGCTAGTGGGCCTGCAGCACTGCATGTGCCACTCACTGTAAGTAGCCTTTCAAACCTGTCTCAGGACTGCTAGCACGGGGCCTGCATGCGCAGTTTTCTGCCACAGGGACCTGGCATCTAAATTTACTTGCCAGACCCAGATCTCTCCTTTTTCTACATGTAAGTCACCCCTAAGGTAGGCCCTATCTGGCCCTATGGGCAGGTTGCTATGTGTAGAGAAGGCAGGACACGTGCCTGGTTGCGTGGCCTGTCCTGGTAGTGACAAAAGGCCTATTTGGTTTATCACTGCTGTGAGGCTTACCTTCTCATAGGCTTGTATTGGAAATACCCTGCCTTATGTCTAGGGGGTATTGTCTGATTTATGAGGGGTAGCGTAGGAATGTTTGGTATGGTTGTAATGGTAGTGAGAAATGCTGCTTACTGGCGTAGGTGGATTTGTATTACTTTTACAGAAATGACACTTCTAAAAAGTGAGCATTTCTCTGTGCTTACGAATCTGGTGTTTTGCAGCCTGACTCCAATCCATGTCTGGGCAGAGTGACAGTTGGGCTTTGTGCATACTTTTCAGACAGCCTCTACACAGCGAGGGTGGAGGTGTCACAGAGGAACATCTGCATACTGAATAGTCTTACAGGGCTGAGAGAAGGGGGAGACGGGGCACACCTACATTTGTAAAGACTGCCCCCTGGCCTCACACAAAAGGGTTGTTTACCACCAACTGATGTTTGGGGCCTGTGCTGGAAGAGAGAGGGGGCACTCCTAGAACCGGTTGTAACTGGTTAGAACCTCCTCTCCACTTCTTTGTTACCACACTGTAAACTAAGTATAAGTACAGGGGTTTTTTCCCCACAGTTTAGACATTCTTGGAACACCAGAGACACTTCTGGAACTGGACACAGAACGCTGCTGAATGGACTCACCAAGACCCACCTTTAACTGCTGCTCCTGTGCTGACCTGTGACCTGCTAGGTCACTAGGAGGATCTGCCACCACCTGCATCTCCTGTGTTGGCCTGTTGTTGGGCCTGCTAGCCCTGTGCTCCCCCACCCCCTACTATCTCCAGGGGCAGGGTGCCATGGCCTCTGACCCCTGCAACTATCCAGTACGAGGAGTGCTACTTTTCTTCATATATAGCACCTAGAGAGCACTTTTCTATGCCTCCCCCTGCACGTCTTACGCAGTGCCATGAATAAGATGCACCGCCGCAGGCCGGGCTCATTGAAGTTGCCCTAGTGCTCATAAAAGCATTTCGGAATCTTGAAATCACTGCTGTGACCTGGGCTCTCTGCACAACCAAGTGTGTCTGACCCTGGAACACCCGAGCACCCTCGAATTCAGGAAACGAGTGAGTGTGCTCCTATCTCGCCCCAGGGCAAAGCGCGCTCTGAGGAGCACCCCCGGGGCACAAGCAGGCACCTACTTTGGTGCCTGCCCACTACAGTGGCTCAGGTGGGCTGTGCTGCTTGGAAGCCGGTCGGGTAAAGGAAGCCTCATCGAAGACTCCCTGCCCCACCAGGCCTCTCACTGAGTTGGTGAACGGGCAGGGGGAAGGAAGCTTCATCTGAGCCTCGCCCTGCCCAAACAGGGCCCCATTGCCCTGTTTCAGGACACGGGTGGGGCGGAAGCCTCATCCAAGGCTCCGTTTGCCGCTGCTAAGAAGCAACGGAGGAGGTGCGTGCCCCCCCCGATATAAACGGCCCCTGTTTTGCACCGGAGGCCCCCCATATGAAGCTTCTCTGCACTAGGAGTGCCTTTTCATCATAGTACAGGTACTTTGTGGACATACTCATTCTTATGTTCCTGGTGTGGACAGTATAGAGTGATATGTTAAGCTACTGAGTTTATGATGTACTACATATATGTTTGCTGATGTTCCTTTTAAGGGCATGACATGCTGATATGTTTTCTTGACTTGCCTTATGATTTATAATGCTCTTGGTACAGACAATTATGATACTTTGATCACAAGTACACTTGTTTAATAATATGATTCCTGACTGCTTTTATGTTGCAGAATCTTGAGTACTTATGTGTTCTAGTGTGACTACTGCTTGTTCTTCAGAGTATTATTAACCTGTATAACATTCTGTTAGACCTGACAGCCCTAGGGTGGTCACCCCTAACTTTTTGCCTGCCTCCTTCCACTTTTTGGATACTGTTTTTGCTGGTTTTAAGACTCTGCGCACTTTACCACTGCTAACCAGTGCTAAAGTGCATATGCGCTCTCCCTTTAAACATGGTAAAATTGGATCATACCCAATTGGACTATATAATTTACTTATAATTCCCGAGTAAAGTGCACTATATGTGCCCAGGGCCTGTAGATTAAATGCTACTAGTGGGCCTGCAGCACTGATTGTGCCACCCACTTCAGTAGCCCTTAGCCTTGCCCAGGCCTGCCATTGCAAGGCCTGTGTGTGCAGTTCCACTGCCAAATCGACTTGGCATTTAAAAGTACTTGCCAAGCCTAAAACTCCCCGTTGTCTACATATAAGACTCCTCTAAGGTATGCCCTAGGTAACACATAGGGCAGGGTGCTGTGTAGGCAAAAGGCAGGACATGTACCTATGTAGTTTACATGTCCTGGTAGTGTAAAACTCCTAAATTCGTTTTTACACTGCTGTGAGGCCTGCTCTCTTCATAGGCTAACACTGGGGCTGCTATCATACATTGTTTGAGTGGTGGCTGCTGATCTGAAAGGAGTAGGAAGGTCATATTTAGTATGGCCAGAATGGTGATATAAAATCCTACTGACTGGTGAAGTTGGATTTAATATTACTATTTTATAAATGCCAATTTTAGAAAGTGAGCATTGCTCTGCACTTAAATCTTCCTGTGCCTTACAATCCACGTCTGGCTGGGTTTAGTTGACAGATCCTTGTGCATTCACTCAGACACACCCCAAACACATAATACTCAGCCTCACTTGCATACATCTGCATTTTGAATGGGTCTTCCTTGGCTGGAAGGGTGGAGGGCCTGCCTACACAAAGTACTGCCACACCCCCCATGAGTAGAGGGGTTAGGACAGTGTTCCTTTTCCTCCCCCTAATCACATTTGAGCAGGAGTGCTTGAGGACATTATTCCTTTAGTCACTCCGTCGGCTTTTAATCATAGCCTAAACCCGTTTCAGACACATTAAATCATGATGGTTTGGGTTTAGAGCTATTTTTATCTTGTATGTCTTTCTCTCCTCACTATTATTATTGTTTGCACTCAGCTCTGGCATCTTTTGAATTAAAGATCTCTGGTTAAGAGCCCCCCTTCCTCTGGATGGGAGCCCGTCAGGCACTGCTGTGCCGGTCTGACGAGAAGCTTGCCCAGTGATGATGCTTTACATCTGAATGGTTGTGTGAGTGCTTTCTTTGCTCCTGATAGTAGGTCCCCCTGTGTCTTCTATGTAGGTTTGTCTCTATAGGAACACTGTACTTCACGAATTATATAGTTTATCTTGGATAGAGCTTGCCTCCTTTTCACTGAAGTCTCAGGACCAAAAAGGCTTCATCTCTTCAAGAAGGACTCCTTGTGCTGCAAAATTCGACGCACAGCCTGCCAGAAACGACACACAGCCTGCACTACGGTGAAAATGTCACTGCATGCCGAACCGGAACAATGCAGCCTGACCGCAACAAGAAGATCGACGCAGTGCCAGCGTAGCAACCTAAAATTCAACGCATGGGCCACTGGACCGACACACAGCCAATCCGGAATGAAGCAGCCAGACTTCCAGTGAGAAATCGACAGAGCGTCTGCCGTGCTGTAGAAAATTCGACACAACGCCGACCAGATCGTCGCTGGTCATGTCCTGTCCCCGGGGCGTCTGAAAACCCTGCATCCCGAAGAGGATCCACGACCGGGTGCCGGAAATAGACGCACAGCCTTCCCTGCGTGAAAACCAAACGACACATCGCCATGTGTGCCCCGAGAAATCAACGCACACCCCTTTGTTTCCATGCTTCTCCTCCTCTGCGGTTCTTTGCGGAGATTTTTCATGCGAACCAGGTAGTTTATGCTTGAAAGAGGCTTTGTTTGTTTTGAAAAGACTTAAGACACTTTACATCACTTTTCAGTGATATCTCCACATTTACTTCTTGTATTTTAATCATTTTGACCTGCATTTAACCAGATAATTATTATATATTTTTCTAAACACTGTATTTTGTGGTGCTATATGGTGTTATTGCATATTTATTGCACAAATACTTTACACATTGCCTTCTGAGTTAAGCCTGACTGCTCAGTGCCAAGCTACCAGAGGGTGGGCACAAGATAATTCGGATTGTGTGTGACTTACCTTGACTAGAGTGAGGGTCCTTTCTTGGACAGGGGGTAACCTGACTGCCAACCAAAGACCACATTTCTAACACATTCTGACAACTGCTAAGGTAGCAGGGTATTACTGACATGTAATGTTTGGTTTAATAACTATGTTGTGTACAATGCAGTTTATTTTTACATAACTTGGTGTTGTGATTCCTTTGTGGTGGGGATACTGCGTAACGTGGGTTGTGTGTGTTGTGTAAGCGCTTTACACATTGCCTCTGGGATAGGCCTGACTGCTCGTGCCAAGCTACCAAAGGGGTGAGCCGGGGTTATCTTGGACGTGCAACTCCCTTGCCCTGACTAGAGTGGGTGGGTTCTGCCTGGCTTAGGTTCATACCCTAGCCATCCAGAATCCCCATTTCTAACAGATACAAATAAATCAGTCCTGGAGTAGACCCAGGACAGCCTGGAGGGCAGGGCACAATGTATTTAAAAAGTAGGGCATGTACTTTTACGTTTTTCATGTCCTGGTAGTGAAAACACTTATGTTTGTTTTTCACTACTACAAGGCCTACCTCTTCCATAGGATAGCATTGGAATTCCATTAGTACATTTAATAAGCTATAATTTCAAAATGGGAGCAGGTAACCAGTTCATGTTTGGTGTCTTTGGAAATGTAATGAAAAATCCTAACTTATGGTGAAGTAACATTTTTAAAATGTTTATTTTAGAAAGTTGGCATTTTCCTGCCTTAGCCATTTGGTGCCTGCAGCCTGTCTCTGGGTCACACCACTGGGTGTAGTTGACAGTTGGTCTATGTGTATTCCTCCTAGACAGAAACACACAATAGGGAGTTTAGGGGTGCCTGGATGGGCCTTCATTGGCAGGATGAGAGGGAGGAGCTTGGCACAGGCTGAGGTGTAGTTGAATAGGCTGTGCACCACGTCCATATAAGGGCTGCATAACCCCTGTAGCTAGTCCAGAGGCAGGGCTGGGAAGGAAGGGCACCTGTGCACTTTAAAGGCATGCCTCTAGAAGCTTCTCCTCACTTCAAAGGCTCAACTAAGTATAAATATTGGACGTCAGACATCATCACTTCAGTACCGTTAGACCTGTCAACCTTAGGGTGGTCTTCCAGCAAACACTTTGCCAGTTTGCCTCACATTTTTGCTGCATCTTTTTGTTGTCCTTAGGACTGAGCACTTCACCACTACTGACAGTGCTAAAATACATGTGCTTCTCCCCTAAACATGGTAACAGTATTTTACTTGCCTGTCCCTTGTAAAGTGATATACCATATACCCAGGGCCTGTACATTAAAGGCTACTAGTGGACCTTTAATACTGATTGTGCTACCCATTTTACGTAGCCCTTTAAACATTTCTGCGGCTTGCCCCTGCAGAACTTGTGTGTCCAGTTTCATTACCACTTCAACTTGGCACTTAAAACCTCTTGCCAAGCCTTAAACTCCTGTTTTATTACACATAAGTTACCCCTAAGGTAGTCTCCAGGTAGCTCATAGGGCAGGGTGCTATGTAAGTAAATGGCAGAACCTGCATTTTTAAGTTTTACAAGTCCTGGTAGTGAAAAACTTCAAAAGTCATTTTTCACTGCTATGAGGCCTACTCATCTCATAGGCCAGCATTGGGTATTCCTTGATATAGTTCTAAGCTCTAATTCCTGATCAGAAAGGAGTTGCTATATCATTAGAATGGTAATGATAAATCTTCTTTAATGGTAAAGTCGGATTTTATATTACTATTTTAGAAATGCCAATTGTGGGCATTGTCTCCACTTGTACAGCTCATTGTGCCTGCAGCCTGCCTCAAATACAAGTCAGATGTGGGTGACAGCTACACTTTGTGCATTCCATCTAGACAGCTACTAACACAAGAAGATTAAATGTGTCTGAACACTCATCTGCAGTCTGATGGCTCTTCCGAGAAGGAAAGGTGAAGTGGAGCTGTCATTTATACTGAATAGGAAGCGCCTGACCCCACACAAAGAGCTGAAAACCCCCTACTGGCATTCTGAGCCACAGGTAGGAAGAAAGAAACTATGTGTATTTCAAAGACCCTTCTTTTAAGTCACCCCCACTTCAAAGGCACATTTGGGTATAAGAACTAGGTCTTTGACCCTACCAAAACAGTACACTACTGGGCCTGTAAAGAACTCTGCCAGGAGCAAGGATTGCTGAGCTACAAGGAGTGTCACACTGCTGGACTGCTTTCCAAGAAGGATTGCTCTTTGCTTTGATGAACTTCCCTGCTGCCTGCTGATCTGGGCCCTGCTGAGGAAGGACAGTACCGCTCTCAACTAAATCAGAGTGACACCGATGGCTTGATAGCTTAACCCCGGTTCTTCTGCAGTTTCAGGGACATCAAAGACTGCCTGCAACTCTGAAGCTCTTATTGTACTCTGCCATCTGTGAGTCCTGCCTTGCCTAAGATGTCAATCCAATCCTGGGCCTCAGAAGTGAGTCACTGCAGCTTTTCCTACATCAGCATTGACGCATCAGTGACTTTGCACCAATTGGAACTGATGCATCACCCTTTGATGACAATGCAAGAGCCGCTCAATGACAGCGGTTCTACAGAAAGCACAGCTCGATAGTGACAGTGTGGTCGCTGCCGATGCAGTTCCTGCATTTCAATAGAGTTTGACGCTGACGAGAGACTAAACTGTGAGGCTCGACAATGACACATCAACCCGACTGCGTGGATCGGACCCAATGAATTGCATTCACATCACTCCTTGACGTCAACGATTGATCCATCCAAGGTACATTCACAGTGGGCCCTGCTTGGGTCATGGTTGTCCCAAACTTTGGATTTACTCCAGTCTAGTGAGAACTCAAGTAACCTTTTAGGGACATATTTGTAATGCCCTAGCATCACCTTGTGCCACATTAATGTAATTATTTTTTACGTTAATGTGGCCCAACAAGGCCAAAAATCCCTGTGTCGTGTTTACAGAGTGGCTCAATGCATACTTCGCGCCACTCTGGAACTCTTTGCACTACACTGTGCCTGTGCCAGGCATAATGTATGCAAAGGGGCATTCCCCAATTAGGGGGGGCAAAAAAATAGCATCAGGAAATCTATGAGATTTCCTTGCGCCACTTTTTACAGCACTTTTGGGGCTTCCATTCTTTAGAATGGGCTCCTATGTACTCTGCAGGAGTAGCGCCAACATTTTGGCACTACTCCTGCAGAGTAAATCAATAGAGTTATTAAAATGATGCCATTGTCCACTACCCTGCGCCATGGTGCGCATATTTTAAATATGGCGCACACATTGTGGTGGTAGGGGGATGCTAAGGGGTGATGGAAAGTGGCACTGGACTCTGTGCAGCGCCACTTTCCATAAACCTGGCTGTTAGTTCTTTTGCTTCTAAGTACTATTTTTGGTTTATTCTTTAAAAATGCATAACTACGGTTCTACTTTTTGGATTTTTGTCATTTTAATCTTGATTTACTCATAAACATATTCTCTATTTTACTAAACCTGTGTGGAGTCATTTTTTGGTGCTTAAATTGTATTACTGTGGGTGTATTGCACAAATACTTTACATATTACCTCTTTAGATAAGCCTGAATGCTCTGTGCCAAACTACCAGAGGATGAGCTCAGGTCATCCATAAGTTTGTATCTATCTTACCCTGACTAGAAGTGGTGATTTCTGCTTGTGCATAGTGCATACTCTGACAACCATAAATCCCAATTCTAACAAGTACCCTCCTGGACCCGTGAATACTCTGGCCAGGAAACAAGACTGCTGCGCAGCTGAAAGGATTGCCACACTGCTGGACTTCTGCTCTGAAGGGCTGCTCCCCTACTATGATGACCTGCTGCCTGCTGCCCTCTTGCTTAGGTAAGAAGGACTAGACCTGCATTTATTGAACCTGGAACCCCAGAGTGACTTCAGTAGTTGGCAAGCCTCTTGCCTTGAGCCTCAGGGACAGAAGGCTCCAACCACCTTGATTTAGCAACTAGGCTGTCTGTGATGCTACCCTGCCAAATGGTGCCACACAAATCCTAGACCCTTAGAAGAGGGCCTAAGGCTCTCTGCCAGGCTCTGCGGATTCAGGGGAACCCCCACATCTCCTCTGCCTTCACATCTCGACCCTCAACAGATGCATTGACCCTAATGTGTGGATCGGAACCACCGCAAGAAACTGCTTCTCATTGCAACCGATTGCCACATCAGAACCGCTGCAGCATGACGCTTCCTCGGTGCAGGCCCTCACATCTCTCATCAATTGGCAACCTCTATGATGCTGCCAGACTCTGCATCACAGCTTTTCTGCTCCTTGGAGCCGATATATTGTCTCGACTGCGCAGTGCATCCTTGACTCTGGACTTCACCTTGCAAGCCTTGGTTAAAGGGATCCTCGACAACAACAAAAGAACTCGTATCGCAGCCTTGCCACATATCAGAACCGATGCATTGCTTCGGCTGTGCCAAGCATCTTTGACGCAGATCCTCACTGTACTCCACAACTGGGTCTCTATAGCTGGCCCTGCTCCATCACGATTGGCCTGAACTTGTGACTTTTTCACTGTCTGGTGAGACCAGATGTCCACAGCTGGCACTTTACACTTTTTGGTGCTGTTTTCAATAAAATCTTTAAAACTGAATATCTCCAGTTCTACTCGTAATTGGATTGTTGTTGCTTTGGTCTTATTTTAGTTATTGCAAAATCTTCTATTTTTCTAATGTTGTGTGGGCTCCTTTTGTGGTGTATTTTCACAGTTTTACTGTTTGAAGTGTTGCAAACGTACTTTACACATTACATCTGTTTTAGGCCTGACTGCTCTGTGCCAAGCTGCATGAAGGTTGAGCACAAGTTAATTTAGGGTTTGCTTGTGGCTTCACCCTGATAAGAATTGTGGTTGCTGCCTGAGAAGGGCTGCACCTCCTCGCTCAGTAACCCAATTTCTTACTGACAGGTATTTCCCAATGTGGGTTCTGTGCTCCCTGTGCCACTGGAATCCAGCTATACCTGGCTGATGAGCTCACAATAAGAGTGGAACCGGTCAAGGGTTATTCATGTTATGGTTCAGGGAGGACCTGGCATGCCAGTTCCATCTGGACTTTTCCCATTGGGATCAGGGTAAAGGCTGATTTGCATATGGCTGGGTTCAAAATGAGGTGTTATGGTGGGCAAAAAACAATGGATTGGGATGCAGACTCGAACAATGGCCTGTGGCTGAGATTAGTTCAAGCATTCCATTCATTACTTTGCTTTTTTAACATTCTTAAAGTAGCATTTTCAAAATTTTAATGTAATATCTGGCTTCACCATTGAAGAGGAACTTTCATGCCATTTTCATAGCTACCAAACACGAAATGCTTACCTGTTCCCAATCAATTTAATTTCTTTACTTTATTCTATTTTGATTTTTTTTTTAATCATTAAAGCATACAGTAAAATTACCATAACAGTACATCAAAAACAGAACGGTAGTGCACAAATGGGTTAAAATAATACAATAAAAATATGATAATAATGAATTAAAAAGCCATGTGGCAATATTGCAGTAAAAGGGAATGCCACCATATCATAGCCTGATTAGAAGGACTTGTGCACCATTTTTCATCTAATGTGAATCACAGACCATAAATACCTTGAAACATTACAACAGATTGTCAGAGAAGTCATTGTTTGCAATATTAATAGAGCAGGTTGACATTGCTTAAATGTATGGTCACGTAAAATGTGGGCAGACAAAAGTGCATTGATCACGTGGGCATTTTGTTAAAATATGAGACCAGTCATTTGTTTTAGGAAAAGTTATGAATTGTCAAATAAATCAAGTAAATAAAGAAAAATGTCAAATCTGAAATTTTACTGAACAAACCTGTGATGATGGTTATAAATGTATTTAAGATAAGATTCCATGCCATCAATAATAAGCATAATTTGTCTAATTTTACTGATAGCCTTTGTTTTTTCGAACAAGGATAAACAACACTTTTGTAACTCGCTCCTAGTCTGTTTAAATAGGGAGTCTGGGTTATTGAAATATTCTAATCGTGCTAAATCCAAGCAAGTTTGTCTTATATTTCACCCATAAGATGTGCAAAGGCAGTGACGACTTGAGACAGTGATTAACAATCTTTCGATGTAAGGCTGTGTCTTCACAATTCCAGATCTTGTGCTGTAACACAATTGGTTGGACTCAGATCGTGTTATAAATGGGACACCAAGTTCATTGCGGCAAGCAAAAGAGGAGCTACCTTTAGAGACTGCAAGGAGTCTCCTAAAGGAGCTATTCTCGGGCAGTTGGAGTCTTGATGTTACAGACACACACTGATCCTTATAAATAGTGACCATTTAATTCATGGGTCTTTTGCCAAGTTTAGTTACAAAATTAAGTAGCGCTTTTATAAAGTTGATTCTCGTGTTGATAGCCTGTTTCCCAGAAGTACTTCACTGAATAAAACCCTAAGTAGGAAAAGGTGAAGGTGAAATTCAACTTGACACTGCCTACCTTAAAATCATGGCACTTTGTGGCTTTTGACCCACATTTCTTTATAAACCTTCTACTCAAATTCACTTTTAAATCCACAACCTGTGTAGGATTAACAAAACAGGTAAGTCCCACAGAGGTCTGAGACAAAAGCATGGCTTCATCACCATAGAGTAGGGCTGGGATCAGTCGATGTCCAATCTGAGGGAGGTCCGTGCGTCGTTCAGTCAAAACTGTACAGCTATTAACGTACAGTGCAAACAAGAACAGCACAATAACACACCCCTTCCTAACCCCTCTCTATACCTGTAATTTACGAGTCCATTCACCCCTCAGTCCATACGGTGCCCTAGCCCTGCTTCCTGTATACATCCCTCTGAGAAGCGCAGTTATTGAGGGTCAACTCTTAACCATGACAATACTTTTCACAATTTGTCATACACCACACAATTAAATGAACTTGACAAATCAACGAATGTGAGAAATAATTGCCCCATTTTAATATGAGTATATTTCCCAATTAGCAGATTTAAATTAAGCCCCTGTCCCCTCGGGAAGCCGCACTGCAGATCTGATAGGATATCCTTATTTCCCACCTATTCCTCATTTTTTTCCAATGATACTCTACCTATGATTTTAAACAAAGAGTCAAATATGGAAATGAAGTGATAACAAGCTGGATTGGAGCAGTCCCCCTTATAAGGGAAGCCTATCAGTGATTCTTACCAAGGGCCTGATTATAACCTGTGGCGGATGGGATACTCAGTCACAAAAGTGACGGATATCCCGTCTGCCATTTTACAATTTCCATAGGCTATAAGGGAACTTGTAATACAGCAGACGGGATATCCGTCACCTTTTTGAAGGACTTTCCTATCCGCCAAGGTCGAAATCAGACCCCAAGTGTTCAAAAAGCCTGTTCTACAGCAAGTCCCTGATACCTTGGCCAATATTGGTCCCCAGAATGGTATATTAGCCTTAAAAAGGTCGACGGGTATACCGTTTGGACCCTGCACTTTACTTCCCTTACTTTTAGTAAGAACCTTGTTAATCTCATCTACAGTAAAAGATCTGGCACTATGGTCTTCTTTAGTGTGGTCTGGCCTCAATGATACCAAATCAGGGGCACAATAGATCTTTAAGTGGTCAGTCAGTCTCATTTAATAGCAATCTCTAATCTAGGGGCACTTATTTACTTTAAAAGGGGGGCATTAATCACACTCGAAAAGGTTGAGCAGTCCTTAGTCTTACTTGCTTCAAGTAATGATTCTGAGGAAGCATTCCTTAACTATTTTTTCCTCTCTTTAATGGCAAACTGTAAACCTGCTGGCATGCTTTAACTTCGGGAGAGCACCTGGGGGATTTATCAACAACTGCTTTGAGACACTTATTGCCTCTAGAACACCTAAAAACAAACTAGCCAGATCTAGTATTACTGATGTTCGCCATAGGTCTAATTAATTCTTTACTCCCTCTAAAAATGCAGAGAAAGGCTTCCTTGATGTCATTGTTTTTAGAGGAAGAGTCTAGGCAAGTACCATAAGCCTCCATGTAATCGACAATCAAACTTTCGAGAAAAATAACTGGCTCCACCTGTGTCCAGTGTATGGAGGGAATGTAATTAGAGGCGTTTTCAATGTTGGAAACAGTACACTGTGTTATGCCTGTCCACGCTAAGCAGGAAACTACTAAAAACACTCTGAAGATGATGCTCGCGCATTACATTTGACTGAGTAGTAAAATTAAATAGTAGTGTACTAAACTTGAGAGGATATAATTGATGCCAATATTAGAAACTCTACCATTGAATGTACAATTAAAGGAACTGGTGGGGCACAAAATTTATAAGCAACAATGAGATCATATTTTAACATCAACTCATTCAACATAGCCCCATAAATATCGTGGGTAAAATGGGATTGATCCATATCATGTATGTCCACTATACCACATACCTTTTTAAATGGCAAATGATATAAATAGGCATTGAACTCGCCACCCCAAAGAACAAAAACCTCTTTTCCTTTGCGGTGGCATACAACTTTAAGTTCATGAGGCAACTGAAGAAGTACATTAAGTATATCATGTGAAGAAACATTGTTATATACATTTACAAGAGCGATGCCAAGCTTGTGAGAAGTTGTGATCACAGTGACTTAGTAATATAATGAATTGGCAACTAATTTCAAAATTGAAACAGGCAGGAAATTAGAAATGCGGCAAAATAAATCCCCTTTGTTCTGCCTCCCAGAGAAGGCGCAGCTGGTGTGTGGATTGTCTTGGAACCATTAAAGTTAAAACCCTCTAATGCCCAGGTTTCTTGAAAACATAAAATAGAAACACTGGAAATAATATCGCACCAGTCCAGAAGATGGACAATAGAGCGTAACCCTGCCACATTCCAGAATCATTTCTACATTGTGGTTGGCATGTCAAGGCATCTGGTTCTAGGTTTAAGGTGGGATAATAGTCCAAGGTAGTCAACTGAAAGGGTAAATATGGAGCTCATGCAAATAAAAGACCCCCAGGTTTCGAAATGGGTAGCCCCGCTTCAAGGTCCATTAGATCACCAACTGAATCACCCTTATCTACACTCTCAATGAGTCAATCCACACCCTCCAAAGAGGCCAATAGAGTGAAATGCTTATGTATTGTGACTTTGGGTCAGTTTCATTCAGCTACCACAAAGGTACAATAGGGGGAGACCTTGCATATCGGTTAAATGCTACAGGGCAGTAGAAATAAACAAGTGGTAAAGCAATAATATTGTGTAGAGAGATATCTGGAGGCCAGATTCCTCGCAGAATAGCATCTTTAAGTCTAGGTACTTTGAAGGACATATCTACACAATCATCAGAAATGATTATCAGGCCCTACCCACCCACTTTAACCTACTGACTATTTTAATATCATTAAAAAAGGCTCTCAGTCAGTCCTGTTTTCCTGCCCAACTGACTGAAATTGACTTACTGCTCAAATTCTCCCAGGTCTCAATATCTAGTTGATCTAATGTGGGACTTACATCAGTGCTAGAAATGGGGTCTGTAGTTGGCAGTCGGTTTGCACCCTGTCCAAGTAGGGACCCTCATTCTAGTCAAGATAAGGGACATACCCTCTCGGATAACCCCTGCTCACCCCATTGGGTAGCTTGGCACGAGCAGTCAGGCTGATCTCAGAAGCAATGGTTAAAGCATTTGCACCTAACACACAGTAACCCAGTGAAAACACTACACAAGGACACCACACCCGGTTTAAAAAAATAGGCAATATTTATCTATATAAAAAAGACCAAAATGCTAAAAATCCGATGTAATAAAGATATACATTTTGCAATATTTAACTTAAAAATACAGTTCCTTGAAGTTGATAGGTCTACCGGGGGCTATCACGGCATCATGAGCAACAAAACCAACAGTTTGGTCTGCCCACAGCGCGACGGCCAGCTACGGTGTTGGGAAGACCTGCAAACGGTAACTTTGGATTTGCAGGGCGTCGTGATCCTCACAGTGAGCTCTGGAGAGCGGAGTCGCTGGCGTCGTGATGTCGGTGCGGGAGTTATCAGGCCCTTGACGTCACACATGTTACAGATCGCTATCGGGGCTAATGAAGTCAGGAGCGCTGGCGTGGATGGGTTCGGAGCTGTGGTGCGAAGCCGGATGACGTGACGTGTGGTGCCCACAGGTCAGGGTGCAGGCAGTGGCTCGGTGACAGCGTCCAGTGGCATCAGAGACCAGGATTGCGGTGTGAAGAATGGCGGTGCGACGTGCAGTGTCACCAGGCCACGTTGCATGCAGCGCCATCAGTGTTGCTGAAGTGCTATCGTCGGTAGGCCCAAGTCAGTGGTGTGGCGCGGGACAGCGCCCGGCAGCCTCTATGGTTGCAGACAGGGACGTCCGTTGACGACACTGTAGTCGATGGTGCTGGCGTCGGTGGACCAGGGCTGCAGTGCAGGACGGGACAGTGCTTAGTGCTCCTCCCTAGTGGTGTCCACAGCCCGCGGTGCAGGCAGAGGTGCTGGTGTCAGCAGGAGTGGCGTTGTTGGGGTTGCCCAGGCTGTGGTGTGAGCAGGCAATGCGGGAGTGCGGGGACCACAGGTCACGGTGCAAGCAGCAGTTTGGTGAAGTCATCTGATGACTGTGAGACCAGGGTTGCGGTGCGAAGTGGGGCAGTACGACTCCATGCAACATTGGCAAGTCACGGTGCAAGCCAGTGGCGTCTTTAATGGCTTCACAACAGTTTTTCTTCTTTAACAGCACAAAACACACCGTTCCCAGTGCTGTAGGATGAAGAAACTGAAGTCTTTGGTGTTCCTGAGACTTACAACAGGAGGCAAGCTCTACTCCAAGCCCTTGGAGAACTTTCTCATGCAGGATACACAGCAAAGTTCACACTTTGCTCTCTTTTAAGGTAGAAGCAGCAACTGAAGGCCAATACAGCAAAGTAACACAGCAAAGGGACAGTACTCCTCCTCCAGCTCTTCAGCTCTTCTCCTTGGCAGAGGTTTCTATTGATTCCCGAAAGATTCTAAAAGTCTGTGGTTTTGGGTCCAATTCTTATACCCTCTTCTGCCTTTGAAGTTGGCAAACTTCAAAGGAAAGTCTCAGTTGTTTGTAAGATACTTCCTTGTTCAGGCCAGGCCTCAGACACACACCTGAGGGTTGGAGACTGCATTGTGTAAGGGCAGGCACAGGCCTTTCAGGTTTAAGTGACTACTCCTCCTCCACTCCAGCTCAAATGGCTCATCAGGTTATGCAGTCTAAGCCCCAGCTCCCTTTGTGTCACTCTCTAGAGGATATTCACAAACAGCCCAACTGTCTGTCTGACCCAGACAGGGAATCCACATACAAGCAGAGTCAAAGGATGATTTAAGCAAGAAAACGCCTACTTTCTAAAGTGGCATTTTCAAACTAACAATCTAAAAAACAACTTCATCAAAATATGTATTTTTAAATTGTGAGTTCAGAGACCCCAAACTCCCTATTTCTATTTGCTCTCAAAGGGAAACTGCACTTTAAGGATATTTAAAGGCAGCCCCCATGTTAACCTACGAGAGAGATAGGCCTTGCAACAGTGAAAAACAAATTTGGCAGTATTTCACTTTTGAAACATGTAAAACACATCAGTACTTGTCTCACCTTTAAAATACACTGCACCCTGTCCATGGGGCTATCTAGGGCCTACCTGCCTTAAATATAGTAAAAGGGACGGTTTAGGCCGGGCAAGTGGGTACACTTGCCAAGTTGAATTGGCAGTTTAAAAATGCACACACAGATACTCCAGTGGCAGGTTTGAGACATGTTCACAGGGCTATTTATGTGAGTGGCACAGTCAGTGCTGCAAGCCCACTAGTAGCATTTGATTTACAGGCCCTGAGCACCTCTAGTGCCCTTTTCTAGGGACTTACCAGTAAATCAAATATGCTAATTGTTAGAAATGGGGTTTCTGGTTGGCTAGGGTATGCGCCTCAGCCAGGCAGAACTTACCCACTCTAGTCAGGGCAAGGGAGTTACACGTCCAAGATAAACCCTGCTCACCCCCATGGTAGCTTGGCACGAGCAGTTAGGCTTAACCCAGAGGCAATGTGTAAAGCGTTTGCACAACACACACAACACACGTGACGCAATATCCCCACCACAAAGGAAACACAACACCAGATTATATGAAAATATACTGTATTGTACACAAGGCAATTATCAGACCAAAAATCACAGATCAGTACTATCCTGCTACCTTAGCAGTTGTCAGATCGTTACACATTAGTTACTCTGCAACCTAGCAGTAGTCACACATTACACACAGGTTACTCAGTATTCTGCAACATAAGCAGTAGTCAGGAAAACACACGTTATTACATCACCGTACTTGTCATAAGAATATCATAAAATGCCCATAGTAGGAACATTAGAAAACATATGGCAAGTTAGAAAAACAGATTAGCAAGCATGTCCATAAAAGGAACATTTGCATACACCTATGTAGAACATCAAACGCAGGTAAGTAATATATGAATCAAACAAAAGTCTGTAGAAAGAACTTTGGATTGCAGCTATATTGGTCCTTTAAACAGTACCTGGTTGGATGAAGGCACCTCCAGTACCTAGAAGGCGAACAATGGGGCCCCCGGCGCTCCTATGCGCAAAACAGGGGCCTCCCTTATACTCTGGGGTCAGAGGAGGGCGACATGCACCTCCTCTCTTTTATAGACAGGCCCCTCCGGGGACCGTGATTACTGGGGCCCCCCCGGGCCTCAACCGGCCCTCACGAGGGGGGCCAAAGCAAGCAAAAACAACTTAGGGCAGGAGGAGAGCACACGCACCCCCTCCGGTTTAATGACAGGCCCCTCCCGGGACCCGCGATCTCTGGGGCCCCCCCCGGGCCTCCACTGGCCCTTCCACCAAGGGGGGGGCCCACAATAATGCCCGTTTTACCTAACAGCAGAAAAGGAGCATCCTGCTCCTAACGCAGAGGCCAGGGGGAAGGGGGCACTCCCCGCGCCTTCCCCTGGTCCTGCTGTGAAGCCACAAGAAGATCAGTCCCCTCCTGGGGCCCGAGCAGACACTCGCCTGCACCCGATGCGGTGCGCGAGTGTTCTTCCAGCTTCCCGGACCGCTGCAGTAATCTTATTTAAAGGGGCACAATGCAGCAAGGAGCCTACGAGCTCCCAAGGCTCCATAAGCACGCTGCAATCAGCGCTATGGCAGCCGCAACCACGGAGAAGCACCCCTCGTGAAGAAATGGATGCAGGGGCCACAGCACCCTGCCCCTGGGGAGCAGAATCTTAAGACAAGGTCCTCAGGTGGAGGGCCCAGCTACAGGCTAGCACAAGGGAAAGGCAGCAAGTTGCAAGTCCTTCACAGTGACCAGGCAGGTCACAGGTCAGCACAGCAGCAGCAGTCCATGGCGGTTCCTGGTGAGTCCTTTCAGCCTTTGGTGTCCAGTTCCAAGATGATTCCAAGAGTCTCCAAATTGTGGGGAAAATTCCCCTGTACTTATAGTCCGTTCTTACAGTGTTTTACAATGGTAGGGAGAGGAGGTTCCAGCCAGTTACAGCTGGTTCTGGGAGTGGCCCCTCTCTCCTTTCAGCACAGGCTCCAAACATCAGTGGGGGGTTAACGACCCTATTGTGTGAGGCCAGGGCACAGTCTTTACAAATGCAGGTGTGCCCCGCCTCTCCCTTCTCTCAGCCCAGGAAGACTATTCAGTATACAGATGCACCTCTGTGACACCTCCACCCTCCCTGTGTACAGGCTGTCTGAAAAGTATGCACAAAGCCCCAACTGTCACTCTGCCCAGACGTGGATTGGAGTCAAGCTGCAAAACACCAGAGTCATAAGCACAGATAAATGCGCACTTTCTAGAAGTGGCATTTCTGTGATAGTAATAAACAATACACCCACACCAGTAAGCAGCATTTATTATCACCATCACAACCATACCAAACATGCCTACGCTACCCCTCATAAATCAGACAATATCCCTTACACATAAGGCAGGGCATTTCTAATGCAATCCTATGAGAAGGCAGCACTCACAGCAGTGAGACACCAAGTTAGGCTGTTTGTCACTACTAGGACAGGCCATGCAATATGGCACATGTCCTGCCTTTCTACATACATGGCACCCTGCCCATAGGGCTAGCTACGGCGTAACTTAGAGGTGACTTACATGTAGTAAAAGGGGAGTTCTGGGCCTGGCAAGTAAATTTAGATGCCAGGTCCGTGTGGCAGAAAACTGTGCACATAGGCCCTGCGCTAGCAGGCCTGAGACAGGTTTGAAAGTCTACTTCAGTGGGTGGCGCAAGCAGCGCTGCAGGCCCACTAGTAGTATTTAATTTACAGGCCCTGGGTATAGAGATACCACTGTACAAGGGACTTATAGGTAAATTAAATATGCCAATTAGGTATAAGCCAATCATACCAACTGTAGATGGGAGAGCACCTGCACTTTAGCACTGGTCAGCAGTGATAAAGTGCTCAGAGTCGTAGAGCCAACAGCGAGAGGTCAGAAAAACCAGGAGGCAAAAAGACTGGGGATGACCCTGCGTAAGGCAAAAATTCCAACACTAATCAAGGATAAACTAATCAACAGTACAATTTATATAGGGAGCACTGGCACTTTAGCACTGATCAGCAGCGGTAAAGTGTGCAGACACAATAAACCAGCAAAAACAAATTAAAAAAATAGGAGGAAGAAGGCAAAAAGTTTGGGGATAACCCTTCAAAAAGGGCCATTTCCAACAATCAGCACCAACACAAAAAGGCTGGCTTCCGGAGTAAAATGTAAAAATGTAGCCACCCTACTGGCTAACGCACTGCCAGAGCATTTAGTGAATTGCTTGTCTATTGATAAGGTTGGATTATCATTAGGGATGATCAGTGAAGGGGTGGTGACATTCCCAGAGCCCTGTTGTGTAACCTGCTTTCCAATAAAATGTTGGTGCGAAGTGTCACATTTAGGATGCGGAGCCCTAGCTACGCTCTGGCAGTTCCAGAAGTGCTGTGCAATTTCTATAGTTGAAGACAGGTGGCAGTAGATTGTTCCACTAGTGCTAAACTCGAGGATAATGTGCCTAAAGAATACTTGACTAAAGATTCTAAAGCAAGCATGAAAGTAAGTACAGTATCAAGCTCCTCGGAGTTAACAGAAGGGGGCTTGGTAGTTCTACCCTTTCTATTGGGTTGTTTAAATAATTAATCAGCAGCTGCATCCCCTCTCTCTATCCTATTTCCCAACTGTTAGACCTGACATGGTTGAGGGAGTGCTTCCCCAAACGTTTTTGCTTTTTCCCACAGGTTTTGTTGATTCTCTTTTAGTGGCCTTAAGGCCCTGAGCACTTTCCCACTGTCGTACAGTATGAAAGTTTGCACGCCCTTCCACCACATGTTAGAAAGTGGTGCCTACCAATATGTTCGCTACTGCACCAGGGATGTTTTCAAACATGAGCTAAGCCTGCCATTGCAGTCCTGAGTGTGTGTGCTTGCATCATGGTGCTGTAAACATGTGTCCAGACTGCCATTGCAGGCCTTTGTACGTGCCATTGCACATATGCTCAGGCTGGCCTTTCTAAATCCCCAGCCAACCCTGTGGAGATCTTCCACTGCCAAAGGGGTAAGGCCTGAAGGAGCAAAGGGAGTGGTAGATGAAAGGCAGGGCAAGTATACAGAGGTGTTCTCTGCCCAGGTAGTGAAGAATACCCATGTGTGTTTTTCCTTATCCTTGAAGATTGCCCTTCCAAAAGGCTAACATGGGGGACTGATTGAAATCACTCTAAACTGCAAAGGTGGATTGCAGTGGAGCAACCTCACAATATTTCCTGTCATTGACTTTGCAATGACAAACCCCTTCCTATAGTAAAGGTGGTTTTGCTATTACTAGATTAGAAATGCCACTTTTGGAACTTGGGTATTTCTTTGCTCCAAAATTTGGTGTGGGCCTTTCTTCTTGGCGCTAATCCACACTGGAGGATGGGGGAGCATGTCTGTGCATTCCACAGTGACGACTATAAACATCGGGCATGCAATTGGAATGACAGACCTCTGCCATTTGAGGAACTGGCTGGATAAATTGGAGGGAGAGTTTTTGACAGTTAGCCTCTGGGAGCCAGATCATGGCCCCACTAAAGATAAAGATCGGCATTCCAATGCCCCATTGCAGACAGGACTGAAATTTAGGGGAAACATCTGTGATTTAAAGGGAGAACCATTGAACCACCCCAAATTCAAAGGCACACTACAATATACCTTCTGGTGCCATAATTCAGCAGGGTGGAGATACAGTTGTGGGGACCGGGGACCAGAGAACTTGGCCCACGAGATGCACACTGCCAGAGGAATTAGTTGTGCAGAAGGAGGATTACTGCCATTGGAAGGGACCGTGCAACTTTCCTGAATAGTGACCTGCCTGGGCTGACTACCCGTAGCTGTGTGGCACCCTGAAGTGTGCTCTCCAAGGGCTTGTCGTCATGTCTCCTGTTCTCCTGTGGAGGTCTCATGGACATCAAAAACCTCCCGCTAGGGACCCACACAGACTGCCTGTAACACCTGGAGAGCGGTGTCTTCATAAGTGCCCACATCGTCTGGTGAATCCCAACTAGTGGAGCGACGTGAGAGTGGAACTAGGACCGCTGCCTGGAGACTGGATTGCCTGGTGCGGAGCCCCAAGAGCATTGCCCACATCTAAGGATCGAGGCACCCACATCCTGGGGTCCCAACACACATCTTGTTGGTGGCAAGCGGATTCACTGGTTGTGGGACCTCACATGACCAACTTCATCGAACATGCTGCATCTTTCTCTTGAGACACACCAACTGCACGCTCATTGGGTGCAGTGTACGACTAACAGGGGCCGATCCTCGGAGGTGAGGGCACACTCATTGTAGTGCCTCATTCTACCTTGTGTGGCACTGCTGAACTTGCACCTGTGCGTGTAACCAGAACTGTCCATTGCAAACCGCATCAATGCACACCAGGCTTTGTGCCATATTTCCTGTGGGGCATGGAACTTATAACTCTTCATTGGGTGTCATCGGAACTGTATGGGGTGACCAGGATCCTCGCACACCAGGCAATGTGCATGGATTGCCTAGATGTGACTCTGATCACCGTGTACCTGACATGGTGCCTTCCTCTTCCAAAAGGTCCCCTGCTACTTTCCCCTTCATTGTTAGTCCCTTATGGGCCCCACTTGCTGCAAACTACCTGTCCTCTCCTCACCCAGCCCCTGACAACATCATGTTGCCAGGTAGCATTGCCCGGAACAGGTCTGGGTGCTGAAAGTAATTGAATGGGCTGAAGGAATGCTTCAGAGAGCGAAGGGAAGCGGGTCAAGAGACTGCTAAACCTCCTCCCCCAGTGCTTTGCAGAACTGGATTGGTGCAGGGAAGGCACATTATGGAATCCTTGAGTTCAACAAACTATTACCCTGAGCCGATTCTGCTCCACATCCTGGGTGTGAACTTCCTGAGTGGTGGACAAACCCCCCATATGTCAACTCCCTCCTATTTAGTCATGCTATCTACTCCTTACCTCCTCCCCCAAGATCCTGACTAAGTGTGACTCTGGCCATGATCGGCCTAGTATAAAAAGGAGGGTAATTTTTCTCCAACCCGAGGGGGTGGAGTAGTCAGGGTTAGCTAGAGGGTGGAGAAGGGCTTGGCCCATGGGGTCTGCATTGTGCTATCAATGGACCTTTGGGATATCGGTTTCAATGCATTATGGTGCTGCATGCATGTGTGTGCAAGTGTGTTCCCTACAAACCTGCATGATGTCTGGGGCACGGCGTATTGGTGCTGTGTGTGTGTGGAAGTGATCACCTGAGGACCACCTGTTATTGATTACATCTCCCGGAGAGTTGCTTTACACATTGATTTTCTGCCAGCAGAATACTACATTTGACATTGGTTTTACCTGTGAAGCCTTGGGCCCCCAGTGCTGCTTAAAAGTGTTGTCATTATCTGTGTTTACACTTTTTGATATTGTTGTGATCGGTGATGCAGCCTAAACTGTGTTGTATTGCAATATAATACTTGCCAGGGTGGGTTTAGGGTTGACAACGTTACACACCACATAGGGGCGTTAGGGGGGTTACGTAGGATCTCTCCCCAGTTTACACACTACTGATGTCATTTTATCCCGGGTTTCTTCCTAGTATTGCTAGTACCGAGTTTCCGAGTGTGTTATATGCTTAGAATTTCATGATGTTCATATTCTGTTAATTAATGTGTATGTTGAATACAATCTTTATTTGCATACCACACATGTGAAGTCTCTTTTGTAATACTCAGTGTATTTCTTCTGGGAGTGCTGTGTCCATGCTTTACACGTTGCCTCTGTAATAAGCCTGACTGCTCATTGCCAACCTACCCAAGGGTGAGTGCAGGTTATACAGTGAGTGTAATCGTTCACCCCTGATGGGAGTGGTGGGTTCTGCCTGGCTGGGGCACCGTCGCAGCCACCCAGAATGGGCCACTTCCAACACCAATACTAGGTCCTGGTGTCTTTTAAAACTTGGGAGGTGGTTGAGATAGTTGGTCAAAGGGGGAAGTGGGAGTAATAGGTTGGGAATTACTTTGGACACAACCATTTGTCCACAACAGTCCAAGTATCCCTGGAGTTCCTCCTGGATGAAATGCTTAAAGGTAGATTCTTTGTAATTCTGATGAAGTTCAATGATAAATTATAAGTCTCTCTTCAATTGTGTTAACTTCTTTGTCATTGGCCCCCATTGCACTGGTAAAAAGGTAGTAATCAAAATAGAGGTCTCCCCCAGAGCCTTAGCCACTGCAGGGGGAAGTTTTATTTTCACCATGATTGAATAAGTGGGCAAAAAGAAGTAGCAAATAGTAAGAAGACAAAAACTGAGAACAAAGACAAAGTGAATTAGCTCAGTCCTTCCTCATTTGTGCTCTTTCAGGCTCAGACGGGCTTACTCCTGTCCTGTGCTGTGTACATGCCTGGACCATCTTGTGCTCATCTCACATTGTGGGGTTCCTCCAGGGGTTATACACCCCAACCCTGAGTGCTGGCCCTACCGTCTCCAAAGCAGGGTGCTGTGGGTTTGGCAGTCCCATCTCTTCCTGCTGCACAGAGTCCCCTACCACAGGATTCCTCCTGGGGTTAAGTACGCCCCACATGGTCTGCTGATCACAGGACCCACCATCTTCAAAGCAGGGCATTGTGGGCTTGGCAGTCCCAGGACCCATGCTGCGGAATTCCTCCTGGGGTTAAGTACTCCCGCCCGGTGTGCTGAACACTGGTCCTGCCTATTCCAAAGCAGAGTGTTTTGGGTCTTGACAGTCCAAGCCCTTCCTGCTGCACAGCATTCCATGCCACGGGGTTCCTCCTGGAGTTAAGTACCTCCATCCGGCGTACTGATCACCAGCCCACCTTCTTCAAACTAGGGAGTTGTGGGTTGGCAGTCCCACTCCTTCCTGCTGCACATCATCCCTCAATCAAACGGTAGCATTTAATAAATGTAATAAAGTGACCCATTGTTATCCTATGGAACAGGTAGGCCTCACAGTAATGGAAAACGAGTTTAGGAGCTTTTCACTACCTGGACATGTAAAACATAAAAAATACATGTCCATCCTTTTTAATTACAAGGCTACCTGCCCTATGGGCTACCTATGGCATACCATAGGGATGACATATGTCATCAAAAAGGAGTTTAGGGCTTTACTGGGTGCTATATTCTCAAGTCGATTTGGCAGTTTAAAACTGCATTCCGGCTGCAATGGCAGATTTTGGACAAGCTTAAAGGTGTTCCTTAAATGGGTGGCACAAAAAGTGCTGCAGACCTACTAGTAGCATTTAATTTACAGGTCCAGGGTATATGGATTACCACACTACAAGGGACTTACAAGTAAACTGGGTAAGCCAGTCAGGTGTGAGCCAAATATCTCATGGTTTGGGGAGTGAGCATAAGCACCTTAGCACTGATTAACAATGGTAAAGTGCAGAGAGTCCAAAAGCCAACAAAACAAATTTCAGCACAAGGCAAAAAATTGGGGGAAGACCACCCTAAGGTTGACATTTCTAAAAAAACACGGATTACTGTGTTAATTTTACATCCTATTCTACTGAAAACCTGTCTGAATGACAAAAATTCACATTGAATATATCACAAAATCAATGTTGTATGAGCTGAAAAGCCTTTTTACTGTGTTTCCTACACTTCTTTCTCAATTACCATTTTAATTAGTGGTGAGAACTCATTTGCAGATCACTCGTATTTGAATAGTTTTTAGTAGTACCTGTAGGCCTGTGCTAAGAGATCAGTCCTATTGCTCAAGGTTTGAGCCATTTCAATGGCATAGAATCAGAGATATGGCTACATCTAAATAAGGACAATTCTTTGGGAGTTTAGCATCCTTGCCTTACTGTAGATAGATAGATAGATAGATAGATAGATAGATAGATAGATAGATAGATAGATAGATAGATAGATAGATAGATAGGTTTATTCAGCAAATTAATACCATCAAAGCACATAAATACACAATATACATCATGCTAAATCATATGATAATAAAAATAGGTAAAAAAAGAGCAGCTGCAGTAAAACAGGACATCAACACAGCACGGCCCTCATCTAAAATACATAAATATGTTGTGTTTAAAGGAAAATAGTTGAGTACATAGCAATATGAAAGAGTGGATGCAAACCACAACACATTAATCTCTTCACCAAGGATTGGCAGTCAGCTGTTATTTCCTATCTCATGGAAAAATTATGTTAAGTGATATGCTCCTGACTTTAGTAATTTTTGTCTGATTGGCCAAATAGCTTTCAGAAAATTTGCCAATGGACATGCCACTTTGCCATGGGCACTTGATTTCAAAATCCTAAAGGCAACTGACCCACACACAAGGCCCATGGATCTACAAAGCGGAATAAGCCAACGTGCTCTTTGCTTACGATACGCAGGGCAACAGAATAAAACATGGGCTAAATGCTCGGTAACTCCACATCCCATTGGACATAAGTCACTGTTGGCACCAAAATTCGTCCATTTGCTAGTAAATTAGCAAAGTGGTAATGTCCCTAACCTAAACCTAATGAAAAGTGCTAGTGCAGAAGAGGAAACAATCAAGGCCATAAAATTCTCAAATTCGTGATAACATTTCAAGGATAAGAAGGTAGTAGTAAGACTTGTCGAAGGAACCTCTGCTAATTTTTCCACTTGGACTCTCAGCCAGTATGCATCTTTCACAAGTTTAGCAGCATTTTTTGGAATGTGGGCAGGGTCCAGCCAAACGCTAGCCAGGCCGAGATCAAATAAGGATTCCTTCACATATTTACACCACCTGACCTTTTTCTGGGCTTGCGCACTCATTAGGACACTAAGCCCAGCTCTATATGGGCCAAAAATGTCCGAGGGCCATAGCCTAATCCAGTACATCAAAGGCCGTAAGCAGCAATGTGTGAGATAGAGTAAAGGTTTAGATCCAACCGAACGGGCAAGGTTGGAGAACTTGCCAGAATTTTTAATAACCTCTTCAGAAAGGAATTTTCATTTGTTTCTAAATCCTTTGAGTTACAGTGACCCCATAGCTCTGCACCATATAATACTCCGCCCCTAGCTTGAGCTTTATATATTTCAATTGGTGGAGTAATTGGAAAGCTAAATGATTTAGCTACATATCTCAAGATACTTCCGGATTTTTGCTTTAAGCTCATGTCCGACTTGAATAAATTAGCTTTCCATTTCTGAGAGTCTTCCAGCCTTATGCCCAGATGGTCAAAATCGAAAACTCTTTCTAAAGCCTCCCCTTCCTGGTATATCTTCCTGGTATATCTTTTTCCTGACTTTTTGTTTATGATCACCAAACACCATGTACTTAGTTTTGGACAAATTTATTTCCAGTCCATGGGCTTCACAAAAACATAGAAACGTATCTAACAGTTTAGTTAAGCCTGAAGCAGACACGGTACCCTTTCTCCTGCAACTTTAGGAGCATCAATGTCACAATCCATTAGGTAGGGGATACAGGCATTGATAAACAGTAGAAATAAAGTTGGGGCCAACACAGTTCCCTGCCTAACTCCTCTGCTTACTGCAATTTCGTCTGTTAATTCTCCTTGCGGCCCCCTTCTAATTCTGGTTAGCTCCCTACAGCCTTACTGTACTATTATGGCAATTTCCCCACATCAGCTATTGATCACATTGCAATTTCTCAATGGCTCCTCTGAGAACTACCTGATAAAGGTCATGTTTATGTAAAAGGAATTAAACTGTAAACTAAAGGTTTTTGACTTAGTCAGTACCCTAGGGGGACCTCATCATCTCATGCTGAATTTCAGCTTTGATCTATGGGGCTAGGATTTCCCTATTGAAAGCATGGCACAAATGCAGCCCAGGGAATAACATACAAAATTAAGAGTAATAGCACTTGATCTCTCTACTATTCTTTCAATAAATATCAAGACAGTATTTATATATCTGAATGCAACTGAGTGTAGGATTTGACCTGCTTGTTTCTCCCGAAGCTTCCAGCAAACAGTGGGCCTATATCTTTATAAATTAAGAGGTATAGTTAAACTGTGTGTTTTTATTAATATTGTACCTACCTATGATGATGGAGAAACTCACAAAGATATTTATTTATTTATGTGTTCATCTACACATTTTCTACAGTGTAATCATTAGCACAGATTGCATGTCTGATCACTTTATGCAGATAAAGCAGAACTGCAGAAGACCAAACAATGGAGAAGCAAGCTGACCTGTGAAAGTGAGTTGTTTATTCCTTAAAATTGTTTTAGCCTTCATTGGATATGATTCTACTGTGCCAACTCAATGTCTGGTTGAATTGGGATTTATAAAGTTGCTGTGGCCCATGGTAACCCCCACTGATATTTCTAAAAGGACCATTAAGCAAACTTCACCTTAATCAACCATCCGGTAGGTCTCATAGATTGGGTTAATTACAGCCATTTTACACTACACAGCTAATAGAAGCCTGAATGATAGTTACTTGTTAAGAAATGTCATCTAAGAATGGAAGGCTTGGGATAGGTAAATAGTTGATATTGCTCTTTTCAGATGTATTGGTACATTTAGAAGACTCATGAAGGAATTGATAATGGTTATCCAATTCCAGGCAGCCTAAAATATTTTGATATGTTGTCACTGATGGGACCATAGGATATTCAAAGGTTTTGTTTGCCAAGAATGTTTTTCAGTTTATCCAGGATAAGTGGAACAAAGGAGGTCCATCAATTGGATGTCCTTCTTGGAACAGAATTGTTTTCACAATGGTGTGGGGGCTATTTCTTGCTTCAATATGTTCTCCTACTTGAATATTTTATCTGAGAAGAATTTGGCTAATGTGGTGAACCTGTCATTGTGTGGAGGTAGGGTGTATATGGTTGAGGAGGTTTTTCTTCACCGATATTATGAGGTCTTCCACAAACCTGGGTCTGGATTTATTTAAGTTTATAGGGACCCTTTTCCTACCCCCTTTCAGCGTGCAAGACCAGAAATGTTAAGGGTGTTTCTGCACTTACGATCCAAAGAATGGATTAATTACTGAATTTATGCTGTTAGAAACCCATCCTTAGGCAGTCCTAGATTTGTTTATTTATTACTGAAGGACTCTAGCTAGCCCTAGTTTTGGGTGTCTCTATCAGGAGATTGGCAAGATGTGTAATTAAGTGTTGATTCAAATGTGGTCTTCAATTGTGATTTAGCATGAGGGAGCAATGGTAATAAATAGCGTGCCTTGTTGTTTATACATTTTTGGGAGAATTGAGTTGGGCTGTTTTCATAAAGGAAGAAGGATAGGGCCTTGACCTGATTGACTTTAGTGTAATTTCTGTGAACAATAAAGTCTGACTGAAAAAATATAACATCTATATGTCAGCAAATACTTAGCTGTGAAAGTGTACGGATCCTCAATAGTTCCTTTGATCCTCATAGGTGGGCGATAGGTGGAATTAATTTTTATGGATCAGGCTCTGGATACCATTATGTTTACGTGTAAGCACTTGAAAGACAGATTTCGGGCAAACGTTTTTTGGGGAAATTAGTCTTCTGAGTTACTCACACCTCTCCTACATCTTTTCAAAACTTGCTTGTGTCTTAATATGCCTTAGGGGTGATTTTATCCATAGAAGCGTGAGCTCAGTGAGTGAGTGAGCCACACTTTGATTAGGTACATACCACTGGCTTTTGGTTTTGATGGTATTGTAGTGATTGAGGGAGTGTTAGATACCGCTTAGCCAGAGCAGCAATGTGTTTGTTTTCTTCGGTGTGCAGTGGATAAACTGAAGTTGATTTTATTTTGTTTCCAAGACAGTTTGCTCTAGTTCTGGAGATTTGGTGGAGGCTAGGAGTCTTTTCAGGGGTCTTCGATCTAACCTCAGTGTAAGCTTTGGTTTACAATTTTGAGAGATTTTGAGGTGATGCTGAGAATGTAGGGGTTCATTCAAAAAGCCCAGTGATAGATGAATTGTGAGTAGCGACTGTCTACTCTATTACTGGAATTCTCTACAAGGTGCCCAGCATTACAGATTGCTTGGGAATGTTTAAGTACGAAAAGAAAACACTAAGTATCACCTAAATTTGAGGAAAAGTACTCTATCACATCACTGTAAGCTTTGTTATCTTGCATAGGTTTTAATGAGGTCTGTCTAACATTTTGGAGCAGCAGTTGCTACAGAGGAAGCAGAGACTGAGCGCCTCAAGGAGGAATGGGAGGACTGAGTGCTCTGCAAGTCAAAACCTTCAAGGTAATTGAATTCCAAAGTAAACACTCTGAACCTTTTCCTAACTCAATTGCTAGTGTGGCAACAATAGCATGCACATTATATGATGGGCAGAGGCATGGCTGTATTGGGAATATTATCTGGTGCTGGGCCTTAAATTGTGGAGTTTAGAGACTTTGTAGGGGTAATGAATCATAGTATGTAACTCGGGCAACATTACTGGGAGTCCAGAATGGTAGATGATATTGTGTGCTCCAGGTTAGCGAGGATGGTGTGTAAGTGAGTGAGTGAGCGAGCGAGTGAGTGTGTGTGTGGGTGAGAGAGAGAGTAGTAAAGTTATTCAGACTTAATGTAGTCCACATTACCAGGGTTTGAGGATAAAGTCATAGGCGTGGTCATTGATTGCCTGCTATACAAATTAATGGTGATGATGTTGGCATGTGACTGGTGTGTGTTCTAATTGTTGGAGAGGCATTAGAGTCTACTCAATATAATAAAAAACATAAGTAAAAAAAATCAACCTTAGATCAATATATTTTCAAGATGATATTATATTATCGTAAGTCCTACAACCTGTAGCTTTGTGCCTTGGAGGATTTGTTGTATTTCAGGATTTGGAAGAAGGTTGATATACACGAGGTTCATGCTGTAATGAAGATCATAGCACTAGTCATGCAAACTTACTTCACTTCAGTGAACACATGATGTGTATACTACTTACCTGAATCAGACATAGCACGATGAGGAGCTTGAATACACCAGAGGTCTGGGAACATCACTGCCGGAGACATCTGGTAAGTCATCCATCAATATGTCTCTCTACCCTTCATTCTTTAGGATGTCTTGAAGATTACACTAAAGCATTATAAATGCAGTCAAGTGCTATTTTATCGATATTACAGCCAGGATGGTTGACACAGTGAACAGAATCCTGTCCAGATTTTATCTTATAAACAATTCATTGCTAAGAGCTAAGGGGCTGATTTAAGAGACCCTAGCACCTCATTGAGTCACATTACCATCATTTTTTATGTTAAAATGGCCTAACAAGGCCAAAATTGCAGCGCCAAATTTACAAAGTGGCACAATGCATGTATTGCGCCACTTTGTAGCCCTTTGTGCTACATTATGCTTGTGCTAGGCTATTATGTATGTAAAGGTGGTGTACCCCTTTTAGGGGGGCCGAAAAATGGTTAGTAAAATTCTAAAAGATTTCTTTGCATCATTTATTTTGGCATTTTTAATGCCTGCTCAGAGCAGGCGTTAAAAGGAGTCACACTATTGTTTACAATGGGCCGCAATGGGCTTTGCAGGATTAGCATAAAAAATATTTACGCTAATCATGCTAAGATCCAAACTAATGTCAAGAATTTTGATGCTAGTTCCATAACTATCTTAGATACAGTGCACACATGGTAATGCTAGGGGGGCGCTAAGGGGTGCAAGAAAAGTGGCAGTTTTGGTGTTTGCTCAGCTCTGGCAGTGTGTCTAACTTCACAGCCTGCACTATCAGCCTTTCATAACCTATGAATAAACCTGTAGGTCAGTCTTCCATAGAACCTACTGCATATATGAGCCACCTACTCCTATGTTTCAGCAGCAGGAGCTGCTCGTAGCATGTGGCGGGGGGGCAGCGCCGGGAGGGGGAAGAAAAATTGATTAAAAAAAAAAAAAAACTTACCTGAACCGCCACCACCGCGCCACTCCTCTTTCCTTCGCTGCAGGCTGCAGGCACTATCTCCCAGGCTGCCCTGGGCCCAATCTGAAGGCTGCTGTCATGCTTTTACTGCAGTAGATGCCAACACAAATACATTTCATACATACACAGCAGCCAACCCACCAGGCCATTACAGACCATACCAACACTCAGAAATATCCTTAACATGTCAGGAATATGAAAATTGAGCCCAGATTTACAAGAATCTGGTGCATTAGTACTGATGCACCACATTTCTTGTGCTCCCCACGCCACCTAATAGCACCATGTGTGCACCGTATTTACAATACCGCACACCATGGCGCATGTTAAGCCAATAGCATCAACATTTTTTACGTTATTGTGGCACTTTGCTCCACTATTTGGACACTAGTGAAGCAAAGTGCAAGGAGGCCAATTTATTTCAAAGGGTGCGTCCTTTTAACCTCTGCTTTGAGCAGGTGTTAAAAATGATGCCAAAAATGGTGCCATGAAATCATCTAGATTTCATTGTGCAATTTGTACGGGCCTCCTAATGCTGGACGCCCCCCTTGCATACATTATGCCTGGTTCAGGCATAATGTGGTGCAAGGAGTCACAAAGTGGCACAATGGGTGCTTTGCGCCACTTTGTAAATATGGCACTGAAATATTTTCCTCGTTGAGCCACATTACTGTAAAAAGAATTATGCTAATGTGGCGCAAGGAGGCACTAGGGCCTTGTAAATCTGGCCCTTGCTTTCTAATTGCCATACCATGTTATGGACCTCTTTAGATTGGGTACCCTCAGCAATGATGGGACCACATGCCTGGTTCTAGCTGACTACACACCATATTGCAATATACAAAATTTAACAGTTGGTGATCTGCGCCCTTTATATAATAATCTAGTTAGATTATATAGACTTTTAACACAGTTTGTTATGCACACTTTCACCACTGCCCCAGCAAGGGCTGCTCAAGCTGTACAACCACAATTGCCTACACCTATGATTAACTCAGTAACAATGAATGCTATTATGGGTAAAGTACCCACCAGACAGGAAGAAACACTGTTCTGGAACACTCAAAAAACAAAGCAGCTTGAAGTAGTATTTCCCCAGACAGGACACCAAGATAATCAGAAATTCTCACAACGTGCTTGCCACTTTTTATAGTACTACCAATTGATGACTGTGCCACATGGGGTACAATCTTTCCTGCAATCATTACCATAACTCATGGTACACCATCTCTTGCTGTTTTACAAGATATGTTAAAACAGATGCAAATTGAATATGGGGCTGCCCCCACTCTGCACAAAGTCACGGGGAGAACCTCCACAGCAGGAGAGTTCTGAAAAACATTATAATTTATGTAACCATGATAACTGAAAACAAACTGACAGGTATCAAAATACTGATATATACCCTTCTCGTTCCTTTCAGGACTCATCTGATAAACAGTCTAAGGTCCACAACTACTACCATCCCTTTCTCTTTCCATAACCTAATATGACACTATTCCCCCCTTCAATAAATTCACCATTCGAAGTCCGTCAAAACCACTGTGTTCATGCTGGCGGTCTTACAAGTGACCGCCAGCTCCCCCTGAACCCTGCCGGCCGTATTAAGAACATTCCTCTGGGCGGGCGGGCGGAAACATTGTTTCTGCCCGCCGGCCCAGAGGAATGCCTGGCCGGGACATTGACAGTGGCTCCACATGGCGGCTCCGTAAATCGGGCAGTGACCTGCGCGATGGGGCACTGCAGAGGGGCCCCTGCACTGCCCATGCCAAGTGCATGGGCAGTGAAGGGGCTCCCAGGGGTGCCCCAGTGCATCCTTTCTGCCAGCCTTCCCTGGCGGGTTTCCCCAACAGGGAAAGGCTGGGGACTGCAGGATCATTATCCGAGGGGCAGCACTGCTGCCCTGTCGGATGATGATGCAGACCGCCACCAGGCTGCCAGACGGAGGCAGCCTGGCGGTGAGTGAGGGCCGCCTATGGCAGCCCTCCAAGGGTTTTCCCGCCACCGCTGGCATGGCGGCCCACACCACCTAGATCATAATGACCACCTTATTGTCTGTTGGTGGGACATTTAAAAACAAGGAGCACCTTTTGTGTTCTTCAATATTGTTAGCACAATACGGGGAAAAAAACAAGACAGGAGAAGAAAAAAAGGGGTAAGTCAGAAAATGTCTAACCTGGATAGGATGGAAGAGTTCACATTGGTGTAACAAAGATATTAGCCTTAGAGGATTTTATCCAATTATGAAATAGACAGCAAAGAAAAACCCTTCCCATAGTTGGTTCAAAATGGGGGGGATCAAGTTTATTTCTTATTTTGTAAATGCAAAAAAAACATTGGGCGTGCTGGATAAATCATCTCCCTGAATGGTATGATACCAGAACATCTTTGCTGAACTATTGGCTGACAAAAATGTTGTGTCCAATATTTTTGACAGATGATATGCAGACCACACTAATTAGACATAGAACCACCTGTGAGAGGCAACAGAAATAAAGCTATGACATTTGGCAAGGTTGGAGTATGTGCACACTGGAGCCACCAGGCAATACGTAATGGTTTTCATCAGTTAGTTTGCATCTTATTTAGGCCTTTGTGAAATTAAAATTGTGCAGCGCAATTGGTGTAATTTTGTGAATTTCATCTTACTATTGTTAAGTGAAATTCCTGAAATTCTGCCATTAGGCCACTTTGTGTGATTTCATGCTACCCATGGCAAAAATGTTCTACGAATGCACACAAACAACAGAATTTGAGCGTCTGTTGTTAACTGGGCTTTCATTTAAATGCACCCTCGAAGCAGCAATTAATGAGAGAGATATTTTTCATGCAAACTTATAGCACAAAATGACTCATTTGCATTTCACGCTATTATGCGTAATTTCAGAAAATTTTACTGAAATATTGCATAATTACACACAAATTACATGAATTTTGCAAACCCCTAATCCTATTCTCTTCTCTCCAGCAGTCCAGAAACTTCACAAGCAAGTAGGAATCAGGCAGCGAAAGCTAGGTAAACAATGGTCATGAACCCACAGTTGAATGGTAATTGACTCCTTGAAGAAATTTCCTATTTTCCATCCACTTATGGGTTTATTTAGAGGTCTGGATAAGTCAAGCTGCAAGCAGAGAATGTTTAGGGCAGGCAAGGAGGTATCGACTGATATCTTTTCAAAAGAAAACCAACCAGTATCTCCAGTTTGTTTACAAAGTGCAGAGAAAGGTTAAACGTGTTCATATTAAAAATCAGGCTACTTCAGGATTTCATACATGTTGCAATAACTTAAAAAATGATGTCATGATACAAAGAATGACTTTTCTGAATCAAAGCGACACCTTCAGAGTCTGGAAGAACAGAGCACTAAGTGTTCCTTTCACCTTGACTTTTTAATAATTGTCCTAGATTAACAGGTTTATCTTCAGTTTTTAAGAGGATATTGGATTTGATTGAATTTGTTTTCATTCTATGCGCAATGGCATTTATTTTGGTCTTGCCAACATTCACATACCTGCACCCAGCCCTCTTTTAGGGAAGGTTAACATGTTCCTCCTCTGGTGTACTTCTTGGGTTGATCAAGCAAGTACTGTATTACATATGGTACCAATCTTTAACATGTAAGGAAACTTGTTTGATTCGTTATACGAACAGTACCTTCTTCACACCAGAAGTGCCTAAGGTTCTTTCAAGATCTTCAAATGCACAGTGTTAGACTTTTCATCCTTGGCATGGTCTCCCTTAACTGTTTGCCTCTGTTTCCCAGGTTGTCGTTGTGTGCTGGACTCTGTTTTTGCTGTTTTTGTTACTCTGGGCACTTTACCACTGCTAACCAGTGATAAAGTGCAAGTGCATGTGTATTTAATAGCCTTATCCATAATTGGCATATTTGATTTACCAGTAAGTCCATAGTAAAGTTCACTAGAGGTGACCAGGGCCTGTAAATCTAATACTACTAGTGGTGCCTGCAGCACTGATTGTGCCACCCACATAAGTAGCTCTGTAATCATGTCTTAGATCTGCCACTGCAGTGTCTCTGTGTGTAGTTTTTAAATGTAAATTCGACTTGCCAAGTGTATCCACTTGCCAGGCCTAAACCTTCCCTTTTTCTTACATGTAAGGCACCCCTAAGGTAGGCCCTAGGTAGCCCCAAGGGCAGGGTGCAGTGTATGGTTAAGGTAGGACAGATAGTAATGTGTTTTATATGTCCCGACAGTGAAATACTGTTAAATTCATTTTTCACAGTTGCAAGGCCTGTCTCTCTCATAGGTTAACATGGGAGCTGTCTTAATATGATTAAAGTGTAGATTCCCTTTGGGAGTGGATAGACATGTGGAGTTTGGGGTCTCTGAGCTCACAATTTAAAAATACATCTTTTAGTAAAGTTGATTTTAAGATTGTGTGTTTGAAAAGGCCACTTTTAGAAAGTGAGCATTTTCTTGCTTAAACTATTTCTGTGACTGCCTGTTTGTGGATTCCCTGTCTGGGTCAGTTTGACAGTTGGGCTGGTTGCACCTCACACTAGACAGTGACACAAAGGGAGCTGGAGTGTAGTCTGCATTTCCTGATGAGCCATCTGTGCTAGGAGGGAGGGGTGGAGTGGTCACTCACACCTGAAAAGGCTGTCCCTGCCCTCACACAATGCAGTCTCCAACCCCCTGGTGTCTGGGACCTGGCCTGGACAAGGCAGGATTTCACAATCAAGAGAGACTTTGCTTTGAAATAGTCCTACTTCAAATGAGAAAATGGGCATAAGAAGGGCACCCAAAACCACAGACTTTAGAACACTTCTGGAAACCAAGAGGAACCTCTGCCTTGACAAGAGCTGAAGAGCTGAGGAAGAAGAGCTGCCCTGCCTGTGCTTTGTGGAGCTATCCTGCAGTTGCTGCTTTTGCCAGAGTAAGAGGGCAAAGACTGGACTTTGTGTGCCTTCCATCTTGTGAAGATCTTCAAGCGCTTGATTTAGAGCTTGCCTCCTGTTGTTAGAAGTCTCAGGGGCAGCGAAGACTTCTCTATGCCAGCACCTGGAGTCTCTGGAGAGACTCCTACTCTGCCAAGTGGTGGCCATCCAGTTCCTGGGGCCCTGAAAGGAGAAGCTGGCAGCCCACGAGTGAGAAATCCACGCACAGACAGCCGTGCGGAAAAAAGATCGGCGCAACTCCGCTCTGCGGATGAAAAATTGACACGCCGCTGGCGACGCTCATCTGCAGCGCGACTGAAAGATCGATGCACGTGGCTGGAGAAACGATGCGCAGCATCGCTGACGGAGGCTGGTGAGATCGCAACCCGCGCTGCGTGATTTTCGGATCATCGTGCAGCTAGATTTGTGACGCAAACACCACTGGGCGTGTAAAAATGACACAAGGCCTGCCTGGACCCGAGAATGCTGACCAGATCGACACATCGCTCTCCTGCAGAGAGAAGAAACGATGCACGCCGACCCGACTAAAGGAGAAACAACACAAGGTCTCGCTCGTGAGTGACATTGACGCATCTAAAGCACTTTTTGACGCACACTCCGCCGTGTGGGGTTATTTTTGACACACCCAAGGTATATTTTCACGCTAACAGCGTTAGTGTGTGTTTAAAATTACATGAAGACTCTTTTTGCATTTTTAGTGATAACTTGACTTGTGTATTGTGGATTTTTGTCGTTTTGGTCTTGTTTTGTTTAGAAAAATAGTCTCTCTTTTGCTAAACCTGTGTTGTGTCATTTTGTAGTGTTTTCATTGAGTTACTGTGTAAGTTGGTACAAATACTTTACACCTAGCAATCTGAAGTTAAGCCTACTGCTCGTACCAAGCTACCAATGGGGTAAGCAGGGGTTAGCTGAGGGTGATTCTCTTTTACCCTGACTAGAGTGAGGGTCCTTGCTTGGACAGGGGTAACCTGACTGCCAACCAAAGACCCCATTTCTAACATTGGTGATCAGCGGTTGGGATTGGACTTGTATTTGTACTTGACATACAGTGATTAAGTGTACACTACTGTTTGAGTTCAGACCACTACATGGCCACATATTACTTGTCTTGTGATTTTGCTTTTCACTTTGGGACTTCTTTTTGTTCTACTTCTTGCTGATCCCTTGATTGACCTTTTCTTTGAAACTTCATTTGGGAACTTGTTTTTTTGCCTTTGGAACTTTGCACTTGTTTTAAATCTTCATCATGTCCCAAGTTGGAGATGCATGAGGTGGAACTGATTTTGACCTAGAGAAATTGGAGAGGTATTCCAAGGGTCAGTTGAAGCAGTTCTGTAAATGTTTTGATTGTCCCATTAAGAGCTCATCCAAGAAGGAGGAGCTGCAAAAGGCGCAGAGAGCCTGGGTGACAGCCAAGAGCACTGAAGGGCACACAGAGGACGAGGGAGATGAGGAGGAGGATGAAAAGTGTTCCATACACAATGGTATTGTGGGTGGGCCTGTTATGTCCAGGGAGAAGGTCTCCAGGGCAGGCAGCAGTGTCTCATCTAAGGGATTGACACCTTAAGAGTTGCAGGACAGACAGGCAGAGAGAGAGATTACCAGTTGGAGTTGAAGAAGCTCAGTCTAGAGATGGAAGAGAGAAGGATGGCCATTGAGGAAAGGAAGATACTGCTGGCTCATGAGCTTAGCTTAAAAGAGTTAGATCAGAGGAGCCAGTCCAGTAGAAATGGTGGCAGCAACAGGACAGTGCAGCCTGAAAGAAGGGTACACATCCCAAAAGACCTAGTGAAGGATTACAAGAGGGAGGATGACATATACTTGTGGTTCAAGGGGTATGAGTCTGCTCCCCACGTGAATCTGGTTCCTGAAGCTCATTGGGGGTGGGTCTTTGGAAGCACTTTGAGGTAGAGGGGAGGGATACACTGACAATCTTAGGGGATGCTCAGAATCTCACCTACACTATCATAAAGGATGCCCTACTCACAAGGTATGGTCTCACCCCTGAACAGTATAAGGATAAGTTTAGGTCCTATGAGAAAAAGGAATTCCAAACATGGTTGGAATGTGCTGATTCTTACTGCATGTCACTGGATGGTTGGGTGAAGGGCAGTAAGGTAACTATGTATTAGGGGCTTTACAATCTGATTGCTTGGGAGCACTTGTACAGTTTATGTTTTCCTGAGCTGCGCCAGCAGCTGATTGACAGAAAGCTAACTCATCCCAGGAATCTTGAGCAGGAAGCAGACCACTGGGAGAGCACCAGGGTCCAGAAGAGGTATGGGGGAGACCACACCAAGGGTGGGCAGGGTCCCTCTGAGAAGACTGGGGGGGGGTGAGGGTAAACAGGGAGTTCTCTAAAGGGCCCCAAACTGATTCCCAACCTCCCAATGAGAAGAAGCCATGGTTCTCCAAAGGGAAGCCAGTGGCAGGGGGACCCCTACGTAAGTGTTATGCATGTGACCAGGTGGGTCATGTGAGGGGGGACCCCAAATGCCCCAAAGGTACACCGGCACCCACTGGTGTGCTGTCCCAGGGTTTGGCCAGTGTACCGCTTGGGGAGGAGTTGGTTCCAGGTGGGTGGGAGCCAGCTGAGATGACCCTTGTCTCACTAGGGGACAATGAGATGGTCCAGAGAACCCTCGTGCCTGAGAACACTAAGTGGGTGACCATCAATGGACAGAGGGTGGAGGCTCTGAGAGACACAGGAGCCAGAGTGACTACAGTGAGGAGTCAGCTGGTGTCTGAAGAGCAGATTGATCCCCGGGTACTTCACCAAGTAGTTGCAGTAAACAACTCAGAGCACCTGTGCAGAGTGGCGAAGGTTCCCTTTGAATGGGAGGGGGTCTCAGGTTCCATGAAGGAGCTGTGAGTCCAACCATGCCTGTAGATTGTTTGCTAGGCAAAGACCGGGAGGATTCCCCTTGGAAGGAGGTGGAACACACGTCTCATTCGGGGATGTTGGGTCTGCCTGGGTGGGTATGCGTATCCACCTGGTCAATGGCAGCCCGTCAGGGTGGTCAAGAGCCCCTGGAGCCTGAAACAGTGGCCCAGGGGACCGCCAAGAAGAGGAAGGGCAGGGTGCATGGGAAACCGGCACAGGAAGTTCTCATGATCCAGAAGGAGGCGCAGCCTGAGGGTGACACCCTGGAGCTTACAAGGGAACAGGTGGCTGAACTGGGGGAGGTCCCTGAGCTGTCGCAGTGGCAGCAGGAAGGGGGACCCACCAGGGGGGCATTCTGTGAAACACAGAAAACATGCCCTACTCCAGAAGGACTGCGGAAGCAGACTGCGGCCCAGGCGGCTGGCGAGGAGCCCAGTACTCACCTGATCTATTGGGAGAATGGCCTCCTGTATAGTGAGCCTAAGGTACTTCAAAAGAAAAAAGGGACCCTGACCAAATAAGGAGAGAAATCCAGGGAAATGTACATAAAGTAAAAAACACACACATCACTCTCCTATTCACTCCATCTATGTATTCAATATTGTAATTAAACCCAATATACCCGGCTTCAATAGTTTATGTATACAAAATATATATACTGATATTGCTAAATTTCAAAAAGAGAAACTAATATTCAACAATTCCCCCCATATAACAAATCCCAAACATAAAATGCCATAAGACAACATATAGACAAACATATAAGTACAGGACACCAAAGAATAAGACCAAAATGACATCAAGATACCGGAAAAACAAATAATCACATACATATAGACAAACACATATTTGCCTTCACATAAAATATATCATATACTAACTATAGTACACTTCATATACCAAAAGAAAAAGGTGGTCAGATAACCAACCATGAATTCTATATATTTCGTTTGTTCAAAACTGAACTAAGATCAATCTCATCATCAATCTCCAAATTGCTCTAAAGATTCAGTTCCGATATGTGCAGAGATAGATGTCCAAAATGCACATCCACATCATAAAGCAAAAGTGTTCTAAAGGCAATAAAAAATAGTATATGTATATTCAATCCGGCTTTTTCTTGGTATTGGGATCAAAACACCATCACTCATCTGAGTGATAATTCGTAGTGAGCCTAAGGTTCCTGAACCTGGGTCAGCTCGTATGCTGGTGGTACCCCAGTGCTTCAGGGCCTTTCTACTGGGGTTGGCTCATGATGTGCCTTTGGCAGGACATCTGGGGCAGGACAAGACCTATAAGAGGCGTGTCTCCCACTTCTATTGGCCGCAGTTGCACAAGCATTCTGCTACACACTGTAGGTCTTCCCAGACTTGTCAGGCAAGTGGCAAGAGTGGGGGGAAATGCAAGGCTCCCCTCCAACCTTCACCTATTGTTAGTACTCCCTTTGAAAGGGTAAGTATTGACATTGTGGGGCCTCTGGATCCCAAGACAGCCATGGACAACAGGTTTATCCTGGTCTTGGTGGACCAGGCCACCAGGTACCCAGAAGCCATTCCTTTGAGATCAATCACTTCCCTGAGGGGGCTTTGACTGGGGTTTTTACCAGCATGGGGTTCCCAAAGAAAGTGGTATCTGATAGGGGTACCAACTTCATATCCACATATATGAAGTCTCTGTGGAAGGTGTGTGGGGTAACCTACAAGTTCACCACCCCTTACCACCCCCAAAGTAATGGTCTGGTTGAGACATTCAACCGCACCTTGAAAGGCATGATCATGAGCCTGTCAGTGCTCTTAAGGCGGAAGTGGGATGTCCTCTTGCCATGCATTCTGTTCTCCTTCAGGGAGGCACCTCAAAAGGGACTTGGGTTTAGTCCCTTTGAGCTAATCTATGGCCACCCTGTGAGGGGACCTTTGAGTCTGGCCAAGCAGGCTTTGGAGAAAGCTCCTAGTAAACCCACCCAGGATATATTCAGTTACATGCTGGCTTTGAGAAACAAGACTGCCTGCTTCAGGAGTCTCGCTCAGGAGAACCTGGAAGCCATCCAGGAGGCCATGAAACGCTGGTATGACCAGAATGCCACTCTGGTCGAGTTTCAACCTGTACAAAAAATGTGGGTGATGGCACCAGTGGAGCCTAGGGCGCTCCAGGACAAGTGGACTGGGCCATTTGAGGTGGTGGAGCGCAAGAGTGAAGTTGCCTACCTGGTGGACTTGCAGTCTCCAAGGAACCCTTTAAGGGTCCTGCATTTCAACCGCCTCAAACCACACTTTGAGCGGACTGAACTGTCCATGCACCTTGCGACAGATGATGTGGTAGAGGAGGAGAGTTAGCCTCTGCCTGATCTCCTGTCTGCAGGAGAAAAATATGGGTCTGTGGAGGGAGTGATCCTCTCCCCCTCCTTTACTGAGGAGCAGCAGGGTGACGTTCGCCACATGTTGGGACAGTTTGCCTCACTGTTTTCCCTGATCCCAGGAGTCACACACTTGTGCACACATGATGTGGACACTGGGGACAGTACACCCACTAAACAAAAGTTTTACAGGGTGACTGACAGGGTCAGGGCTTGCATTAAGGATGAAGTATCCAACATTTTAACATATTGAGCACTCCAGCAGTTCTTGGGCCAACCCAGCGGTATTGGTACCAAAGGCTGCTGCACCTGGTGCAACTCTAGAACTCAGGCTCTGTGTGGACTACCGGGGACTCAATGCGGTTAGCAAGACTGAAGCACACGCCTACCCCCGAGCTGATGAGCTCATTGACCGGTTGGGAGCTGCCAAGTACCTTAGTACGTTTGACTTAACATTTGGATACTGGCAGATTGCCATAACTGAGGGGGCCATGGAGAGGTCAGCATTCTCTACCCCAGACGGACACTTTCAATTTAAAATGATGCCATTTGGGATGAAGAATGCCCCAGCCACCTTTCAGAGGTTGGACAACCAGGTGTTGGCTGGACTGGATGAGTTCAGTGCCGGCTACCTGGATGACATTGCTGTGTTTAGTTCCACATGGGAGGAACATCTGCAACACCTCTAGAGAGTGTTAGAGGCCCTGCAGAAGGCAGGCCTCACTATTAAGGCAAGCAAGTGCCAAATAGGGCAGGGTTCGGTGGTGTACTTAGGTCACCAGGTAGGGAGTGGCCAGGTGGCACCCCTACATCCAAAGATTGATACCATTCTGGCTTGGGAGCCTCCCAAGACCCAGACTGAAGTGAGAGCCTTCCTAGGTCTCACAGGATACTACAGGAGGTTTGTCAAGGGGTGTGGTACCATTGTTACCCCCTTGACTGAGTTGAATTCTAAGAAACAACCAAGAAAAGTGATCTGGACAGAGGCTTGCCATACGCTGTTGATGCCCTGAAGGCTCCCATGTGCACAGCACCTGTGCTGAAGGCACCTGACTACTCCAAGGAGTTTGTTGTGCAAACAGACACCTTAGAGCATGGTATTGGAGCAGTACTCTCACAGCTTAATGACGAGGATCTAGATCAACCCGTAGCCTTCATTAGCAGGAGGTTACTTCCCAGGGAAGGTGGAGTGCCATAGACTGTGAAGCTAAGACTGACTTCCAGGTTCAGACCGACCACAGGCCCCTCAGATGGTTAATGTAGATGAGGGGTGAGAATCCAAAACTGTTGCGGTGGTCCATTTCCCTACAGAGGATGGACTTTACGGTGGAACACCGTCCTGGTACAGAACACCCCAATGCTGATGGTCTGTCCAGGTTCTTCTGCCTTAGTGATGAGAACTCCCATGAGGTTGGATAGTTCCTCCGCACTTTCAGCTGGGGGGGACACGTGTTAGACTTTTCATCCTCGGCGTGGTCTCCCTTAACTTTTTGCCTCTGTTTCCCAGGTTGTTGATGTGTGCTGGACTCTGTATTTTCTGTTTTTGTTACCCTGGACACTTTACCACTGCAAACCAGTGATAAAGTGTAAGTGCTCCTATACAAAATGTGTATGTAATTGGCTTATCCATGATTGGCATATTTGATTTACTAGTAAAGTGCACTAGATGTGCACAGGGCCTGTAAATCAAATACTACTAGTGGGCCTGCAGCACTGGTTGTGCCACCCACATAAGTAGCTCTGTAATCATGTCTCGGACCTGCCACTGCAGTGTCTGTGTGTGCAGTTTTTAACTGTAAATTCGACTTGGCAAGCGTACCCACATGCCAGGCCTAAACCTTCCCTTTTCTTACATGTAAGGCACCCCTAAGGTAGGCCCTTGGTAGCCCAAAGGGCAGGGTGCAGTGTATGGTTAAGGTAAGACATGTAGTAATGTGTTTTATATGTCCTGACAGTGAAATATTGCTAAATTCCTTTTTCACTGTTGCAAGGCCTGTCCCTCTCACAGGTTAACATGGGGGCTACCTTTAAATATGATTAAAGTGTAGATTCCCTTTGAGAGCGGATAGACATGTGGAGTTTGGGGTCTCTGAGCTCACAATTTAAAAATACATCTTTTAGTAAAGTTGATTTAAGATTGTGTGTTTGAAAATGCCACTTTTAGAAAGTGAGCATTTTCTTGCTTAAATCACTTCTGTGATTCTGCCTGTTTGTGGATTCCCTGTCTGGGTCAGTTTGACAGTTGGGCTGGTTGTACCTCACACTAGACAGTGACACAAAGGGAGCTGGGGTGTAGTCTGCATTTCCTGATGAGCCATCTGTGCTAGGAGGGAGGGGAGGAGTGGTCACTCACACCTAAAAGGGCTGTACCTGCCCTCACACAATGCAGTCTCCAACCCCCTGGTGAGTGTCTAGGACCTAGCCTGGGCAAGGCAGAATTTCACAATCAAGAGAAACTTTAATTTGGAGTAGGCCTACTTCAAAGGAGAAAATGGGTATAAGAAGGGCACCCAAAACCACAGACTTTAGAACACTTTTGGAAACCGAGAGGAACCTCTGCCTGAGGAAGAAGAGCTGCCCCGCCTGGGACTGTGCTTTGTGGAGATATCCTGCAGTTGCTGCTTCTGCCACAGTAAGAGGGCAAAGACTGGACTTTGTGTGCCTTCCATCTTGTGAAGATCTCCAAGGGCTTGATTTAGAGCTTGCCTCCTGTTGTTTGAAGTCTCAGGGACAGCAAAGACTTCTCTCTGCCAGCACCTGGAGTCTCTGGAGAGACTCCTACTCTGCCAAGTGGTGCCCATCCAGCTCCTCGGGCCCTGGAAGGAGAAGCTGGGAGCCCAAGAGTGAGAAATCCACGCACAGACCGCTGTGCGGGGAAAAGATTGACGCAACTCCGATCCGCGGCTGAAAAATCGATGCGCCGCCGGCTTCGCAGCTGAAAATTGATGCTCGCCTGCAGCACAACTGAAAGATCAACGCACGCGGCTGGAGAAACGACGTGCAGCATCGCAGACGGAGGCTTGTGAGATCGCAACCCGCGCTGTGTGGTTTTCGGATCATCATGAGGCTGGATTTCTGACGCAAACACCGCTGGGCATGTAAAAACGTCACAAGGCCTGCCCGGACCCAAGAGTGCTGACCAGATCGACGCATCGCTCTCCTGCGTAGAGAAGAAATGACGCAGGCCGACCCGACTAAAGGAGAAACGACGCAAGGTCTTGCTCGTGAATGAAAGCGACGCATCCTAAGCCCTTTCTGACACACACTCGCCTGTGCGGGGTTATTTTTGACGCACCCAAGGTACATTTTCACAGTAACAGCGTTAGTGGGTGTTTAAAATTATATGACGACTCTCTTTGCATTTTTAGTGTTAACTTGACTTGTGTATTGTGGATTTTTGTCGTTTTGGTCTTGTTTTGTTTAGATGAATATTCTCTATTTTTCTAAACCTGTGTTGTGTCGTTTTGTAGTGTTTTCATTGAAGTTACTGTGTGTGTTGGTACAAATACTTTACACCTAGAACACTGAAGTTAAACCTACTGGTCGTGCCAACCTACCAAGGGGTAAGCAGGGGTTAGCTGAGGGTGATTCTCTTTTACCCTGACTAGAGTGAGGGTCCTTGCTTGGACAGGAGGTAACCTGACTGCCAACCAAAGACCCCATTTCTAACACACAGTCTTTGAATTGAAATTTGTCTGTTGATTTTTTCCTTGTAAACTTATTCTCTTAATTTTAGCTGGAAAGTGGATGACTAATTCTTTCCCAACTTTTTTTGTTGTGAACTTTTTTACTGATGGTATGTATCTATATATTCTTGTTACTCCAAACATTTGCAAATTATTCTTTTATGTGCAGAGAGGTAATTGTACTGCATTTAATGGTGTAAATTACCTTTCTACCTGAAAGTAGTAGATCTTGAGTCCACATTTGCGTTGTTTTTTGATGCAAACTCTGCGCAAACATACAAAAAACAATTGTATTTTGTAAGTTTGCACCGATTTGGCGTCAAAAAATGACGCAAATGCGGCACTAAAAAAACATAAATATGGGCCTAATTAAGTTCCATCAGCTTTAGACTTCATTTCCACTGCAGGCCACCATTTCTGTGTGTTAGCACCAGAGTGCAGTTGAGATATGACTTAACCTTAAATAGAAAGGGGAAATAAATTGCTAGTGTAGCGTCCTTTGGCCAACTGGTCAAGTGTTACTAATGCAAAACATTTATCACTCCAGTCATTGTCCTCTTAATCTGATTTCTAATTGGCTCATTTGTAGAAATGTGATGTGCTTTGTAAAAAAAAAAGTATTCCCTAAGATACATCTTTGCTTAAATTGACCTGTATCCTTGTGAGATCTCATTTTCCCTCTTACTCATGGCACACTTTGACACGCTGAGACGTAAATCCCTAGTGGTAGTACAACACAAACTGCCACTAGGGATTTCATGCCTTCCCTCGACCTTTCGTCTCAAGGAATCATGAAAACTAACAGTGGTGGCTTGTGAATTCTCTCTTATTCCCATAGCACCAAACACGACAACATTAATAGAGCTGCAACCTACTTGTTGGTTGATACCTTCTACCTGTTTCAGGAGAAGCATTTATTACTCAGGGCATATACATATCGCTGATCATACACCAGGTAATTTAACATAATGTACTTTTATTACTATCATGAACATACATCATATTGCTGCTCACAAATATGTACAAAAAGACAGGCATACCTATACAACAATTGATGTATCTGTGTGTATGTGTCTGTGTGTGTGTGTCTGTGTGTGTGCATATAATTCCGACATGAGGTAGGTAGAATAAAATGCAGAATTTTCATTACAGTGGGCAGGACAGATAACATCCCGGGCACTCTGGGCACAACCAACAAACAGTATTTTGTATTACTCAGAATTCATCAGGATTGACTACATGACTAGTGTTGTGTGCACTACAATTACACATAAAATAACACAAAACACATTCATGTGTACCTAATAGATATTCAACCAAGGTGTAAAGGACGACAGGTACAGATGTGTTGGGGCACAAGTAAACTTCCTAGAGGAGTCTGATCTCTCTTCATGTTGTGCCTGTGGGGAAGGGCACAAGTAAACTTTGTTCCTGGAGCTGGGTGGCTTCTCTTTACCTTGTGTCAGTGAGGACGGTCACAAGTAAATGCGTTCATATAGATGGGTGGTTGCTCTTCATCTTTCATGTGTGAGAAGAGTCACAAATGCACTTTGTTCATAGCGGTGGGTGGTCTCTTTTTATCTTGTGTTTGTGAGAAGGGGCACAAGTAAACTGGCTTCCTACAGGTGGGAGGTATCTCCTCATCTTGTGTCTGTGATGAGGCGGATACGTAAACTTAGTTTCTTGATGTGGGTATTCCCTCTTTATCTTGTGTCTTTGGGAAAAGGCACAAGTAAACTTTGTTCCTAGAAGTGGGTGGTCTTTCTTTATTTTGTGCCTGTGAGGAGGTGCACAAGTGAACATGTTCCTAGAGGTGGGAGGTCTCTGTTCTTCTGGGCATGCAAGTAAACATTTTCTTAGAGGTTGATGGTCTCTATTCATCTTGTGCCTATGAGGAGAGTCACAGATAAACCTTATTCCTGGAGGTGGGTGGCCTTTTTGCATCTTGTGCCTGTGAGGAGGGTCGCAAGCGAGCATGTTCCTGTAGGTGGGTGATCTCAGTTCTTCTTGTGTCTGTGAGAAGGGTCACAAGTAAACTTTGTTCCTGGAGGTGGGTGGTTTCTCTTCATCTTGTGTCTATGAGAAGGGGCACAAGTAAACTTCCTTCCTGTAGGCTGGCGATTTCTCTTCATCTGGTGCTTGTGAGGATATGGCAATAGATGTGTTTAGTTGCAAAGTATTTCTTGAAAGTGACGTTTTAAACTGCTTGCAGAAGAGGAGGAGCAAGGGTAATTTTTGGATCTGGGTCAGGATCGTCTCCCAAAGTGTAATTGCTTAGATGGTGGACACTTGTATTCTGGTTTAATTCGTGCTCTTCTTGGTCTCAAGCCTAGTGATGTCACAATGGCAGGTGGTGCTTTGCCACTGGAGAACTTGTTTTTTTTCTGTTTCTTTTTGCTGTTCAATATTAGTCACAGGGGCAATGTTCTTGTGCCTATGAAGGGCATTCTCTATATAAATGAGCATCAAACTCAGACACATTATTCATGACCTTTAAAAAATAGATTTTAGGCGTCTGACTCAACAAAACAAAAGATTCTCTCATCTACTGTTAGAGACATGTGTGGCCTAATGCTTCATAGGTGTTTAAAAACTTTACAATGTGATAGAATAGTTGAGAGAATGTCAGTGGTCTTAGTTGCATGCAGACATATATATGCCCACACACACTACATTAGGGTTGGAAAATAAACACCACACCGACAGTCACGTTCATGGAATTTTTGCCCAATCTGATCTCCACTTCGAGGGTGGAGTTGAGGAAAAACTCTGCCAACCACCTCATGGCCACGTTTTTCTTATGTTCCTCTTGCCAAGGTTAATTTGTTGAGCAAGAAAAAAACAGCACTAGACCGCCTTCCAGCGACATTTCTCAACACACCTGTCAAATCAGGTTGCTACCGCTCTCATAAAGAACGTTGCCACTCGTGAAAACTGGACCACAATGTTGCCACTCTGGGAACTCTGTGGAATTTCGCTGAGTTTTTCGGTAACTCCACAGAATCCGTGAAGTAAACCTCCACCAGTTCCACTCACTCCGAATCTATAATGGGCTTTTACATTTCTCTAAGAGACGGAGCAAAGGGAAAGGAATGCTCCAGGTTGAATGGTTTGCTCAATTTTGCTTGAGTCTATCATCTGAGATATTTATTAAGCCACGACCACCCATTCTCAAAGACATTTGAACACTTATCATGCATTTAGGTCTGCACATGATCAGCTTTAAATATCAATATGGATTTTTGGGATCTAAAAAACATGTATTTACACATCAAAACTAATTTGGTCACTCGAAAATTGTACTCAGATGTACATGCATATGTGAATAAATCCGTTACCAGAGGTGCAATGTATCCCACTGGAAGGAAGTTGCACCAGCAGAGAGAAATTGATTTCGAAGAATTCAATATAGACTTTATGCAAAATAAAGAGATAGAAATTTACATTTGATGAAGATTCAAGATTAAGACATAATTGCTAAGGACCAGTGAAGGCACATGGATAAGTCTCTTTGTCAGATGATATGATTTCCCCCCTGTGGCCACGGTTTCAATGAGCAAAGCACGAACCTTAAATAGTTAATCTTCAAGCTATCAACGCGCTTTATGTGCGGAAACAATCTATTTAATTTATAAATCCCCCAGAAATCTATACAACTTATTCAGAGCTCGTATCACTCTGGGCATTGTGTGAACTTTACTCCTGTCAAAGGCAGAAGTAAGTACATATGAATGGTTTGTATGGGGGAAGGAACCCACCCAATATTAGTGTGGTCTGTGGGGAAAATAATGTCTTCATTAGAAACTAATGAAAATCACGTTTGGACCTGGCTGACGATTGGGAATGGAATGGAGTTGACAAAATTATTCCAGCAGTGCTCTTGGGAAAAGTGTGACAGTCCATATTCCCAAGACCAATCTTTCTGGAAATGTATCCCTGATACAGAAGAAAACTAATTTGAAACTAATATTTTGGAATCTGGACCTTGGTGTCTACCAGAAATTCATAAGGTACAATTATTTGAATAGAGTTGATAAAATATTTCTACCACCCTGACAGACTGTCTACCATGTACCATTTTTACACATGTGTGACACTTGCCAAATGATTGTTTAAACAAAGCTGAAGAAAACACGAGTGTCTATTTGTTAGTCTGTCTCCTGGACTACAAGTCCCCAGGATTACTGAAAAAAAAACGGTCGTAACAAATTAGATTATTTACAGGTGTTACAATCATTAACTTTGGCACAGCAAGGATAGCAGATAACTCACATGACGTAGAGTTGGAGCATTCACATCCAAAATCCTCATCTTGTCTTATTGGGGAAAGGAAGGTGTCTCCTTCCCTGACATGTCTCCAAGTGCTCACAACACAGTGAGGTAAATTCTGTGCATCTCTCACTACCATATGTTGTCCCGTAGTCAGCCTTCACTGATCTGGGATACGAGTTGGCTGAAGTTAATAGTGTCTTGTGACATTGTCTTTGTTTGCATTTCATATTGTGTCTGACTAGATACCCTTATGGATCTCGTTGAAGCATCATGTACATATGTGAGTGTCGTGAATGGCACTGCCGATCTTTTTGTTATTTTCCTTTGGTCGATAATTCTTAACTCACATGCGTCTGTAATATCAGATAGAACCATGTTTTAGTTTCCAGAGGCCTGTATGTTGTACTCTGTACTAATAAATGTAAATAGTTTTACTAAACAGAATCTAACACAACTTTCAAACACATTAGCAAATCAGTTCTGGGGCTAGACACAGCCCTATCTTTGGCTCAAATTTCAATTGATTGTGGTGTAGCAGTTGACTGATTCTCAAATAATTATTAGAAATTAATTTATTGTGAAATTTTTCAATACATACAAACCTCCAATTTCTGCATGGAAACCGATCTCTAGTTTTCTTAAGACCTATAATTGTTCTTTACATAATTAAACATACTCTCTGTAATACGAAAGTGGCATCACTACTCCAGTATGGTAATTTTTTGCAGTTCTACAGTTTTACAGTTGAGTTGTGATCTCAAAATACCTGCTGACAGAAGGCAGTGTAAAAAGCAGGACACAGAGCAAAAGCACCACTCCTTTTCTCCGAGAAGAAATACAGCTTCTTTTTAAATAATGAAATCACAACTAGCGGGTCTCCCTTTTTTCTTCTGAATTACTTTACTCTGAAAATCCACAGCAATTAACTGATGAGTCATTTATGATAGCATGTGTACCACACTGCTATAATTTGTTACAAGAAATGGCTCTTCCTCCATGTAACACATTCTGAACTACACCCGCGTTAGAAGAGATTACTAAACTGTTTAAAATATATTTTGGAGGAAGTTGCATATTGAAGGTTTTTTTCCCATAGTGCAGTGGTTCCCAAATATGTTCGAACCCTGGCTCCCTTGACCTATTGGCCATTGGCTGCGGCTCCCTTTTAAGACACTTTTTTTGGTGGGTGAGAGGACATAAGCTCGGCCTCTGGAGTGTTTCCATTTTTCTGCCTGAAAATAATTGGGATGAAGCCGATGAAGGTATTGTAATGATAGATGTAATCCTATGCTATCCACTGCGAAACCCCATGCTGTGTCAACGACTGATTGGAGGGACAAGGGGTTCTCAGAGAAGTGAACTGTTACTGCATTGTGATGTAGTGCTCTTTATACTGGTGTGTCTATAGCTCGTTCCTGAGCAGAGTGTGTGAGGCCCTGATGGTTACAAGAGTGCTGTTTCACATCCTGGGTGCATTGATGGAGATGGCCTGTGTCTGCTGTCTAGTCTAACCAATGGCATTTACTTTTGGGATTTTGCTTCTGATCCATGAAAGTTGTTTATGGATTTTTTAATTAAATGAAACACATGGTCCAGGAATAGATTGTTTCAAAACATTTAGCCAGGCACCTCCGAAATGTATCATTTGTTTCTACTAACCATACATTGAATTTATACTTTACTCTAGTTCTCTAGTCATACTCCTTCAATTCAGTTCTAAGCTTATGCTTTTGCTCAAGGAAAGAACATTTGATACAAAGCACAAATTAAATGCCACTGAAAATCTATTAATCTGGAAGAAAAGTAAGTGTCTGTTATGAAGTACTGCTATAAAATATTTTCTAAAACACACAGATCTCATCTTAGGCATAGAACACTATCATATTTTATCATAACATTAGTACATTTCAATTTTTTTTATTTTTCACATGAAATGACATTTCAACCAATCCTCCCAAAATTAAAATAAAATTTGTTCAGCAAAATATGTAATCCGAAAAGAACAAGACATCCAGGGGCCTGAAAAACATAATGCTGCAGGATGTGCGTGCCATTTTATTCCAAAAACACATAATTGTCGAAATCTGGCTACACCAGGAAGACAGAGGGAGACGTTCTGTTAACCTTTTCACTGCTCTCTCTGTGCTCTGGGAAGCTTCTGTGAACGTAGTAGCTGCAAAAGTGAAACTAAATCTGCTTTATGGACAGCCGGTATTGTGCTGCCTTTTAACATCGATTACTGGACTTCACTACCCAGGAGACTCATGCATGACAGTGCCTCAGCTAACAATCTCTCTTCACCTTTTCATGAGAAGCGTGTGAAGGGGCCAGTTCTGCTTCAAATGAAAGTCTTTCTGTTGTGCATTCAGAGTGGGCATGAACAGTAGGGCCCCCACATTCAGTGTGCAATGATGTCAGAGTCCGATTCTGACTTTTTCACAATGGAACGTGGTTTCTAAACTGTGTGCGTGGTGCACGGCGCCCCTTGCCAGATATGAAGGCGCACTGGGGTGCCGCGGCACACAGATTGGGAACCACTGCCATGGTGCAAAAGTCCTCATTGAAGCTACCTGCGTTACCTTACATCTGCACTAATAATCTTTGTCCCACACTACAGTAAAGAGGAGACCAGGGGATGTGCAGGAAGCTCGTGGCAGGGGTGATGGAGGGGCCATGTAACTTTAAGGGGAATACTTACAAGAAAGAGGAGCATCGGTCCTGATGCTCCACTTTTCTTTCCTCACCCTGTGCCCCCTAACACCACTATGTGTGCACCATATATACAATACGGCACATGTTAGAACAATAGCCTCAAAAATGTTAATGCTATTGTTGTGCTTTGCAGGATTAGCACCAAAAATGATGGCGCTAATCCTTCAAAGGAGGCCAATTGCAAACAATGGCAGTGTCACTTGGCAAAAATAGCGCAGTGAATGCTTGTAAATTTCACTGCGCCGATTTTAAAGGCCTCCCAGGGAGGGAATGCCCCCCTTGCATACATTATGCCTGGCACAGTTATAATGTGGCACAAGGGGTTACAAAGTTGTGCCACTTTGCAAACATGGCGCAGCAAAAATGCCTCGTTAAGGCCACAACAGTGTAAATAAAAATGATGGTAGTGTGGTGCTAGGAGGCCCAGGGGCCTTGTAAATCTGCTCCGAATAATCTTAGATGGGGCCCTACTCCACCGGAGCTTTGCTGCAGCTCAGTGAAAGCTAGACAAAAACAACACAAACCATGCTACTTTTACAATTTTTCACAAACAGAACAGGAAACAAACCCAGTTGCTGAAGCTGCGAGGGGCCGCCGTTTGGCATCTGCTGACAGCGGGACCGCCAAAGATTTCCAAAACAGGTAAATAGTACAAAAATAGAACAAAGTTGTTCTTCTGATTGTAAAACTTGTTTATACAATGCCTTGTGATTCCTGAACTGGAAATGCCCAGGGTAAGTGTGAAGAGAGTGTGTAAACTGAAGTTGAAAAATGTTACTTTTCTTGTCCTTCCCCGACCTCTCTCCTCTCCAGTGCTCTCTGCCAGCCTAAAATTCTGCTCAGATCCTCATAAAGTACACTTCAGGAGAGGTTGTCCATATCATTTTTTTACAAAATAGTTCAAAAGGAGAGGAAATGGATTGCAGAGGGTGCATATTGCGAATAAAGATGAAAAATGCAGTAATTTGCAAATTGTGTGACTTTGAGGCCTTGATAAAGACATGTATGCCTCTTTCCTCTGCATTGTCACAGAAGTTCTCAGTGACTGAGCTGTCCATACTGTCGGGGTATGTAGTTGAATGTATAGTGCTCATCGCACCGGCTAGACGCTTCAGGTCGCTAACAAGGCATTAGGAGATCGGAGTGAGGTGGTACATAAGTAAATAAACATAGCTCTGTATTTGTAAGCAAGCATCTGAGACCTTCACTGATCCTAGAGGCGCATTATTACACGTAACTTCAAAGGGAGTCGTGATGTACTCCACAATGTGTATTTGGTGGAAGCCTGCATATTTTATTTCTACCTGTGGCACATTCCTTTGAGAATCTATGAGGGTAACTGTAAAAATATCAACTGAGGTTGCAAGGTCGTGAATCACATACACCTGAGAACATCAATACTAATATTTGTTGTTATAGCTATGAAACAGTATTTACAGAGTGTATCATCTTTTGGATAAAGCAAAAAATTGTAGTGAAAATGATTTTTACTGTTAAGGAAAAGCAAGGTTGAGCAATCAATTGGTTAAGAATTAGCCCTAGTTGTGCTGCTTACTTAGCAATAGCAAACATCCATTAAGCATCCTCACATTCAGAACTGCTGATACAGATTTTTTCCACTGGAAATAGTAATAGTGGCTTAATTGCAAGCCCCGTGCGCCACTGGTACGTCAATTTATGTCACACATTGCCAGTGCATAGTGTGACCCATATCTACAAGGCTATATAATGGCACTTTGCGTGGCTTTTCATGGCCTTTTAGATGTGTGGTAAGGCAACCTGTAGTGTTTTGTTCTTATGACATGTTCTGTAGAATGTACGTGTCCGGACATTCTTGAGGTGGCAGTTACTGGCTTCCCTCTGGCATAGCTGGATGCTAGGTTGTGTTGTCGCAATAAATACTTATTTAAGCACCCAAAAAAAAAATGCACAGATGCATGGGAGTCAAGAAAAGACTGTTGCATTTGCTTCATGTACTTCGACTCAAACGGAACGCAACTATTCAGTGATTGAACGTGAAGCCTTGGCTGCTATTTGGGGTGCAGAATATTTTAGGATGTATATGTGGGGTTTGGAGTTTGTGCTGCGGAGTGATCATAAGCCTCTGTTAAAGATTTTGTCTTCTGGGGGTTCAGGAAAAGGGTCAGCGAGGTTAGCCAGACTTGCTGCAAAGTTGCAAGAGTATGTTTATCGTGTGGATTATGTTCAAGGTTGGAAGAATGTCCAAGCGGACTGTTTGTCTCAATTATCTCTCAACTGGGAAAGTGTAGACCCCCAATCAGTGAAGAGTAGTGATACTGGGGATGCAGCTGAGTCTGTCTTTGGTGTGGTTGAGTGGGGTTTGGGTACGTTTACACAGGGAGAATGGGTGACGGAGATGGACGCCGATACTTGTCTCAAGCAGGTATTTAAGTTGGTTTGTGAGAGAGCTAGGAGAGAGAGTACGCTCCCATTGTCGGTGAGACCGTATCTTGGTATTTTGGATGAGTTGTCTTTTTGTGCAGACAGTGTGTTAATGCGTGGAGAGTGTTTTGTCACACCCTAAGGTTTGAGGTTCAAATTGTTTTCTTTAGCGCACAAAGGTAATTTGGGACAAGAGATGACGAGCAGAAGGTTGAAGGAGTTTTTTTGGTGGTTAGGATTGGATGCTTAAGTTAAGGATTGGGTGGAACAGTGTACACTGTGGAAGGAGAGTGAAAAAAGGTTGAAGGTTGGTGTAGGCAAGGTTGATGGACACATTGAGGATCCTGGTAGGCCTTGGCATACCATCTATTTCGACTGCATTGGTTCCATGTCAGAACTCCTGCTTCAAATGAGATTTGCAGTGGTTGTGGTGGATGTGCATTCAAGGTGGTTAAATTATTTTGGGATGTGACCACAAATACGGTGATAAAGGTTTTAGATTAAATTTTTCTGGAGGAGGGTTTTCCGGTCGTTCTGATTACCGACAATGGTACCCAATTAACATCAAATGAGATGTGTTCATACTTAAAGAATTGTGGGGTGAGACATTCAAGAACTTCCTTGTATTATCCTCAAGGCAATGAAATTGTGGAGAGGATTAATAGGTTGATTAAGGGCACTGTACAGTTAGCTCTTGCGAATCATTGCTGTGTGAGGAAAATTATTTATGATATGGTGTGGGCATATCGTTCCACAATTCACAGTGTTATCAAAAAGTGTCCTTTTCAGTTGATGAGGGGGCGTTCAGTGGGTTCGAAGTTGATTCCCTCATGGCCTCAGGAATGGGTTGCCTCTGGTGGTGAGAAGGGTGTAGCCCCACGGGTCGCTATTAAATTGGATGTAGGGGACTGTGTCAAGGTCAGGTCTGGAAGAGTCAGGGGGTGAGTTTCAAAATTCAGGGGGCCCCTTCGTGTGGTGAAGGTTGCAAAGTTCCAGATTGAGGTGGAAGGTGGAGAGAAGTGGAATATTAGAAACGTAGCTCTATATCAGAGGGGAGGTGAGTGTACTTGGAGGGTGGAAGAAGGATGCTCTGGTGCCTTTTTTATGAGTGATGAGAAGAAGGTAAACATTGGCGCTGGAACAACTGATGCTGGCATGAGTGGGGGTGTGCGTGAGTTGTCTAGAGAGGATGGTTTACAGGATGCACCTGAGTTAAAAAATGGACACACGAAGACATCCTGTGAGGATGCACAAACTCCTAACTTACTTGGATGATTATGTTATGGAGTAAAGTTTATTTTTATGTTTCATGGCTGGTTTCTCTTTCATCTTAGCAATGTGAAGAGAAGAGGATGTGTAGTGTTTTGTTCTGTAGAATGTACGTGTCTGGACATTCTTGAGGTGGCAGTTACTGGCTTCCCTCTGGCATGGCTGGACACTAGGTCGTGTTGTCGTAATAAATACTTATTTAAGCACCACTACTGTGCGGACATAAGCCTGATTTCTCACCACACAACCCAGCACAAGTCACTGTGTTGTTTTACACTTCGTTAAGGGGCGTACCATGGGCGTTGCGATGGGTGTTCCCACGCAACACCCATGGAAGAATATGTAAACCTGGGAATGCATCAAAACTGTATTCCTCCATAGAGAGGCATAACAAGGAGAAATATTTTTATTTCTCCTCTGTTTTTCATCTTTCTACATGTGCTGAATTCTGCAGCACACCTAGAAAGAGGAAATGCCTCTCTGGATTGTTTTGGTGCAGGAAGGTGAGCCTTTTTCCACAAAAACAATCCTGCTGACAATGCAGACACCCTTTCACACGGTGCAAGGGTGCCTTCATTGGCACTAGGAATCAATTTGTGCGCCAGGGCAGGGGGAAAGATAAAAATGCACTCTATCTTGTCAACATGGTGCATTTCTGCCTTTTCCCTGCACTGCAGGGCAGCGTAGCAAGGTCACTTAGTGTGCTGCCAAGGCCAAAGGGCTTGTATAGAAGCTCCAGTAATAGTCTTTAAGTCGGGACTCTCAAAATGGTGAAATTGCATTTATTTGGGTCAGACTGGTCATTGCGTTACTCTGGCATTTCCCCAGTGGGCTGCAGGTAGGTGGCAGCTTTCACAGTAGTATGGGATGTTATTGCCCAACCATGAAATCATCTAGCTCTATTTGATTCATGGCACCTGTAGTGTGGTTGGCTGGTAGGAACATTTTTTTCTAGGGATGATTTTAATTTCCAGTCTTGCTCTGCAGCACGTGCCACACAAGAGATTTATGATACAAAACAAAGAAGCTTCTCTCAGGGCTCCCTCTCACTGTTTTGTGAACTTTGACTGTCTTTGACCAGCAGAGTTTATTCTTAGGGAGATATTGGTCTGTATTTCCACTCTTAATTTCAAATGATAGTCTGGCAAGCAATGACTGTAAAGGGGCCAAACCCCTTATTTCAGCTCCGTTTATCTAAAGTTCCATAGAGAGATGTACTTAGTCAAGATTTAAACTAGAACAAGCATTGGCAAATCAACATAGATCTGTTTTAAAACAGATCACAGCATTGTGACAATGGTTTCAAGCAGAGTACCTTAGAATACATGCATCAAGATGTAAAAAAAGAAACTGATTCCAGGTTGAATTCTGATGCGCAATCACATGTATCGTGATTTATGAATATGCATGCATCATAATGCATGCGGTGTTGCCAGCTTCATGACACATGGCAGCCTGCAACTCACACACACCATTCATGCTCCACCGACAGCTCTCATCTTGCACTCACTCACAGCTCACACGAACACCACTCATTCTGCTCACCGCTCACCCTGCACTAAGACATCGTTTCCACACTTTTTTGTATCACATACCTTTCACTCTGCAGCCACAAACCCCTAATACTGACCTCTCACCTTGCACTCACATACTTCTCACCCTGCACTCACACACTGCACTTCCAGGGTTGGACTGTAACATTGGCCTGAGCACCCAAAAAAAAGTGGGCCCCATCTGTAAACCACATAGCTAAAAATGTGGACCACATTTGCAAATCAGGCCAGTTTTGGCCTTGTAGAGACATACTGTATGGGCATTTTGCAAGGTATGGGAGATTCCATGCATTTATATTTGCTATAGGCAATGTTTGTGGCATTATCAGGGAAATAAACAGTAAAACCCGACCTCCCTGGCCCTCAAACTGGTAAAAAAAAAGCCCAGACATCTATCTGTTGGACCAGCTCATCAGGCACTGTCTGATTGTCCTACGGTCCAGTCTGACCCTGCACCCCCCTCATTCATCACACACTCACACCCTGAACACTCACTGCACACCCTGCTCTCAGACATTTCTCACTGCGGACTCAAGCACTGCTCTCCAAGCACTCAGACACCTCTCTCCTTTCACAAATAGGTCTCACGCTGTGCTCAGAAAGAAGAAAGACCTCTGTTCCCTTCCAAATACTTGTGCTTTACTCTATTAAAATTTGTGTTAATATGAAAATGTACATTAATAAAGTATTACCATTTCATCCCTAGAGTCATTTCAAATGACTGCAGTAAGCCTGTGAAAAACTGTGGCTCTCAAATTAAACAGACTCAAGTTACAAACAGGCAAAAAGAAAAAAACAAGGCAAATTTGTGATACCCTCCTTAAATCTATGCTCTAATAAATTAAAACCAGACCATTACACCAAACAGTATAACTATATGAGGAGCATATCCAATGCTAGAAATGGGGTATTTGGCTGACAGTTAGGTTACCCCTTGTCCAAGCAAGGACCCTCACTCTAGTCAGGGTAAAAGAGAATCACCCTCAGCTAACCCCTCCTTACCCCCTTTGTCGATTGGCAAAGCAGTAGGCTTTTCTTCAGAGTGCTAGGTGTAAAGTATTTGCACCAACACACACAGTAACGTAATGAAAACACAACACCAGTTTAGCAAAATAGGAGATATTTATCTAAACAAAACAAGACCAAAACGACAAAAATCCACAATACACAAGTCAAGTTATCAATAAAAATTAAAAAGAGTCTTAAAGTAGTTTTAAACACACACTAACACTGTTAGCGTGAAAAATAATCCCACACCGGCGAGTGTGCATCAAGAAGGGCTTGCAATGCCTCGATTCCACTCACGAGCGGACCTTGCGTCGTTTCTCCTTTCGTCGGGGCGCGTTGTTCCTTCTCTCCGCAGGAGAGTGATGCATCGATCCGGTCATTACTCTCGGGTCTGGGCAGTGTCACGACTCACGTGCTGCTTGCGCCTGGAATTTGCAGATCTGGTGGCGTGAATCTTCAATGTTCGACTTTGGCCCAAAAAGGGGCGACTCTTTCTGGTAGCCACGGTGCTGTAGGCAATGGAGACACCAAGAACAGACCGTGCCCTTCAGAAAGTAGCGCCAGAGGGAAAAAACCCCTTAAAAAGGGGAAAAAACCTCCAAACAGGAAGATTCCTGGAGAAAAACAAGAACAAACAAACAGTAATCCAAAAGGAGCAAAAATCAGAAAACACAGAATGCTGAGTCCAAAACCAAAAGGCAAGGAAATCAGGAGCGAGGACACTAACTGAACAGAAAGTGTTGCAGCGCAAAGAAGGAGGAAAAACACAGCCCTTATATATCAAAAAACAGGAAGTGACCCACAGGAAGGAAAAGGACACCATCTTGCATAGGGAAAAGTAGATAGAATAGACTGGAGCAGAAACCATAGAGAATAGGGAAGGAGGAATGCTGGGAAGACAGAGGTAACCTGGGAAGGGGAAAGACATAAAGGACAGAGGAGAAAACAGCCCCAAAAAAGAAGAAAGACAGAAAAGAAGAAAGAGGAGCCCCAAACAGGTAAGAGGGGTCAGAACACCCCAACAAGACGGAGGAAGAGCGCAGCGCGAGGCCCCTAGTAAGTCCTGGGGCCTCGCCGGGTGTAAGAAAGGCTCGGGGCGCGCCGCGTCTTAGAGACGCGAAGCGCGGCCCGAGCCGAACGCGCGGCTATTGCCGAACGCTCGGCTCGCGCCGCGCGGTGCGGCGCGACAGTAGGCCCCCCTCCCGAAGGCCCTGGTTTGAAAGGAAATAAACGGTGAAAGCGTTGAATCAGAAGAGGAGCGTGAACGGAAGAGGCATCTTCCCATGAACATTCACTGAGAGGATAACCCTTCCAATGAATCAGATACTGAAGTCGTTTATGAAAAAGACGAGAGTCACAAATTTCCTGCACTTCATATTCAGGAGCATCATCCACAAGGACAGGAGGTGGACAAGGAAACTGACGTGAGTAAGGATCAGGCACATAAGGTTTAAGCTGAGAAACATGAAAAACCGGATGGATCTTCCATGTATGGGGTAAGTGAAGACGGACAGTGACAGGATTGACCAACTGGAGAATACGGAAAGGCCCATAGTAACGAGGTGTGAATTTGTTTTGAGAGAGACGTGAGGGCAAGAATTTGGAGGAGAGCCAGACTTTATCTTGCAGATGATAATTTGGATTGGTTGTACGTCTCTTGTCTGCAGCCTTCTTCATATACCTCTTGGTATGTAACAAATTAGATCGAATTAGTTTATGGAGTTGGAGAAGGCGTTTGGAGAAATAGTTAATAGCAGGTAGAGGAGAGTTAGATTGTGGAGAAGTAGGGAAAGAGGTAGGATGAAGACCATAGGAACAGAAAAAGGGGGTGACCTTGGAGGCACTATGGACTGAGTTATTGTAGGAAAACTCGGCTAAAGAGAGGTAAGTGCTCCAGTTACTTTGGGTAGAATTGCAAAAGCATCGAAGATATTGCTCTAGTCCTTGATTCAGACGCTCAGTCTGTCCGTTGGTCTGAGGATGGAACCCTGAAGACAGGGCTCTATTTATATTCAGGGTTTTACAAAAATGCTTCCAAAATCGGGAGATGTACTGAGGTCCTCTATCAGATATTATGGTATGCGGAAGTCCATGGAGACGGAAGACATGATCTATGAATATTTGACTTAGTTCTTGAGAAGTAGGCAGCTTTTTGAGGCCAGTGAAATGAGCCATCTTTGTGAAAGAATCCACTGTGACCATGATAACCCGGTTTCCTGCTGATGGTGGGAGCGAACACATAAAATCGGTAGAGATAGTATGCCATGGGGCCGATGGAACAGGCAAAGGCTGTAGCAATCCTGCCGGTCTGGTGTGAGGTATTTTGGCTTGGGCACATATGGGACAGGCCTGAACGTATTTTTCCACATCCAGTTTCCAGGTAGGCCACCAGAAAAATCGTGAAAGTAGTTCTTGTGTGGCCTTGATGCCTCTGTGACCAGCTACAGGGGAATCATGGCACATTTGTAATGCTTTCTTTTGCACCTTGTTTGTAGGGAGGAATATCAGGTCTTGGTGATAAAAATATCCTTGTTTCTTGTACAATAATGGTCTTAGTTCTTCTATGTCATGGTCCGATAGGTTGGCGTATTCTTGTTGTACTTCTTCCAGGAAAGACTGAGCCACTCCAACGATCTTACTGGGTTCTAGAAGATACTGGGATGAGGAAGGGGAATACTCTGGATATCGGCGAGACAGAGCATCAGCCAGGATGTTTTGAGACCCTGGAATATATGTAATATAAAAATCGTACTGACTGAAGAAAAAGGCCCAGCGGGCCTGACGACTATTCTGACACACAAAATTTCTTAAACATTGTAAATTACGGTGGTCTGTCCTCACCTCAAACGGTTCCTTGGAACCCATCAGAAACTGTCTCCACTCAAGGCAGGCTGTTTTCAGAGCCAATAATTCCCTTTCAAGTACGGAATAATGTTGTTCAGCTGTGGAAAGGATATGAGACAAATAAAAAAACAGGATGTTCAAGGCCATCATCCTCTTGTCGTTGGAGTAAGACAGCTCCGATGGCTCTCTCAGAAGCATCAGTTACTACTATAAATTGCTTTATGGTATCTGGATGTCTTAAGATGGGGGCTTGGGTGAAGGCTCTCTTTAAGCTTTGAAAGGCTGCTTCAGCAGTCTCAGTCCAGACAAACCCCTTCTTTAAATTGTGAGTTATGTGGCTAGTCTGACTGGCAAAGTCTAGAATGAATTGTCGATAGAAGTTTGCTAAACCTAGGAAACATTGTGTTTCTTTTATGGTAGAAGGAGAAGGCCACTCTAGGATAGCTTGTACCTTTTCTTGATCCATAGCTATGCCGGTGGGACTTAAATGATAGCCCAGATATTTGACTTCCGTCATGTCGAACTCACATTTCTCTGGTTTGCAAAATAGCTGATGATCACGAAGTCTTTGAAGAACTTGTTTCACATGGGAAGTATGGAGTTCAGGATTTCTAGAATAAATAAGAATGTCGTCTAGGTAGATCACGACTGTCTGATTCAGTAGGTCTGAAAACACTGAGTCCATAAATCTCTGGAAGATAGCGGGGGCGTTAGTAAGACCAAACGGCATAACCCTATATTCAAAATGGCCAAATGGGGTCCTGAATGCTGTCTTCCATTCGTCGCCTTCTCTTATGCGTAAAAGGTGGTAGGCTCCTCGTAAATCCAATTTAGTAAAACGTTGGGCCCCTCTGATTGCTTCCAGAATGTCCCTGATGAGAGGCAAAGGATAACGATCTTTAATGGTAATCTTATTCAGACCTCGAAAATCCAGGCACGGACGAAGATCCTTAGTCTTCTTGGGCACGAAAAAGAGAGGGGCCCCAGCCGGAGACGACGATGGAACAATAAGACCATTCTGTATATTTTCGTCCAGATACTCCTTTAGAACTTCCTTTTCGGGTTCCGTGAGGGAGTACATCCTCCCAAAAGGAACAATTGTGCCGGGTTCCAATGGAATTGCACAATCATATTCTCGATGTGGAGGTAGTACAGGTTTTGACGGTTTTTGGAAAACATCCTGAAACTCCAAATAGTGGTCTGGGATCCCTTGGACCGTATTAATGGACATACCAGTGGCACCTTCAGTAGCTAAGGATCTTTTCGGAGACCAATATTTGTCGGAAGTAAAACAGTTTTCATGACAAAATTGCGAAGACAAAGAGACTGTCCGGGTAACCCAATTTATATATGGGTTATGTCTGATGAGCCACGGAATTCCAAGAATGATGGTATGGTTAGGGGACGTAATAAGATCGAAGGAGATGTGTTCTTGATGGTTTCCCACCTGTAGACTTAACATCAGGGTAGTGGTGTCTACAGGACCAGAGGATATCAAAGATCCATCCACAGTGTGTACCTGTTCGGGTACCTCTTTTGCTTGAGTAGGAACTAGTTTAGCAGCAGCCCACGTCTTGTCCATGTATATACCACTAGCACCACAATCTAGTAATGCCATAGTTTTTTCTTGACGACCGTCAGGAAGTTGTAACAGGACCGGAAAGATGAACAAGGCAGTTGTATTGTCATTAAAGGAGCTGATGGAAGGTATAGCTGTAGATCCCGTCCCCTCCCTTCTTACAGAGGACGGGAGGTGGCGTTTCCCGAAGGCCTGGACGGACGTACTGGACAGGTACGGAGCATGTGACCAGCAGAACCGCAATACAGGCACAACCCTCTCTTGCGTCTGTCTTCTCGTTCACTAGCAGAGAGCGGACCTCGGGTAGTATCCACCTGCATGGGTTCCCCTTCGATGTCTCTAGCAGGAGTGCGAGGTTCCTCGGAACGCTGCAGGTATGCACGTGAGCTACTTGGCTGGGCAAACCCTCTACTCCTCTTCTTCTCCGATCTCCGTTCCTGAAGACGATATTCGATGGACAGGGCTTGATCCATCAGGCCACGAAGATCTTCCGCTCTGGTAGAATGCACTAGTTCATCCTTTATTTCTTCTTTGAGCCCTCTACGAAATAATGTTACCAGAGTACGTTCCACCCAAGTGGTCTCTGCCGCCAACTGACGAAAACGGGTTATATATTGCAGGACGTCTTGGGAGCCTTGTTGGATGTCGCACAAGGCTTCTTCAGCAGAGGCTTCCAATCCCGGACGACTAAACATCTGTTTGAAGCGACTCACAAAGGCGGAATAGTCTGACAATACAGGGTCGTTGGAGGACACCATGGGGGTTGCCCAGGCCAAGGCTGGACCGGATAAGGCACTGATAAGATAACCCACCTTGGTCCTGTCGTGGGAGAATTGAGTAGGTCGGAAGGCGAAATACACCGTTAAAGCATCCAAGAACTCGCGAAGCTTGGTTGGTTCCCCAGAGAAACAAGGGGTAGAAGCGGAGATTGTCGGAACATCACTGGTGCGGAGGGCCAAAGCCTGTCGTAACGCAGCATTTTCGTTACGTAGTTGTTGCAATTCCTGGGCTTGTTGCTGAATCGTGGTCAACAGAGATTGCTCCGGATCTGCAGCAGCCGCCACTGTATTATCCATGGTGTTTGAGGACGTCGGAATGGTTGGGCGCTGCAATCTGTCACGACTCACGTGCTGCTTGCGCCTGGAATTTGCAGATCTGGTGGCGTGAATCTTCAATGTTCGACTTTGGCCCAAAAAGGGGCGACTCTTTCTGGTAGCCACGGTGCTGTAGGCAATGGAGACACCAAGAACAGACCGTGCCCTTCAGAAAGTAGCGCCAGAGGGAAAAAACCCCTTAAAAAGGGGAAAAAACCTCCAAACAGGAAGATTCCTGGAGAAAAACAAGAACAAACAAACAGTAATCCAAAAGGAGCAAAAATCAGAAAACACAGAATGCTGAGTCCAAAACCAAAAGGCAAGGAAATCAGGAGCGAGGACACTAACTGAACAGAAAGTGTTGCAGCGCAAAGAAGGAGGAAAAACACAGCCCTTATATATCAAAAAACAGGAAGTGACCCACAGGAAGGAAAAGGACACCATCTTGCATAGGGAAAAGTAGATAGAATAGACTGGAGCAGAAACCATAGAGAATAGGGAAGGAGGAATGCTGGGAAGACAGAGGTAACCTGGGAAGGGGAAAGACATAAAGGACAGAGGAGAAAACAGCCCCAAAAAAGAAGAAAGACAGAAAAGAAGAAAGAGGAGCCCCAAACAGGTAAGAGGGGTCAGAACACCCCAACAAGACGGAGGAAGAGCGCAGCGCGAGGCCCCTAGTAAGTCCTGGGGCCTCGCCGGGTGTAAGAAAGGCTCGGGGCGCGCCGCGTCTTAGAGACGCGAAGCGCGGCCCGAGCCGAACGCGCGGCTATTGCCGAACGCTCGGCTCGCGCCGCGCGGTGCGGCGCGACAGGCAGGCCTTGCATTGTTTTTCAACGTGAGCTCAGAGACCCCAAACTCCACATGTCTACCCGCTCCCAAAGGGAATCTACACTTTAATCAGATTTAAAAGCAGCCCCATGTTAACCTATGAGAGTGACAGGCCTTGCATCAGTGAAAAACAAATTTAGCAATATTTCACTGTCAGGACATATAAAACATACTAATATATGTCGTACCTTAACCATACACTGCACCCTGCCCCTGGTGCTACCTTGGGCCTACCTTACGGGGTGTCTTACATGTAAGAAAAGGAAAGGTGTAGGCCTGGCAAGTGGGTACACTTGCAAAGTCGAATTTACAGTTAAAACTGCACACACACACACACACACTGCAGTGGCAGGTCTGAGACATGATTACAGAGCTACTCGTGGGTGGCACAACTAGTGCTGCAGGCCCACTAGTAGCATTTGATTTACAGGCCCTGGCACCGCTAGTGCTCTGTACTAGGGGCTTACTAGTAAATCAAATATGCCAATCATGGATAAACTAATAACTTACAATTTACACAGAGAGCATATGCGCTTTAGCACTGGTTAGCAGTGGTAAAGTGCTTGGTGGTTCAAAAGCCAACAGCAACTGGTCAGAAAAAATAGGAGGCAGGAGGCAAAAAAGACTGAAGTGCTCATAGTTCTAAAGCCAACAGCAACAGGTCAGAAAAAATAGGCGGCAGGAGGAAAAAAGCCTGGGGATGACCCTGCAGAAGCAAAAAAGTCCAACACATTGTATTTAATTTTACCAACCGGAAAAATGACAGATAAAATACTTGAGGCTTTATCTGCAACTATAGCTAAGCCTGTGTCTCCAACCCCTTTTCAGCAAAAGGGGGAGCACACGTGTTACTGTCCCAGGGCACCTTTTCCCCATCCATCTACTCCCTCCGTCCCACTCTCAATCCACATATACCACCTCCTTAGAGCAGGTGTTTAATAGGAGCATTAAATGCCAAGGTATTCGTAATTCCATGCATTTTTAACCGCAATATACCCTGATTCTGCATTCAATGACGTCAACTGCAAGATCCTGGTAATTATGGGTGCGGATTTTGCACGGCACCAGTAGGTAGGATCTAAGTTAAAGGTTGTTATAGAAAACCCCATTTTTATTGCATGGTAATCACCTGAAACGTCCGGAATTTATTATCTTCAGTGACTTTTTGAACTGAACAAAAGAGAGGTCAGCTTATTCCAGGGCCTGGAGAGAGTTTTATGTCTTTGAGGTTATGAAAAAGTAAGAATTCATTTACCCACCCTTCAGACAAAGAACATACTTTTAAACCAAATTGTTCATATTTATTTTTTATCTTCTAGGTAGGAAGTTAAATCTCAGCTGCCCCAAACCTGAAGAACAAAACATGCTTAAGGTTATAAAGAATGAAACCGACATCACAGAATTTATCCTCCTGGGATTGGCTGATCTCCTGCGTATGAAGTTTCTCTATATCCCTCTATTCCTTGTTGTTTTTTTTATGACGTTGTCTGGGAACTGCATGATCATTTCGGCAGTCAGCCTTGAATCTCGCTTGCACACGCCTATGTACTTTTTCATTAGCAATTTGTCGTTCTTAGACATCTGCTACACCTCTGTCACTATCCCCAACATACTGGTGAGCACTGTAGTGTCAAAGAACACAGTCTCCTTTTGGGGATGCATGGCACAGGTCTACTTTTTCACAGGGTTTGCCACAACAGAGTGCCTCCTACTGGCTGCCATGGCGTGTGACCGCTATGTGGCTATTTGTGTCCCGCTGCGCTACTTTATAATTATTAACAGGGCTGTTTGCCTCCAACTGGCGGGGTACGCCTGGCTTTGCGGTGCGGGTAACAGTGTAGTGCAGACTGTGTTCACATCTCGTTTGGCCCTTTGCAGCCGCAATGAAATTGACCAAATGTACTGCGAGGTGCAACCTCTGGTGAAGCTGTCCTGTAGTGACACCTATGTCAATGATGCCTTAGCTACTGCAGCTGCTGCTGTCTTTGGGGTCAGTTGCTTGATCTTCATACTCATCTCATACCTTTTCATTATCTCTGCCATCCTGCGAATACCCACTAAAGATGGACAGCACCGCGCCTTCTCCATCTGCGCCTCCCACATAACCGTGGTAGTTCTGTACTACGGGGCCCTGATCTTCATGTACTTGCATCCCCCCTCAGGGACCACCAAGAACCTAGACAGAATTGTTTCAAATATATACTCCATAGTGACGCCTTTTCTTAACCCCATCATCTACAGCCTGAGGAACAAGGAAATGAAATGTGCTATGAAGAAAGTTGTCCACAGTGGTAAAGTTGGGACCTTATAATCAGGAAGTGTGATGTAGTCGACATCATGCTGCCACTGTGCCTGAAACAATGCTGGTATCATTTATTCTTCTGAGTTCTATTTTATTTTCTGCTGCTGAGAGACAAATCTTAAAGGCTGACTTTTTATTAGAGCCACAAAAACTCCAAATATTGCATTGTCTGGCTATTAACAAAGGTACAACATGTGAGTCCTAGTTAGGCGTCAGAGGCAGGGGCGCTGCTTGTTGAAGCGGGGGAGGTTTCACCTAGAATATTTCCATGGCCACACTGACAGAAACACACAACTCTCTTTCCTATGTTTTGAAGGCCTTAGAAAATGTTGATTAGTTTGAAAAATATTTCGTTTCAAGTACCCTTAAGAATCTGCCCTTCTCTCTCTTTTCAATGTGACGCTTCTCACATTGTGTGCTTCAACACAATTTCTCAGCGTGACTGTTTGGAAATCTGAAGCTCACGCCCAAACTATGCCCCTGGTCAGAGATCCTCACTGAATTATCAGGATATACAACGGCTGTGAGAATGCTTTCTTCTAAGAATAATTACACATACTGTACATCGCTAGAGGATTTGCTGGAATGGCGTGAGATATGGGACCTACTCCTGGAAGGCTTAGGACAAAAGATTAATCACCATACAAAACCTTGGATTTTATCTGCTATCGTGTACGTTGGTCTTACTGTGTTTCCAAAGTTTATGTTCATAGTCCCACATCACCCTGTAATGTGCCCCTGCATAAGAACTGTCTGTTATTTCTCAATGTTTTGTGACGAATCACAGTATGTTTAAAAATGGAATAAGTACACTTACATTTATTTGATGCCCCAAATGGATAGAATCAAGTATCTGAAAAATCTAAAATTATGGTAAAGCACTGAATTATCATTTTCAGACCATTCCAAATCCAGTGGCGGCTCGCACGATGCAGAAGGGATGGGGCGACGTGCAGGGGGATTCATTGTGAGGGAGGGGTGGATTAAGTTAAAAATTATAAAATAATGTTAAAAAACACCTCCTCTGCCCCGCGCCGCTCAATCCACTCCTCCCGCTCCTCTGCAGGCACAGGCTCCCAGCCTGCCCTGCGCCAATCTTGATGCTGCTCAGAGGAGCATCAGGATTGGCTGGGAGCACCCAGCCAGGGTGCTCCCAGGCAGACTGGGAGCCTGTGCAGGCTCTCTCCAGTCCAGCCCTAGACGGCTGACCAAACACACATTCGCTCTGAGGGGGAGTGCTGGGCACTCCCCCTCATTGCTCCTCAACCCCGTGGCCCCACCCCTTTCCCCCAATATGCTAATAAACAAAGTTTATTATCGTTTTTTAGGGAAAAGGTTTGCAGCAGCCGCTGCTGGCGTGGGGGCAACGCTCATCCACCCTTATGGAGGAGCCACCCCTGTCCAAATCCTTTTCTGCTTTTAGGTTTTAAACTGGTTCAAATTAGATGAAACATGTTCAGTCAAGAGAGCATGACTGAGATTTGAAATGACAAAATAGCAAAGTATCACTGCCACAGTATGTGCTGCATTATGCTGCATAATTTGCCTTTTCTTACTACTAATTTGGTCAAATGTGCACCTACTTTCATCCTACATTGCTGCATAACTTCAATATCACCAGCTGCATAATTTCCTCCTCCATTGCCGCATGGCTCCAATGTCACCTAATGCATGCCAATGTCACCTGCAGCATACTTTTGTCCTCCATTGCTGCATGACTCCAATGTCACCTGCCACATACTTCCCTCCTCCATTGCTGAATGACTTCAATGTCACCTGCTGCATACTTTTCTCCTCCACTGCATGACTCCAATGTCACCTGCCACATACTTTCCTCCTCTACTGCTGCATGGCTCCAATGTCTCCTGCCGCATACTGTCCTCCTCCACTGGTGCATGACTTCAATGTCACTTGCCGCATATATTCCTCCTCCATTGCTACATTACTTTAATGTCACCTTCCACATACATTCGTCTTCTATTGCTGCATGACTTCAATGTCACCTGCCACATATTTTCCACCTCCAGTGCTGCATTACTTCTATGTCACCTGCTGCATACTTTACTCCTCTATTGCTGCATGACTTTAATGTAACTTCAATGTCATCTGCTGTATACTTTCCTCCTCTATTGCATGACTCCAATGTCACCTGCCACATACTTTCCACCTCCATTGCTCATGACTCCAATGTCACCTGCCACATACTTTCCACCTCCATTGCTGCATGACTCCAATGTCACCTGCCACATACTTTCCTCCTACATTGCTGCATGACGCCAATGTCCCCTGCCACATACCTTCCTCTTCCATTGCTGCATCACTTCAATGTTTCCTACCGCATCTTTCCTTCTCCATTGCTGCATTACTTCAATGTCATCTGTTGCATACTTTCCTCCTTTATTGCTGCATGATTCTAATGCAGGGCGGCTCCTCCGTTAGGGTGAAGGAGCATCGCCCCTTCACCAGCAGTGGCAATTTCTAAACCTTTAACCCCTTTGCTGCCAGGCCTTTTCCTTCTCAGGTGCCAAGCCTTTTATTGGCTGTTTGGGGCAGTTCGCGTTTAGGCCCTAATAACGTTTTGTCCACATAAGCTACCCATGCCAAATTTGTGTCCTTTTTTCCAACATCCTAGGGATTCGAGAGGTACCCAGAGTTTGTGGGTTCCCCGGAGGAGAGCAAGAAATTAGCCAAAATACAACATTTTCCTTTTTTTCTAAAGTATGAGGAAAAAGAGTTGCAGAAGAAGGCTTGTGGGTTGTCCCTGAAAATGGCATCCACAAAGGGGTTGTGGTGCAAAAATCACCATCTTCCCAGCTCTCAGGAACAGGCAGATTTGTGTCAGAAAACCACATTTTTCAACACAATGTTGGCATTTTACTGGGACAGACACCATTTTTACTATTTTTGGTGCTTTTAACCTCCTTCCAGTTAGTGACAAAAATGTGTGTGAAACCAATGCTGGATCCCAGAAAACTAAACATTTCTAAAAAGTAGAGAACATTTTAAATTCAGCAAGGTGTCATTTGTCTAGATCCTATGAGGTTTTCCTACAGAAAATAACAGCTAAAATTAAAAGATTTATTGGAATTGTGGTGAAAAAAACAGCCATTTCTCTCCATGTTTTAGTCTATAACTTTTCCCTGCCATGTCAAATTTTCAAAAGCAATATACCGTTACGTCTGGTGGACTCTTCTGGTTGCGGAGATATGTAAGGCTTGTAGGTTCATCAAGACCCCTAGGTACCCAAAGCCAGTAAAGGAGCTGCACCTTGCAATGGGTTTTCGTTGTATACCGGGTATATAGCAATTCATTTGGTGAAATATAAAGAGTGAAAAATAGGTATCAAGGAAACCTTTATATTTCCTAAATGGGCACAAGATAAGGCGTTGAGAAGCAGTGGTTATTCACACATCTCTAAATTCCAGGGTCCCCATACTAGCATGTGAATTACAGGGCATTTCTCAAATAGATGTCTTTTTTCCACACTGTCTTACATTTGGAAGGAAAAATGTTGAGAAAGACAAGGGGCAATACCACTGGTTCTCCTATTCTGTGTTCAACCAAGTCTCCCAATGAAAATAGTGCCTCACTTACGTGGGTAGGCCTAATGCCCGCGACAGGAAACGCAACATGGACACTCACATGTGTACATTGAAATCTGACGTGTTTTTTGGAAAGAGCCTAGCTGTGGATTTTGGCCTCTGGCTCAGCCGGAACCTTACCAAACCTGCGCATTTTTTTAAACTAGACACCTAGGGAAATCCACAGTGGGGTGACTTGTGGGACTCTCCCCTGGTTCTGTTACCAAGAATCCTTTGCAAACCTCAAAATTTGGGAAAAAAACACTTTTCCCCTCACATTTCGGTGATAAAAAGTTATGGAATCTGAGAGGAGCCACACATTTCCTTCCACCCAGCATTCCCCCAAGTCTCTTGATAAAAACGGTACCTCACTTGTATGGCTAGGCCTAGTTCCCGCAACCAGAAATGCCCCAAAACACAAAGTGGACACATCACATTTTCCCAAAGAAATTGGACCTGTTTTTTGCAAAGTGCCTAGCTGTGGATTTTGGCCTTTAGCTCAGCCGGCACCTAGGGAAACATAGCAAACCTATACATTTTTTAAAACTAGACACCTAGGGAAACCCAGGATGGGGTGACTTGTGCCGCTCTCCCCAGGCTCTGTTACCCAGAATCCTTTACCAACCTCAAAATTTGGCAAAAAACACTTTTTCCTCACATTTCATTGATAGAAAGTTCTGGAATCTAAAAAGTACCTCAAATTTCCTTCCACCCAGCATTTCCCTAAGTCTCCCAATAACAATGGTACCTCACTTGTGCCGCTTTCCCCAGGCTGTGTTACCCAGAATCCTTTGCAAGCCTCAAAATTTGGCAAAAACCCCACTTTTTCCTCACATTTCAGTGCTTTAAAGTTCTGGAATCTGAGGACAGCCACAAACTTCCTTCTACCCAGCATTCCCCCAGGTCTCCCGATAAAAGTGGTACCTCACTTGTGTGGGTAGGCCTAGTGCCCACGACAGGAAATGCCCCAAAACACTATGTGGACACATCAAAATGATCAAATACAAAACTACCTGTTTTTGTGGGGGGCACACCTGCGTTTTTGGTCCTGGGCTCAGCAGCCATCTAGGAAAACCTACCAAACCCAAAAATTAGACACCTGAGGGAGTCCAGGAAGGTGTGTCTTGCGTTGATACCCTAGTGTTTTCTTACCCAGAATCCTCAGCAAACCTCAAATTTAGGTAAAAAATCAAATTTGTCCCACATTCTTGTGTGGGATCACTGCACTGGCACAAATTTCCTACCACCCAACTTTCCCCTCAGTCACCTGGTAAAAATGATTCCTCACTTGTTTAGGTGGGCCAAGTGCCTGTGACAGGGAAGAGCCAAAAACATGTAAAAAATGAGGGGGAACTAAAGCTGATTCAAAAGGGCAGTTTTGAAAAAAACGGGTTTAGGCTGACAAGTGGGGCAGAATATTTATTGTTATAGATGTGACAATGCTGGGTAGTAGGAATTTTGTGAATTCCTCCAGATTCCGGAAGGTTCCATTACAAAAATGTGAGAAAAATGTATGATTTCCAGCAAAGTTGGAGGTTTGCAGGGCATTGTGGGTAAGAAAATGGTGTGGAGTGCATGTGAAGCACACCACCATGGCCTCACGCAGATGTTTAGTTTTCAGATGTGTCTAGGTCTTGTAGATTTTTCTACATGGAAGCGTCCCAAAGTCCAAAAAGTGTAGCCCTCACCATTCCAAGTGAGACGATTTTGAGAGTGAGACAAGTTTTCATGGCCCAAATGAAAAAAACAAAACCCACAATGATCAAATGTCCTCTTGGTTTCCGTGGGATAAGACTGTTATCCTCTTCAGTTGGTGTAGGGGCATAACCATGCCCATACTGGTTGGTAGCCACCACTCAACTATTTTTTTTTTTTAATTCTCTGGCATGTAGTAGGCTTTCTGCCACCCCACCCCCTGGGGAGTGCATTGGGGGTAATTGCCTCATCTGGCCACCAGTGGGCAGAACAAGTTTGTCTCCATTTATTTGGGGTGGGGGTATGGTCATACCCCCACCCTCTTTTTTTAAAAACAAATCTTCCCTGGTCTCTGGTGTGCCCTCTGCCCCCCTGTGGGGGTAGATGGGCCTTAAAAAATAGGCTGATCTGCCCTCATGGGGGGCAGAAGTGGCCAACAGTTATGTGTCCCCATGGGGAGCGACCCTTGCCCACAGAGCAGCCTCCGCAAACAAAACACACACATGCACACCAATCCCTGGTGCCTAAGTTGTTTCTGTCCCCCCGGGGCAGATGGCCATTATAGAAATAGGATGGGATGTCCCCAAGGGGGGCAGAAATGGCCTAAAGTAAATTTTTCCCCCTAAGGGGTCGCTCCCCATCTGTAAACATTTAAAAAAAAATTAAATCCCTGGTGCCTAGTGGTTTCTGTCCCCCTTGGGGGCAGGACGGCCTAATAAAGATAGGCTGATCGGCCCCCAAGGGAGGCAGAAATAGCCAAAAATAAAATGGCCCCCCAGGGGAGCGACCCTTGCCTAAGGGGTCACTCCCCTTTAATGAAATTGTCATGAACAAAGAAATCCCTGGTGTCTAGCGGTTTCTGCTCCCCTTGGAAGCAGATTGGCCTAAAAAAATGGCCTAAAAATATTTTGCCCCCCCCCCAGGGAAATGACCCTTGCCTAAGGGGTCGCTCCCCACATCTAAAAACAATTAATAAAATGATCTCTGGTGTCTAATTACAATAGGCCGATAAGCCCCCGGAGGTGGGGGCAGAAAAGGCCTTTAAAAAAATTGCATAAAGCATAAATGTAAAAAAAAACTCCCTGGTGTCTAGTGGGCATTTCTGCAGCCCAATCGCCTTACGATCGGGCTGCAGAAATGCTTACAAAGACATGAAAGGAAAGGAAAGGAAAGGCCTTTCTTTTCCTTTCATGCCTCTGCCTGCCCCCACCTCCCGGTCAGAAGACAAATGCTTTGCATTTCTCTTCCGGACCGCGATGGGAGGCGACCTCTGATGAGGTCAGCATGCAATTGTGTGATGATGTCATCAGATGTCACGGGGTGTGGGGTCAGGGATGGAAGGTGAAGCGATTCCTCTTCCAGCCCTGCCTTGGGGAGGTGGGGGGCTCTCTGGGGGAGCGCTAGCATTCCCTCCAAGGGCCTGTCCCATGACGTGATGGCTACATCCGTGGCCCCTCAGCACCATGCCACCAGATGTAACCATTACGTCCATTGAGGGGAAGGGGTTAAAAGAAACCCATAAGAAAAATGGTTTATTATGGGTTTCTTTTATAGGGGCAGGACAATGCGGGTGATGAGGAGTAAGAGGGAGTGTTCAGCACTCGCCCTCACTGCGCATGTATGTTCAACCGCCCGTCTTGGGCTGGCCAAGCACACGTGCACAAGAGGCTCTCTCCAGTCCAGCAGCACTGTTGCCGGGCTGGAGAGAGCCTGCACAGGCTTCAAGTCTACCTGAGAGCTCCCTGGCTGGGCGCTCCCAGCCAATCCTGATGCTGCCCTGAGCAACGTCAGGATTGGCCCAGGGCAGGCTGGGAGCCTGTGCCTTCAACCTGAAGAGGAGACGGATGGAGCAGCGGAGGAGCACGACGTGCAGGTAAGATTTATTTATTTTTTTTATTTTTATTTTATTACTATTTTCATTCCACCCCCCTACCCTCCCACACGCCTCCTCGCCCCCTGTAACGCCCACAAGCTGCATCTGCTCCACTGTCTCCTGCCCCATATCTTCCTCAGTCCATTGCTGCATGACTGCAATGTCACTTCCTGCATACTTTCCTCCTCCATTGCTGCATCACTTCAATCTCACCTGCTGCATACTTTCCCCTCCATTGCTGCATGACTCCAATGTCACCTGCTGCATACTTTCCTCCTCCATTGTTGCCTGACTTCAATGTCACTTGCAGCATACTTTCCTCCTCATTGCTGCATTACTTCAATGGCCCTGTCTGTAATTAGAGCGCCATTTGGGTGTCAGATAAATTTAAGTGTAAACATTTAGCCTAAATTCCAAGAACTGTATTTAGAAAAGCATTGATATGCATGGTAGGTGGACATATGTATGTTTGCATCTAGGAGGGCCTGCAATCTTCTTTGGGATGGCCTAATGTGGCTGAGTACAAGGTTGTATGGATGGCTAGTAAAACAATGATCAGCATTAAAACCAGAAAAGAAATGTTTTCAGCTACTGGAAGAATGTTTTTTTTCGAGGTAGAGGCCAGTTTTTAAATCACTCCATTCAATGATTCGATACCCTAAACAGAAATGAAATGCCCTCCCTTGCATATTTTAATTATGTAGAATGTTGCTTAAAGCATGGGAATTTTGCAAGTCAAAGATGTGCTTGGCACTAGCTGAGAGCTCATCGATGTGATTCAGTTTTTTAATACCATGGGGCATGGACGTCATTGGTCTACTTTGCATTCTGAAAGATGCTAAAAGGGACTAGCAGCCAACGAAGAGAGACAACAATGTTCACTGCATACATATGAGGAGGCATGCAGCTACTCCATTCTGATGTACGTGGTGGTCTTTCCAATGGTGTCTTGACAGCGAAATTTGGAGAGGATGAATTTGGATGGGGTTTTACCAGACTAATTTTACTAGGACTTTATTGCTATTCATTTAAGCGTCACTTACCTTCAGGACAGATGCAGATTTTGGGGGTTATTACAACTTTGGAGGAGGTGTTAATCCGTCCCAAAAGTGACGGATATACCACCAGCCGTGTTACGAGTTCCATAGGATATAATGGACTCGTAATACGGCTGGTGGTATATCCGTCACTTTACCATCACTTTTGGGACGGATTAACACCTCCTCCAAAGTTGTAATAACCCCCTTTGTCTTTTTATATTCCTAAATAAAATTCAAGTATACCCTTGCACAAACATGAACAATAGTCACAAACCACTTCAATTAATGCTAATTAAAAGAGAAGAATGGTGCCATTTTAAAAAATATTTAAAAATTTGAATCCTAAAAATACATATAATTATTTAAAACACTTGAAATAAGGAAACGTTCCCAGATGGCTTTATAAGGTGGCCCTCCTCTCCATATCTCAATCATCCCACCACCTCTTTTAAATTGCAGGTTTTACCATGTTTCCATAGAGAGTACATATGGTAGATGATATATTGAATGTAAAAAACATAAAGAAAAAGAATACAGCACTGGTCAATGGAAAACCCTTAGTGAAGGGTTTTGCATCTCTCTGGAAGGACATTGGGCCTGATCCACTAAGGTAAATTGCACTTATGAGGAAGTTTACATTTTGTAGTAAGATTACCACTTTTGGTAGTCACAAACTTTGTGTGTAAACTTACTACAAACGTGTAAGTTATGTTTCTCTAAGCAAGAGTGATGCCATTTGATTACTCGTGTGTGGGTGGGTGACATTCCTCCCCAAATCCTTCACTGACTCTCCCTAAACACCTCTTGCCCCTCCCTAATCACATCTCGTTTAGAAGCTAGTCTATCTCTTTTCCCACCTAATCCCTATAATCCCTCCCATATTTACTATTATAACATACATTTACATATGCAGAGACTCCACAGTCATAGCGGAGAACTTCACACATATAAGTATAGGAAGTGCGGAGCTGGAAAGCTCAAACTGTAGTCTGTGAATTGCATTTTGTAGTACTTCAAAATTTATTGCAAAGTGCAGTTTGTTAATCAGGCCCAGAGTGTTTCGATACAAGACTTGTCCCTGGAAAGTAGAAGTTTTGATCCTCTATTGTTCAGCTCACAGTGTTCTTCAATCTTTTGAGGCCTATCAACAGGTCTAGGTTTCGCAACCAAACTTTCTACTGTGATCTATAGTCATCAACTGCAACACTGTATTCGAAGTTATAACATACAGCCGGACTTATGAAGGGATTTTGCAGTTACAAAGGCTCTGATGTGCAAAATTGGAGTCTCTGCAACGTCAAAATTACCTTTTGTTATGTACATGTTACCAATTCACAATTTTGGTTTGTGAGTGCACACCAAATCACTTTTTGGATGAAACATGTTTAGGGCATCCTTTCCAAAAAGGAAGTCCCAATGAGATGTATGAACATTTTGTGATCAAAATCTGTCTGCAATTGATTATTATTTTACAGACTACACACACATGTATTGGTAACCCATTCCCAAATGGGAAGTGGCATTGTGAGAAATGAGGGTATCAGTTGACTCACCTCAAATAATAACCACATTCATACGAACCCTTGCAGTCACTAAATTACCCTGAGCTCAACACCCTGTAGCTATGGCACATAGCAGGTAAGCTTAACTTAGAAGCAATGTGGAAAGTGCTTATGGAGTACTCAAACAGTAATAAAGACAAAATACAACACAAGAAAAATCCCAGAACAATTATAATAAAATAGATTTAAATCAAAATAGCAAAAATCCAATAAGTAGAACCAGATTTATGAATTCTTAAAATGTAAGTTTCAAAATATCCCCAAAAAGATCTATGCTCCAACAGCTGTCAACTGATTGCACTTGACAGGGACAAGAGTTTTTTTTAAGGCTAACCTGGTCAGAGACAGGGACCAGGTTCATCTCAGTAATAAGGTATGCCAGTGTCCTTAGTCTTGGGAAAAAACTCAAAAATCTAAAGCAGGGAAAGGGAGCAGCCTGTGGCCGAAGAGGGTTCGACATCAGAGGATAGCAACTGGAAGGAAAAAGTTGGCAAAGTGATTCTGAGTCCCAGGTTTCAGAAAAGGTTAGGAGGAGTACACTTTGACACCAACGAAGGGTCCAGGACCTTGAAAACAGTACTTGGAGGTCAAAACTCACTCCAGGAGAGGCCAACAGCAAGACCCGGGGCACGTCCAATTTGAAATGGTAAGTTGGAAATGCAGGAAAAGGCCTCTTGAAGATTGTTGTGCCCCTGTTTCCCAAATAGGAGGTCAGCCTTATGACCCTTGGTGTCAACTTCTTTGTCCCAGATAAAAAAGGTAGAGCAGGTCCATATTTCAAGGCTCTTTACAAACGACAGGTCACAAACAGCAGGTTCAGTCCCTTTCTGTTCCTCCACATGTCCCAAAGTGATCTAAAGAGGGTACATGGGAAGCCACAATAGTGCCCAGTGCAAGCCTGTGGGTGGGGGAAACTCTTGGCTACTCCCTATTAAGTCGAGTAAAGTTCCAAGGGGTGACCTCACCCACTTTTACAGTGCTTCCTTTGTGTCCTACTGCAAAAATCCCACAGGGTCCCTCTGCCCCAAACCAACATGGCAGAAAATATCTTTCTCTGTGCAGAACTCATGTGCCAACCCCAGAGGTGAGGTAAGGAAAATGAGCAACCCATCCTCTGTGGTCATCCTTAACTAGTTTGGGGGCAGCTCCTAACCCAATGGGCCTGGTGTCTGACTGGCTAGGGAGACAAAGAAAAGGGGCAGACCCAGGAGCTAGCTACAGCTGCCTCTGAAAGGGTTGTCCCCATTGAAGTTGATTAGGTTTCTGTTTAGAGCCCAGATGGTCACCCTGCCAGAGAAATAGAACACCTCCCACACCCAAAACCCTATTGTCAGCTCTGGGAGCAAGTTCACACCTCATTGAAGGAGCTAGTCAGTTCCTGAGAGACAGTTGATAGTCATGCAAATGTGCTGCTAGCAGATTTAGACAGTTAACAGGCAACCTCTAAAGGCACCTATTAGAAATTATTTATCACAAATTTGACTTTACCAATAAATTATATTTGTAATAAATATTTTAAAAAGTTCAAGAATGAATTACCATGACCGCCGGGTTGGAGGACCGCGGGAGCACCGCCGACAGGCCGGCGGTGCTCCAATAGGCATTCCGACCGCGGCGGTAAAGCCGCGGTCGGACCGGCAACACTGGCGGTCTCCCGCCAGTTTACCGCCGCCCATTGGAATCCTCCAAGGCGGCGCAGCTAGCTGCGCCGCCGAGGGGATTCCGACCCCCCCTACCGCCATCCAGTTCCCGGCGGTCCGCCCGCCGGGAACCGGATGGCGGTAGGGGGGGTCGCGGGGCCACTGGCATGGGCACTGCAGGGGCCCCCGTAAGAGGGCCCCTAAATGTATCTCACTGTCTGCTGCGCAGACAGTGAAATACGCGACGGGTGCAACTGCACCCGTCGCACAGCTTCCACTCCGCCGGCTCGATTCCGAGCCGGCTTCATCGTGGAAGCCTCTTTCCCGCTGGGCTGGCGGGCGGCCTGAAGGCGGCCGCCCGCCAGCCCAGCGGGAATGTCAGAATTACCGCTGCGGTCTTTCGACCGCGGAACGGTAACCTGACGGCGGGACTTTGGCGGGCGGCCTCCGCCGCCCGCCAAGGTCAGAATGAGGGCCTTAATTATTAAATATAATGGTGACATTTAACTTTCAGGCTTTGGGTACATTTTAGGTACCATATACTAGAGTTATATAGTTAAGCTGAAGATACCAATTAGAAAAAAATCCTGGGTTCCACCACAAAATATATCATCATTTTTAACAGGTTCCCAAAGAGGGACTCCTTTCCCTTTTGAATATTGACAAATATTTAAGGAGTAGGTAGTGGCCAGTTGTGGCAATCCTTAAATCCTTTGGTCAGTGTATTGCTCAAAAGGTTCACCTCCAGGCAGGTTCAAGTCTATACGCCTTTTCTGCACAGATGATTGGTGACACCAGGTGGGGGAAAGGGGTTAGAGTAGGGAATAGCAGGGAAAGAGGCCTTGAAGAAAGCATAAACAGTTAGAAAATGTTTCCTGACTTTACCTCTTATATATTTTCCGAGGTAGTGGCAGGCACTGAAAAGCAGGACGGGTGTTGCTGCACCCAATGGACCGCAACATTGCCGCCATCTCGATAACGAACCAGCTGTGGATGGGTTTCCCACTGGGCTGGTGGAAACTTGTAATACAGCCAGCGTGCGGAAAACCGGAGTGTCAGTTTTCCGGCCCAAAGAGTTGAGCGGGCAGCCTCCGCCGCCCACCAAACTCGTAATGAGGACCTCACACTTCGCTTTCATTAGACTTATAGATATCTCTGTTATTCCTGGGGATCTTTTATTTTTCCCTATAATACTTTCTCAATCAGCTTTTATTAACCTTGGCTTTAATTCCTCTTCATTCAAGCCCTTAAACTCAATCTTTAGAGTTGTAAGGACTTTATTCAGTGATAGTTGTTCACTTCTTAAATAAGGGCCTCATTTACAAGTCCTTTGCACCACCGGTGCCTCATTTTTGTTGATGCAAAGGTGGTGCAAGCAGTGCTCTACACTGCTCTACATTTACAAACTGAGTCATTGGGCCTAGTAAAGTAGGTGTTCCCACCGGAAAAGTCATGCAGAACTGACGCAATTTACAGTGAAATTCGCGTCACATGATACCTGCACCAGTATGCACCAATGTATGCAAGTAGGCGTTCTCACAGGATAACTCATGCAGAACTGACAAAGTGAAATTTACAACATTTCAGTGAGTCATTCTGTAACTTCACTGCATCAGAATTTTATCTGCTGCTCAGATCAGGCATAAAATTGGCACAGGGATTTTCTCCCTCTTTTCAAAGCTCAAACCTTTGGTCTGAACAAGAACAACATAGTGTCTCTGCTCTCCCACCTTGAGAAGGCCCCAGTCTCTAATCACACTGGAATCTTTCTCAGGAAAAGCAGCATCTTAAGTGGCCCATACACATATCTATGAATTTCTGAATAATGAGCAATGAAAACAGGGCAGGCCCCCTTTTACTGACTACTCCACTGAAGATGCCCACTGCGCTAGGCCTACTAAGCAATGTAGTTCTCTACAGATGAACAAGCCTTCTTTTAGTATATTCAGTGCTTGTGTCTTAGCGCATGAAGCATTTGTCCATTGAAAGTTTTCTGTAGACTGTGGGATTGCAGTGAGGGGTAAATCGGTTTGTCGATTTGTCACACATCACATCACATCTCTGGCCCTTGTATTATGTGTATTATGTGAGTGGAGAGATTTGGAGGCCTAGAAGATGCTGCCAATGCCAATATCTAGTCTTGAAAAAAGGTTGTAAAAACAATCACGTACCTGGACATCTGCAGACCCCAGCAATTTGAGAGGAAGTGAACATGCTGTTGGGTTTAGTACCCGACAGACCAAACAGCAGACTCATTACAGACTTGATAAGGCATGAAAAAAAGTAAAAGTAGGAAGAATGCTCATTGCCCTTCATAATGGACAAGAATTCCAATGGCATAACAATGAATGGGAAGCCAAGTTTATTGAGCAAGTGCAAGCAGGGCAATAACTGTACTCCCCTTATCACTGTACCACTAAGGATAGAGTAATACTCAAAATGAAAGAACCACATTAGAAAACAAGCACATGGAAAGGTATTTTCCGGTTTCATACTGTGTGAATAAGGAATTGCCCTGAGGAAGACCTCTATTTAGTATTGTATCCCATGTTCATGAGGTTGAAATGCATTGGCATGTACAATGGTTTGAAGAGTGTAAAATCATTACAGGATCTATAACAGTTACAAATGTTTTTTTAAGCAAAAAAACCCTTACACAAATGAAGTTTGGTGATACTTTTGAATTACAACAAAACCCCTCTTTTGGACTTCATTAACTGCAGATAAGGCAGACCCTAATAGGTAGTAAAATGTGTACTTAGTGTTGGACAGTATAATTTATTGTGTGATGTATTTACCATGTCACCTGTTTTCTATACTTTTTCTGTTATTTGGATTTCATTATTGAGGCGATGTGCTGAAATTACTGCATAATAATATAAAATAATATATATAGAAGCACTGACTAAATACCATGTGTAAAAAGTTATTTAAAAATCTATGGCCAGCGGGGGATTTTCTTTGCATATATTATTGTCTTGATCTCTCCTCGATGTGCCTGAACACTATCAGAGCCCATTTTGTGTGGGACCACAGCAGGTCACCATCACTGTAATGGCAACAAATCATACTTGGTCACAGTTTGCGACCTATATCATTGATAAGCATGAGGTAGGTAAAATGTGTTCCAATATGATTTAATATTTTGCACCCAGACCTATTAGTACATAGAATAGTTCTCAAATACCACTGGATACACTAAAAGTAGGTGTTACAATTGTGACCACTTTTAGTGAATACAATGTTCACATTTCTGTGATTGTTGAGAATGATTGGCCCTTATTTGTGAGAATGGATTTCTTTGATTCCTACACTAGTACCTCAAATGTCTACAGCATTCCAGACAGTCTTTATGAATGTATTCTTGAGGATTACAGTTACTCTGACGGGCCTGTGGACTAAGTGTAGTCTATACAAATCATATACCATGAAAATATTAGCTTACTTGCCAGCAGCTGTTTTAATGACAGACTACTTAATATCATCATTGCCATTAAGCATACTCTAGGCTGGGCTAGTTTGTGTTGTGGATGGTAAGTTATGTAGCATAAAGAAAATATGGCCAACTCAAGTTTATGGATATTTTCTAAAATTGCTATTAATGAACCACATTTCAAATCAAATAAATAACTAGCATTGTATCAGGAGTCACATCATCTACCATATCTTCTGTCCTTCTGGCATCTGTGGAGATAGAAGAGGATGCAAAGTCACTATGTTATTTCTGCAATCTGCTGATGGATTTTTAGTGGTGCTGAAAAAGGCTGCTGCACCTGCAATCTAATCCGTTCTAGTAGCCTGAATGGTGCCAGAGATTTTTGGCCTCTGCTTCAGAGTGATGAAGATGTTGCCTCTTGCATGCACTTCATGCCTGATACTGTGGCTTACATTCTGCTGCTGTCGGGTGCTCATGCACTGTTTCAGTGGCCCTGGGGGCACTAGCAGCATGACCGTCTTTTCTGAATTCTACAGTGACATGCTCTCAAAAGCTGCAGTTCCTGTATGGACATCATATGCAACACATTGTTCGTGTTCAGTAATTTTGGTTGATGAACATGCAGAGTAGTTGAGGGGTATTGTGGTGTTTCAATTGGGTGGCATAATACACCAAAGTGTTGGATGTTCAACTCTGAGAAGTGAACTACTGTCAAATCCTGCCCTGCTCAAAATACCTTTGGCAGACAAAGTGAGAGACGTTCCAGAAAAGCTGCTCCCCAGGAAAAGACACCTTAAAGTACCATAGTATCAAATGTTAGTGGTGTGTGGTACGCTCAATACTTCTATCTAAGGGGATATTGAAAAAGGCATAAGTTCATAACTCAAATAATTCAAATAACCAATGCTGTTAAAAAGAATAAGGGGCAAAAGAAATTAAAAAATATAAATTGTATTGAGCAAGTAATAAAATGTATGATAGGAGAATGAATATTTGTAGTAAGCTGTCAGACTAAAAGTCAGTAGGAGCAATTGATAACATAGCAACTTATAGAAATCAACTTGTCAATGGGAAAACAAAAACAGAAGGAATCTAGATAAGAGGGCTTTTTTTTTGGAAGGCACACGTTTGTGCTTTGGGGCATCTTGTTTGCATTTTCCCTAGTGTGTATTAGCAGTAGTAAGTTTGAGATGGACTTTTTAATTGAGTCAATCTGCAAATGTTAATACTTGATGTGAGTCTGATAATACCAATCAGACTTATATATTCTTTTCCTATTTTAAAGTCACTAGCTTGGATCTATGTTTTTTTCAATGAAAAAACACGGTGGCTCTCCTTTTACACTCAAAGAATGGTATTGATTCATTGACCAATTTTCTGCTTGCCAAATAAAATACTATCCTATTATATACAGAGGTATGTTTATTTGAATCCAAGTTTCTACCAATATGCCTACGAGTAAAACTAGTCTACAGTGAACTTGTCTTCATAAAATATTTTAATTTGACATATGTAGCAAAGTTTCAGCCTTTGGGGGGCAGCTGATAAATGATAACTTTAGATAAAATGAACATCAGTAGATTATTTACTGCAACTAAGTTTTAACATTGTACAAAGAAGTGAAAATGAGGGTGGCAAAGGTGACCTGGGTGAGTTCTAAGAGCTCTATTGAGTGACTGTTATTTACTTCCCAGGTATGCATAAAATCTTTATTCAGTGATTGCTATTTACTTTCCATGTAAGTATTATTATTAAATAATCTTACAGAGCACACAGCTACACAGATAGGGTTTCCTGGCGCTAAGCAAAAGGAAGCAATGACAGATTACCAGCTGAAAACAACTAGGACTTAAAGCCTTCATGGAATGCAAGTAGTGCAGCGTACTGCAGTTTCTCAGGGAGTCTGGGAGGGAATTCCATAGTTTCAGACACAGAACTCAGAAGGAACTTTCCCTCATATGAGCCAAGTGAAACCAAGGCATAGTACACAAAGCCAGATTCGGTGATCTCAGCACATGTGAGAGCTGATAGGTATCATCAGATCCTGTACATAACCTGGGCCTGTTCCATCTCTGGCTTTGAAGATATAGCACAGTACTTTAAATTGAATAAGCATAATACATGTGATCCAATGAAGCTCCTGGAAGAGGTGTGAAACCAAGACGTGCTTCTGGAGCCAGAACAGAAGTCTTGTTACAGTGTTCTAAACTGTCTGAAGGTGGCAGATGGATGCCTGAACTATTCCTGAAAAAAGTAAAGAAGTTGCCATAGTTCCATCTGGACAAGATTAGGGCTTGTATCACGTCCTTACGGCTGACAAGGGTATCACCCAGATGATCTGTTTCAGCCACTTAAGCACAGCGGAGCACATTGTGGTAACCATAGCCACCTGAGGCTTCATGGAGCGATTCTCTTCCAGTACAAAGTACAAGTTCTTGACCTTTGGAGAGAGGACTGGAAGAGTCCCTAGAGATTTCGGCAAGTGTTGTTGACCCCAGATTTCTGGATTCTTACCCAGGATCATGACCTCCTTCACCATTTAGCTTGAGAGTTATTGCTCATAAGTATTAAGGGGGTCGTTATGAAAATGGTGGGATTCCCCACCGTGTTTATGCTGGCGGTCGAAACACAGACCACCAGCCTGTTGATGATCCCGCCGGCCCTATAATGAACATTCCATTGGGCTGGTGGGCGGAAACAGGGTTCCCGCCAGCTGGCCCAGTGGAATGCTGGGCCAGGACATTGCCAACGGCTCCACATGGAGCCGTCATCAATGCCACTGTGTGGCGGGTGCAGCAGCAGCCGTTGTGCATATCACTACCCGTAAATCAGGCAGTGAACTAAGCGACGGGGCTGTGCACGGGGGCTCCTGCACTGACCATGCCAAATGCCCCGGAGCACCACTTCCGCCAGCCTTTCCCTGGCGGGGGAAACCGCCAAGGTAAGGCTGGAGGAAAACAGGTTTTTTATCCAGAGGGCAGCGCTGCTTGTAGCATTGCCCTGCCGGATAGAGAAATCCGCCATCGTCAGGCTGCCTGTCGGCAGCAGCCTGGCCGTGGCGAAGGGCCGCCTGTTGAAGTCTTCCCTTGTTGGTAATATGGCAGTTCAGACCGCCATGCCGGTGTAGTGTTTTCCGCCACCTCCGGCATGGCGGTCTAGACCGCCATGTTCATACTGAGGGCCTAAATCTTTTATGAAAAATAACAATTTTCTTTGCTTTTTCCCCAGTGTTCTCAAACAAAAAAATAAAGATCCCTACAATTATGGTCAGCTACCACATTTACTTATCTCCTGGGGAAATATGTTTTGCTGACAGAAAATATCAGACACCATGTAACTGGAATTTGTGATATTGCAATTAAATGGCATAGATCCTTAATATCAATGACAGACTATCAATGGTACTTAATATTTAACTCATTATATTATGCTATCATTCTGTCAACATTTTGAATTTTGTATTATGTATATCGTCTTTCTTGTTTAACAGTAAAATTTAAGTTTTAATTATCTATTATTTATTTCTGTGGTTCTAAATATTATTTTAGGTGTTTTATGTTAATAATATTTAATTTATTCTTATAGTCTTAATATTATTTCCTTTTTGATATCTTTCTATTATTGGGATGTTTTGAATGTTTTTTCAGTTTAATATATTTTTCATCTTACTTAAAAGTTTATGCATCATGTTTTTTGGGTTGCTGGCCTTTATAGGGATTTTTGGTGGGTAGTGTTTTAAACTAATGATTTTTAAAATGTATTTAATGTATTCATATATCTTGCTTTTTTATATTTTAATGACATTTTAAAAATATTAACATAATAATTTTAGATTTATTTATATTCTGGGATTTGTGGTTTTATAGGGACTTTGAGTAGGGAGTGTTTTGAAATTGTGTTTTTTGTTAGCTCCATTTTTAATATTAATTTTACATTTGTGTTAACTCATTAAATAATTATTATGTTTATGTTGTTCATGCCACAGGTTGTTGGGTTTTATACAGGTTTAAGAGGGAAGTGCTTTAATCTATATATATATATATATATATATATTTTAAATATTTTTGTATATTTCTGTTACTTTTTCTGATTTTTTTTACATTTTTTAATATTGAACTAATATGTTTTTCTTTAAGATGTTAGTTTCAGTTTTTTAGAAAATATATGTTTATTTTTTATTTCTTAAAAATAATTTGAATTGTTAAAAAATGTGAAATTACATTTTGAGAATGAAATGATTGTGTTTACCTAAATGTATGTCAAATATGATGACATTTCCTAAATAATTGATATATTATATTAGTTTTATAGGATTTATTTTTTCCATTTTTTGATTTTGATATTTTTGATTTCAATAAGTGAAAAAAATATTTTTCTGCATCCTCTCCCCAAGTTTCCCATGGAATGTCACAGAAAAAGTAAATGTTGTGGGTGGGGTGCTCCTTTTTCTAAGCCCTCACTTGATGGATCAGTGCAAACCTTTCAGAAAGGAATTGAGGTGGATGTACACTATTTAGGAAAAGCAAAAAACACACTTCCTAGGGAACTCTGACCTAACTACTATAACTACATACCTACACAGTGACGACTGTCACTTTAAAGAAGATATATATATATATATATATATATATATATATATATATATATATATATATATATATATATATATATATATATATATATATATATATTCATAATTAGTTAAAATGGTCAGTAATAAGTAACTATGACTCATGCCCTAAGGTAAGTATAACTTACACCGTTGCTATGCACTGCTAATTACCCCACATATCACATTACTCATGAAATCTTCTATGACATCATTATTGAAATATACATATATACAGAAAGAGAGAGAGACATTGAGGTATACATATATCTATTACAACACTTTAGGGGTTATTACAACTTTGGAGGAGGTGTTAATCCATCCCAAAAGTGACAGTAAAGTGACGGATATACCACCAGCCGTATTACGAGTTCCATAGGATATAATGGACTCGTAATACGGCTGGTGGTATATCCGTCACTTTACCGTCACTTTTGGGACGGATTAACACCTCCTCCAAAGTTGTAATAACCCCCTTTATCCTCGTAAATCAAAGGAAATGCTCGGACACTTTTAAAGATGCGTGCATTCTTTACTAAAGCGATACTTCCTCCCAACGCGTTTCAGCCGTAGCCTTGATCACAGATGGGATGGCTGTGAAATTTACATATTAAATACAAAAAAATTGCAAAGACATAAACATGGACTAACAAAATAGTATTCACATATTGCATTGTAAAGTGACTGCCATGTTGGAATATCAACCCATATCAATGTCACTGCTGTTTATCTATATGTTTATCCACTATGCGTTTTAAAGAAGAAGCTACATGGTAATGAATCTATTGCATGGCCACTTTCAAAATATTTTTTACATAACGCTGGTTGCCAATACGTTTGAACCCACCATGTTGCACATCAAATGCAATTTCACCAGATGGAACACCAGTGCAAATATGTGTCCTATCGTGAATCTCAGATATCAAATACATTTCACTATTTACTCAAGATAGTCTGAAGTGCGATCTATTGACCATACTGCCTAAATGGGCTTAATATATGTAATTTTTTCATTTTGTCTGTGTCAAATCACTTTCCATCATGAAATTGTATTGTCTAATTTTCTTATTAGGTGTCAGCACATATCGGGACATCAATACATATTAGTCCCCAATATTACATATTAATACTTGACCTGACTATAAATCCCAATCAGTGAAACTACTAGTCAAATATGATTTCAAAATTAAAGCATCAGTATGTTTTTCTTAGTATTCACATTCCTATGCTTTTAGACACACCGCCCAAGTGGGCTAACATATAGACATAATTTCATTGTGCCCATGTGAAATTGGTTCCTATCATGCTATTATATCATCTGACCACATATAATATAATCATCTTAACTTGCCTTGCTCCGCCTCAATGCCTATGTTGGACCTAAATAACCACCACCAACAAAAAAACCCTATTTGTGTATATACAGTACAAACAATACACTAAAACAACTAGAGGCCCAAATAACTCACTTCTCTTTATTTTTCTTATTTTAACCAAGATGGACACTCATTACTTCACTTGAGTTCAATCCCAGGGGACTTAAAGTATTAAACCTAATTATAAATTTAGACTCCAATTTACGTAACTTTTTGTGTCTATCTTCCCCACGCAGACTGGGCTTGATCTGATCAATTACCACAAAACTAAGAAACTTTTCATTTCCTTTATGCGATTCCTGAAAGTGCCTTGCCACTGGGTAATTGCTATCATGATTGTGACTTGCTCTTAAATGCTCCAGGACTCTCTTTTTAGCCTTATGAATGGTACTTACCACATAGATCTTGTTACTTGGGCACCTCAGACAATGTACATAAAAGTCAGTATTACAATTACAATGTCCCTTAATCTGATGGGTCTTGTGTCCATTACCTATTGTAACATCTGTGCAATTGACACCGTATCTGCAAGCTTTACACTGTGTGCAGCAATAGAATCCAGCCGGACTCCCTGAAGCTATTTTTGTATCCCATGAACTTGACACTGACTTCTGACTCAAATTGTTTCTTAAAGACCTACCCTTGCAAAAGATCACCAATGGCATATTTGTAAGATATGTGTCCAAAGAGGATTGTCCGCAGGATATGCCAGCTCCTAATAAGTATTTGTCTCACTGATTGAGCTTGATTAGAAAATGTTGTAATAAATCTTAGTCTCTCATCAGGTTCACAGTGCTCCTGTGCTTTGTATAATAGATCTTCTCTCCTGATATTATCCACCTTACTCTTTGCCTGCATAATAACATTACTGCTGTATCCCCTTTCTCTAAATCTTTTACACATTAACATGCTCTCCTGTTGGTTATCTTCCCATGTACTACATATCCCTCTAGCTCTCAACACTTCTCCATAGGGGATACTCATTATCAACCTAGGTGGGTGTGCACTCTTTGCATTTAATAAACTCTTCCCTGCAGTAGCTTTTCTGTGTAACCTAGTACTCAAGAGGTCATTGTGGACTGCTGTGTTGCTCACTCAACTGTAGGTTGTATTCATTATCATTTAGGGCTGCAACAAATCTAATTGCGAACCTTCATCACCTCTCCAAATCACACAATATCATCAATGTAGCAGCACCACAGCACCACTTTTCCCTCAAAATCTGCCATATTAACGCTTACCTGCTCCTCCCACCAGCCCATGAATAAATGTGCATAGCTGGGGGTGAAGCAGGTGCCCATCGCTGTCCCTTGCCTGTATACTTGGTTATCGAACAAGAAAAAGTTGTTCTTGAGACAATAGCTGATCATGTCACGAATCATTTCAGTAAGTAACAAAAATGAGATTGATCTCGCTCTCATGTAATTTCTAACAGCTGATAGTCCTAAATCTTGTTGTATACATTTTTAAAGACTTGTGACATCAAGTGTCAAAAGCAGATAGTCATTCCCTCACTTGAGACGGTCAATGATCTTAAAACATTGAGTAGTGTCTTTTACATAGGATGGCAAACCCTCAACAAATTGTCTGAGAAAAAGGTCAATGTATCTCGAGGTATTCTCAAGTAGAGAACCTATTGCAGAAACAATTGATCTCCCCGGAGGAGTTTTTCTATCCTTATGTAATTTCGGTGAAAGGTATACAATTGGAACTATGGGATATTCACATTTCAAAATCTGATATTCCTCCCATTCTAATAGATCTCTTTCTCTCCAATCAAGTAGTAGCTCATGATACGTGACATTAGCTGACTTCACATCTGCTATCTTAGCTTGTACATAACATTTTGCATCCCCTAGTTGTCTTTTCCCTTCCATTAGATTTGACATTTTGGATCATCATGTGCTTCTATGCCATCATGTAAAGTAGATAGTGTATGCAACATTTCTGTATCAGAAATGCACAACCTACTAGCCTCCCACTTATCTGATATATGCAAATCTTCTGTCACTCTTGTCTGAGACCATTTTTTTAACTTCAATCTCCTGACAAAATGGAAAAGATCAATCCTTGTTTGTACATAATCTAAGTCATTAGTAGGACAAAAAGATAGACCCAAAGCCAAGAGTCTTCTTTCTCCATCAGCCAATTCCCTACTTGAGAGATTAATCTCAGACATTGTGTCATTTTCCGGTCCCTTGTTGTTACTCCCACTGCCCTGATATTTTTTTTTTTTTCCTTGCATCTTTGCTGCACAATTACTCTTCCTCTGCCCCTCATTCCTTGACCCTTGCCTCTCTGGGAAAATGATTATTTCCGTTGATCTGTCCTTCCTTGGTTCAGGAGGTGAAACTGTTTTAAAAAATTAGACCTGTTCCCATTTTTATCAGCCCCTGAACTCTTTGTAAGGGTAGTGTCCGATGCATCAGATTGATTTCTATCAGAACCATCACTCTTTTCCGGTTCCCTCGAGCTCCCACAAGGGTTAGTCTCCACCGTTAAAGATACTGGATCCTTATCGTTATCTGTATACACATAATCATATTTCCGATGAAACGTTAAAATTCTTCCTGACTGGTAATCTCTAAAGTCACGGATACATTTTCTTTGTTTCTTCGATGTAATATCCTCTTCAAATTTTGAAAGTTTCTTGTCCAAATTATTTCTAAACTCCTCTAGTGTGTCTTCCAACACCATTGTCAATATTTCTGCAGTAATCTTCTCTATTTCTTCCAAAATCCCAGTTCTATTTTTGGAAGCATACTTGATTAATATTCTCATCATATTGAGAGAGCTTTCCTTTGCATTTTCAGCCCATTCTTCCAGCATATTGGGGTCACAATCTTCATAGGTTGGAATTGTATAAAACCATAAGCTCCTGGGAACTCTCTCCACCTCAGTATAACACTGAAGTGAATCAGTTCTATTGCTGCACACAGTGTAAAGCTTGCAGATACAGTGTCAATTTCACAGATGTTACAATAGGTAACAGACACAAACCTCATCAGATTAAGGGATATTTAATTGTAATACCGACTTTTGTGTGTATTGTCTGAGGTGCCCTTTTAACAAGATCTATGTGGGAAGTAACATTCATAAGGCTAAAAAGAGAGTCCTGGAGCATTTAAGAGCACTTCGCAATCATGATCGCAATTACCCGGTGGCGAGGCACTTTCAGGAATCGCATGAAGGAAATGAAAAGTTGCTTAGTTTTGTGGTAATTGATCAGATCAAGCCCAGTCTGCATGGGGGAGATAGACACAAAAAGTTACGTAAATTGGAGTCTAAATTAATAATTAGGTTTAATACTTTAAGTCCCCTGGGATTGAACTTGTGGGTGATGGTTATTTAGGTCTAACATAGGCATTGGGGTGGAGTAAGGCAAGTCAAGTTGATTATATTATATGTGGTCAGATGCTATAATAGTATGATGGAACCAATTTCACATGGGCACAATGAAATGATGTCTAAATATTAACCCACTTGGGTGGTGTCTGATAGACAAGGATTGTGAGTACTAAAAAAAACATACTGATGGTTTAATTTTGAAATCGTATTTGACTAGTAGTTTTACTGATTGGGATTTATAGTCAGGTCAAGTATTAATGTGTAATATTGGGGACTATTATGTATTGATGTCCTGATATGTACTGACATCTAATAAGAAAATTGGACAATACAATTTCATGATGGAAAGTGATTTGACATGGACAAAATGTACATATATTAAGTCCATTTAGGCAGTATAGTCAATAGATCGCACTACATACTATTACGAGTAAATAGTGAAATGTATTGGATATCTGAGATTCGCAATAGGATACATATTTGCACTGGTGTTCCATTTGATAAATTGCATTTGATATGCAACACCGTGGGTTCAAAACTGTTGGCAACCAGCGGCATGTAAAAAATATTTTGAAATTTACCATGCAATAGATTTAGGCCCCAACCGCCGCCCGCCAAGTTGTAACCGCTGTGTGGCCGCCAATGCGGCTGCACTTCCGCGGTGGCCATTTCAACATCCCTGCTGGGCCGGCCGCAACACGGGAGCCGGCTCCAAATTGAGCCGGTGGTGTTGCGGGGGTGCGATGGGTGCAGTTGCACCCGTCAAGCTTTTCACTGTCTGTTCTGCAGACAGTGAAAAGCTCCATGGGGCCCCCAGGGGCCCTGCAAATCCCCTTTCCATCAGCCTTTTCATGGCAGCTCCTACTGCCATGAAAGGTCTGGCGGGAGGGGGACTCGTAATCCCCTGGGAAGCCCTGGGGGATTACAACCGCCGGGACCAAAGTGGCGGTAAACTGCCAGTGCCAGCGGTGCGACCGTGGAGCTTCCGCCGTGGTTGTAATCCCATGGATTGCACCGCCAGCCTGTTGGCGGTGCATCCGTTGAAACAGCCCTGGCGGTCTTTGACCGACAGGGTTGTAATGAGGGCCTTAGTGCCATGTAGCTGCTTCTGAAATCTCATAGTGGATAAACATATAGGTAAACATCAGTGACATTGATATGGGGTTGATATTCCAACATGGCGGCTGTTTTACAATGCAATATGTGAATACTATTTTGTTAGTCTGTTGTTTATGTCTTTGCGCATTTTTAGTATTTAATATGTACATTTCACAGCCATCCCATCTATGAACAAGGCTACGGCTGAAACGCGTTGGGAGGAAGTATCGCTTTAGTAAAGAATGCACGCAATTTCAAAAGTGTCTGAGCATTTCCTTTGATTTCCGAGGATATCGTGTTGTAATTGTTTGGATTTCCCGACCCACGCTCAGACTGTCACAGGTGTAGGCCTCGGGATTCCGGTACAACTGTCAAGCAATATATATGTATATTTAGGGCCAGATGTAGCACGCCATTTGCATGACGCAAAATGCGAAAAACGCAGTTTGCGCCATGCAAACGGCCTCACGCAATGCACATTCCCAAATTGCGAGTTGGTACCGACTCGCAATTTGGGAATGCGACTCGCAAATAGGAAGGGGTGTTCCCTTCCTATTTGCGACTCGCATCGCAATTCAGAGTTGCTTTGTGACCGCGAATGCGGTCGCAAACCAACTCGCAGTTACCACCAGTGTCACACTGGTGGTAACACATTCGCAAAAGGGAAGGGGTCCCCATGGGACCCCTTCCCCTTTGTGAATGTCGACATAAATATTTTTTCAGAGCAGGCAGTAGTCCTATGGACCACTGCCTACTCTGAAAAAAAGGAAACCAAACGGTTTCGGATTTTTTTTCATTTTGCAACTCGCAAACGGGTTGCAAAATGAAAAAAAAAAACTGCTTTATTTAAAAAGCAGTCACAGACATGGAGGTCTGCTGACTACAGCAGGCCACCATCCCTCTGAGTGCAGGGACTCGCTATGGGGTCGCAAAATGCGACCCACCTCATGAATATTGATGAGGTGGGTCTTTGCGACCCCATAGCGAGTCGCAGAAGGTGTCTGAGACATCATTCTGCATCAGTTTTTGCGACTTGCAAATTGCGAGTCGCTCAGACTCGCAATTTGCAAGTTGCAAAAACGGATTTTGCTACATCTGGCTCATAAATTCATTGAAAAAAACAAAGATTACAGGGACATTATAGTTAGGTTCTGAATTAACTCTCACAAGACCTTAAAAATTCAGCAGTTATAGTTGGAGTTCTTCCAAGTAACTATGACTCGCGCCCTAAGGTAACTATAACTCACGCCCTTGCAATGCAGTTTTCTTTTTATTTTTATTGCAAATGTTGCAGTGATAATATCAGATATGCCATACAAGATCTCATCAATAAAAAAATATGCGGAGTAATTAGCTGTGCTTGGAGAAGTTGTGTGTTATAGTAACCTTAGGTTTCAAGTTATAGTTACTTGAAAGAACACTAACTATAACTGCTGAATTTCTATGGTTTTGTCCAAGTAAATTCAGAACCTAACTATAAGACCCTGTACCTTTTTTTTTATGAATTCTTATGGTGTTCTAACATAAAGTAATTTTTTTTACTACATGTTATTCCAACGTCCACCGAGTGCGTCCTTCAGCTGTGCGTGGCAGGGGTTGGTCGAAAGGCCTGCCCAGGAGCCAGGCCTTGCAGCCAAACCCTTATAACCACCTAACCCTGTGCCAGGCATGGCCTTTGGCAGTGCGCAGTGCAGATTGGCCAGAGGGTCTGTGTTTGAGTGGGTCTGAAAGTGGGTGTGTGAGTCTATGAGTCGGTCTGAGTGGATGCCTGAGTGTCCGAGTGGATGGGTGAGTGGGCGCATGGGTCTTTCAGTGCATCTATGAGTGAATTAATTAGTGTATGAATAAGTCTGTGGTTTTTCATTCAGATTTTTCAATAATTGCAAATATTTTGCGGATACTTGGCAAAAATCACAATTTTTTTTTTATTTTCATGAACATGGCTAATGGCGATGAAAAATTATTTCAAATCCATAGTCTTTCCCCATAACATACCTATATCACTCCTTTTGGGGTCAGGGTACCTTCACCCTGACCCCTTAAGGCACTTTCAATTACGATTTTGACCCCCGGGGACTGTGTCCCTTGAAATAAAATGGTGGTCACAACTTTCTAGTCAGGTTGCGGTCAGCCAATGATAGTACTTCTTTTTGCACGTGCATGCATGAAAATGTGTGAATATTTGTGAAACATTCGTGAAATAATCACAGAGACTCCGTGCCCAGAGATATAAAAATTTATTGTCCCTTTAGTATTTCCAGAATTACAAACAGATTCACGCCAAATAATTGAAAGCACAATCTGCTTACCGAAAGCTAGATTTCTGCCAAATATGGTGTGATTCCATCGAGTGATTCAGGCTATCGTCATGTCTCAATGTCCTATGAAAATTAACATAGGAAACACAAATTGTTTGACTCTCCCTTTTTCTCTGCCCCCTGCTTGATGGATCACCCTAAAACTTTTATGAGCAAAAAGAATTATGGGGCATTTTTTTGGGAAATTTTTGTGAAGATTTGTGAAATGGTGCCAAGGTCAAAAACACTTTTTCTATGAAAACATGATCCTACCTATAACTTCCTAGTGGTGACCGCCACTATGTAGTATATATGACCTATAAGTGTTACATACCGCGGTCACCAGAGGGTAGTTATAGTTGGGTCTGCTTTTCCATAAACAGACCTTTTATTTGGTTTGCTGATAATTTTGGGCCATTTGACACATTTTTACAAAACCTTCTAAACAAAAGTACATTGACCTCTGCTCCTTCCTCAACAGTTTTGGGGTGATCGATCAAGCGGGATCCAAGAAAAAAGGGGTTTTGAAACTTAAAATCTCCATGCATTTTTCATAGACTTCTTGAGACATAGCTACAGCAAGAACTGCTGAAAAAATTACACTAAATTCGGAAGGAAGCTTGAGCTTGGTCCACAGATTGTGCTTCTTGTGATCTGGTGTAAATTCGTTCATTAGTTTTTGAAAAATTAAAGGTCATACCTAATTAAATATTTGGACTGATGGGGAGCCCGGTGGTTGAGTGGCCCATTTTTTATGATCCCACTTGAGCAAGAGGCCCCTGTGAGTCTCGCAAGACCAAGAGTTCTTAGCGGCTGGCCGTTGGAATGTTAGAATTGAAATGACAGATATTACTGTTTAATGTGAAAAATTGAGGTGTTGTGGAAATGTAATAAAAAAGCTATATAAGGGGGCAGCAGTATCCCCCTATTTTCTAGAGAGGAGGTGTCTAAGGGATCACTACTGTGAAGAAAATAAATGTATATTGTTTTTAACTAATATTTACGATCTTGCAGGATTCTCACAAGATCGTGAATAGTAAAAAGGGGAAAATGAGTTCTGAATATACTCCATTGGTAGGAATGCATACTGTGGGCATTTTTTGACAGAAAGTATATAAGAGATAAGAACTGTGATGAGGAGATGGTTAATTAATATTTTCTTTAAAAAGGTTACAATCTCGTAAGACCTTTGTGGGATCATGAACAGTAGAAAGTAGTAGGGAATCGTCTAATAGACTGTAGTATGCGCACCCTCTTACTATAGGAAGGAGTATTAATGAACATGGTGTTAGTCAGAGTATACTATTGACACCCAACGGCTTTGTAAGAGTTGTGAATAGGGGACAGTCTCTTCCCATACCCTACTTTGCACACCAATTATCAGAGAGAGGGGTGTTAGCAGAGAGAACAGTCCCTTTCCTTTCACTATAACTTGCACCTGTTATCCGAGGGAGAAATCTCGAAAAGCTGTTCGTAGAGGTGTATGTTTATTGATATAGGTTTTGAGAGGTAGACTTTAGAATGTGGTGAAACATCACCAAGTATTGGATGTTGTGTTAAAATATTAAATATACAATCTGTATGCAGGTGTAAGTAAAGAGGCAGTGTTTCTGAAGTTATAGAACAAACATCTGCAATCTGTTGATACAAGACCAAGGGTTTTTACAAATCTTACTGTGCACATATTTTACCTCTATGAGATGTTTGAATGGAGATATTGCTATTTCTAGAGCAAAGCGCTGTGGTCACTCTAATGAAGGGTGTGTGTAGAGGAATGTGTTAGTTCATAAACTGGTATGGAACCAAGTTTGATGACATGTTATAACTTAATTATGTAGGAGTGCACTGGTTGAGGTTATTAAATTCTTCAATAGAAAGGAACATGAAGAAAGTGGTATAGTACTCATAACTATATGGTTGTGTGTGAAAAATGTAAAGAAAAATAGAGTACATAGAGATGTATCAATATTACCAATTATTTATCAGTATGCAACTCAAATATTTTGGGTTTTCTCATCATTTTTAAGGTGGAAGGAGAAACAGAATTATCATGTCACAAAATATATGGAGGACAAAAACAAATATTGTTCACTTTTGAAGAAAAAGGTAACAGTAACTGAGTGGAAAGTCAGGAAAAAATGTGTTGCACAACTGATGTTATTGGTACTGCCTAAAGAGACACGTGTACCATTGAAGAAGCTTGTTCTGTGTAGCTCTACTTGTTTTTGAAGACAAAATGACCTCCTTACTTATACAGAAAAAGTGCTTTATTTAGAAAAGGAGGGTTGTTGTCTGCTTGAACAGATGTAGATGTATGTAATGTTGTCACACACGCGCTGTTTCTAAAAAAGGGCTATCTAGTGCAAGCTATGTAGTCCTAAAAAAGTTTTTCAAGTTACATTTTGAACAACTAATTCTTGTGGTTTTTAATATTTTTACAATTTTTTTATTTTTTTCAAAGGGCTAAAATAAAAACAAGAAACCATAATTGAAAAAACAAAAAAAACAAAAAAAAAAAAAAACATCTCCTTCAAAACGTAGAGTAGAGAAATGTCTATAAAATGTTTCTCATTTCCTGGCTGAACTCCTTTTTGCAAATTTTATTTTATCTTCGATTACTCTTTTGCCACCAAGCCTGCCAGAAAAAGTCTATTAAAGCAGATTTTTTTAGCAGGCTACTGTGACAAACAAAAGGAAATAAGATCTATGTACATCATAAACCAGTAGGTAAATGAAGCAAAGGGGAGGATATGTTGGTGTCAGAATGAGAAAAAATATTATAGATTAGTTAAGTTTTTTTTTTTTTTTCACAGTTGTTGTTGCAGTTTGTTAATGTAGTTTTTGTTGTTTGTAATGCTAAATTATGTTTTTGTAATAAAAGGTACAAAGTTACTATTGATTTCTTTCCTTAATAGGTTTTAAAGATTTTAATATTATTACAGTTTTGCAATGTTGATTTAAAGTTGCAGTTCCATCTTCAAGAACTGTAACTGTGCTGCTTGATCTATATGTATATATAAAGTACTATACAGAGATTAGTGGTCATCCTCACTGTAGAATAAATATTGTTATGTAAGAGAGAGGTTTTGGCACAGAGGTGAATGCATCCTCATAGTATACTACACTCTGCTGTCAGCTGGTAGAGATGGCAGTTCTTTTCCACATCTTAGTATCCATGCTTGTTATTCTGGAGAGACATTTCACCACATTGGTCCGCCTCTTTCTAAACCTTACTACACATGCCTGTTCCCATAAGGAGGTGTCTGAGAGCAATGTGAATGTGTCCTTATATTTAAATATGCACACTGGTTGTCCAAGACATAATTGTCAACAGAAAGGATACTCCATTTTATACTCTACTAATGATATTCATTGTCATAAAGAGAAGTATGAGCAGAGAAAGCAGTCTCTACCCCAGCCTATTTTGCACATGTGTTACTATGGGGTGTTACTCTGGGGTGATGTGTGAGCTGACGTCTATCTATACCTTGGTGTTAGACTTGGCATCCTTGGTGTGGTCTCCCCTAACTTTTTGCCTCTGTTCCCCAGGTTGCTAATGTGTGCTGGACTCTGTTTGTGCTGTTTTTGATACTCTAGGAACTTTACCACTGCTAGCCAGTGCTAAAGTGCAAGTGCTCCTATGTAAAAATGTATGTGTAATTAGCTTTCCATGATTGGCACATTTGATGTACTAATATGTCCCTAGTACACAGTGCATTAGAGGTGCCCAGGGCCTGAAAATCAAATGCTACTAGTGGGCCTGCAGCAATGGTTGTGCCACCCACATAACTAGCCCTGTAAACATGGCTCAGACACTGCAGTATCTGTGTGTGCAGTTCTAAACTGTCAATTTGACTTGCCAAGTATACCCACTTGCCAGGCCTAAACCTTCCCTTTTTATACATGTAAGCACCCATAAGGTAGGCAGTTGTATGTTAAAGGTGGCACATATACTTATGTGTTCTACATGTCCTGACAATGAAATACTGCTAAATTCATTTTTCACGGTTGCAAGGCATTTCTCTCTCATATGGGAGCTGCCTTTGAATGTTATTAATGCCCATATTCCCTTTGGGAGCAGATAGAAATATGGAGTTTAGGGTCTCTGAGCTCACAATTTAAATATACATCTTTTCGTGAAGTTGTTTTTTAGATTGTGTGTTTGAAAATGTCACTTTTAGAAAGTAGGCATTTTCTTGCTTAAACCATGCTGTGACTCTGCCTGTTTGTGGATTCCCTGTCTGGGTCAGTTTGACAGTTGGGTTATTTGCACTTCTCTCTCTAGACAGTGACACAAAGGGGGCAGGAGTGGTGACTCACCTGACTGGACTGTGCGTGCCCTCACACAATGCAGTCTCCAACCCCCTGGTGTGTGTCTTGAGCCTGGCCTGGGCAAGAAAGGATCTAACAAACACTGGAGACTTTACTGTGAAGTTTGCCAACTTCAAAGGCAAAAAGGCATATAAGTAACCCAGGACTTTAGATTACTTCAAGGATTCAAGAGGAACCACTGCCTGGAGAAGAGCTAAAGAGCGGAGGAGAAGTGCTGCCCAGGCCTGTGACAGTGCTGTGTTGGGCTATCCTGCAGTTGCTGCTTCTGCCTGTGCAAGGGACAGAGACTAGACGTTGGTGCATTCCTGCTTGACAAGTAACTCCAAGGGCTTGGAGTATAGCTTGCTTCCTGTTTTGAAGCCTCAGGGACAGCAAAAGCTTCACCAACCAGACCTGAGTCTACTTGCCATGTCCTCTAGCTTGTCAGATGGTGCCATTCCACTTCCTGGACCCCTGGAAGTCAATTCCTGGAGAAAAAACTGACTAATGGTGCCAGACGGCCCTTCCGAGGACGCCGCTGCCTAGAACCGCAATGCTTCTTGCCCTGAGGCTGTGGACCTCGCTGAGTGCGACAAATCCGAAGACCATGTCAGCTGACACCGCTGCCCCAGATTCACGTTACCGCCTGCCCCGAGGCCTTGTACTTCGTAGAAGTCCGACGACCCGATAGCAATCGCTGATCCCACCAGACTTCGCTAACACCGGACTGTCGTAATCCAACATCCGTGACAACCCGACGCCATTGCAGCACCTGCGGCCCTGTGACGTCATCGCAACCCCAGGAGGATGCCTCACAGCATTGTGACTCAGCTGGACTTTGCATCTGCCGGAACCAAGGGACCGACTATGCATCTGATGCTGCTTCACCTCCACGCCCTGTAGTGAGGGCCTGATGCTGCTGCGTGATGCCGCTGTCCTTCTGCCCCGTGACACCAGAACCGAGCTGCATCGGACCCAGTGATGCCGCTCTCCCCGACTCCGTTCACCAGCCTGTTTTCTACTAGTTTATTAAGGTACTGTATCTGGGGGTCGAGCTACTCAGTAAACAGTGCCATTGGCATAGCATTGTAGGAACTGACTTCGTCACAAGATCGCATAATTGCAGTATTTGTACCTCAAGGCACTGTTTTCATGATTTTAAGTGCTAAATTTGTATTTTGTCTTGTTTAATTAGATAAAATATTTACTATTTTTCTAAACCTGTGTTGTGTCATTTTGTAGTGAGTCACTCTATTACTGTGTGTGTTTGTACAAATACTTAACACATTATCTCTGAAGTTAAACATGCCTGCTCGTGCCAAGCTACCCAGGGGGTGAGGTTGGGATAACTAAATGTGATTCTCCTTTGCAGTGACTAGAGTGAGGTTCTTTGATTGGACAGAGGGTAACCTGACTGCCAGCCAAAGACCCCATTTCTAACACTTGGTCTGTATGCTTGTCATTCAAGAGAAACTTCTCTGTATAATCACCACAGCGGACATTCAATGGTGCTAAACCATTGGCGGTACATACCATCGCGCTCAAAAATACACACACTCAAACAAAACAACACTACATTGGATAATTCAAATAGCACACACCTGACACACATACACACACCACACCCACACAACTATAAAACACACACACACATTACCCACAACCCTTTACAACTAGAAAGAATTGCCAATAGAGAGAGACCCAGCAAGAGCACCCACATAACCAGGGCCACAAAACACCATCACCCAAACACCATCCACGCACCTTACATCACACACCCCAATACATCACCCCACACACCCTCACCCACACCACTCACATTACACCCATGGCAACACAACGACACCCCAGGTTCTCAAAGGAGGAGCTGAGGGTCATGGTGGAGGATATCTTCCGGGTAGAGCCACAGCTATTCAGATCACAGGTGCAGCAGACTTCCATTGCTAGGAAGATGGAGTTATGGCGGAGAATCGTGGACAGGGTCAACGCCGTGAGATAGCACCCCAGAACAGGGGATGACATCAGGAAGAGGTGGAACGGCCTACGGGGGAGGGTGAGTTCTGTGGCAACAAGACACCAAATAGCTGTACAGAGGACTGGCGGTGGACCCCCACATCCTCCCCCACAACTAAAAACATGGGAGGAGCAAGCCTTGGCAATCATGCATCCTGAGGGCCTGGCAGGAGTAGGAGGAGAACTGGACTCTTATAAGTCAACTCTCTATTACTACCATCCCCCGACCTGCATGCCGTCACGTTCCTCCCCATTACCCTCACTCCCATCACTCCACCACCTCCCACACACCCCACCATCACAACCCACCCATCCCAATACCAAGCCCTGCATGCAACACCAGTGCATGGACACCCATCACAGACATGCATGGACAACTATCACCACTGCATGCACACTAGAGACAATCACCTAGCCTTACAAATAACAACTCACAAAGGCTAATCTTCCAGGGCCATAACAACCATAGAGGGCAACACACCCATGCACAAGATGTCACATGCAGAAACAATAACACTGCATTTCCATCCCCACAGGTCCCCCAGTTCACATCACTGGAGAAGAGGTGCCAGCAGCATCCAGTCCCCCCCAGATGAAGGCCCACAGTGATGACAGCAGCTCTGCCTGCCTGGATCCAGACATCCAACCTGGCCCATCAGGGATCTACAGACAGTCGGTTACCTTAGGAAACACCAGCTCAGCACCCACCCAGTGGACCAATACCTCTGTCCCCAGGACACGTCAATCAGCAGTGTGTCCAACACTACATGGACCCCATTCAGAGCCCCCACCACCAACCATGTTGGTTCAGCCATCCGAGGCTGCAAGGGAACAGCTGGAGCTTCCCCCCATCACTGCTGGCACTGCCACCAACACTGCCACCAGCACTGCCACCAGCACCCCTGCAAGCACCGCCAGCAGCAGCCCCAGTTGGCAGCCGTCCAAGGCTGCAGGGGAAGGGCTGGAGCCTCCCCCCACCACTGCCAGCACCACAACTGCCACCAGTGAGCACCCGTCACCGGTGGTGGACGATGTGTAGTCCTGCATACATGGGCTCTTGTGCGGCCTGGCCCCAGCAAATCATGTGGGTGTGACACCCAGGTAAGAGACTATTCCCTTGCACTCTCCAAGATCTGCATCACTGGGCACAATGCCCCCTCCAGAACCTGTGTAAGAAGTCACCCACCTTGCACTCCCCAGGACCAAGCAGTGGGCAGACCACCCACTTGAGAGACTGTGGCCTTGCACTCCCCAGGACCAGGCAGTGGGCAGACCACCCACTTGAGAGACTGTGGCCTTGCACTCCCCAGGACCAGGCAGTGGGCAGACCACCCACTTGAGAGACTGTGGCTTTGCACTCCCCAGGACCAAGCAGTGGGCAGACCGCCCACTTGAGAGGCTGTGGCATTGCACTCCCCAGGACCAAGCAGTGGGCAAACCACCCACTTGAGAGACTGTGGCCTTGCACTCCCTAGAACAACGCACAGGGCATGTAGCCCCATCCAGGACCAGTGGCGTTGTACCATCTTCCGGCTGAGGTGGACCCACGTAGATGACGCCGAAACTCGAAAGACCATGAACTCCATCCACTCAGGATCCCCCTCAGATCCCTGCCGACACCACGTCTACAACAAAGCCGACTCCTCCATCGCCCCCCAACTTCGCAAGATCATCAACCTATTCTTCGATACTGTGACCTTCCCGGACAGCTGGAAGCACGCCGATATCCAAGCCCTCCTCAAGAAACCCAAGGCTGACCTCAATGACCTCAAAAACTTCCGCCCGATCCCCCTCCTCCCCTTCCCAGCAAAGGTCATCGAGAAGATCGTCAACTCCCAGCTCACCCACTACCTCGAGGACAACTCCATCCTAGACCCCTCCCAATCCGGATTCAGACGCAATCACAGCACCGAGACTGCGCTCCATGCCGCCACAGATGACATCAGACAGCAAATGGACAACGGCGAAACTTCAGCCCTTATCCTCCTAGACCTCTCCGCTGCCTTCGATACGGTCTGCCACCGCACCCTACTAACTCGTCTCCACGAAGCCGGAATACAAGACAAAGCCCTCAACTGGATCTCCTCATTCCTTGCCGGCAGAACCCAGAGAGTCCGACTCTCACCCTTCCGCTCCGAAGCCACCAACCTCATCTGCGGCGTCCCCCAAGGCTCCTCGCTAAGCACGACGCTGTTCAACGTCTACATGGCACCCCTCGCACAACTGGCCCGTCAGCACAACCTCAGCATACTCTCCTACGCCACCGACACCCAGCTCATCCTCTCCCTCACAAATGACCCACACACCGCCAAAGCCAACCTCTATGAGGGATTGAAATCCATCGCCGAGTGGATGAGAAACAGCCGCCTGAAATTAAACTCCGACAAGACGGAAGTCCTCATCCTCGGACGCACCCCCTCGGCCTGGGACGACTCCTGGTGGCCCACCGCGCTGGGACCCCCCTACACTCCAGCGAACCACGCCCGCAACCTCGGCTTCATCCTCGACTCCGCCCTCACCATGTCCAAACAGGTCAACGCAGTCTCCTCCTCCTGCTTCAACACCCTCCGCATGCTCCGTAGAATCTACAAGTGGATCCCGACGGAAACCAGAAAAACGGTGACCCAGGCCCTCGTCAGTAGCAGACTTGACTACGACAATGCACTCTACACAGGCATCCCAGCAAAAGACATCCAACGACTCCAACGCATCCAGAACGCATCCGCCTGCCTGATCCTTGACATACCCCGCCGATGCCACATCTCCCACCACCTGAAGGACCTCCACTGGCTCCCCGTGGACAAGAGGATCACCTTTAAACTCCTCACCCATGCGCACAAAGCACTCCACAACGCCGGACCTGCCTACCTGAACAACAGACTCAACTTCTACGTCCCCTCCCGCCAACTCCGCTCTGCCAACCTCTCCCTCGCCATCGTTCCCCGATTCCAACGTGAGACCTCCGGCCGCAGATCCTTCTCCTAACTTGCCACCAAGACCTGGAACTCCCTCCCGACCCCCCTGCACCAGACCCAGGACCTCCTCACCTTCAGGAGACTCCTCAAGACCTGGCTCTTCGACCAATAGCAGCTGCCTCCCCTCCCCCTCAGCGCCTTGAAACCTTAACGGGTACATAGCGTGCTTTATAAATTTAATGATTGATTGATTGATTGATTGCTCCCCTATTCCCTGTCCCCCTGAGGTGCCTTTGTATTTGCCACCTGATGCCCCTGCTGTGTTCTCTCCATGTTGTTGCAGGAGTGAGGTTGGGCCTTGGCCTATGCGATGTGGCTCTGTGGCCCAAGGACATTGAGGACTGGGCAGTATCCCTACATTTGTAAATATGTATATACGTTTTTTATTTTGATGCACTTATTCATGTTATTTTATCGTATTTCACTCAATTTAATCTATTTGTTTTGTCCTTGCATTATTCCTGAGGGGTACGGGATGTATATGTAATGTCACTGCATCTGGTTGTGTGTATGGTGTTGGGGGTGTTGCACGTTGAGTGTGTGTCACTCTTCCCCCCCCCTCCCTGCTAGGCAGCAGTACTCACTGTGGTCGTCTTCGTCGGCGTTGGTGTTCATAATGCAGGAAAAGGTAGCATCGGAAAAATGTGCAACTCGGGCTTCATAGCGGCGTGGTTGTTCCCTGAGTCTCCAGAGGTGAGTCCTTTGATTTCTGTGTTCTGTTTGCACCGTGCTTTTGATATCGTTGGTACCAACCCGGAAAAGGTGGTGGATAGGCCTGTCGTAATAGTGTGGTCTGTACATTGTCTTCCACCTGACTGTTGGCGGTTACTGCCATGGTGCTTGTTGATACCGTTGTGGCGATCAGTGTATTAAAGTGGCTGTCTGTCTGAATGATTTCCGTTGTAGCCATAATTCCATTTTAGTTACCGCTGGCCTGTTGTCAGTATTACCGCTGCTTTATCACCGAATGCCAGGGTTGTAATGTACTGAGGGCCTAAGACTCTTTTTCATCTTGAAAAAGTGACATTTCAACAAGTGCTTATTGAATCTTTATTGTTGTGACCTTACTTTAACTAGATAAATATCATATACTTTTCTAAACCTCTGTGGTGTATTTTTGTGGTGTTGTCACTGTGTTATTGCATGATTATTGCATAAACACTTTATACATTGCCTTCCAAGTTAAACCTGACTGTTCAGTGCCAAGCTACCAGAGGGTGTGCACATGATAATTTGGATTGTGTGTGACTTACCCTGACTAGGATTGTGGTCCCTATTTGGGCAAAGGTGAATACCTCTGCCAACTAGAGACCCTATTTCTAACAATCCTGAAACCAGATTGACCCCAGAGAGGTGCTGCTCCTATTGCCCCATGACCTCTAATAAGAAAAGGTAAAAACTATCACCAGAGCATTGGTGCACAGCTTGATCCTGGTAATTTCCTCACTGAATCTCCTAGATCAAGCAGGATTTATGCTCAAAGGAGCCACTCAGAATAACATCAGGAGGCTCTACAATGCCCTGGCAGAAAGATTGGTCCGGCTTTCAGCAGTACTGTTCTCCAATGCTGAAAAAGCTGTCAACTCAGTAGAGTGATCACACCTATGTTCAATGTCTAAACTTCGGACCCAAAACATTATTTACATCCAACTCTTATATATAGACCTGGTTGCCTGAGTCAGTGTAGGGACAAACATTTCAGAACCATTTGCCATCTACCACTGCACAAGGCAGGAGTGTCCACTTTCCCTAATGTTGTTTGCCATTGGCATAGACCCATTGGCTGAGTGACTCCTTTTGATGCCCAGAAAAGGGCATTTGAGTGCAGGCCGGGGATCTCAGGCTTAGTGGCATTATACACTGATGACGTCGTGATCGTTTTGACGGACCCAGAGGGCTCTGGTTCACAGCCACTCCTAATCCTCTGAATTTTTGCTAAGTCTACAATGTTTCCGTGCCCCTCCTACTCCCAGGGGCTGGGATGAGGATCTGACCTGTAGGTTGTCACGTACCGCTTCAGATATCTAGGAGTATACATTAACACAGCCACCACCACGGCATGGAAACAAACATGCAACCACTAATGAGTACACTAAAGGCTGAGATCAAGATGTGTTCAGCCCTTCTGATGCGCCTAATGAATAGTTCAACAATTTTCAAAATGGTCGCATTGCCCTGTTGTTTATATCAAGTGCAAAATTACCTGTATGACCAGCCCCATTCCTTTTTCCACATGATCTACTCTAATGTTCGCAGTTCCTGTGGAACAGAGGCTCATTCCTCCACCATATTGCTCTCAACAAATGCCTTAAAAGTATATGCAAAGGAGGAATTGCAGCGGCCAATATCGAGTCATACTATAGATCCTCACACCTGGTCATAGTTACTGAATAGTGGTATGACATCCAATGCAACCCAGATCATGTATCTGTAAAATGTGCGTTTCAAGTTACCCCTATCAGCACTTCCTCTATGGAAGAAATACACAACTACCACTGCCCCTGGAAACCAGGGTGGTGATTCAGAAGGCCGCTCTGAGTGATAAGGGATGAGCAGGTAGGATCACAGACCAACCTCCGCTCTGGGTCGGATCAGCGATGCCACAGGTGGCAACATTATCAGGATTTCAAAAATGGGACATAATAGGCATCTCCACTTGTGGATGTGATGGAGGACACAATACCTAAATAATTTCAGACCCTACAGACCGAGAATGACCCACATCACAGCCAATTCTACCGCTACTTACAACTGCGGCATGCATTAATGCCCTATGTATCTATCTTTGCAGACCTCCCCGAGTATAATCATCTGCAATCATAGCTAATCATGTGGGAATTGGGGGAACACAAAAAAATGTAGCTTAACGATGCACTCATATGTTACATGCCTAACACATTCACTGTGCTTCTCTCAGCCTGGGATCAGGAATTACAGCCTCTCATGGATAAAGAATGGGCAAAGGCAACAGCCTATTAGAGACACTCAGCAATCATGACACAGCTCCACTTCTATTAGCTCAAATACATTTTTAGAACATACCTCACATGTCACAAGCTGTGGAAGATGGGAGTGATTGACTTCCCAGATTGCCTTTGGTGTAGAACACAGGAGGGAGGATTACTACACACTGTAGGAGGCTGTGTCAAGATGGAATCATGCAGGAGGCAGATGCTTTCTTGCCTACAAGGAGTTCTAGGGCGTACCGTGCCTCAGGACCAAAGCTGGTGCCTCTGCATATCGCTACAGACCTTGAAAAAGGTTGGCACACATTGACATTGCTAAGACTAGGCTTGACAGAGGTTTAAAGAGATATAGTTCACCGATGGAAGGACAGTGGTCCTCCCTCCGTCAAGGAATGGCACAGGGGTCTCGACTGGTGAATGAGTAGAGAGAAACCCATTTATGAAGCCAGAACCCCATGTAAAAACTCACAAAAGATGGGTGGACTATCAGGAATTAGTATTGCATTAGGTTAGTCACGAGCTAAGACAATAGAAATGGAAATACATGCATACACATGATGACTGCACCTGGACGGATCTGGAGTGACCACCATATTTGCAGCAGTCAGAAAAGACCAGGGTGGGGAGGGGAGGGTCGTCTAGGGGACATTGTGGATTAAGAGCCAACGTGATATTGTTGCCATGTTGTCTTGCATTCTGTGTTGGAACTTTCTATACAAAGCAAAAAAAAATCAATAAAACATGGTAAAAAAACTAAGAATGCAATTTGACAAGAGGAATATGTATTGGCAAAGCCAACACATCTCGGCAATGAAACCTATTTGCAGGTTGGACTCCCAGACAACCGAAGGGATTGGCCATATTGGAACATCATTTATGTCAATAAAGCAAACCCATTTGGAGATGCTTGTAACAGATGAATGCACATGTACAACTAGCCAATAGGGAGGAGGGTGGCAAAATATTTTAACAACGGGGAGTTGGGGCAACAGACAGCTGGGTGGTGAGGAAAAGGAAATAAATAGGGAAGGTATAGATCAGGGTGAGAGAGAAAGAGAACATATCCCTCAACAATGTGCAAAGCCAGTTCTGACTTCTGCAGTGTAGCTAACCAAATGAGAACATTGTGAGAGCTGAATGCTTCTAGGTGAGACCCACACAAGACCAATGAGTGAGGAAGGTCATCGAATCAGGAACAGGGAAGGAAGATAGGCAACGAAACCATCCGATCATTAGCAAAGGGCAGACCAAAAGCCTCCTCTATATATGTATTATACTAGAAATAACAGGAGACTGGCAAATGGAAGGCTAATGTTGTCTGAGCCAAGACCTAAAATATTAGGACTTTAAAGGCCTGATAGTCTCACCGACTTCATCCTGGTCCTCGCCATTCACACACTATTGTCCTTAACAACTTTGGAATTTAATGATCCCAAGTTTGGAATTACTGATTCCAGAGATACCATTATTATTCTCAATTTTGTAATGGTTTATTACACAATATAAGCATGTTTCGTTTTCTATATTTCACTTCTTTTAATGGGGTAAACAGTTATTTTAGATGGACTTCTTATAGGTCTAACCCCCGTCTGAATTATGAGTTGTGAAATGGTTACAACACTGGATGCAGTAAAGTCTACACAACGCAGAATGCTTTCCAGGCACGTACTGGGAGGTGAAACGTGCAAATATTTACAGGGATACAATACCAAGAACACATAAAAGTAGGTTATGGTCCGTTTTGAAGGGTTCAATTAGAAATGTGAATTTTTTATCACAATCTTCATACACCAAACCCTGTGATTTTGAACTGCCACCATTCACCACACCCACACGAACTTACTGGCTTTCCCCCGTTTCTTTGCTCTGCTCTCCTTCTTTACAACCTCTTTGCCTCTCTCTTTATCCTCCACTCAGCACCCTGTTTTCTTCTTTCCCCTTTTCTCTCCCTCTGCATTCTTCCCATGTGTGATTTTGAACCGTCCCACTCACACCCAGCATTTACTCCATTTACTGGCTCTGTGCTTGTGTTAATTATACATGATGGTGGATTTTGTGCAATTCTGCCAACTATTAACCGAACATTTCTGCTGCTAGACTCATTTTTTCTGTCTGCCTTCTCTCCCTCAATTTCTCCTACACAAACCAAACGTCTGTCTTACAACACAACCAAAAACACATTTTGGTGATGTATCAATATCCCACAAAGCACATTCCCTCGATCTCACAAACAGCCACCCTTTACAAATAAAATTCCATCCACTAACCTCTGCTACTCCTAACATTGCCCTTATCACACCTCTCAACCTTTTGTTCAACCATATATCATATTGTTTCGTCACAAGAGCTCTCGTCTTCTTGCCACAAATGACCAATACCAACACTCTTTCAACACTCATGTCCACCAATAGGGCAAAATCCCCCCTTACTCAGTCTATGGCAATTTTTCCAAAACCTTGTCCACCAATGGGGCAAAATCCCCCCTTACTCAGTCTATAACAATTTTTCCAAAACCTTATTTATCCACTCATGTTGCATAGAGACTCTCCTCTCACCCCCAATACAACGCCCCTTCTTTAACATACACAACTCACCTGTCCTTCATTTTCAAATACTACACCTCAAGTCATTACCAAAATGTCAGATAATACTATCCCACAAAAACAAACACACATACATTTATCTGAACAAAATTTCACATATTGAAAAACACCCAGCCATCATAAAATACCTGCACACACTCACTTTCCTCTGAATACCAACACAAGTAACACATATTTAAACCCATCTCTACTTCCCGCTTTCCAAGCAACAAATACTCAAGCTGCTCAATCCATAAACACACAAGACTCAGCATATGCCTATCATTGATTGCTGAATTCAGAGCATTAAAACATTACCGTCATGCTCCACTTCTAACCCTCACCCATACACAATTCCACTTTCAACACACACAAAAGAAAGCAACGCTACGCTACGCTTCATGACCTCACATCCCCTTGTCGAGCGCATAAGAAGTGCACCTTTTGAACATCACTTCACATCCCACGAGCTCAATTTCAACTAGTACCACCACCTGCCCCCTCACACACACCCAAGAAATATGTCTTTTAAGCCTTTTGGAGGAAGATAATGATAAACAAAGACAGCATTTTATCGGTCCTGCAACAGTTAACACCACCGCAAATACCACACCACCTACAACTTCAAATAACACCTGCAGCACCAGCTTACACTGCCTCCTAAAAACCATCTTTATTCTGCCCTCTGATAAATGCGTGTTTAATTTAAAGAAACAGGCACCACATATTTCACCTAATAACAGAGAAACTAATTTACATTTCACAACTGAATCATTGCTGGGGTAGATATAATACCAGTACTTCAAGAAGCAATTCCATCAGGCTGTCAAACTGTGACACAAACTTGCATAAGAAAAAGAGGAGGTAGCTTAGCCATCATATATAAGGAAGCAAAAAATCTCACCAAAGCTAAGAATGTTTCTTTTACAAGGTTATAAGCCCCTCCTCCCCCCACCAGCCAGATACAATCCTACTGCAAAATTGTCATGTAACACTCTCATTCTTTCCAGACCACCATCAAAGGACTATCACCAATTAAATTCCCGGATCCTCTCAAATCAAGTAAGTCAGCCGCTTGCCCCTCTGCCCCTTGTCCACCTAAATTTTCATTACACATCCATCCTAGTCAGAACACTAATCAACAGCTCCTTATGACATGAATTTTCCTAGGAGACTTACAAAGGCATCCATACTCCCAAAATCAAAGAAAACTAACCTAGACACTGAAGTCCCAGACAAAAACAGACCTATTACAAGCAAAACACATTTCTGGGCAAACTTGAAGGAGCAGACTTCACCCAAATGTCAAGATTCGTTGAAGACAATTCCCTATTTACAGACTTACAAGCTTGATTCTGTTCAGGAACAGGCACAGAATCAGCACTAATTTCATCCTGGTATGACTTTAAAAATACAGTAGCATAGAGTAGGGTTACTAACCTTCTTTTGTCTTTTCTGTGGCCTTTTACGCAGTTGATCATGACACGCTAATACAAAGACTCAAGGTGGCCGGAATAGAAGGCACAGCATTAGCTTGGATCACATTGTACCTACACAATAGAATTACCATGGGTGGAAAGCTATAATTGAATGCCCAAGTAGATAAGGTAGCTAAATCAAACTTTTTTGCAAAGAAAACGTTTTGACACATTTTCTTGTGCCTAGGATTCCCCCACAAAGTCCAAGCAACAGTCTCTCTTGTCTTATCAAAATTGGATTCTGCTTTTGGTCTATATCACCTCTCACCATTAACAACTATGGGAAGATTAAGCCCTTATGTGTGCAGGACAGCCTGGAGCCATCAGCACACGCAGTACTCATGTGCACAGCATGGCTCCCACCTTTCCTGGCACACAAGGCAGGTAATCCCTCCGGTGTGGGTACAAGAGGTATTTTCTGCGCAAAGAAATAGCCTCGGGCGCTGGAGAAATGCTTCCCCATCTCCGGATGCTGTTTCTTTGTTCTCAGTGCAATGGAGGTCAGTGCACATGGAGCTCAGATGTGATTTCACTGAAATCTAAAGTGAAATATGCCGATCAGCTCATTTCACTTTCACTGCCTAAGTGGTTGTGGGGCTATCTCAGCTCCCTGAGCATCTCAGCAGATGGGAGTGGTATAATTGGAAAGGGATTTTGTTTTTAATGTAGAGTTGGGTGCTGGACAAAATGGGCATGCCAATGCCCCTACCTCTACCAAACACAAATGGACAGGTTATTACCCCCAAACCCAATGGACAGCAAGGACATTTTTTTGTTGTTAATGTTGGGATGGACGCTGCCCAGAAAGGGCATAGCAATGCCCCTACCCACCTAAAAAAGGCCTGTCTTTCTTCTCCCTGGGGGGGGGCAGATGGGGATTATTACCCCCAATCTGCCCCAGGGGACAGAAAGCCCACTGGACACCAGGGAAGATTTCTTTTTTTTTTTTTAAGAGCCTTGGCCATATCTCCACCCCCAATAAATGACAAAGTCTTTCTGCCCCCTTGGTGGGCAGGTGGAGTTTTATTACCCCAATCCACCCCCTGAGAGTCAGGGAGCCTACTAGATGCCAGGAAATTTAAAAAATAGAGGTGAGGAGCTGGCACCATGTTATGCCTCCCACCCTAACTGAAGGGGCAATCAGTCTTTCTGCTCCCCCTGCAGACTAAAGCATCTCATCCCAATGGCAAGCAAGAGGAAAGTTGACTCTTTTGGGTGTTGATCTTACATATGAGCCAGAAGAGCAGTATCGTCCCACTTACAATGCTGAACGGTTGCACCTTTTGGGCTTGGGTAGGCTGCCACATGGAAAAACCTAACAGACCCAGACACTTCTGAAAACTGGACATCTGGGAAAGTCCAGGGTGGTGTGCCATTTTTATTGGAAGACTTAGGAGAATGCAGGGTGGAAGGAAGGTTGTGGCTCTGTGCAGATTCCTGAACTTTCCATCACAGAAATGCAAGGATTTATTTTTAGTCAAAGTTTGAGATTTTGGAAGGGATTCTGTTTAACAAATGTGTTGTAAGTCACTCAAGACACCCCTCCCTCAATACCACTATGTGTCTTGTTTTAAAAAATGTACAGGTTGGTTAGGTTTCCCCAGGTGCTGGCTGGGCTACAGTCCAAAATCTACAGCTACCTACATTGGAAAAAGAGGGTCAGCTTTCAGTGGAAAAATGTGATGCATCCATGTTGCATTTTGGGTCATTTTTTGTTGCAAGTATTAGGCCTACCCACACAAAAGAGGTACCATTTTTATAGGGAGACTTATGGGAGCATGCAATAGTAGAATATTTGTTATTATCAATTGGAGTTCACTGCCTTTTGCCTTTCAAATGTAAGCGAGTGTATAAGAAAGATGACATCTTTAAAAATACCCTCCAAATAATATGCTTGTATGGGTACCCATAAATTCAGAGATGTAGAAATAAAAACTGCTCCTGAACTCTATACCTTGTGCTCATTTCAGGAATAGATACGTTTCCTTGATAGCTATTTTTCAGGCTGCCTATCTCTCTATAAGAATTGGTCCATACCTGGTACTCAATAAAATCCCATTGTACGGTGCAGCTCAGGTGTTTGCTCTGGGTACCTTGGGTTCTTAGAGAACCTACAAACCTTACCAGGCCACGAAAAGTCTACTCGTCCACTCGTGAGTCATATTTTATCAGGTCGAGCTATTTTCAGGACCTACCCGCTGCTTTTAGTTGACAAAGAAGAGGTGTTTTGTTCAGTCAGAAAGCAAGGAGCAATAAAGGCGCCTTTAAATCTTATTCTTATCTACATTTGCTCTGTGTTGAGAGCCAGAGGTCAAAAGTCAGTTTGTCTTCTTACAATTAATTTTCCTTCTGACAGCAGAGTGCCAAGATTTTGTAAGGTGAACTCTCTGCCTTATTTTACAAAGAGTATGAAATGAAAGACTGTAGGGTGTCAGGTTTTTCCTAACACACATTTAAATAACTAAGTCAACGGTGCAAACATTTCAAGATATATTTCAGTAGTTATGAAAGCCCATTTTTGCACTTCTGTGTGATGACGAAAACAAATCAGAACATCTTACTTGGTGATGTGCAAAGGATAAATATGTTTTCTGAAACCCAATTACACAATGGGGAAAACATTTAGGGGGACATTATGACCCCGGTGGTTGGCGTTAATGTGGAGGTAGTACCGCCAACAGGCTGGCGGTACTGACCGCCACATTATCACATTGGTGGGTTGGCTGAAGCCAACCTGCCAATATACCACTCCGACCTCCATGGCGGTAGCAGCTGCCGGGCTGGAGATAATCCACTTTCAAGCTTCTTAGTATCACTCACAAAGCAATACATGGAAAAGGGCCACTTTTTGTCAGAAAGAAAATCACCAACACACAACAAAGAAACGTACATTTTAGAAATGCATCTCACATCACAATTCTATCATAAAGGAAAAAAACATGGGTAGAAAATCTTTCTCTGTTCAAGCAGAGAAACTATGTAATTTACTACCCACAACCATAAGATTCACTGACAACCATCTCAACTTCAGGCTCTTCCATACATGGCCACTATAGACAAAATATTAGAGCCTCTACTGTATGTCTGTGTTTATGTTTGTGTGTTGTGTGTGTCGTGTGTGTCTGTGTGTGTGTGTGTGTGTGTAATTAAAACACAGCATGTTTCAAAACACAATGACTTTGCATTCTGGATTCATGAGCAGTAATTAACTTATTGCGCTGGTGACCTTTAGATGGAAGTACTCAATCCCAACATGTCACAGACCAATGTGGCCTTGGTCTGGAATGCATTGGGATTACATTCCATTCCGTTGGTCATTACATAGCCATGCAATGGACACACACATCACCCACACTGCAACACAATGGAAGGACAATGGGATGCACAATACACAGAGGGACAAATATACAAAGCTCACTATGCAAACAATACCTGCACAATAGGGATGGCAGCATCAGTAGAACTAAGGGAAGGATGCTGCACTGGGACACAGTACGCTTTGCACATACCCCTAAAACAAAATTTGTTCAGGAACTGACCCATTCATGTATCTCAGGGTCAAACAATACTAGAGCCAAGTAACATGCCTATCTGCAGAGTGTGGAAGTGGAAATCAAGAAAGCACATACAACTACAACAGCATGAGTCAGACATCTACAGGACACGTGTACAGTCAAATGCTAAGGAAGCTAGCACAGCTGAATACCCTCCATGTCTACACTAACAAAACTCGAGTTCCCACACATGAAACACATGTACATTTCATATCAGGGGACAAGTCTGACACCATACATGCTGACATTGGACAGCACAATATGAAATACTAACCATAACAAACAGAACATAATGTAGTGACACCACAATTCCTTAGATAAACACATGTCCATACAGTCAACATCTACATTTTTCTTGGGGGACACCAGCACTGCCCACAAATTCAGACTCAGGAACAACATAAAAGTAGAAGAAAAATTGCAGGATAATTGTGTACCCAAAATAACAAGTGCTTTGTTTCATTAACAAGCAATGGCAAAATGCCCAAGGCCATTGGCCAGTCCTTGAGTCCATCATCGCACAGAACTGTTCCAATACATTACTTCCAGGGAACCTCCACAAGAAGGGGCATCAGGTGGGCAGGTAGGCACCTCAGGGATCATCCTTTGGAGGGGGATTTGGGATGGGTGGGTTTGAGAGGGGTAGACTCTTTTAAGGAGGGATGGGCTTCTTCTTGGGGGGAGCAGTATGGGTACTTTCAGGGAAGGGTAGGTGTGACAGGGGAGGACTTGGACGTGGAAGGGATGGGCTGGGATGCGGGTCAGTGCCTCTGAGGTTTGGGATGGGGGTGGAGGGAACAGGGGAAAGGGCAAGGTCAAAAATAAAAACTTTCCTTAGCAACACGTGACGGACAGCAGAAGGGTTTGGGGATTTGGAGGTCGAGGGAGTGGTCGTCTGCTGTGTTGGTGTTGATGTCTTGTGTGTGTGCTTGTGTGAGGTATGCTTCTGTTTGGATTGTGTCCATTGTGTGTGTGAGTGTGTGTGTTTGTGTGTCTTGGGGGGCTGGGAGGTGGAGGTGCTGGGTGGTAGATGGGTGTGTGTGTTGGGGTAGTGTCTGCTGGTATGCTTGTAGTGTTGGATTTGTGTGTCTGTTGGGGTGGTGTCTGCAGGTTTGATGGGTGTGCTGGATGTCTGTGTGTCTGTTGGGGTGGTGGATGGAGGTATGGTGGGTGTAGTGTGTGTCTGTGTCTGTTCGGGGTGGTGTCTGCAGGTGTGCTTTTAGTGGTTAATGTCTCTGTGTCTATTGGGGTGGTGTTTGCAGGTATGGTGGGTGTGGTGGATGGCTCTCTGTCTGTTGGGGTGGTGGCAGGGGGTATGGTGGGTGTGGTGGGTGTATCACTGACTGTTGTGATGGTGCCTGTGGGTGTGCTTGATGTGCTGTGTAGGCCAGTGGGGATGGTGGGAGTGTCTGGGGAGGTGGTGGCATGTGTGTAAGTGTCTGTTGAGTGCTTGCATGCCAGTGTGTTTTGGGGGATTTGCATTTATGTGTGCTGCTTTTGTGTGTTCAGGTGAGTGCATGCTGATCTGTATGCGTGCTTTGGGTAGACAGGGGAATGGGGGATTTGGATTGGGAAGAGGGAGGTGGAGGGGGGGTGGAAGGTAGGGGGTAACTGGCTGCTGTCACTGAGGAGGCCAAAGCCTGAAAAGATCTCTGTCGGCCAAACATGACACTATGAATATCTTCCAGGAAAACATTAGTCTGCTGAAGTTGGCAGGCCAATCCCTAAATAGCGTTCACAATGGCAGTCTGACCCTCAGAGATACTTCTCAGGAGGTCAAAAGCCTCCTCACTCAGGGTAGCAGGTGCAACAGGGGCTAGGGTGGAGGTGCCTGCGGCAAAGGACTCACCCATCCTCTTTAGTGAGCGAGCACAGCCAGCGCAGTGGGGAGCAATGGGGAGGGTGGCGATAGAACTGGGAGTGGCAGACAAAGATGGTATAGGACAAGGTCTTGAATTGGTCCGTCACCACTAGGGAGTGACTACTAGAGGAAGAATCTGATGATTATGATGTAGATCCGATCTCCTCTTTGGCATTCCCCTCATTCTCCGGGCCACTGTGTCCCTCTGTGTCAGTGGTGTCTTGCCACGAGGTCCTGTGGATAGATGCTTCCCCAAATTCATGTGCCCTGTCTCCTCTGCTTGCCTGGGCTGATGCTGAAAATGCAAAGAAAAATAGGGTCACCACATGTCTCTGATCACACTTGAACAACAGCTCTGATTAGCAAACATTGCCTTGATGTCCAGGATGTCCCTGCAACAAACTCCACCTAAGTGGCCCACACATTTACAATTCAATATACATGCATGCCATCTGAACTGTCAACAGAAGCCCAAAGGAAAATCAGGATCTCCGACAGCTACTATTGCATGGCTGCAGTTGTGCAATCACAGTAACCACTGAACAAGTATGAGACCATATCACCTTCAATGCTTTGCCTCGTGGAGCATACGTCACTTACCTGTTGTATTACATTAGTAGGCAAATTCCAGCTCCATTTACATAGATCCCACACAAGGTCAGGCAGACATTTATTTGTCACATACACAATACAACAACAGGAAGAAATGATGCTCCCAGAACATGCCATGTTGCTGACAATAATACAGTAGATTGGAGAAGGTGACATGGAAATACATGTCCCACTGGAAACATATCCACAATGCACACTCCAGCAAGTGAAGGTTGTCCCAATGGAGTCATGGAGGTAGTACCAATGCAGTTCTGCTAGGCCACACATTTGCCATAGAAATGTGCACTGTAGACATCATGTGCAAATTGACAGGAAGATTTGCCCATAAAAACCACAACACAATGAATCAGCAAGCCCCATGGAAATCAACACTGATGCCTCACACCCCTTACAATTGCCTACTTTGATTGCATCAGTAGAAGGCATACCCTTTGTATGTTGGAGAGACATAAAGATTTACAAGTACCTATAAGAGGCCCTCAACATGTTGGCCAATGGGAAGCTACAGCACTGTATCCATTTGGGTCATGGAAACCCAGATGTCTGTGGATGAAGGGTTCAACCCTAACATATGATTTCAACATGACTGCAAGACATTCCAAGATACATGCCAACAGTTAGGTAAACAACCTTCGGCATTACACATGTGCAGTGCATTTTGCGACAAGATGCCACATCACTGGCATGGAAATGCACATAGTGGCCAAAAATTGCAGTCATACACATCTTGTCCCTCATTGCAACTGCAGTTGTACTTGCCAAATGACATACACTGGTGTTTGAGTGGCTGCGTCAGCCAACAATCAATGGTAACACATTTGTGTCTGTGGCACCACATGAAATGAAGCACCATAGCAAATGTCTCATTCCACACACAGGTAAACATGCACATATATGTGAAAGAATACAGAAATCATAGTGTTAACACAGATAGACCATGTATGACACATCAGTGTACAGATCCTGTCAAACAAGAAAAGGACACATGCTAACATGCAGGCATAAGGAATGTTGGCAACAGTGATGGCAAATAAATCATGTTAGTGAACATTCCCCACTTACCAAGGGAAAGTAAAGATCTGTAGCTGCACCCATACAACAGTGTATGCTCTGCCACATGTTTGATGGCCACCGTCACATGACAGACAGTACTGAGGCACCAGCACCCTTCACACGCTGAAGACAGGTAGCCTCTGGGTGACAGATGCAAATATACTCATTTGACTAGACTCATGGCTGAGGACAGTGACCAATCACTTTGTTAACTTTGGCTGGAAACATTGAGGAGTGTTGCATAGAATTAACACCCAGTACAACAACAAACATTATGTGATTGATCAATGTACACAGCCATGTGTTCTCCCTAGTTAGCTAATTGGTTGTGGATTGTACACAGTTGTGTCATAGGTCCTTGGGCCAATAGGCAAGTCACATCAGTACAGGCCCGTAGCCAGAAGTATATTTCTAGGGGGGGATGGCTCTCAGCTATTAAAACTGTGCTCTGTTGGTGCAGTCTTTCCCAAATGCTGGTCATCCTACTGAATACTGACCCCCAGAATATTGAGGTACAAGAATATCGAAAACACAATATTGTTAGGTAAGTACATATATAGGAAGTATAGATTTACTATTCCTATCTCCACATCTACATACCTTGATGATATATGTATATATATATATATAGATAGATATATAAATATATAAATATATATTTATATAGTCCACCAGCTTCTCATCACAGAGAGAAAAGCGCCGAACTCCGGTGAATAGTATAGTGAGGCATTTTTTTTTTAAATCACAGTGGCAATGTTCTTCTAATCTTGACGCGTTTCGGCTGTCAGTTACAGCCTTAATCATAGGTAATTCTGTTTGAAAAACAGCCACATGGTATTACCTCTCCTTTATATCGTGGCTTTAAAGACACAGAGTCACTTTTATCATGAAATCTTAAATGCAATGCAAAGTTTCCACGTTCCACTGCCATAGTATCATTAATTATTTGAGTCAAAGTACACTTATATATCCATTTCTCATCAAGTTATTGCACATATTAAAGCTTTTCAGTTTCACTGCTACATTTATTTCACAATGTTCATTTCATTTCGATTTTATATATTGCTCGCCAATAAATCTTCCTGTTTACTTGGAAAGTGTCTCTGTCATCCCATTTCAAGACACTTTGCAGCTGATCGTACTTTGTATACCTTTCACATATATATTTTCCAGTTAGTCTGCGCTTTCATTTCATGCCTCACAAACACTAATTCACCAGTGAATGGAGAGACGCATTCACATCACTTGCCCGGTTTTCATAAAATGCAGTCAAATAATCAATTTCATGGTCGGAATCTCCATACCTTTCAACATTTGATTAAATGAAAAACGGGCAGATCCGGTGTTTTTTTCTAAACTGTTCAAGCGTTGTACAATGCAAAGCTTATCAAGTTATAAAAAAAAAAATCTGACCTAAGCTAAGAGCTATCCCTCCCACACCTCTTACCTCAGGTGGTGGATGTCCAGCCAACACACTCAAAATTGTTTTGCTGGAGGATGTCCTATCTAGAACATTCTAAATTAGGAAATCATCACCCACTGGAAGGCACAAAAGGAGAAACCTTACCTCACACAAAGTTAGGAAACTTCATCTGCTTTGTAAAGCGTTAAGATTCCCCTTATCCACCCAACTTCGTCAGTGAAGTTTACATTTAACTCACCACTAACTTATAATCAGTTTTAGAGAGTTCAGAGCATATCCATCAAGAATATTGTGGGAAATTAGCAGCAAACTATGAACCTGATTTAAAGAAAGTGGCGCTGGTCACTTTCCTTGTTCCCCTTGCCGCCTCCCCTAGTGCAACCATGTGTGCGTTGTATCTAAGACACGGCGCACGATGGTGGTAGTTAGGGAAACTAGTGTCAACATTTTTGAGTCTAGTTCGGAGCGTTGCAGAACGCTAATCTTGCAAAGCCCCTTAAGGCCCATTGAGAACAATGGTGTGCCTCCTTTTAACGCCTGTTCAGAGCAGGCGTTAAAAGTGTCAAAAAAAATGACGCAAAGAAATCTCTTATATTTCTTTGCACCATATATTTAGGCCCCACTAACGGGGGAACGCCCCCTTTGCATACATTATCCCTAGCGCAGACATAATGTAGTGCAAAGGATTACAAAGTGGTACAATGCATGCATACATTTGGCCTCGCTGGGCCACATTAGCATAAAACAAATGACGCTGATGTGGCACAAGGAGGAGCTAAGGGCTCTTAAATCAGCCCCTTTGTGTTTAAAACATTTAGGCCCTCATTACAACATTGGCGGTAAAAGCCGCTTACCGCTGTGCAGAAGACCGCCAACACACCGCCGCGGCCACGGAATCCCCCCACAGTCATTATGACCCACAGCTTGGAATCCTCCAAAATACAGACACTCACAGAAGTCCGCCACACCAAAGGTCAGTGATGAACTGGCGATAACAAAACCGACACTGTCACGCCAACAGAAATACGCCCACACTATCACGACACACGAATCCACGCGGCGGTCTTTCAACCGCAGTATTCCATTGGCGGTACACACCGCCGCACTCATAATACACACACATATACAAAACACAGCCACATTGGACAAATCTAAATACACACACCTGATACACATACACGCACCATTCCCACATACCCAATACAATATAAAACACACACCCACATCACCCACATACCCCTACGACCAAAAATTAGGAATGAGGCACAGAGAGAGACACCACCATCTACAAACTAGCAACCACAGGCACACATTACCATCACCAACATTACTTCCACGCACCTCACACAACACACCACTAAATATCACCCCACACATCACAACACACACCACCCCACACATCACCGACACCACCCCATGGCACCGCAAAGACACCCCAGGTTTTCGGAGGAGGAACTCAGGGATATGGTGGAGGAAATCGTCCGGGTAGAGCCACAGCTATTCGGATCACAAGTCAGCACACCTCCATTGCTAGGAAAATGGAGCTATGGCGAAGAATAGTCGACAGGGTCAACGCAGTGGGACAGAACCCAAGAAATAGGAAGGACATCAGGCAGAGGTGGAACGACCTACGGGGGAAGGTGCGTTCCGTGGTCTCAAGACACCAGGTAGCGGTACAGAGGACTGGCGGCGGACCCTCACCTCCTCACCCACAACTAACAACACGGGAGGAGCAGGTATTGGCGATTCTGCATCCTGACGGACTCGCAGGAGTAGATAGAGGAATTGCATCTGGTAAGTCACATCTTAACTACTTCATCCCCCCCACCCCACCTGCATGCCATCACATACCCCCACCCTCACCCCCGTCACTCCTACTCCTCACAAATGTCACACCATCACAACCCACCCATCCCAACACCAAGCCCTGCATGCAACTACAAAGCATGGACACCCATCACCAAAGCATAGCCACTGCACATACCTATACACCCCCAAACCACCATCACACAAGCCCCCACACAGGAATGCAAGCACTGGGGTACACGGGCACCCACCCATTGCACACCATGGCACACACAGATGCAATAATCCTGCTTTTATACCCCTGCAGGACCCCTACCCAACATCACCGCACAGGAGGGTCCAGACATGTCCACACCACCAACAGAAGAGGCCCACAGTGATGACAGCAGCTCTGTCCAACTAGATCTAGATGAACAGCCTGGCCCATCGGGGACATTGGGACAGTCGGTTCCCCTCACACTGCCACAGGCCACTGCAGACCTTCCCCCCCCTGGAAACACCAGCACAGTACCCACCCAGCAGGCCCATACCTCTGTCCCCAGGACACGTCAATCAGCAGTGTGTCCACCACTACAGGGAACCCAGGCTAACCCACCACCCCAACAACAACAGGGACCTGGGGGCAGTGGGCACACGGTCCAGGGGACAGAGGCCCAGGGAAACAGGGGAACTGGGAGGGCTGCTGTGCGACAGGGGGAGGACAGGCCCAGGGAACCCACTCTCCATGAGGCCCTCTCCAACATCATGGGAGCATACCACCACTCCCAGGAGACGATGGCAACGGTACTGGACAAGTTTCAAGAGACCCAGTGCCTGCAGGAGGAACAGTATTTGGGCATCAGGGAGGAACTCAGAGCCATTAATTCCACCCTGGGCACCATCGTAGGGGTGCTGAATGAAGTAGTCACCACCTTGAGGGACACTGTGGCACTACAAAGGGCCCCTGACTCTAGCATGGACGATGAACTGCCCACCACCTCTGCCGGCGCTAGTGGACAGGAGGCTCCGCCACAGGACCACCACACCAGCACCCCACCCCCTGCAGATGGGGAACCACCCCGCAAACGTTCCCTGAGATCCAGGAACAAGACAGAGCAAAATGCCAAGACCCCCGCCAAGAAATGAGACCACCCTGAATGTCATCCTACTGTCCCACTTTGTCACCCTGTCCATCCTCAAACTGCCCCAGCTCCACTTCCCAGACCAATTTGGACAATGCACCTGTGAGACTAATAGACTGGACTCTGCCATGGACATTCCTCCACCATCACCAATTTACAACCCCCTTCAATATTTAGCACTTCAATAAACACCGTCATAGCACAAAACAATCAGGAGTCTGTCTGTGATTTTGTAAAACTATATTAGTAATTACAGTGCCAAAATGCTTTTACTACTGTAATGTCAACATACCAATGTCACACAGCTGTAGTCCATAGGCAAACAAAGCAGATTTCACACTGTGGGACACACATCTGTGAAAACGTAAGGGAAAGTGAAAACTCAGTTACCATACACTGGGATGAAAAGGACAGACAGTAGAGAGTTAGTAGTGTTTAAGTACATGTAGTAGGCCGGTTTGTATTCTTACCTGTGTCTCACTCGAAATATTGCTGGATCACCGTGTTCCTGTTGTCTATGTCCTCTTCTTGTGCTTCCTCGTCTTCACTCTCCACAGGCTCCACAGCTGCAACAACACCACCATCTGGACCATCCTCCTGCAGAAAAGGCACCTGTCGTCGCAAAGCCAGGTTGTGAAGCATACAGCAGGCCACGATGATCTGGCACACCTTCTTTGGTGAGCAGAATAGGGATCCACCTGTCATATGGAGGCAGCGGAACCTGGCCTTCAGGAGGCCGAAGGTCCGCTCAATTACCCGCCGAGTTCGCCCATGGGCCTCATTGTAGCGTTCCTCTGCCCTTGTCCTGGGATTCCTCACTGGGGTCAGTAGCCATGAAATGTTGGGGTAACCAGAGTCACCAATTAACCACACACAGTGCCTCTGGATTTGCCCCATCACATAAGGGATGCTGCTATTCCGCACGATGTAGGCTCTCATGCACTGAGCCAGGGAACTTGGCATTAACATGGGAGATGTACTGGTCTGCCAAACACACCATCTGCACATTCATCGAATGGTAACTCTTCCGGTTTCTGTACACCTGTTCACTCCTGCCGGGGGGGCCAAAGCCACATGGGTCCCATCAATGGCACCTATGATGTTGGGGATATGTCCCAGGGCATAAAAGTCTCCTTTCACTGTAGGCAAATCCTCCACCTGAGGGAAAACGATGTAGCTCTGCATGTGTTTCAGCAGGGCAGACAACACTCTGGACAACACGTTGGAAAACATAGGCTGGAACATCCCTGATGAAATGTCCACTGTTGTTTGAAATGACCCACTTGCTAGGAAATGGAGTACTGACAGCACCTGCACTTGAGGGGGGATTCCTGTGGGATGGCGGATAGCTGACATCAGGTCTGGCTCCAGCTGGGCACACAGTTCCTGGATTGTGGCACGGTCAAGCCTGTATGTGAGGATCACATGTCTCTCCTCCATTGTCGACAGGTTCACCAGCAGTCTGTATACCGGAGGATGCCGCCATCTCATCACATGTCCCAGCGGACGGTGCCTATGAAGGACAACAGCGAGCACAGAGTCATACATCTCACAGGTACGTACCCACAGCTTACACAGAGCACAAATCATAATCCATATAATGGCCTGTATGAGTGTTGAGCCAAAGCCTAGGTATATGTGACGCAGTTAGAAATTAAGCCATGTGGGCCCCTGAAATGGCGGCTGCCTGACCTGTAAAGCGTGACAGTGGGATGTGAGGTAACTGCGCTGGCGTTGTACACCGCCGGGGTAGGCGGTCGAAGACCGCGGCGCAATGCTGCATTGGTTTACATTGGACCCTATGGGTCTCAGGAGCCAATGACGATGTACGCCGGCAGTGGCGGTTCGCACCGCTCCGGACGTAACTGCCATTTTCTATCTGTTCAATCGCTCAATACCTGATCTTCGACAGGAGAGGACCTACACTGCAAATGCTGCTGTGACCTCGGTCTGGAAGAGACAATGGCTCGTGCGTCTGGGGAAAGGGCCCCTGCCTTCACTTCGGAGTAGTTGGAGAAACTCGTGGGTGGAGTCCTCCCCCAGTACGTGCTACTCTACGGTCCTCCAGACAAACAGGTAAATACACTGGGAGCATGCTGTATAGGCTATGTCTGTGTGGAGTGGGGTGGATGAAGGTTGGGGGGGAGTTTGAGGCGTGCATTTAACGACGGTGACTGCATGTGCATCATGGCAAGGGTAGGGATGGGGGCCAAAAACTGTGACGGTGCATCTGGTTATAACTTTTCTTTTCCCCCTGTACAATTCATGTAGGTCAGCACCCACCAGAAAAAAGATGTTTGGCGTGTCATCGCCAAGGACGTCCGGACCCTGGGGGTCTACCACAGACGGAGCACCCACTGCTGCAAGAGATGGGAGGACATTTGCCGCTGGAGCCAGAAGACGGCAGAGGCCCAGCTGGGGATGGCCTCCCAACGTGGGAGGGGTGCCCGTCGCACCTTGACCCCCACCTGATGTTCAGGATCCTGGCGGTGGCGTACCCCGAGTTAGATGGGTGCTTGAGGGCATCACAGCAGCTACAAGGGGGTGAGTACACTCTCATTCTGCTGATTTAGTGCGCAGTGGAGGTGTCTGGGTGGGGGAGGTGGGTTGCGGGTTTCCCTAGGCCAGGGCGAGTTAAGTAGGCAAGTTCCCCTTCTTCTGGCAGACCCAGTGGCACCCCACCCCACCTGTGTACAGTGCCAAGTACACCTAGTCAGGCCCCTGTGTCATCCATGTGTGCTGATGTCATCCATAGCCTTGTAGGCCATTTCCCAGGGATTGAACAGTGGAGGCCAAGTGCGCAGCGTAGTGCAGGGGGCTTCTGTGTCTGTCATGTCCGTCAACGGTAGCGGTAATGCATGCACTCAAAATGTCTTTCTTCTGTCATTCCCGCACCCTTTTTGTGGTCTCCCTGTTCTTGTGTGCATTAGCATCATCAGGTGGAGGAGCAGTGGCACAGGAGCAGGAGGGAGCTGCATCCCACATGGCCCTGGAGGGCAAGACAACCGACTCAGAGGTCACCAGTGGGTCGGAGGGCGAGGGGAGCTCCACAGCGGGGACAGGAGCTGACTCCACTGACACGGACTCGTCATCTGATGGGAGCTCCCTTGTGGGGGTGGCAACATCTGCGCCCCCCGCATCTACAGGTACAGATGCCACCCCCCCTACCAGCACCACCCTCCCAGCAGCCCCTCAGCCTTTGCCCCGTGCCCGCTCACCCAGGAGGGTGGGCATCACCTTCACCCTAGGCACCTCAGGCCCTGCCCCAGTCACCCCTACTTCCCTCAGTGAGGAGGCCATTGACCTCCTCAGGTCCGTCACTGTTGGGCAGTCTACCATTTTGAATGCCATCCAGGGTGTAGAAAGGCAGTTGCAGCAATCAAATGGATTCCTGGAGGGCATTCATTCTGGTCAGGCGGCCCTTCAGCGGGCTTTTCAGACTCTGGCCTCAGCACTGATGGCAGCCATTGCCCTGTGTCTAGCCTCCCCCCTCCAACTTCCTCCACCCAGACCCAATCCCCTGTACCTCAGCCTATCCCAAGCACACCTTCAGACCAGCAGGTACACACGTCAACACACAAGGGAAGCTCAGGCAAACATAAGCACCACACATCCCACAGGCACTCACGCAAGCATCACACACATGCAGACACAGCAACATCCACTGCCTCCACTGTGTCCCCCTCTTCCTCGTCTCCCTCCTCCCTCCCAGTCTCGTCTCCACTCACACCTGCATACACTACATCTACAGCCACTACGTCCATCACCAGCAGACACACCACCACAGCCCGCTCACGTGCAGTCACCACCCCCACTGCCATTCAAACGTCCCCTGTGTCCTCTCCCAGTGTGTCTGTGACGCCACCTCCCAAGATACACAAATGCAGGCACACACCTACCCAACAGCCATCCACCTCACGGCAGCCTCCAGCGCATGTACCTTCACCCACAGTCACCAAACTAACACCTCCTACAACCACAACCTCTTCCTCCACTCCCAAACCCCCTCCAGCTACCCGTCCCACTGCTCCCCCCAAAAAATTCCTGTCCAAACTTGACCTCTTTCCCACACCTCCCTCACCCCCTCCGTCTTCTAGGGCCCGACTCTCCAGGTCCCTACATAGCACCTCAGCCACAACCTCTCCGGGCCCTGTGGTGCCTGTTGTCACCGGTGTCTGGAGTGCACCGGCCACCAGGGCAGCCAGTGTGGCATGGAGCCACAGCACGGACAGTCCCCCACCTGTCAAGCATCAGAAGTTGGCCAGTGCCTAGTTGGAGAGGGGGAAGACTCCAGCCACCAAAGCCGCTCCCAGGGATACAGCCGCCGCTGGGCCTGAGAGGACCGCCAGCACCAGCCCCGCTGGGCCTGAGTGGACCGCCAGCACCAGCCCCGCTGGGCCAGACAGGACCGCCAGCACCAGCCCCGCTAGGCCAGACAGGACCGCCAGGAGCTGAGTCACACGTAAAGGACCCCGCTGCCACAAGCACCGCTGAACGGGGCACCACCACAAGATGCACCGCTGAACAGGGCAACACCATACAGGACCAGCAGCACCAGCCCCGCTGGGCCAGACAGGAACACCAGCACCAGCCCCGCTGGGCCTGAGTGGACCGCCAGCACCAGCCCCGCTGGGCCAGACAGGACCGCCAGCACCAGCCCCGCTAGGCCAGACAGGACCGCCAGGAGCTGAGTCACATGTAAAGGACCCCGCTGCCACAAGCACCGCTGAACGGGGCACCACCACAAGATGCACCGCTGAACAGGGCAATACCACAAGAAGCACCGCAGAACAGGGCACCGCCACAAGAGGCACCGCTGGCCCATGAGCGCCAAAGGCACTGATGCTACTGAGTCCATCACGTGCAGGATGAAGCACTCTGGGCACAAAGCCCCCTCCAGAACCAGTGGAGTATCACATCCACTACCTGAGTCCTTGGCAGGATGAAGCACTCTGGGCACAAAGCCCCCTCCAGAACCAGTGGAAAAAGGCATCCACTTGAGAGACTGTGGCTTTGCACTCCCCAGGATTGTACAGTGGGCAAAGCACCCACTTGTGAGACTTGAAAGACTGTGGCTTTGCACTCCCCAGGATTGTACAGTGGGCAAACCACCCACTTGTGAGACTTGAGAGACTGTGGCTTTGCATTCCCCAGGATTGAAGAGTGGGCATGTGGCCCCCTCGTGGATTTGGCGTCGTGCACTCAAGCGGCTGAGGTGCCCCCCCTTTCCCTCCCCCTGAGGTGCGTGTTCTCATGCTTTCTGATGCCCCTGCAGTGTTCTCTCCATCATGGTCGGGGATCTTGTGTGGGCCTCCCCCATACCGTGTGGGCCCAGTGTTCCACGGACTTCGATGGAGCACTACCTGGACTACTATTCTTGGTGTATATCTTGTTTATTATGTATATATGTATATTTTGGAGTTCTGCATTTTGACATATTGCAATCGTTCATCTCATTTCCTTTTGTCTTTGCATTCTTCCGGGGGGTTGTTTAGTATAACTATAATGTGTCATGCTGTATTTGTGTGTGTGTTGTGGTGGGTGAGGGTGGGGGTGGGGGTGTTGTGTGTGTGTGTTCCTGTTTTTTCCCTCCACCCTCCCCTGTGTCGTAGGTGCAGTACTCACCGTCATCCTCTGCGCCGGAGTTCGTGCTCCTGGTAGAGGAGCATGAAGATGAGGGCTGGCAGGATCTGTAATTCCGGTTCCATGGCGCCCGGATTCCTCGTGGGGTGTGTAGAGGTGAGCGTTTTCCCTTCGGAGTCCTATTTCCACCGTGTGAGACCGCCCCGGAAAAGGTGGCGGATTGGCAGGTTGTGATACTGTGGGCGGTACATTGTCTCCCGCCTGTCTGTTGGCGGTGACCGCCATGTTGTTTGCTTGTACTGCCGTGGCGGTCGGAGTGTTAAAGTGTCTGTTTCTGTTGGCGGTTTCCCCCACGGTCGTTATCCCATTTTTTTTACCGCTGGCCTGTTGGCGGTCTTACCGCCGTTTTAACACCGACCGCCAGGGTTGTAATGACCACCTTCATGGCTGCAGCCACGGTGAAAACCAGATGTCCTGATTATGGCTTCCAAGGGGATGGATCCTCAGCATGTTGATTCTGGCAAGGTAATCTAGACATTTAACCTTTTTTAAAACCTAAATATTCTGTTATAGCAGCCCCCTGTGGAATGGAGGCTATATTGGATCATTTTAGATTCATAATACTACTGGTTGTAGTATTTGTGGACCTCTGTAACAATCAAATTAACCTAGTAAAATATATTGCTCCTGCAAACAAAATATAGATCTCTAAAGCAGCAGTCATCTCACCAGGCTATATTTCACACCAGTCCACTATAGGGTGAAGCAATGCCAATCAAACATAAGTTATACTGACTTTTGATGACTCTTCCCCAGCCTAATAAGCTAATCACAGCACAAAGCTATATTGGAATCTGGGGTTTTATGATTGAACATTACTTCTGAATAGCTTCTGAATGGCTGGTAAGTTTAGATAGTGACAACTACATATGTATCCTCAATAGAAAAAGTCATGAAAGTTGCTGCCTTAAGAACAACATTGTTCAATGCACAGTACAGTTATGCAATATTTTCACACAGCAAATTCCTTTTTGTATTCACTCTCCAGCCTTCTGAATTTGTTTTGGCTGACTTGTAGGACTTTAACACTGCTAACCAGTGCTTTTGCTCTCTCTTTTAAACATGGTTAAATTGGCTTACACTGAGTTGGTGCATTTCATTTATTTGTAAGTCCCTAGTAAAATGGTACTACATGTACCCAAGGCCTCCTAATTAAATGCTATTAGCGGGCCTGAAGCACTGATTGTGATATCCACTTAAGTATCCTTCTAAAAATGCCTCGGGCCTACCATTGCAGCCCATGTGTGCAGTTTAAACTGCCATTTCGATCTACCAAAAAAAAAAACTTTTCCCATGTTTAAACCTTTATTTTTAATAATATAAGGCACCCTTAAGGTAAGCTCTAAGTGTCACATAAGGCAGGGTGCACTGTATTTAAAAAGTTGGCCCTGTACTTTTAACTTTTACATGCCCTCATAGTAAAAAAACTCCTACATGTGTTTTTCACTACTGAAAGACTTGCCCCTCCCATCACATTTAACTTATTACATTTATTGATAACTTTCAACTGGGAGCAGGTAGGAATTTTGAGTTTGGTGTCTAAATAATTGTAATTGAAAGCAGTCTTTAATGGTAAAGTCAGATTTTAAGTCACAATTCTGAAAATATTACTTTTCATAAGGAGGTATTTTCTTTTCTCAACCATTTAGTGTCTGCAGCCCGTATCCTGGGTCACACACAATGTTACATCCTGCTATACCTTTGATAATCTATAAGCTTGACTATGCCAACAGCCTATAACTTGGCTCACCTGTGTTAGAAATGGGGTAATTGGTTGACAGTCAGGTTACTTCCTGTCCAAGCAAGGACCCTCACTCTAGTGAGGGTAAAGGAGAATCACCATAAGTTAACCCCTGCTCACCCCGTGGTAGCTTGGCATGAGCAGGTAGGCTTAACTTCAGAAGCAATGTGTAAAGTATTTGGAGCCGCCGTCAATGTCCCGGACAGACATTCAGCTGGGCCGGCGGGTGGAAACAATGTTTCCGCCCGCCAGCCCAGCAGAATGTTTGTAATACGGCCGGCAGGGTCCCAGGGGGGCTGGCGGTCGATGGAAATACCGCCAGCCGGAACACGCCGTGTTCATAATGAGGGCCTTAATCTTCAGAAAACAGTGAGAATGCTGTTATTGCACAAAAGTACCTATGTAGCGTCAAAATAAAGCCACACGGGCGAGGGTGCATTGGAAAAGGCCAACAATGCATCGATTTCTCACTTGCAAGTGAGACTGTTCGGCGTTCCTCCTCTGGTCAGGTCAGTGTGCATCATTTCTTTTCTCCCTCAAGAGCACACTGGGTCGGTCCCAGACGGGCACCTCAGGTCCAGGCAGGCTTTCTGTTGATTTTCCGCACCCAGCGATGTTTAGTTGAAATCCAGTCGCACGGTGTCAAGAAAAGACGCTATGTGGGGCCTTGCATCGTTAACAGCAGCCGCTGCTGGTGTTGCACATCATTTCTCCAGCTGCGTTGCATTGATCTCCCAGCTGCGATGCAGGTGAAGTGTCGATTTTAGCCGCGAGGCCGGTGGTGCGTTGTTTAGCAGCCGCGAGGCGGTGGTGCATCAAAAGTTTCTCCGCACGGGGGTCTTTGCGTGGATTTCTGTCCCTTTCCACCAGCTGCACCTTTTAAGGGCCCAGAGACAGGTTAAGGCCCCACTTGGCAGGCAGGACTCTCAGCAGAAAGCCCAAGTGCTGGCAGAGAGAGAAGTTTTTGTTGTTCCTGAGACTTCAACAACAGGAGGCAAGCTCAGTTGAAGTTCTTGGAGATTCTTCACCAGTGGCAAGTCACACAAAAGTCAGTCTTTGTCCTCTCTCAGGTAGAAACATCTACTGCAGGCCAACCCAGCAAAGCACAGTCACAGGCAAAGGGGCAGTACTCCTCCTCCAGCTTCTCCAGCTCTTCTCCCGGGCAGAGGTTCCTCTTGTCTCCAGAAGTAACCACAAGTCTGCTGCACAAATGGTTGAGTCACACAAATGTCAGACAAACCAAGCTATATATCTTCACTTTGTTAACACACCACAAGTGTACAGCACAAAAGCCAATAACTACAGGGACATGACTACAGACATTTCTGTCTATTTGCAGAGTAACCCACTAGCCTGTCAAGGCCTACAATAACTTAGCAAGCCTACTGACATCAGGTAGCCCTTGCTCCAGCAACATGTACAGTGCTGTGAGTCACAAAGAAACACTACACACATATGTGGCTTCTGAAGCGTATACTCGTTAGGCCTGACTGGACCAACACAATCACACTCTGTGAGAATGACTGACTGCATTCAGTTCATACATACAACTTCCATAGTACAGAGTTCACCATGATACTTGAGTGACTTATGACAATTAATACGGCCTGGCAGTGTTCTGCTGGTGGACGCTGCTGCTGGCAGCAGCGCCCCATCCCGTCTCTTGCCGGAGGACCCCCTGAACACAGGTAAGTGGGTGCTCCGACAGGGGAGGGGGGTGGGGGCTGTTGTGTGTGTGGGTGTGTATGTCTGTGCGTGCATGTATGCGGGTGTGTTTTGCGTATTGTGTGTATGTGCATGTATGTATGTGTGAGTGCGTGTATGTTGAGTTGTGTGAATGTATGTAAGTGTGTGTGGATGTGTGTGTGAATGGATGTATGCATGTATACATGAATGTTGGTATAGGTGTGTGTATGCGTGTTTACAGGGAGGGGTGTGTATGAAGGGGGGTCTGGAGAGGAAGGGGACAGGGGGGAAACCTGGGGAGGGGGAGGGGGCCTGGGAAGACCCCTATCAGTGACGATAGTGCCTACCGCCATGGTTTTCGTGGCAGTAAGGGAGCCACAAAAACCATGGGATAGGTGGGGTCATAATCCCGCAGGTGAGCAAGTGACAGTCGCTTCACTCTCCAGCCCGGCGGTCGTTACCGCTGAGGCTGTCGGTGTGGTACATTGGCTGTTTGGCTTTAGCTTTAGCTTTGTACTACCGCCACTTTTACACCGACCGATGGGGTCATAATGACCCCCACAGAGGGGTACTATCTGCCGGCATGCCTCAACCTATGATCAGTCTGATTTTGAAGGATTACCTCTCAGCAATGATGAAACTCATTGACAGTTATATATGGTTTCCCCAACATGAGGATTTAGCCACTGTGAAGGCGGACTTTTATGGCTTTGTCCGCCTCCCACATGTGGTGGGGGCCATTGATGGCACACATGTTGGCTTGGTGCCGCCACAGGCCACTGAACAAGTCTATCGCAACAGGAAGAACTTCCATTCCATCAACATGCAAGTTGTTTGTTTGGCACATCTCTACATTTCACATATATGTACCCATTATCCACAATCACCCCATGATTGATTTAAAATGCAGAACAGCACCATACCCCAGCTGATGTCACTAGTGGGTCCAAAGAGAGCCTGGCTGATTGGTAAGTAACGTCTGTCCTGCTTGTGTCTGTGCAATGTCAAGTTTGACATTCATGAAGTGAGTGACTCATTGGTACACGTATGTCCCATTCCTTGACAGGAGACTCCACATATCCAGCCACCCTTTGTTGTTGAAGCTGGTGAGGAATCCAATTACGCCAGTGAAAGGCTGCTTCAATAATGCTGATGGAAGAACACAGTGGACAATTGAGTGGGCTTTTGAGCTCCTGAAGGCCAGATTTAGGTGTCTGGAGAGGACTGGTGGAGCCTTCCTCTAACACACCCAGGAAAGTGTCAAATCACTATGGCATGCTGCATGCTCTACAACCTTGCCATGTGGAGGAACATCCCATACATCCTAGAGGAGAGGGAGCCTGCAGAGCCACTGGGTGAGAATGACATTTCTCCAATTAACATGCAGAGGGAATCCTGATTTCATTAAAGACAATGGAGGCTAGCATTATGCATAAATATGTCATTGCTGCCCCAACATGCAGCCTTTTAAGAACAAACATACATGATAAAGAGAAAACTGTTCCAGAGGGATCCCTCTAATAGGATATATGTCCATGACAACAATCATCTTCCTCTTTTAGTCTGCGATACTGGATAAAAAACTTGAACTTGAACCAACCTGTAGCTTGAGTCTGAGTCAGCAGGATACAGGCAGACACACCTTCATGACCCGATTATGAAATATTCCCTACAATAACAAGATAATTTAACAAACTGTCCCCAAATAATGTGTAAGAAAATATATATCAAAGAAAAAAATTCCCTCAAAAAGATGTGTTAATCACTGCATCCTCAATGCTATCATACATTTCCACTTTTTTGTTTCTTTTGTGATTGTCAGTGTAATACATACCAACCCCACTGAAGAAAAATAACGGTTGGGTGGGTGGGATAATGATAGCCTCCGGTGTCTTTAATGAAATCAGGATTCTCTCTGCATGTTAATTGGAGAGTCATAACTTCATTACAAGTCTGGAGGCTGTCAATATGCATGTTTGAAGCTATCAACAACTAAGCTACTTTGACCAGTCTTCCGTCTTTAGGATCTCAGAGGGAGTACCACCAGCCCAAAATACCTTACTGGCCATAGCGCCTCTTGCTGAATGGGCACCAACAAGTGATAGGTCTATGCCAGCTTCACTTATTACTGCTCTAATCCACATGGCCATAGTGGTTGTAGAGACAGCTTTATGCAGTTTCACATAAGATATAAAGAGTTGGTCCTCACTATGATGTCTAAACATTTTTTGTTCATACAGTTTTATGCAACTTACCACGTATAATTTTGGACTGTCTGTCTTTACCTGACTCATCAGTAGAATGTCGTCTAAGTATATTATCTATCAAACTCCTCTTTCTCTTAGAAAAGCTACCAGATGTCTCAGCACTTTGGTACAACAGCCTGGAGCAGAGGAAAGACCAAAGGGAAGACAACAGAACTGATAGAACACCCCCTCCATCTGAAGTTGAGCTATTTCTGTGAACTCTCCACCATAGGGATCGTAAAATAAGCACCCTACAGGTCTAGGTGCACTAGCCAGCCCCCTTGCTGTAAAATATCCTGTAACACATAGATCCCTTCCATTTTGAAGTGATGGTAAACCAGATATTTGTTTAATTCTCGTAAGTTTATAACTGGACACCATCCCTTGACCTTCTTTCTTACCAGAACAATTGTGCTTAAAAACCCATCGCAATAATCTGCCATCCCTATTATTGCCCCTTTTTGTAACATCTGGGAAACCTCCAAATCTACTAGGTCCATTTTTTGTATGTCGAAGATAATTGCTCAGGGTTGAGCTGTCTTGGAGGGGAGCTTCCAGAAATCAATCCTGAAGCATGTTACAGTTTTTAGAAACCAGGGGTCATTTGTTATATCCTTCCATCTGTAGATAAACATTTTCAATCTTTTGGGTACCTTTACTAGGGAAGAACCAGAGCAAATTGTTACACCTACCTTCGGAAGTTGATCCATATGATCTCTTCCTTCCTTCTCTAAACCTTGATCTTTCCCTTTGTAGGTAAAAGCTTGCCAAGGTCTTACAACCTCTGCAATAGTATCTTAAGTCTTGAGAGTACTGCTGGTTTCATGTGTAGAAATAGGACCTGTTGACAGCTCTGCTGGCAGCCAGCCCCCTCCGTCTGCCCTGCCAAAAGCATGTGACCCAAATACGCATCTCAGACTGTACTGGACTTTACTCAGAGTGGAAAAGGTTGACACATATTTACTTACTGATTTTATGACGTCTTGACCAAACAAGAGACCTTCAAGTCCCCCTTATGCCTTCTTATTAGCTAAATCTGATAGTTTGTGACTTATCCTCAAAAGGATGACTTTCTTTATTTCTGTTATGAAGGCTGTGTTAGCATTCCTTAACATACAGATTGCCCTCTGGCTCCATCCTCTAAGGCGCTCGAGATCTATTTCAGAGTCATTGATATATGCTTCCTCAGCCATGTCTAGAATTCTAGTCAGAGGCCCCATAACATCTAGGTGGCAGTCTTGACATAGTTTAAGGCATCATTCTAGGCCTTTCCATGGATCCTTACTGGATTTCTATAGGAACGTAATAAGTTCTGGATTCAGGTCAGGTGTCTGAAAAGCTTTGTCTTCAGTGCTCGGTCTTGGGCATCCTGCCTTGTCAAATTCCTCCGGTCTCTTTCTAGGGGTCTTCTAACCCACTGTTTAATAAACTTCACCACATGTGTAAGAGGCCACCATTCTGAACTTTGGGGATGTTTAATGGAATCCATTGAAAACTTATCAATACCTAATGGGTCTTGAACTCGTTTATTAGAAGAAGTGCTAGATATTTCATCATCTAGGCTGCCTAGAGCACCTGAGTCTTTTTCTATATCTAAGACAAATTCCAGAAGGTCTTCGGTATTATCATGGGCATCAAATATATCTAGGCTAAATGCGTCCTGGTTATCTATTGTGCCGTGGGAGGCACCATGGTCTCTTGTGCCGCAACGGGCACCAACTTCATTTGTATCGCTGCGCCTACCCTGGTCTCTTGTAGCACTTAGGCTAACTTGCCTTGAGGACTGGGTGTCATCCTGTGATGTTCTTGCCTCAGAATTATGGGGTTTCTCAAGATGCCCTGTTTTGTGAAGGGCCTTACCACCTTTTTTCGGAATATTGGATGTTTCCACATGGGAAATGGAGAAAAAACTCATCATCTCCCACCTCTTTAATGGAGTTTTTCAATCCATCCTCAAAATATTTTTTAAACATTTCATCCCCAAACTCCATCTAAGGAAAACTACTCTCCCTAGCCATTCTGACAAAGAGATACAAGCTTAAGGCCCCAAATATAAATAATATCTCTTACTAAAGTTCCATCACTAATCCCTTAATATTACAAATAATAACGATTTTATTATAAAATTGGGACCAAATAAGGGTCAGTCAACAGATCCTGTACCACAAGTAACTGTAGCTTCAACTGGCACTCTATTGTTTGAGGCAAAGTAACTGTGACAACCATCCCTAGAAACAAACCTCCAGGTCGAACAAGCAATAGTGTGTAGTCTGTTTTCTCTTTCAATTAGGGAGTGTGGAAGGCCTCAGTGATTTGCAATGGAGGCTGAAGGATCACCGATAGGACCAGGTTGGGCATTTAAGCAAAGGTAAAGAAAAACAATTAATTGTCGTTTGAAATCCAAGGGATCGCGTCGTGCTCAGAGCACGACCCAGGCCCTTTAAAACACGACATGCGTCTAGAGCATGGCAGTCTAAGATAACATTAGAGCTTTCTCTGCTCCCGGTCCAGCACCCCTGCTATGGGAAACCCACCTGTGAGACAGAGAACACCAGAAGGATAGATGAGAAGCATCCCCAGCAGGCGGCATGCCACTCCTCCTGATATTGTTTGCTGGCGGCAGGAAACCCCCTCAGGAGGCTTAAGGGCTGTGTCAGAGAGTGTCTACCGGAACATGTTTCAAACAAGAAGCGAATTGTAATGTAGAAATAGGCAGATTAATAACCCCATGTATCAACCACTATGCTGAGGGAATCTCGTCCACGGTAAAAGGCAATCTTTCCAACTTTTCAATGTTGAGCATGACATAAGTCGCCTCCTTGTTAGCCATTAGTTGTTGTTGTTGCGTCAAATTAAAGGAAAAAAATATTTCCCTGGCACTGATGTGCTGCCACGGAACGCGACCCGCCTTCAATGTCTGAAGCGTCTAACCCAACTGCATAATGGACCTGGTCTGACTCTGTCCATGATATAAAGAAGACATATCAGATCGTATAATGTCTATAGCAGAAGAAACAATGTTGTCAATTGTATATATCCGGTCGGACAAGGTGTGAATTCCATTATCCACAACAGCTAATGCTTTTTTCAGATGTTCCTGATCTATCTACCTTAACCGGGCTGCAGCTTCTTGTTGGGAAAGTTTCCATATTTCATTGTATACTTCATACAAGAAACGCTTCCTGCGTGGTATCTTCGGGCCTGACAAAAAATCTTTCAAGTCATTGTTATTAGACAGGAGAGTGAGATGTGTCTTAACTGCATCTAGCGAGGATGATTTTAGCCATTGCTGACACAATTTTCCTTCACTATATGTTGTAATTATTTCAGCATGTTCTGGTGATATATAGCGAGGGTCTGACCTACTCGTTCGGAAACCCCTCGAGGAGGTGACAAAACGTTGATGACACCTGTTGGTATCCATTGGCCACAACAACCACCCGCCTGGACGTGTCAGTGAAGTGTTAAATGTACCATTCTGGCCCCATTCATTAAGCTAACTAAAAGCTGAATTTGGGTACTTTTGCCAGTTATTAAATTTTGCAGGGGCAGGTATGCTGGGCATGTTTAATTCTCAGATTGTAGCTAAGCCTAAGCAACTCGTCTGTTGTACTGTTTCATTTAAAAAAAAACATTTGAACAGGAATGAGACATGCTCTAAATAATGTTTCTCTACCCTTAGTTTGCCAATTATTTGTTCCCCAAACACTTTTCAAATCAACATTTTTTGACCAATATTCATAACCTTCAATTGATAACCGGGAAACAAAGGAGTCCGAATATATAAATTTCGTGTTGGTCAACAACATTTGTTTATCCCTAGTCGGAGTTATCTTAAAATAATATGACTCAGCATTTTTCAAAATACGTTTTTGAGCTCCCTTACGGGGGAGTTGGGCAATGTTCCCATTGCGTATAGTCAAATATTGTTTTTGGACTGCTCGCTTTATGTATGAAATGGTGCCCATAATAATTTTAGCAAAACATGTCACCATAATTGTCTCTAAACTGGTAAACATCTTCATTTTCATAGACAGTGTAATATTGTAAGTCTGTCATCATTGAATCAACTGTTTTCACATCCCAATCATCAGATACAGTGCCTGGTATTACTATATCATTCATGGATAACTTTAGCACAGACGGTATTTGAATTATTTCAGTGGGACCATATATATCAAACAGTACTTTATCCCACACAATCCCATCTGGACTTGGCACTGCAGAAATGTTCACAAAGGACAACTCTCTTCGATCCTTATGTGATGAAAAATGTGGTTTCAACACCTCCTCCACCTGCTCAACCGCTGATCTCTCGGGAAGAAAATTACCATGTATCAACAGAAAAAAGGTAATGACAAACCCAGTCCAAAGAAAAAACGCTAGCATAGTCAATAAAAGCCACAGATAGTTCCATGGAAAAATAAAATATGTATCTTTAAGCCAATGTATCAGCTTACGTGGACTTGACAGGTCAGGAGTTGAAGAGGCAAATGAGTCCGATAGACCATCGTTGTTGTCGGCAAAGTAACCAGAGGCAGTTCGTGCAAAAGGCGTTGCCGTAGTCAATGGAGGAGTTGGTGTTTCCTGTACACTGTAGACAGCACCATCCGTCACGTTTGTAGTCATGGTGACTTGATCACATATTTCTAAGTTGGTTGTTGTTAGTTGAACTAATGCGAGATCATCATCCACCCTCCCCAAGCTCGGAGAGTCAACAGTGTTGGTATAAACAACTTGAAGCGGAACTTCTTCTCCAGTAGTGAGAGGGATTCGGGAACTACTGGATGTTCCTCTTGGTCGGCTGTGTAGAATCGGCCACATGTTGTAACTTGACATTGTCAATAGAAACAAAGCGATTTATTTTGGCACCTGGCAACGGGGGTAGAATAACAGTTCTGGTTCCGTGTATCACCAACACAGGGACTGGTGCACGATAAGAAGGGCCAAATTATTTTTTCACTGCAACCTTTTCACGCACAAGATCCCCAACCCTGGGAATCCAGCCAGTAGGTGTTACTGGCACATCCTTAATTCCTGTGGAGGCAGCACTCTTAGAAGAGTTATCTTCACAGAACTGCTGTAATTTCTGTAAAACAGTGACACGATCATTTATGTCAAAAGGTGTTTCTGCCGCCTCCACACCAGGACCATCAAGATCCGGAACAAACATTTGTGTTCCGAACAGGCACTCATATGAAGTACGACCCCCCAGGGACCTTCTAGGCAGGTTATTTAGTGCTCTCTGAACTCCATACAGGTGGGTTAGCCAACTACGACCCGTACCTAAGACTCTGGCTGTTAAGGATTGCTTTAAATCGTGGTTAAATCACTCCACAACAGAATTGCCCTCAGGATGAAAAGGAGACAAGTACTGGAGCTGGACCCCCAAGTAAGCCATGGTGTCCCTGAATGCAAAAGCAGGGCCCTGGTCCAAATGGAATGCCGCAACTGCATATGTACCGACAAAGACTCGCAAATCTTTAATAACAGTCCGAGCGTCAGCCGTGCGTTGTGGCCACACCCACACAAATCTGGAGCAAGAATCAACAGCGACTAGTATATATTTGTATGCACTATCTGGTGTTAATGGACCGCAATGATCCAGGTACACACATTGTAATGGTCTGTTTGATATTAAGAGGGGTGTCTGTGGCGGGCGCTTAGTTGTTAAAACTTTAATTTGTTGACAGATGTCACAACAAAGGACATACTGCTTAGTCTCTTTATAGAGACCAGGCCACCAATAATGGGACTGCAAGAGTGAAATTGTAGCTGCCATGCCAGCATGTGCAGATTCCACTCCCTCATGCGCTGCTTTAATCAGTTGTGGTCTTACATCTTTATTGGGGATGTCACGCATGCCTACACCTCGAGTTTTAACTTCAGCCTTCAGCATACTTCCCATCAAGTACTGATATTTATTAGGAAATCCTTTAGGATAAGGCGTGCCATCAACCGTAGCTTTTATGGCAGCCATAATGTCTGTGTCTGGTTTGGAACTTGAACGAGTCACTGCAGCTACAGTGGGCACTGCCTACTTTGAGGCTTCATCAGCCAAAGTATTTCCAGCAATGTGTATTCCAACGCGCTGGTGTCCAAGTGTGTGTACAACATGGACTTTGGGTAGCGTGTCTTTCAGGTCTGCTACCTTCCCCCACTGTGGTCTGTGTTTAATGATGTTGCCTTTCGAATCTCTGAACCCATTCAAGCGCCAGTAATGCAGGGATTCATTAAAAGACTGGATGCAATAAAAAGAATCACAAACAATCAGTGTGAACTGTGTCGGATCTGGATGTTCTAGTGCCATTAGTAGAGCTTTTAGCTCAGCCAATTGTGCTGTACAATCCCCTAAGGTCTGTGTATAAGTATGTTGGGGACAGAATTTCTCCCCCTCCATATAGCCGCTCACAACCGCACATGCAGCAGAATATTGATGTTTTATTCTAATCGCTGGTTGCGCAGAGCCATCAGTATACATGACTACTTGGTATTGATCAATAGGCAACGTGTCAGCGGGAACTGGATATTCAACTTCATATTGTAGAAATTCCTGAGTTTGTAAATTTGGGTAAAAAATGTAGTCTACATCAGTGGCCGTTAAAGATGTAGCCCATTGTATCCATCGTGGGTGGAGTGCTTTTGCGTTCGGGACGCTAGCTTTTGTAACAGCCTCAAGGGCTGGAATAGGAGAAACAACAATAATACATTTTCCCTGGGCAAGAGGTCTCTCTTTAATAGCGGCCATCTGTACAGCAGTGAAAAGTTTCTCTGTAGGTGCAAAGCATTGTTCAGCAGCGGAATACAAGTGTGACTTGTATGCAATCGGGACTGTCTCACCTTCATTAAATGTGACATAAGTAAACCCAATGGCCCCGCTATCACCCTGATGACCAAATGTGTCTTATTGTCCCGTGTGTGTAGATGTTTCGCTGCTAGCATACCTGCTTGTAACTCTCGAAGAGAATGTGTATGTTCAATTGTCCAGAATTTGCTTGAGAAATCAGGACGTATTAATTCATATAAAGGTTTTATGTGTGTAGCATAGTCAGGAATGTATGTTCTGCCAAAAGTTAGAAAGCCCAACAATGATTGGAGTTTCTTAATCGTATTAGGTGGTTGCAATTGTGCACACTTTTCTAAAAATTGTGGCGCTAGGATCTTCCCTTCATTCAACAGCTCATATCCCAAGAACAGGACGCTGAGGAAGGCAATTTTTTATCTTTTTAAGTTAAATTTGTAGCCTGTTTAGGCAAACCCTACAATAATGCGGGCTACCCGTCTTAAATGTTGTAGTAACTCATCATCCGTAAGATATATATCATCCATATATGACAACGCTTCAGGGTCTAACTCGTGTAAAATAGCAGTCACACAAGCTGAAAACAGTCCTGGGCTGTTCTTATACCCCTGAGGCAAACGACAGAAGAACCCATTCGAGATATCCAAAGTCGTTTTATATTTTTTCCACACAATGTTGCTCATTAATGCAGTGCTATGCGAATTTTGTATAGCATATGTACATGTATGTCTGTTCAAATGTCTGTAGTCTAAGACTATTCTTTATGAATGGTCCGGTTTAGCTACAGGATATAAGGGATTATTCATCGGTGAGCCCTTGCTTCATGTTTAATGGGATACTGCGGTTGTGGCTGAGGTTCACCTTTAATGGGAATTACTTGGTATGGAGAATCCCTGTCCCACCCTACGTGATTTCTAGAAAACGCAGGTGCCTGTGTGAGAGCCCATTCTATAGAATAGGACTCAGTGAGTTCCTCTGGAACAAGGAGGCGAGAAGGACTGTTTAATAACCTCTTCCCCAGCTGGGCAAGTGCGGACAAAATCAGGTGGCCAATCTTGTTTGGCCAACAAAATGTCATATATTTTAACTACACGATCCCAAAAGATTACGTGTATGGTGCGTTCAATGTCCCCTTCCAATTGTCGGGTTCGGAGACACGCATATCCGCTGTTTCTACATGTATGAAGTCATCAGTTGCTTTCACCTCCAGATGCTCTAGAAGATTCCGGCGAACTATTGTGACCTCTGCCGCGCTGTCTAGGAGTGCTAGAGCCCAGTTCTTGTTCTTCAAGAGAACCCTCTTCCTGAGTGGCATGCCTAACTGAGACTGCTGCCACTTTTTTCTTTTTAAACTGTTGTTTTTGTTGTATCGGTTTCTCTTCCTTCTTGACAGAAACCTCCGAAGAACGTTGTGTTTCCTGTCTCGGTTTCACGTACTCTGTTCTCCGCTCTGATTGCCCACCTCTCTCATTTCTCTTTTGCGATGAGTACTGAAAGGAACGAGATTGGCGTGTATCAGTATATTGATATCTATCAGGCGTTTTTATATTTTCTCTATTTCTGAGGTTATACCTATTCTGTGGGGTCTCCGTACGTGGAGATTCTCCCCTTTCGTTTTTAGGTGTTTGTTGTTTTTTCTCCCTTCTTATTACCCTCAGGTTGTTGTTTTATTAATTTTTATATTAATTTTTCCCTGAAATTGAGGTTTTTGCGGTCTAGGCCCCAGGCTATCTCGACGGATACTGGAATATGTTTCCGCTATTATTTTAGGTAGTTCCCGCTCCTGATTTTGTTGCGGAACGTCAAGAAGACGCATGAGCACTGCAAGTACAACTGCTTCCCCTTTAAGATTACTTAGGATTATTGAAGAAACCGTGGCAAAACTGCCCATCAGTTGCATTCCTAAATTTAAGGCCGGGGCAGCCCCGTGTTCATCTTGAATTTGTTTAAGCACTTCCGGTAGGTTGGCTAGTGTCGGTGTACTGTGTGCCGTTGTATAGAGCGCGGCAAATACCATGCCCCATGTGTTACAATGTTCCACTGTGGGAACCATCCCAAATGGTAAGCACATAGTTAATATTCTATGTTTATCCTGAGGTCCCATATGGGGAAATACCGCCTCCAGCGTATTCATTTTTTGTGCCAGCCAAAACGGAGTCTCCTCTCGTTTTGCTGGGACTTTACCCATAATTGAGTGTACAGACACTGGATTTATACCTGGTGTTAATGCATGTGGTTGTGCTGGTGCAGCACGCGCTGGGTTTGTATTTAGTGTCTGCATCACAAATTGTACTAATCGTCTATATATTGCTATTAATTCAGTATATAAGCGTAGAACCTCAGCTACCGCCATGTTCGCAACCGCAGGATGAGGTGTATATGTGGCCAATAAAGGCCAGGTAGGACATTCATTACTTAGTCGACCTAACCTTACTGGTAATATGGTATGGGGTAGGGCGCCATCAAGCCAATTATTATGTTCTTGATAATATAGAGGAATCTCTAAGTATGCGTAGGCCCTGTACTGCCCAGGTGCGTTCGCAACTGTATATGTATGGAATGTATTTGTGTTCCCATCAACTGCTGGAAATGTGAACCAAGAATAGTACAGCTCTGTTCTATAAGCTGCGTGAGCGTCCACCACAAATGTGACTGGACCTCCCTGTGCTGTAAATCCATGTGCTAATAAATGTGTTGTAAGTGGTTGTCTCATATTAAGAGCAATTTGTACAGCCTGGGGATTTGCCATTATAAAAGCACTAAAGGTTCAGAGAAGGCACACCAAAACAGGGTCTTTTTCCTTTTAAGGTTCAAGCTTGAACAACCACCCGCTGTAAATATTGTTAGCTATACAGCGGTGGAGGAAATCCTCAGTACCATGGACGTCTCTGTATACGGAACTGAGGGGTCATTATATTGTAAGAGACCGAGATATACTGGTGTACCTGAAAATTAGAGCCTGACCCACGTTGGGCGCCATGTCACGTAGGCTCTCATTATCCTAATGTGACTACTGGTTTTTGAGGTGCAAGATCGTTCGCTGTGTGGGGGACTAAGTCTGACCCATGGTGAAGGACCCTTGTCACTCTAAATCCGAGTTTTACTCCGGCTAGCTAGCAGTGCCTCATCTCTCCCCAAGGGAAGAGACAATTGGGCAGCCGAGCGCATGACATCTTGATACTTCCCAGGGAAGTCGTGGTCACTCAGGTCACAACCGGTTCTCTCATACACAGTACGGTCTCATATAGAAATAACAAAAGCAGTTTAAGTTTTAAAGATTGGTTTAATAAAACGACTGCATCTTCGATAGCAAAGCCTGAGCTGCAATAACCAGAACTACACAACACAGTAGGATTAAAATAGTGACGATGAGAGTGAAGCAAAGAATAAGGCTATCATAGTGCCACTAGATTATGTTCTCTCTAAGTTGTATTCTGAGCACAGCATGTGAAGCTCTAAGCCTGCCTTTCAGGTTCCCTCGGGAGGACATCAACCCTCATACCTGAGCAAAGGCCTGTAATTTGCATCAGCATCTGCAACGGGGCAGTCAGCATCTAGTTGTAGGTTCCTGGCCGGAATCTCCCTCTTGACCTGTACTAGGACTAGAAAGTGTTTTATAACTAACACGCAGATGTTATAAGAAAATGTCCCTAAGTAAGGATGTGTATTTTCTACGAATACTGGAGGCTAAACTTCTACAACGTTTACCTGCAATGTACCAGACTGTAGCCTTGACTGAAGCACAGGGCGATCAAGAATGCATTATTATGAGGACTGTTGGAAATGGGGTCTTTGGTGGCCAGTCAGGTTACCCCCTGTTCAAGCAAGGACCCTCACTCTAGTCAGGGTAAAAGAGAATCACCCTCAGCTAACCCGTGCTTACCCCCTTGGTAGCTTGGCAGAGCAGTAGGCTTAACTTCAGAGCGCTAGGTGTAAAGTATTTGTACCAACACACACAGTAACTTGTTGAAAACACTACGAAATGACACAACACTGGTTTAGAAAAATAGGAAATATTTATCTAAACAAAACAAGACCAAAACGACAAAAATCCGACATACACAAGTCAAGTTATTAATTTTTAAAGATTAAACTCAAAAATAGCGCTTAGAAACAAAAATGCTTTGATGAGATGTTAACACGGCGTTGTGACGGAGTCGTTCCCAACAAGCCGACACCAGTGCGCCGGACACGGAGTCGTGTAGACCCCTAAGTACAGTCCCTTTGATGAAGGGTAAAAACAAGCCGATGCGCTAAGTCAGGAATTGCGGCGTCTGTGCGAAACGTTGAATCCGTGCACTTCAAGCAGCGTTGGTCACGACGTGGTGCGGCGACTTCCACGGAGTCGCGAACTTCAGCGGGGCTGCTGCGGCGTCGGGCCTGCGAAGAGCGTCGCGTTCCAGTGAAGGTCACGGCGTCAGGTGCAGGCGGCGTTACCAGATTCAGCAGTGGCGTCGGTCCGAAGTTGTCCGAAGTCGATTTCCTTGGATTCTACCAGCTTTCCTTTCAAGGGCCCAGGGACTGGATAGGGCACCACTTGTCAGGGCAGGAGTCTCTCCAGAGACCCCAGGTGCTGGCAGAGAGAAGTCTTTGCTGTCCCTGAGACTTCAAACAACAGGAGGCAAGCTCTAACTCAAGCCCTTGGAGATTTCTTCACAAGATGGAAGGCACACAAAGCCCAGTCTTCACCCTCTTACTCTGGCAGAAGCAGCACTGCAGGAAAGCTCCACAAAGCACAGTCACAGGCAGGACATCACTTCTTCCTCAGCTATCAGATCTTCTCCAGGCAGAGGTTCCTCTTGGTTCCAGAAGTGTTTCTAAAGTCTGTAGATTTGGGTGCCCTTCCTATACCCATTTTAGTCTTTGAAGTCACCTTTCTTCAAAGGGGACTCACACCTACTTGTGAAATCCGGCCTTGCCCAGGCAAGGCCTCAGACACACACCAGGGGGTTGGAGCCGTCATTGTCAGAGGCAGGCACAGTCCTTTCAGATGAGAGTGACCACTCTCCCCCTCCCTCCTGGCAGAGATGGCTAATCAGGAAATGCAGGTTACACCCCAGCCCCCTTTGTGTCACTGTCTATTGCGAGGTGAAAAACAACCCAACTGTCAAACTGACCCAGACAGGGAATCCACAAACAAGGCAGAGTCACAGAATGGTTTAAGCAAAAAAATGCTCACTTTTTAAAAGTGACATTTTCAAACGCACAATCTTAAAATCAACTTTACTAAAAGATGTATTTTTTAATTGTGAGTTCAGGGACCCCAAACTCCACATGTCCATCTACTCTCTAGGGGAATCTACACTTTAATCATATTTAGAGGTAGCCCCCATATTATCCTATGAGAGAGACAGGCCTTGCAACAGTGAAAAACGAAGTTGGCAGTATTTCACTGTCAGGACATATAAACCACATTACTATGGGGGTCCCGCTGCCCTGCAGAATCCCCCATGGCGGCGGAGCGCGCTCCGCCGCCATGGGGATTCTGACACCCCCTCCTGCCATCCTGTTCCCAACAGGATGGCGGTAGGGGGTGCCGCGGGCCCCCGTAAGAGGGCCCCACAAAGTATTTCAGTGTCTGCATAGCAGACACTGAAATACGCGACGGGTGCCACTGCACCCGTCGCACCTTCCCACTACGCCGGCTCCATTCGGAGCCGGCGTCCTCGTGGGAAGGTAGATTTGCCCTGGGCTGGCGGGCGGCCTTTTGGCGGCCGCCCGCCAGCCCAGGGAAAATCCCAAAATACCCTCAGCGGTCTTTAGACCGCGGAGCGGTATTTTGGTGGGGGAGGCCGCCCGCCGATGTTAGAATCACCCCCTATATGTCCTACCTTATCCATACACTGCACCCTGCCCTTGGGGCTACCTAGGGCCTACCTTAGGGGTGCCTTACATGTAAGAAAATGGAAGGTTTAGGCCTGGCAAGTGGGTACACTTGCCAAGTCGAATTTACAGTGTACAAATACACACACAGACACTGCAGTGGCAGGTCTGGGACATGATTACAGAGCTACTTATGTGGGTGGCACAACCAGTGCTGCAGGCCCACTAGTAGCATTTGATGTACAGGCCCTGGCACCTCTAGTGCACCTTACTAGGGACTTACTAGTAAATCAAATATGCCAATCATGGATAAACCAATTACATACAATTTACATGGAGAGCATGTGCACTTTAGCACTGGTTAGCAGTGGGAAAGTGCTCAGAGTTGAAAAACCAACAGCAACAGGTCAGAAAAAAATAGGAGGCAGGAGGCAAAAAGACTCGGGATGACCCTGCATAAGCAAAAGTCCAACACGACCCCCTACCAGCCTAAAGCCAGGGGAGAACAATCAATATCTTGATGTACTTCCCTGATTGGGGCGATAGAACAAGGACCCAGGCCCACAACAGCAGGGGCATGTTCCAGTTCTACGCCTTCCTGACTCCAGTTGGATCCCTCTGTCCATACTCTCAGGGCCCACTAAGCTAACCCATGGGGAACCCTTCTCCACATCTGCAGACACCATCTGTGCAGCGCCTAACTTTACTTTGCTCACAGATGTATTGCAATGGGCAGATAGTGCCACCAGGGCCAACACAGTGGTGTTGCCCACTCTTCCCCTGGGGTGTGACTCTCGTTCCCCCCACAGGGGCAGCTCTGTCCACCAGGACAGCAAGCCACAGTAACCCCTGACAACTGTCAGGGATGAGAGCCTGACCTCAGGCCTCTCCAACCACTGTGACTGTGGAGAGTGGGGGGCGGTAGCCCCAGGTGCCTGACACCCTTTGACCACTCTACCTTCCACCAGGTCAGAGAAGATAACCTGACCCTGGTCCTCCCCTCTGGGGCTCTGTACCCTCCTTCCAGGAGCGGCACCCCCAGAGTAAAAAATTGTCAGGGTGCTTGTAGAAGCAGTCCTGCGCAATTCTTCCACCAGTGCAGGGATGTTAACCTGCAACTGATCCTCCAACCTGGGGTCTGTACCTTCAGGTTGGACCAGAGCCAGGGGTGAGGCTTCCCTCCCCTTTCCCTCTCTTCTGGGGTCCTGAACCACCCAACTAGGAGTGGCCCTCCCAGAAGACAACATGGTAGGGGCACTGCTAGCAGTAGCCCCTTCCTCCAGGTCAGGGGGAACACCCTGAACCTGGCCTTCCAATCCAGGGTCTGTACCCTTAGATTGCTCTGGGGTCAGGGGTGAGTCTTTCTCTCCCCTTCCCCTACTCTCAGGGTTCTGCACCCACCCCTCAGGGAGAGTACCCCTTGAAATCACACCAGGGGGGGTGATTGGGCAAACCGCCCTCCCCTTCAGGTCAGGGTTTATCCCCTGCACCTGATCCTCCAGTCCAGGGTCTGTACCCACAGACTGGACCACTGCCTGGCAACCCAGGAATTCCTGGGGGGCATTCCTACCCCCCACCAGGTCAGAGTTTACCCTCTGAACCTTGTCATCCAACCCAGGGTCACCACCTTGCGGTTGAACCACTGCCTGGCACACCAGGACTTCCAGGGGGGCACACTTACCCCCCTCAAGGGACACACTGTCCCCAAGGGCCACACAAGAGTCTGGCTGGCGCAGGTCTCCTGACCTCTGCCCATCTGACAGAGTCTGGATTCCCCCCAACCCAGAAATGGTCTCACCAAGGTCATTCCTGGGGGGCTCTGCTCTCAGAGCTGACCCCTGACCCTCCAGGTTCTCCACTGGGGTCCGCAACCCCCTCTCAACCCTCTGTCTGGACTTCTGCACCCCCTCACTAGGAGTGGTACTGCCAGACACCAGAACTGGTGGGACGCTGGCTACAGCCGCCCCCCAAGTTCTCCTGACACTGTGGGATCTCCCTCAATAGATGGCCCTATGGTACAGGATAGGCTCCCCTCCTGGTGTTCCCTCATGGAACCCTCCAGGACCTGGGACCGGATCTCGGGCACCTTGGACCTCAGCCCATCCCCATTCCCTCTCCTCAGAGACTGGACATGGGGTCCCTCACCCATCCCACTACACTGGGACCTACCTGGGACACTACAATCCTTCCCTACTTCACCTGGTTGGGAAATACCTAGACCACTCCTCTCAGTAGCCCCCCCAAATGCCTCTTTAGACTCTCTGGTACTCACCAAGAGGTCTGCCTCCATTGTAAGCTCCCTGTGGTCAGAGAACTCACACTCCACCTGGTGTTGGCGTAGCTCTGGAAAATAAGGACTGGACATATGCTCTCCAGCAATTACATCACTCAGCCCCTTACATGAATTAACCAAAGTACCCTTCACCCAACCATCCAGTGACTCTGCTTTGGAAAAGCACCCCACATCACCCTCCTGAGACTGGTGAAACAGTACCTGACTGTCCCTGACACTCAACCCACACTCTTCTGGGATGTCTTCACACTCCATAACCAGGACTTCTACCTGGGGGGAACCACTCTCCCTGTCACTCTCACCTAGAGTCAGTAGAGTGTCCCTCCCACCAGTAGGAAAATGACTCCCCATGCCAGTTCCCCAATCCACCTCAGGGACCCTGTGCATCACTGGAGCTACCTCATACCCCTGAACCTCCTGGTGGGTGTTAACTCCCTCCTTCAAGTAGGGCACCACATCTCTGGGCATGTGCACTTCTTCAGCAGCACTGGATATACCATTGTGCTGCCACCATTCCAGCTGGACTCATCCCTCATGACTTCCAGCTCTTTCAATTTAAGCTCGTAAGCATAAATCATCCTTTTTATCTCTAAGTCCCTTTTCCTTTCTTCCAACTCCTTCTCCCTTTGCATCCTCAACTCCTTGAACCGGCGAGCCCTCTCTGCCTGCCTGTCCTGTAACTCTTCAGGAGTCAGACCCTTGGATGACACCCTGCTACCCCTCCTGGGGACCCTCCCCCCTGCGTAACAGGTACCTCCACTACACCACTGTGTATCCTCTGCACTTCTCCACCCACATTCTCCTCCTCTGTGTGCCCTCAGCCTTCTTGATTGTCACCCAGGCCCTCTGTGCCTTTTGCAACTCCCCCTCCCTGGTGGAGCTCTCAGTGGGACCGTCAAGATCTTTAAGGAACTGTTTCAATTGAGCAACTGAGTACTCCTTCAGTTTCTCTATTTCAAACACAGCTCCAGCTGTTGCATCTCCAGATTGAGACATGTTGGTCACAAGTGCAAAGTTCCAAAGGCAGAAAATAAGTTCCCAATGAAGTAAAAAGAATCCGTCAATGGATCAGCAAAATCATGTAAGCAGAACAAAAAGGAGTCCTTAAGAGAAAAAGCAGCAGATCACCAACAAGTAGTATGTGGTCACGTAGTGGTCTGAACTCAAACAGTGGTGTACACTTAATAACTGTATGTCAAGTACAAATACAAGTCCAAATCCCACCGCTGCTACCAATGTTAGAAATGGGGTCTTTGGTTGACAGTCAGGTTACCCCCTGTTCAAGCAAGGACCCTCACTCTAGTCAGGGTAAAAGAGAATCACCCTCAGCTAAGCCCTGCTTACCCCCTTGGTAGCTTGGCAGAGCAGTAGGCTTAACTTCAGAGCGCTAGGTGTAAAGTATTTGTACCAACACACACAGTAACTTAATGAAAACACAAAAAAATGACACAACACCGGTTTAGAAAAATAGGAACTATTTATCTAAACAAAACAAGACCAAAACGACAAAAATCCGACATACACAAGTCAAGTTATGAATTTTTAAAGATTAAATTCAAAAATAGTGCTTAGAAACAAAAATGCTTTGATGAGATGTTAACACGGCGTCGTGACGGAGTCGTTCCCAACAAGCCGACACCAGCGGCGCCGGACACGGAGTCGTGTAGACCCCCAAGTACAGTACCTTTGGTGAAGGGGGAAAACAAGCCGATGCGCGAAGTCGGGAATCGCGGCGTCTGTGCGAAATGTTGAATCCGTGCACTTCAAGCGGCGTCGGTCACGACGTGGTGCAGCGACTTCCACGGAGTCGCGAACTTCAGGGGGGCTGCTTCGGCGTCGGGCCTGCGAAGAGCGTCGCGTTCCAGCGAAGATCACGGCGTCAGGTGCAGGCGGCGTTACCGGATTAAGCAGCGGCATCGGTCCGAAGTCGTCCGAAGTCGATTTCCTTGGATTCCACCAGCTTTCCTTTCAAGGGCCCAGGGACTGGATAGGGCACCACTTGTTGGGGCAGGAGTCTCTCCAGAGACCCCAGGTGCTGGCAGAGAGAAGTCTTTGCTGTCCCTGAGACTTCAAACAACAGGAGGCAAGCTCTAACTCAAGCCCTTGGAGATTTCTTCACAAGATGGAAGGCACACAAAGTCCAGTCTTTGCCCTCTTACTCTGGCAGAAGCAGCACTGCAGGAAAGCTCCACAAAGCACAGTCCCAGGCAGGGCAGCACTTCTTCCTCAGCTATCAGCTCTTCTCCAGGCAGAGGTTCCTCTTGATTCCGGAAGTGTTTCTAAAGTCTGTAGATTTGGGTGCCCTTCTTATACCCATTTTAGTCTTTGAAGTCACCTTTCTTCAAAGGGGACTCACACCTACTTGTGAAATCCTGCCTTGCCCAGGCAAGGCCTCAGACACACACCAGGGGGTTGGAGCCGGCATTGTCAGAGGCAGTCACAGTCCTTTCAGATCAGAGTGACCACTCCACCCCTCCCTCCTGGCAGAGATGGCTAATCAAGAAATGCAGGTTACACCCCAGCCCCCTTCGTGTCACTGTCTAGTGTGAGGTGAAAAACAACCCAACTGTCAATCTGACCCAGACAGGGAATCCACAAACAAGGCAGTCACAGAATGGTTTAAGCAAGAAAATGCTCACTTTCTAAAAGTGGCATTTTCAAACGCACAATCTTAAAATCAACTTTACTAAAAGATGTATTTTTTAATTGTGAGTTCAGGGACCCCAAACTCTACATGTCCATCTACTCTCTAGGGGAATCTACACTTTAATCCTATTTAAAGGTAGCCCCCATATTATCCTGTGAGAGAGACAGGCCTTGCAACAGTGAAAAACGAAGTTGGCAGTATTTCACTGTCAGGACATATAAACCACATTACTATATGTCCTACCTTATCCATACACTGCACCCTGCCCTTGGGGCTACCTAGGGCCTACCTTAGGGGTGCCTTACATGTAAGAAAAGGTAAGGTTTAGGCCTGGCAAGTGGGTACACTTGCCAAGTCGAATTTACAGTGTACAAATACACACACAGACACTGCAGTGGCAGGTCTGGGACATGATTACAGAGCTACTTATCTGGGTGGCACAACCAGTGCTGCAGGCCCACTAGTAGCATTTGATTTACAGGCCCTGGCACCTCTAGTGCACCTTACTAGGGACTTACTAGTAAATCAAATATGCCAATCATGGATAAACCAATTACATACAATTTACACGGAGAGCATATGCACTTTAGCACTGGTTAGCAGTGGTAAAGTGCTCAGAGTTGAAAAACCAACAGCAACAGGTCAGAAAAAAATAGGAGGCAGGAGGCAAAAAGACTCAGGATGACCCTGCATAAGCAAATGTCCAGCAAGGACACAGTGCTGAACTAAGCTAAACAGTGCAATAGAAGGAAATTAAAACAAGACCGTAAAACTGGTTATTGTAAAATAACAGTGCGATGCTGAATAAAATGTATCTAGGGAAAAGTGCACAGCGGCCTACTATGTTAAACTAACGTGCATGAAGCTATATTAAAAATGGCTACACTACAAGAGGACCCTTCTCCCGATTGGTTTTGCCAAAGACATGTAACCCGATCAAGAAATGTTTAAGAATATGTAGCAGATCCACTCCTCAGATTCAAGTATGAAAAAACAAGCCTGCTGCCATTAAGACCGCACAGCAGGAGACTGTCTGTGTTAAAGATACAAAGACAAATCCCATGGAAAACAAAATTTAAAATCACATACATAAGGGTATAATAAAGCCTAAAGATAAGAGAACATTTCGTAAATTGGAATAGCATCAAAAACACCCATGAGACAAAAAAAGGAAACAACATAGAAGCAAAGTAGAAGTGCTTGTCTAATGGGAGAAACTAATAAAAGAGGAAGATAATTGTTGCTATGTACATATATACTTTTACAGGGTTCCACTGTGGAACTTTTTTCTCTTTATGATGTATCTTTGTTCTTTGAATGACTGCATGTTGGGGCAGCAATAAAGGATTTATGCTTAATGATAGCCTCAGGTCTTGTAATGAAATCCTGAAATGCTAAGTAAGGGTGACAGTGGTGAAGAGGAAAGAGCTACTTTTTATGAGTTCAAGTGTCATGTGATGTTATGACTGTGACTCCACAATGAATTGTAGTCGTGAGAATGTGTGGAGTTGTGCATTTTGTGGATAGCTACGAAGATGATACTCAGCAATATTGAGAAAACTTTTGACACATCCCCACCTTGATGATGTTGCTTTGTTTGTGTCATTGTCCTTGTACTGTACTTTGTATACCAGGTGCTTGCTGTGTGACTTGTGTCATCTGTATGTTTTCAAGCCTATGCACTTTTGCAGGTGTGTCCACTGTGGCATTGTGTGTCAACTGTGTTGTTTTCAAATTCATCCAATGGACGAGTAGTGTTACTTTGCAGACCGCGAACCGACGAGTCCAGACCGCCAATGGCTGACTGCTGTAGGGGACCGACACGGCAACCGTATGCTTGTAATATGCTCAGTGGTTGGTCTCAGGCCTTGCGGGTAAGATGGTTGGACCTCCTTTCTCCAGGTCGCCGTGCTGCTGGTGGTCTGCTATTTTTGGATGGCGGTCAGTGGTCCTGCCTGTGACTTGTAATATGGCGGTCTGACAGACCGACATCATGGAGGTTATTTCAGGACCGCCAACAGGGCGATTTTGCCGACCGCCTGCCAAACTTGTAATGAGGCTCTATCTAACTGTAATTAACTAATTCAAGTGTATAACAATATACTTTGATATACAAAATAAATTAAATATATATTTTAAAATTCATGTATATGCAGTCTATGTAAATGCCCAACATATATTTATTTTTCTGATAATGTAACTAATACTACATACATGTGCATATGGAATGGATGCAGATATATAGGGATTTAATCCTTGAGCATCAATATTCATACAGTAAGTGAAATTCTTATATGGGTGTATGTTATACAAATTAGTATACGCATAGTTAGATGTGTGGGTATGCCTATAGAAATGTATATATGTATTTTGTTTTAGTTATAGCAAAAAAAGGAAACAAAAATTAAAGTGAATCCCTCTCTCTCTCTCTCTCTCTCTCTCTCTCTCTCTATATATATATATATATATATATATATATATATATATATATATATATATATAACAATACATGTATATATTTGGCATTACCTATATATGTATGACAGAGAAGATAATAAATACTTTTTATTTGCATAACGTATAGGGGATGCATGTGTGTGTAATGGAAATCTGGTTACATGGAAGGTACCTGGAAGAGTACTGTGACATATTCAGATATGTAAAAAAACACTTCATATGTCTCTCTTAAAGTGGGTTTATGCCCTCTACTAAAACTTTAGTAAGTGACATGTGTGTGTATGTTTGATTTCATGCCACTACATATATTGATGTGTGGGTATACCCTACACATGTATATGTTAATTTCAGTTATTAGTTGAGAACATATTACAATAAAAAATATATTCCTTTCAACCTTTGTCCCATCACTAATAGGGTGACCTTGCCATAGAGGCAAATGTTGTGCAGGGACTCTAAAATGCAGTACAAAGTGTCAGGATTCAGGCACACATTCAGGATAAAAGATCAATTTCACAGACACACCTGTGTAATTCAAACAATAATACAACAGTAAGTAAATTGACAACTGACACAAGTACAAGTCACAGGAGATTTATGTTCCTTGATTTGTAAAATACATTGCAATATGAAGCGTCATATGTAACTTGACTTATTTACGGATTAAAAACTGGCAACTATTTGCAAATTTGACATCCAATATACGGGAGAGTTACCATACAATTCCCACCTTTTCTACTATATAACAAAAGCAGAGGCAGTGCTCTGTTGATAAATGTGGATTTCCAGCTCATGGTAAGCAATAGTCCAGAGACAGAGAGAAGAAGAAATGCAGAGGAGGCAGCTAGAGCACATTGTAAGGAGGCAATGTGTGTCAACATACCAAAGCCCCTTTGAGTAAGCACAGAGTGGAATATGTTACTCAAGAATGATGCAGAAACAATCACACAGTCTAATCTAAAAATATGAGTGAGAGATAGAAAAGGAGCACAAACACGCAATGTGAAAAATACCACACATACAAGCCTTAGTCATTACACCAGGGATATTCACCACCATCATATGCTTTTGACAGAACACAATTTACCACTGCATAGTGTACCTCCACCAACAGCATAGTTCCCCCCCTATACAGAACAGGACAGTGCAATTGGCAGCACAGTGCCTCACCACCCACAACACATTCTACTATATCCTAGGCACACTACACCTTCAACCTTAGAACAATTCATACTGAGTAATTCAGTGCTGCAAATGACAGTGCACCAACATACAAATCACTAGGGCCCTGATTATAACATTGGTGGTAAATACTGCCTACCGCTGCGGTGACGGGCGCCAACATACCGCCACAGCGGTGACCATCCGTCCACCAGATTATGATCATTAACTGACTTCCGCCACAATAAGGGCAGAAATCCGGCAGTGTTCATAGTGGCGGAGGGTGGTAATCTGGCGCTGCTAACACCAGCACCGCCCCTCCAATAGAACACCGCCATCCGTATTATGAGCATCAGTACGGCCTGGTGGTGTTCTGATGGCGGGGCACTGCTGGCGGTAGAAGTGCCCCTTCCCGTTCTCTGCCGGGAGGGGCGTGATTTGTGCATGTGTAGATAGGGGGTGCATTAATGGGGGTTGGGGTTAGTGTATGTGTCGGGGGTGGGGGGTTAGTGTGTGTAATGGGGTGGGGGAGTGAGTTTGGATACGGGGTGGGTGGGGGGTTGTGCTTAGATGGAGGGGTCAGGTGGGTTTTGGGGAGGGGTGGGGGAGCCACCTATCAGTGACAGGGAAGGAATTCCCTGTCACTGGTAGGGCCTACCGCCATGGTTTTCGTGGCGTTGCTAACGCCACGGAAAACATGGCGGTAGGCCGGCTCATAATGCCGCCGGCGGTACTCTGTGGGCCGCCGGGATGGAGATTGACATTTCCGGCTTGGCGGCTCATACGCCCATGGTGGTATGAGTGGAGAAGTGGCAGGTTGACTCATAATGTGGCGGTATTTACTGCCAGCCTGTTGGCTGTAATACCGCCACATTAACCCTGGCGGTCAGAAGATTGCCAGGGTCAAAATGAGGGCCTATGTCTTACTACCATAAAACAATGAACCATGGGCTCAATTTACACACAATCCATGTAATTAGTGTTTAGCTTGTGATCCTACCTCAGGAAGACATTGTGGGTACTGGACAGGCTGCCAGAAGTATGTTCTGGCAGAAAATGCATTGATTCATTGTTTTTAGCACAACGCATTCTGTGGTAGTCTTTCACTTCCTCCTTAATGACTTCAGATTTGTCAAAACATGCAATGAGTAATTGTAGAAAACGCAATGAGTAATAGTTTTAGCACAATTTTAGCAGACAATGAAAAGAGTAATTGTTTCAGCACAATGCAGTCTGTGGTAGTTTTTGGTAGTTTTTCACTCAATGATTTGAGATTTGAGATTTTGTAAAACATTGGTTTCTGACCCTAAAATGCTGGCAGGGTCTTAAAAATATCTGCCTTCTTATCCGATGCAGATGGAAAGAAGCCTTGTCCGAGGCCATGATCAAGGACAGCAGGAGTGAGGAGATGCCAGAAGCCAGCACAGCAGCAACTTCTCAACCCAGCCAAAGACAAGTGGCAGTGCAAGAGGGTGAGACACAAGTGCTGTACAAAGGGTGGGGCCGTACAGCAGTGGGGCAACCAATGGCAGCATTACCAACTTTTGGGACAAAGGTTGGGGTGGTCAACTCGAGACAGCAGGACACCCCAGTGTTAGTGACAAGCGCGACCCATTGCAGCACCAGCAACGGCATCCCTGGTTTGGGGGAGGGGGTTCCTGGGCCCAGCATCCCATCTGGCCTCAATTCACAGCTAACCCATGGTGGGGGTGGCCGAGCTCAGCAACCTCCCTCACCGCAGGTTACCCATTATGTTCGTGGTCTAACTTGACACCCTGGCATTCTCCGGTAGTGGGGGGAGCACAAGCTAACAAAAACACCTGTGGGAGCCACTGAAAGAGGTCAGGACTCGGAGCCAGACAGGAACGTGAGCAGCAAGACACAGTTATTAGGTAGGGAGGTGGCAAATGCTGTCAGGGAAGGAGAGCAAGACAGGGAGAAGGACAAGGCCCCATAGTGGGCTTCAGGGGGCAAGGGGCAGGTATTGGTGAGTGCCAGTGCCTTGGATGGAGGGTCTGGCCCCACAAAGGCTTAGACAGGAGGTAGGACACAGAAGGGAGGAGTAGGCAAGCCAGCTGGGGAGTATATATCTGGCCATCATCAGAAGTCCCCCACCACAATGGCGAAAGAAACACGCCTTGCTAGCCTGATCCCACTGGCAGTCAAAGAAAGAATTTGGCAAAAGGAATTTATGTTTTCCTTGCTCGAGGTGCGACAGGCGGGTTTGGATCTGAACCCCAGGATAAGAAAGTTGAGGATAGAAGAGATAAGTGCAGGTTAATGGAGAGGTCCATAGAAAACTGTCTCAAGGCATTTCGTCCTTTGGCCAGCATATTCCTAGAAAGTGCAACAACATTGTTCTTATACGGACAGAGAGTCCTTGCTGAGCAGCTAAAATACCAGGGTGATGCTTGGCTGCACTACGATGAGGGATTCAGGGAAAAGACACAGACCTGGCTGGTCATTGAGTGGGATCAACAGGACATCAAAGGTTTCACCAACCACATGGTGGCTGCCAGGAAAGGTGTGGGCATGGGGAGAGTAAAAGCAGAGGGGTTCCTGTGCACCAGCAAGTCAAAAGCACAGACAGGAAGCAGACAGCGCAATCCCAGACCCCCTACATGCTGGAAGTAAGACAAGGACAAGTGCAAGCGGGGATAATCTTGCAATTTCAGGCACAGCTGTGGCAACTGTGGGGGGCACACCTGGCAATCAGATATAAGAAAGCTAAGGCAGCCTCTGATGGGAAGGAGACAAACAACAGAAAGAGAAGTGTATGTGAGTCAAGTCAGTTTGGAGGGACTCAGGCTAGAACCATTGCCCTCCCCACACCTATTAAATTAAGTTGACTAGTAAGCATCCTGGCTAGGTACCCAAAGAAGAAAGAAAAGCACTGACTGGTAAAAGGATTCAGTCACCATCTCTTACAAAGGCCACCGAGAGTTCTGCTTGTGCACCAATCTAAAATCAGTGAGGGAAAATCAAGCAATCTCCAGGCAAATATTAGTGAAGGAACTTGTGCTAGGTTGGGTTGCAGGCCCTTTTTGCCAACTGCCAAAGAACACCTTTTTAGTGTTCCCCCTTGGGGGTGGTCCCCAAAAAGGAGGAAGGCAAGTTTAGACTGATTAATCACCTATCATACCCCCCCAGAGAGTCTTTTAATGACAGCCTTGAACAAGTAAGCTCTCCGTATACTACACGAGTGTGGATGATGCAGTGGATTGCATCAAGGCAGCAAGGAAAGGAGCTATGTTAGCCAAAACAGATATAGAATCTGCCTTTCGGACACTACCGGTGCTCCCAGACCATTACTACCTGCTACGTTTTGATTTATATGGGGCATCCTATTTTGACAAATGCCTGCCAATGGGGTGCACCATCTCCTGTGCGGATGTTGAAGCCTTTAGTATATTCCTGGTATGGAAACTGAGCAAGCATTGCCACTCACTACTTGGATAATGTTCTGTTAATTGGGTCACAGGGCACCACGGAGTGCACAGAACTACTACAAGGCTTTCAGGTGCTAGCAGAGGATCTGTGGGTGTCACTAGCAGGGGAGAAAACTGAGGGCCCAATAACACTCCTGTCATTCCTAGGGATAGAGGTGGACACAATAGATGGAGTGTGCAGGCTGCCACAAACCACAGTATCTGAGCTGAAGCAGTTCATTGAGTCTCTGCAATTGAAAAAGCAGGCAATGTTGGGAGAGCTGCAGCAACTCATTGGCCGGCTCAACTTCACAGGCAGGGTAATACCATCAAGCAGGCCATTCGTGAGGAGGTTGGAGTGGTTGTGGAGGAGCCTGTCTGAGAAACACCATAGGATGTGAATCACACCACTTGTCAGGGAGGAACTTAGGCAGTGGCTCAACTTCCTGGTCGACTTCAATGGCACAATCATATGGCGGGAACCTTGGGTATCAGTGTAACAGCTGGAGCTACTTACTGACGCAGCTGGGGCTGAAGGGTTTGGGGCACTCATAGGTACAGCCTGGACCACAGCTCGCTGGCCAGCATCCTGGTTTAGGAACGAGACAAACAAAAATATAAATGTCCTGGAGCTTTTTCTAATTATAGTGGCTTTTTCAATATGGGGAGACAGTCTTGCTAATAAGCAGATTTCTTTGCAGTCAGATAATCACAGGATGGTCCAAACCTAGAATTTGGGGATTGCACGTAGGCTGGCAGTGCTGCATCTGTTATGCCACCTACTGGATTGTCAACTTAGTGACAACGTACTGGTGAGGGCTAGGCACATCCTGGAATGCAAGAATGCAGTGGCTGATGCTCTGTCTTGTATTCAATGGCATAGGTTCAAGGAGCTGGCACCGCACCCAGACCCCATCATGACCCCGATACCTGAGACACTGTGCAAACTGGTCACCCAATCTGATCATTGTAGTGGACAATGCCTTGGCCAGCAAAACTGCGCTGCAGTATCGTAAGTGTTGGGAGGTCTTTCAAGGGGTCACTGGCGTGCCCGGGTGTGGTCAGTCATTGAGAATGATGTGCTGCTGTTTATTAGTGGGCATTTAAAGAAGACAGAACCAAAACATGGACAAAGGCACACTTGAACGGTTTACTACCACACAGGGGTAGCCTCAGGGATAGATCCAACTAAATTCTTCTCCTGCAAGGCAGACAGGAAAGAGTGGGGTGGTCTACAACCTGGATGGTGGGACCAGCGCTGCCCCTTTTACTTTGCAATCCTGGTAGAATTATTGGTGGTGTTACAAAAAATTTGCAGTTCAGACCACAAGCTTATCATGTTCAGGGCAACCTTCTTAGGAGAATATTTCATAAGTGATATTTTTTCCCCTTCCAGGAATGACCCCAGGAACTTGTGCCTGAAGAGAGAGGACCTTCACCTGGGCAAAGGATACATTACACTTCATTTGCTCCAGTCCAAAAATGATCAGGTGGGAAAAGGGAAAAAGTCTAGGTTGGATTGCATACAGGATGAGATGCATTGCCCAGTGTGTTTCATCAGGGCATACATGTCCCCAGGCCTTCAGAAGGTAGCGCCTCTGTTCCACCACAGGGATGGGTAATTCCTCAGCCGATTTCAGTTCATAGCCATACTCAAGATGGCCCCAGCCAAGGAGGGGCTTGCACGGGATAGGCTTGGGTCACATTTGTTCCAAATTGGTATGGCCAAAACAGCAGCGGCAAAAGGGCTAAGAGATGACCACATAAAAACATAGGGCACTAGTCATCTGACACCTACAAGCACTACATCTGGCACACAGGCATCTAAGTCATCACGTTTCTCCCTCAGCAGGTCAAGCCAACAACAGGCGCAAGGTTTGGTTGGTTAGCCATTCATACATCACAAGGACGCAACAGTGGACGGCGGCACGTAAGGATTACAGAGGGCTCTGGCTCAAGAAACCAGACGTGACTTAGTTAGGAAGGCCAGGCATGAGGAGCGCCCACCTGCTTCCCAACACAGAGCATGCCCTGCAATGGAAGGCCAAGCTGGACGCCGGGGTGATTCACCTTGCGGTCAACAATTTAGCTGATCTGGGTAGGGATGATCTGCTATTAGCGCTAGTATCGGGTCTTACAGCAATAGCACAGCTGTTGTGCCCTGCTGAGATCCCGTGGTCAGAGATCATAGGTAGGGTGGAATGGAGGGGGCAAGGGACCATGAAGCGCTGGAAAGGTTGAGAAGGAATCTGATCATATTACTGTCAATCATCTGCAGGGCAAGCTCTTAGGGTTTTATGAGGCATGGTTTCACTGACCTAAAAACACCAGGGTATCACAGGGCAGATGGAGTGCACCTATCAGGGGTAGGCATGAACATGTTCTTGGTAAATGTAGTAGGGACCCTGGAGCAATTTGTTTTTTCATAAGTCAGAAAGAAGGAGCTGCTTGTGGACGGGAAAGCACATGGCAGTGTGGTGGAGACAAACATGATCAGCCAGAAGCACAAAAGCCTAAAGTAGGCCTGCTCCAACAAAGGTCCTTGGGATGCCTTACTGCAGGGATGGGGGGCCACAACAGGCTCTGCAGTTGGCGGCCACAGCACTTGTAGCATCTGCAGTCATGGGGAATGCCCATGAACAAGGACCATAAAGCATATTGACAGATTCATTAAACCAGCCAATCCGGGTGCACCTTGCAGGGTTAAACAGGGGTCGCTGCAGGCAACCCCACATCTCATTTGCCTGGAGGTTTGTCCCACCAACCCACACCACAAGAGTAGGACATCACAGCTGCTTGGTGGATCGGGCGGAGCAGACAGAGACAAACATGATCGACCAGAAGCACAAAAGCCTAAGAGATGCAAATGGGGTGCAAAAGGGTCAGCAGCGGGCGACCACTAAAGCAGATTGACTGACAGACAAAGGAACGGAAGATGAATTATGGAGGTTCATGGGACATTTTATGACCACTAGATGTGATGTTGATGCACCTTGTAATAAACTGCGGCCATCTACAATCTCAACAAAGGCTCCATTGCAATATGAAACAAAGTTTATCTGAAGGATCATGACTGGAGGGGTTGTGCGGCCGCGTGGATGAGCTGAGAGTCCCTCGCATGAATGGGAGGGGTTTGGATCTGGACACTGCACGTCACTTCCTGCTCTGACCTTAGTGTCTGCTGCAGAGGTTGAAGCCCCTTCACAAAATGGAGGACAGTCTAAACAGGACAATGCATAAAAAAGTTAAAATAAGGTGAATCTAAACAAAATTTGGTTTGAAAATCTAGAAGATGTTAAAATCTTAATTGTGAGTGTCAACAACGTTATGTATACAATAAATAAGGTACTCATAAGTGTCTATCTACATGTGCTCATACTGTACAGCAATCAGACAGCAACTGCTGTGGGAAATCTCTAGAAAAAGACAGAGGTTTGAATGAAAATGGACGCTGATCAATATCCTGTAGATGTTAGCAGCTTGCCAAGTGCAAGAGAAAGCCAGCCATTGCACACTATCCAGCAATAGTAGCACATACTAATCCACACCCTTAATTCCACTATAAATACTATAAAAAAACGTTTAGTTCAGTCTATGTGGTGTAACAAAAACTAATTGTCTCCCCCATTCAGCTACATTAGAATTGCCATTTTAAGACTGACTCATTTATACTGTATACTATACAAGTGACACAAATCCTACTCATTGACGAACAACAAATGCAGCAATCTGAGTCACTGAAAAATGAAGGCCCGTATTTATACTTTTTGACGCTAAACTGCGCTAACGCAGTTTAGCGTCAAAAAGTTTAGCGCCGGCTAACGCCATTCTGAAGCGCCATGCGGGCGCGGTATTTATTGAATGGCGTTAGCCGGCGCTAGCAGACCGGCGCTGCCTGGTGTGCGTGGAAAAAAAACACGTACACCAGGCAGCGCCGGCGTTGGGGAAAATGACGTTAGGGCGTCTTAAAATGGGGCAAGTCAGGTTGAGGCAAAAAAATCGCCTCAACCCGATTTGCGCCATTTTTAACGACGCCCAGACGCCATTACATGACTCCTGTCTTAGTAAAGACAGGAGTCATGCCCCCTTGCCCAATGGCCATGCCCAGGGGACTTATGTCCCCTGGGCATGGTCATTGGGCATTGTGGCATGTAGGGGGGCACAAATCAGGCCCCCCTATGCCAAAAAAAAATATATAAAAAAAAAAATTATACTTACCTGAACTTACCTGAATGTCCCTGCGATGGGTCCCTCCATCCTTGGGTGTCCTCCTGGGGTGGGCAAGGGTGGCAGGGGGGGTCCCTGGGGGCATGGGAGGGCAGCTGTGGGCTCATTTTGAGCCCACAGGTCCCTTAACGCCTGCCCTGACCCAGGCGTTAAAAAGAGGCGCAAATGCGGGGTTTTTTGCCCCGCCCACTCCCGGGCGTGATTTTTGCCCGGGAGTATAAATACGACGCATTTGCGTCGCAGTCATTTTTTTTGACGGGAACGCCTACCTTGCATCTCATTAACTAAGGAAGGCGTTCACGCAAAAAAATGACGCTCATTCCTCATACTTTGGCGCTAGACGCGTCTAACGCCAAAGTATAAATATGGCGTTAGTTTTGCGCCGAATTTGCGTCGAAAAAAACGACGCAAATTCGGCGCAAACGGAGTATAAATATGCCCCGAAGTTTGCTATGACGTGCAAATAGAACTTACATAAAAGTTCTTGTAGACCTCAAACAATCTATTTTTCCTGGGACAGAGGCTCGTTCAAACCATACTGTTAAAAAAAGCAAGTATCCTTGCAGGAAGTCATCATCGATCGCAGCCTGACACAGGACTGCTCATGTCAATGGTTGGCTGCACTGGTAGCAAGGTAATATTAAATGCTGTAGTTCATAGTGTATGTAAGTGATTGAATGTTTGGGATCCATTGTAATGCAAAACCAATTAGAGGAAAATCAGAAAATAACTGATGTCAATACCTATTGAAACCGAAAGATACATCACATACATACTAGTCACAACCTGACATACCTGTCCAGCTGATCACCTCAACCTCATTCGAGAAATTAACTTTATCAGAACATATTTAACTTCACTGTTCCTTAGACCGTAGATTAAAGGGTTGAGAGTTGGTGCTAGAACATTATACATGATAGTCACAAACCTCTCCTCGCCCAGGGAATAACTGGATGAAGGTCTGAAATACATAAATACAATAGTGCCATAGAAAAAGGTAACCACGATGAGGTGTGAGGAACACGTGGAGACAGCCTGGCTCCGGCCTTTGGTGGAGCGTATCTTCAGGATGGGCACCACAATGCACACGTGAGAGAAAAGTACTGCCAAGAAGGGGATAATGACTGGATAACGAAGAGGAAAGCAGATGGCAACATACCGGTCATAAGCCATTACCGCCAACAGCATACACTCAACAGCTTCGAAAAATTCAAAGTACAGCTGGGCAATGCAGCCTATGTACGAAATGGCTTTGATTTTGGTGTAGATGTTCATGAGCATCTTAGGAACAGTAGTTGAAATAAGGCCGATGTCTATAATGTTCAAAACACTGATGAAAAGATACATAGGGTTGTGCAGCTGGGGACCCAGGGAAATCACCATCATTATAAGCCCATTTCCCAGCAGAGCCAGAAGGTATATGACTAAAAAAGATGTAAATAGTATGGACTGCTGCTCTGGGATGTCAGAAAGTCCCAACAAAACAAACTCTGTCACTGATGTTTGGTTTTTCCCACGCATTCTTGGATCTTTGTTTTCTGAATGGATTGAAGGAACACTCATTTAAACTTAGAAAGGTTTTGTTGCTTCAGATGGAGCCCAAAGAACATGAACTTGGTGCAAAAACAAAATTATGCATATAAACAGTGCTACTGTGTCCACATTAAATGATGGGAAGAGACAGCTTGGTTTATGTAATGATATGGTATTATGTAGACAGCACACTGCCTGTAATCCCACAAAAGGACAGAAAATAGTAAATTAACCTTTTGATGGCAAGAAATGCAGTAATTAATTTGTGCTGGTTTTGCCAGAACACACCACTGAAACGTATGTCTAAAACTGACACCTATTTATGTGAAACCACCACATGGTGTGTTACGTATGTATGTATGCATGTTTGTGTGTGTGTGTGTGTGTGTGTGTGTATATATATATATATATATATATATATATGTGTATATGCGCACACAGAGAGATACATAGATATACATACACACCCACACACATATATTCTAGAAACTCAGTGGAGCACTGCACAGGTTCATAGAAAAGCATGTAGTATTTGAGTGATAAGAGAGGTGGCTGGTTTGTGACAAGATACTTTAACAATGCCTTCAGTTCATTCCTGGATGTATGTATGGATGGTGAGTGCATAGGAGGAAAAGTGTGCTGAGGTGGCACTGTCTTTTATATGAAAATCAGCAGCATGTTTTATAATTTCCTATACTTTAAAAACCATAATAAAATCAGAGTGCCTAGGCCGACCATACAACTAGATTTATTCTCTAAAAATCCAAAATATCACACCTGTTTGAATATGACGGATAGTATGTAATACGAGAATGGCATTTTTCAGAGCTGACAAGGGCAGTGTGGCATCTTGAGCAATACCTAGATGCTGGAAAAGAAGCCCACAGTTGACACAAATCAACTGAGCAACTTCTGACCCCCCTCCCTGCTTCCCTGTCCAGACAAAGTCATTCAGAAGCCATCACCAAGCAACTCACAACCCACGAGAACCTTAACACACTGAATTAGGATTCAGAGAGAACCACAGCACCAAAACTACACTCATCGTGGCAACCAATGACATTCAAATTATCCTGAAATGAGTAGTAATAGAGGCCCTCACCCTTGTGGACCTCTCTGCGGCCTTTAACACTGGATCCTATAACACCCTCATGACCATGGTAGCAGCAGCTCAACTCCAACAAGACAGATGTAGTCGTGTTCGGCATCAAGACCTCCCCATAGAACTTCACCTGGTGTCTGTCGGATCTAGGAATAACACCCACAGACCATACAATAAATAAAGGGATCATACTAGAGAACAAGTTCAACATTATGGCTCAAGTCAACACAGTGTGCACCTCCTGCTTCCACATCCTATCCATGATGTAAAAAATCTAAACTTCAAATGGTTGCCTCAGAAGTTACACGCCAGACGGACCATCACACAAGTACTCATCACCAGCAGGCTGGACAACAGAAACAGTCTCTATGCTGGAATCTCCAAACAAATTCTACACAGACTCCAGACCATCCAGAACAGTGTTGCAAGACTCATACTTGACCTCTGATGCTGCATCCACTTCACATTACACCTTAGCCTCACTGGCTCCCCATTCACAAGTGAAGCCAATTCAAACTTCTCACGCACTCACACAAAGCCCTACACAACACAGGACCAGAATACCTAAACCGCCACATGCACTTTCACCAACCTACCAGACACCATGCTCTGCTTCACTTTCACTCACACACATTCCGCTCATCAGTAAAAGGAAAACTGGAGGTTGCTCATTCTCCTTCATTGCACCAAAGACATGGAACAACCTCCCTCAACACAGCAGAGCCTCCCTCTAACTTCTTCAGTTCTGCAAGAAGCTGAAAACCTGGTTCTTTGTATAATCACCTTGGGAACCACATTAAACACCTAGATACCCTCTGGGGTGATTAGTGCACTATAAAATTCAATATAACATAACATAACGTGACATATATATAGTGTAAACCTTATACTCTAAATAAGAGTCAGACTCAGTGACATATACAGTAAAGACGGTTTCTAAATCAAATGAACGTTTTTTAAAAATGTTTATATGTTGAGACTAGGCCTGGGACACTGTTGTATTACTCAAGTATAGTCTAATTTCTGCTATTTGAAATGTGGCATGCAACAGAGAATTTGGGTGAGGGACAATTTTCCTATTAGGTTTCCGAAGTGCAGAGCCTATTGTTTGTTTCAAAGTCAGGAAATCTGGAATTGTCTTAATGCTGATTCAAAGAATCGCCATCTTGTTAAATGGAATGTGTGCTCACATAGGACATGTTGGACCTGGCCCTTTTTGCAGGTTCATCCCCAGACTTTTTGCCTCCTTCCTTCTATTTTTTCTGACCTCTTGCTGTTGGCTCCAGGACTCCGAGCACTTTACCACTGCTGATCAGTGCTAAAGTGCAGGTGCTTTCCACTCTGAAGTTGGTATGATTAGCTTATACCTACTTTGCATATTTAATTTACCTGTAAGTCCCTTGTACAGTGGTATCTCTATACCCAGGGCCTGTAAATTAAATGCTACGTGTGGGCCTGCAGCGCTGCTTGCGTCACTCACAGAAGTATCCTTTCAAACATGTCTCAGGCCTGGTAGCGCAGGGCCTGCATGCGCAGTTTTCTGCCACAGGGACCTGGCATCCAAATTTACTTGCCAGGCCTAGGACTCCCCTTTTACTACATGTAAGTCACCCCTAAGATAGGCCCTAGCTAGTCCTATGGGTAGAATGCTATGTATGTAGAAGGGAGTACATGTGCCTGGTTGCGTGGCCTGTCCTGTTAGTGACAAATGGCCTATTTGGTTTCTCGCTGCTGTGAGTGCTGCCTTCTCATAGGATTGCACTGGAAATGCCCTGCCTTATGTCTAGGGGTATTGTCTGATTTATGAGGGGTAGCGTAGGCATGTTTTATGTGGTTGTAATGGTAGTGAGAAATGCAGCTTACTGGTGTAAGTGGATTTTTTATTACTATTACAGAAATGTCACTTCAAGAAAGTGAGCATTTCTCTGTGCTTATGACTCTGGTGTTTTGTAGCTTGACTCCAATCCACGTCTGGGCAGAGTGACAGCTGGGCTTTGTGCATATGCTTTGGACAGCCTGTACACAGGGAGGGTGGAGGTGTCACAGAGGTGCATATGCATTTTGAATGGTCTTCCTGGGCTGAGAGAAAGGGGAGGCGGGGCACACATTCATCTGTAAAGGCTGTGCCCTGGCCTCACATCCACAACTGATGTTTGGAGCCTGTGCTGGAGGAGAGAGGGGGCACTCCCAGAACCAGTTGTAACTGGTTGGAACCTTCTCTTCCCTTCTTTGTCATCATACTGCAAAACTGAGTATAAGTACAGGGGATTTTTACCCACAATTGGGAGATACTTTGGACATTAACCATGCTTGTGATTGGATGCAGAATGCTTCTGGAGGGACTCACCAGGAACCGCCTTAGACTGATGCTGATGTGCTACCTGTGACCTGCTGAGCCACTAGAAGGAACTGCCAATTGCTTGCATCCATTTTGTGCTGACCTGCTGCTGGGCCCTGCCACCCTTTGCTCCACCTTGTTGTGTCCCCCAGGGGCTGGGTGCTGTTACCCCTGACCCCTGCAACTATCTGCTTCAAGCGCATGAGGAGCGCTTTCTTTTTAATTGCATAGTGCCTGGAGCAGCACTTTCTCTTTTTGAATCTAGCGCATGGAAGAGCAATTTCTTTTTATAACAACCTTGCACCTTGGGAAGTGCGTTCCTACATTGCCGCTGGAAAATCACTGTCACAACCCAGGCATTGTTGAAACCTGAGTTCATCTAAAGCGTGCTCCTTGAACTGCCCCCGGGGCACAAGTGAAACGGAGAAGGAGCATCTGCGCTACTTGTGGTGCCCCCGGGGTCTGGCATACTGAGGATGTGCCCCAGGGGCACAGGCAGGCACCTGCTTCGGTGCATTCACCACCGTGACCCGGGCATTGCAGGCCAGTCGACGAGGGAAGCCTGCTGGTCCAGAGTCGGAGTTGCAACGCTGCTGGAGGCAGTGGCCCCAGATGACAGAGCAGAGCAAATTGGGAGGTCCTGGAAGGTCCCGGGCATATCTCCTGCTTGTGCCTGGAAGATCCCTGCAGGCTGGTTAGAAAGGTGAGGTGTTCTACCGGCCGGGCGGGTGTGCAGGGCTTTGAGACCCCCGGAGGCAGGAGGCTCTCGTGGCATCCTTAGACCCCCTGAGTGGGGAACCAGGCATCTTTAGCGGCCCTGCTAGGATGTGGGTTGCAGCCCGTACACTAGTAGGTGCCCCTGCCCCAGGTCAGTTCTCCTGCTCCAATGAGGTCCCGACGCAGCCCCAAGGATCATTGGAGCCCGGATTGGAGCCCGGATCAGGCTTTGGCCCAGAGGGGCCTACACAAAAGAACGGGGGCACCTCCTCCTGTCACTCACCATCAGGCGGTCCATGTTTCGGCATGTGAGGAGCACTGGGGGCCCCCTTGCCCTAACTTTGAGTGATATTTGTGCAAGAGGATTGGCGCTGTACCCTTCTTGATGCTATGGTCAATAATGATAATATGGTTGCTTATGTATTTAAGCTAAACTGTGTTATAGACATGTAGGGTAATATGTTTCCCTGAGTTGCCATACACTCCTTTTATGGGCATTTATGATGTTGTGCTAAACCTGTTTTTATCTGACTTGCCATATGCATCTGCTAATGTTCCTGTTATGGGATTTATGCTAATATGTTTTTATGACTTGTCATACATTTCCTGATGTTCCTGGTATGGGCATTTATGATGATTTTATGACAAGTGAATTTTCCCCCTAATGTTTTTCCTGACTACTGCTTATGTTGCAGAATAATGAGTAACCTGTGTGTTATGTGTGACTACTGCTGGTTTCTGCAGAGTAACAATTGTGTAACGTTCTAACAACTGCTTGGGTAGTAGGGTATTGCTGACATGTTGTGTCTGGTCTAATTATGTTGTGTACAATGTAGTTTATTTTTATTTAACCTGGTATTGTGTTCCTTTGTGGTGGGGATAGTGCACCACATGTGTTTTGTGTGTTCTGCAAAATCTTTACACATTGCCTCTGGGATAAGCCTGACTGCTTGTGCCAAGCTACCACGTGGGTGAGCAGGGTTTATCTTGGGCGTGTAACTCCCTTGCTTGCCCTGACTAGAGTGGGTGGGCTCTGCTTGGCTTAAGTGCCTACCCTAGCCAACCGGAAACCCCGTTTCTAACAGTGGTGGCAGCGGTGGGATAGGCCTGCCATTGTGACTTATTATTGCACCACAAAAACTGTATTTTAGACCATCACTTGTTTTGCTTCTCCTAACTTTCTCTCATTGGTCATTTTTCCTGTTTTCAGTTCTTGAGCTTGGGTATTTGGGCTGTCAAACTTGTGTTTACTGTACCTTTTCAAAATGGGGCCAACCTTTAACCTAGAAGATCTGCAGTTTTACACACAGAAGGAATTAGGGGTGTTCTGAATCTGAAGAGAGAGAGGACTGCCAGTGAGCGATGACCTCAGGAGATTACTGAATTTCTTTGAAAGGTTTGTGACATATACCCTGGGGAAGAGTGTTCTTAGAGGGTCCTCAGAGGATCCTGAGTGTAGTGAGGATTCTCAATGGGGGTGCTCCAGACCTCATCCCTTGAGAGCGGTGGAGAGATTGAGAAGGAGGGTGAGAATGACCAGGTGGGGACGCCAGTTGAAAGGGAAGGCCCCAGTGTGAGAGAGTCCCTTGCTGGGTCCATTGTAAGGAGCAGTGTCACCTCTCATTCCTTGATGCCTTATGAGCAGAGAGATAGGTGGGAAGAGAGGGAACTGAAAATACAGCTAGCGCATCTGGCTGTGGAGGAGAGAAGGGCTGAGGTGGAGAAGGCCTTAGTACATGAGAGAAAGACAGAGGCAGAGAGGGCCTTTGCCAAAGAGAGACTCGCTGTTGAGCTCAGTCTGAAGGTTCTGGTCTCAACAGCTTTTCAGGTGGAGTCCAGTGGTGGCTACAATGTAGAGTGCTGTAGCAAAGATGTTCCTCACATACCCACAGATCTGGTACCTAGGTTCCAAGAGGGCGATGAGATACGTCAGTGGTTGAAGGAATATGAGAGGGCTCTGGTAGAGCACAGGATCCCTGAGAAAGATTGGGGGACTGGCCTAGGGAGCTATATTCCTGAGGAGAGGAGGGATGCCCTACTGGCTGTGGAAGGGAGTGACAGGGAGAGTTACTCCACTATGAAGAACGCACTGATTGAGAAGTATGTCTTTTCCCCTGAGGAATACAGAAAGAGGTTCAGGGGCTGTAAGAAACTGTCCCACCAATCTTGGGAGGAGTTTGTGGAGGATTGCTGTATTGCACTAGATGGATGGGTTAAGGTTAGCTTAGTAGACAATTTTAAAGGGCTGTTCAATCTGATTGTCAGAGAGCGCCTCTTCGTCGTTGTTTTTCAGGGTTACACCAACACCTGACAGTATGTGAGCTCTCTGACCCCACGGAGCTTGCAAAGGAGGCAGACCTCTGGTTGAGTGCCAGGTGGTCTGGTGTGGCATTTGGGGGTGTTCCTAAAGAGAGTGGTCTAGGTGGTTCCAAACCAGGTGTGGTGGGAGAGGCTTGTGTCCCAGGAAGGTCCCAGTGTAGTAGGATGGGTCTGTGTTCCCATGTCTTGACTCAGAGGAGAGGGAGTGGGGGTAGGCTGTGTCCCAGGAGGTCCGAGACCCAGTCTCAGAGCCTGGTTGGTTCCATTAGTGGACGCCAGGAGGGGAGCCTAGCCTGTGCCATAGGGCAGCTGCTCAGAGGGATCCCATTTTGCTAGGAGGACTTGGGCGGGTGGCGGGTGATAGCGTTCCGCTGGTCCTGTTGTTTGGTAGTCTCACTCCAGAGTGGAGGAGCCGGAAATCCAGGCTTAGAGTTGAGAGGGGGTTGCGGACCCCAGTGGAGAACATGGAAGGTCAGGGGTCAGTTCTGAGGTCAGAGCCCCCCAGGAATGACCCTTGTGATACCATTTCTGGGCTGGGGGAACCCAGACTCTGCCAGATGGGCAGAGGTCAGGAGACCTGCGCCAGCCAGACTCTAGTGAGGCCCTTGGGAAAGTGTTTCCCTTGTGGGGATTAGGTGTGCCTCCCAGGAAGACCTGGTGTGCCAGACAATGGTTCAGCCTCAGGATAGTGACTCTGGGTTGGATGATCAGGTTCAGGGGCTAAACTCTGACCTGATGGGGAGTATGTGTGCTCCCAAGGAAGTCCTGGTGTGCCAGGCAGTGGTTTAATCTCAGGGTGTAGACTCTGGGTAGTCAGGTTCAGGGGGTAAGCTCAGACCTGGCGGGGGTAAGTATCCCCAGGAAATCCTGGTTCGCTGGGCTTTGGTCCTGTCTGAGGGCATTGATTCTGGACTGGGTAGACAGGTTCAGGACACAATTTGGATACACTATAGATACACTCAGAGAGAAATTAAAGACATCAGGTGGAGAAGACAGAACACATTTTTGAGAGAGCTACCACCAACTGTCTGTCCTCTCAGCATACTGGAAAGATTTGGGTCACAGTACAATTTGTGAGCACATGGATGACAGAGATGTCCACATAGTGAGAACATTTGTATTCTTGCAGAGAATGTTCATAGGTTCTTCAAAATACAAGACTGTCAAGTTACGGAGGCACTTATTTCCCCAAAGCATAATTGCGCATAGCGTACAAGTATGATCTAAGTAAATGCAGGTCTATGTACATTTGCACATTTCTTTCTTTCATCTGTTTTTCTCTTTCACATTTTTGGCAGTGAAGGAACCCTTGACCTCATACCTTTTCCATATTTGGATGTGATCCCTTTCCTTTCATTGAAGATAAGTTACTCTAGCCTTTTACAGAAGAAAAGTACCAACAATATTCAGTGTGGGAAAAGATCAGATAAGAGAATGTTAATGTCAACAAACTCACAGCTTGGTGGATGTTCACACACTTTCAAGGCACACTATCCCTTAACTCACCCACTGCCCCTTTGTGTAGAGCTTACTTCTGCTGATTTCTCCCTACTTGTGACAGATACATTTGTAATAGTAAAGCAAGATATGCCGAACAAGTGTAAATACAGATATTTGTGTGTGTGGGGGGGAGCTATCTGTGCGTGTATGATGAAGAGAGAGAGAGAGTTTGTGGGTGTGTGATTAAATTGTTCAACTATACTCATCAATCTATAAATATGTTATATACATGAAATCATGTGTGATGTTATGATCATTACCATTTCACAGGTAAACATTGATGGTTCATGTCAGTATTTATTATGTTTTGGATATCATTCAAAATGTTCATCCAAATAACCATGTTGTAGCATTTTGCATCTTAATAAAGTTGGTTAATATGAGTCATAGTACTTGCCCTTAATATACTCTATACAAAATATATTCAAAGAGTGGTTTGCATAAGGAACATGGCCTTTAATAAAGTCATGTGCCCTATACACATCCATGAATACTAAGGGACATAACCTGTGGGTGCATGCTGGATCAAGTCATGTTCCCCCAGTACAAGCAGATTATGGCTTAAGACATTATAGCTTAAGACCCTCTCATTTGATATTTGGTACAGAGGATGACCTTTATCAATACCGGTTGCCTAGTAACCTTGCCCTCAGTACTTAATGGACATGACCAGCAGCCATGCTGAGCACCTACTGGGAAGATGTCATTGCTTCCAGCGATGACCCGTCCCCATTCTCAATGTAGTAACTGTATGGATCTGCAGATATGCCTTCTTGTAATAAAATCTTCTTGTGCTTAGGACATGTTATGTTCACTGCATTGAAGGTCTGGTATCACAAGATATTGTCTTATGGCTTTGATACCAGAGTACTGGGCAGGAATATGTTCTCTGACCATTACCTATACACAGTATGCATCTTGGGTGTGCCTGTAGAGCATTGCCTGCAGCCATGCACCGTGGGTGGCGGCCACATGTCATGCCTTTTGACCATACATTCTTTCTAGTGGCCATGGCCAAAGTATTTGAAGCACACTGTCAAGTTACAGAGGCACTTATTTCACCAAAGCATAATTGTGCATAGCATACAAGTATGATCTAAGTAAATGCAGGTATATGTACATTTGCACATTTCTTTCTTTCATCTGTTTTTCTTTATCACATTTTTGGCAGTAAAGGGAACCCTTGACCCCATACCTTTTCCATATTTGGATATGATCCCTTTCCTTTCATTGAAGATAAGTTACTCTAGCCTTTTACAGAAGAAAAATACCAACAATATTCAGTGTGGGAAAAGATCCGATAAGAGAATGTTAATGTCAACAAACTCACAGCTTGGTGGATGTTCACACACTTTCAAGGCACACTATCCCTTAACTCACCCACTGCCCCTTTGTGTAGAGCTTACTCTCCCTCGTCGACCTTGCCGACCTCGCCCTCGCTACAGTCCCCCGCATCCAACGCACCACCTCCGGCGGCAGTTCCTTCTCCCACCTCGCCGCCAAAACCTGGAACTCCCTCCCCACCAACCTACCCAAGACCCAGGACCTCCTAACCTCCAGAAAGCACCTAAAAACATGGCTTTTCGAGCAATAGCCACCCCCCCCCAGCACCTTGAGACCCTACCGGGTGAGTAGTGGGCTTAAGAAATTTGTTTGACTGATTGATTGATTGATTGATTGATGGGAGGAATGCTTCCCAAAGTATTGACATAAGATGGCACGTGCATGTGCCCTGGTAAGGAGAGATATATAACCTTCAGACATTTTCAGCACCCAGCCCAATAATTTCACCTTATTATCTTTTGACTTCTTAACAATACTGGAAGTTGAAGACCCCCACTGAGTCATTAATGTAAGCCGGGGACCCCAACCTAAACATTGTTGATGATTTGAAAAGCAAAACAATACAGAAACAAGCATTCATCAAACAATTATACAAATGATAGCACATTTTATTTAATTTGCAAGCAAATATAAATTAAAAAAATAAAATAAGAATTTTAATAGGGAATGTCGGAGCTTTCTAAGTTCAATTGAAGCCACACATCACCTATACTATCTTCTGTTTGATGAACTCCACTGCTCCAGCAAAAAAATCTGAGGACACTAATTTAAGTTTTATCCTCCAATTTTAAATTCTTACAGTAGGTTATGCAATTTTCAGCTATACATTTAGTCACTTTATTTGTGTACAATGTATTCATCTGTTATTAATCTGTTCATATTATTTTATTTTCCAAGCAATCGTAAACCCCCTGTGGAGGTTATGTGGGCCACAAGGGGTCCCTGGAGCCTGGTTGGGAACCACTGTGCTGGAGCTGTCTTGTATGGCACCAACATTTTTCCCTATAGTTATCACCACTTCTCTGATTATCCCTATCAAATTTGTGTGGCTAAACTTGCTTTACAGTTTTCATAGGAAATTTAAAAATCATGTTTTGCTTCCAGATTTCCTACTATTTTAGACCAGTAACACTTCTCGAATAATGTTCCAGAAATGAAATTTGCATGATTATGGAAAGTTAAATGAGAACTGATGAATGATTTAAACGTTTAAAACTATTTTTATGAAGTCAGAGTTTTCACTTATAATTTATCTTTGTGTTTCATGATATTTTGTTTTTAAAACATTTAGTAAAATTAGAAGAGCATCCGTCAATTTAACAGCATACAAACATTAATAACAAAAATCCAATGTAATATTTGTAACTTGAATTATCATAACATATTGTTTAGTTCTTGTGATCATGTAAAAACAATATAAAATGATGTTAAAATAATAATGCTAGCAGCCAAATTAGCGGTATCATAACAGTCATTAATAACAAAAATGGAATGTAATATTTGTAGTTTGAATTATCATCATCTAGGGCCTAAATCATAAAGGTAAACTTAGATGTATGTAAATTTACTTTTTTTCATTATTCACAAAACTGTCATTTAATAGTAACTGTGATTGCGGAGACTCCACAATCGGAGTTCTCCTCTCTAGCTGCTGATTTTCCACAGTTGTAAAATTATTATTAAATCACAGCTTTGTGAATATCGAAAAAGAGTTAACGCACAAAAGTGTAAGTTTACCTTTGTGAATCAGACCCATAGTTTTTGTCTTAATCCCAATACCAAGGGCACAGCTAAAAAATCTGTAAACATTTCTGCAGAAAAACACATTAACACTAACACACACTAGATAAATACGGACCTTTACAATAAGCATTTTATTAAGAAAACAATCTACTAACTGTATGAACTTGTTCCTTGGTAATTCTCAAATACCCAGTAGGAACTACCAACAAGCAGTGAAAAGTAATACATAAGGGGAGTCAAAAATTGCTGAATGATAAAATCATACAAAAAAACCTGACCAATTAAATTGAAGATGAAGTCAAAATTCATCAGAAGCTAGTAAGAATGATGTAAGCCCTTGCACCCCCACAAATTATTATTAAAAAAAAGAATAGGCATTTAAAGGCATACCTACCTATAGTACCCTAACTACTCGAAACAGTCCTGATGCAAGAGTGCTTGGATGACATAAAATAGGCAAGAACATTGGATTCACTATTCATCCGTCACCCAGAAAATAAAAGTGGGTTCTCGCCCGATGGACTTCAGTGTCCCTGCACCTGCTGCAGTAATGAAACAAAGAACTGTCAATTGAACAAAAGTGTTGTCTGAGTGATTCCGAAATGTATTAAAACAATGCACAAATGTATATTTATTTGTTCCTAATTGCATGTGCATACATCGGCCTTTGGAACTATGTACTAAATATTAACTCATTTCTTACATTAACTAGCTTCTTACTTTGCCCATAAGTTTACATCGTCATTTACAGATATTGCCAAGAATTAGCTTTTCCTCGGTCTGCACAAGCGTTGTGTTTTTTTCTTCATGTGATGCTGGTCCATTTCCACCACAGCTAAAGCATATACACGATACAAAATGACTGTACATGCAAGCCATGACTGACGACATTTGACAAGGACAGGTATATGTGTTGTGAAGTCATGTGTGTAGAAACCCATCTCAAAAATCTAACAAAACTTGATTTAAAAAAGCTATTTAGGATATGAAATCACAACTAGCCTTTCTAGATATCGTATATGTAAGCATATCTAAATTCAAGCAAGGTATTTAAAATGTGGTCATTTTTTGGTCCACAGCACCCCAAAAAACATGTTGGAGTTCAGAAAGTGAATGAGCAATTTGGATGCTTTTACATTTTCTTTTTATCTTGTCACATTTGTTTTGCTTCAAATACAGAGGTCAAATGTCAGGGTGTGTCTTCTGAAAAATTGCTGCTTATTTCTCTAACATGTATATTGGTCTTTACTTTTGCTTCTGTGACTACAAAGTTAGAGGATTTTGTAAAGTGAACTATCTAACAAACTTGTTGAGGTACAGGGAGTATAACACACAACATTTAAATATATGAAAATAAACTGTACAAATATTTCAAACCATAGCAGTTTGGAAAGCACAACGTCATTTATTGTAAATCTGTAGTGGGATAGAAAAAAATATTTTATTAGAATGAAAACAATTCAAGATTCTTTACTTGGTGAGGTGCACATGATAAATATTTGCTGAAACCCACTTTCAACACATAATCCTTTTTGTGTTTGGATTTTGTTCAGTAGATATGCACGCCAGTGCGAATTTTGTGGCTATTGTATAGAAAAGGTGCTGTCTGTAATTAACCATGCACTACTTCACAATGCTTCAGTAGTACATTTACAATAGAGCGATCCAGAATGCACCGTCAGCTACATACAACACCCATACCACTCTCCTCCTGAATTGGTGTGGTCTCTTTGCTATCCTTGTTCTTTGCATGATGCTTGGATTTGTCACAATCCCCATGGCTTCGCTGATGAGACAATAATGGCAGCACACCCGGCTCCGAAAATTTGTTCCAGCACCATAGATCAAAGTTGGTGTCTGAAAGTTTGAAAGTTCCTGCTGAGAAAGACAATGGAGGCAAGGCACAGGTTTGTGGTTTCCTGCAAGAACATAAACAATGACCTGACGAATTGATTATTTCAGTTCATATAGCACCGGGACAGTATTCTAGTGCTCGTGCCAGGTGCAGTTAGAGGACAAAAGAATTAGCGCACTTTGGGACAGATGTAGGAAGCCTTTTGCGCGTCGCAAACTGCGAAAAACTCAGTTTGCGACGCGCAAAAGGCTTAACGCGATGCACAACCTCAAATTGCGAGTCGGTACCGACTCGCAATTTGAGGCTGCGACTCGCAAATAGGAAGGGGTGTTCCCTTCTTATTTGTGACCGCATCGCCATGCTGAGTTGGTTTGTGACCACGAATGCGGTCGCAAACCAACTCGCAGTTACCATCCACTTGAAGTGGATGGTAACACATTTGCAAAAGGGAAGGGGTCCCCATGGGACCCCTTCCCCTTTGTGAATGCTAAAAAAAATATTTTTTCAGAGCAGGCAGTGGTCCTATGGACCACTGCCTACTGCAGTGGTCCTATGGACCACTGCCTACTCTGAAAAAAACGAAACCAAATGGTTTCGGAAGTTTTTCGCTTTGCAGCTCGTTTTCCTTTAAGGAAAACGGGCTGCAAAAAGAAAAAAACACTGCTTTATTTAAAAGCAGTCACAGACATGGTCGTCTGCTGTCTCCAGCAGGCCACCATCCCTGTGAGTGCATTGACTCGCTATGGGGTCGCAAACTGCGACCCACCTCATTAATATTCATGAGGTGGGTCTTTGCGACCCCATACCGAGTCGCAGAAGGTGTCTGAGACACCTTTCTGCATAATATTTTGCGAGTTGCAAATTGCGAGTCGCTGTGGCTCGCAATTTGCAAGTTGCAGAATATTTTTTTGGTACATCTGGCCCTTTATCCTCTGCTTACAGAGAAGATCTCTTGGGCTCGTACTTGAGTGGGTGTGCTAGTCCGCTCTGCTGGCCGTATCCTGAAATTCATCTGCCTGCTCACCAAGGTGCTCTAACACCAAGTATCGCATAGAAGCAAGCAGATGATGTTTTTTCTCAGAAGGGCATTTTATCGCCCTTATAGACGTACAGCGATGGATATCTGATGTGTGTTTGTGTCCTATTTGATGTATGTACTGCGCTACCTGGGCGAGGTGTGCACTCGAAAGTTACAAATATGCTGTAATGAAAAACTTAATAAAAACATATTAATAAAAGAAGCTCATTTTAGTCTGAGTTTAAACTTCGGTACAAGAGTGCAACAATACATATTAAGAATAACATAACATTAATAATAGCCTTCATTTGTCTTCTCAGGTTTATTTCTGGTCCAGACATTGACCCACTCTCAGCATATCTTGTTCTTACCATTTGCTTTAATTTTTTTCGGGATTGAAAACATTTTGACTACATATTGGGTGCTATGAGTTTTGGGTTTAATCGTTGACAGTCCAGCATACTTTTGAGAGAGCGTAGTTTAAATATCATATATTATAGACGTGAAACGCTTACAATTGACTAAACACTATTAATAAAATGCATTAATAAACGCAAAGATTTACTCATTTATGAACACTAATGCTGAATTAATAATAAACTTTCAGTTATATGTATTATTACGATCAAAACTGTATTCATTAGAACTCGTATGTCTTAAGTTAGCATGAGTCGCGAACTAGCTGTGTATCTCTCATTTAAAAGCGTATTTTTCTGTTTCTCCAGTGTGCGGACTTGCAAATAACCATGACCCAGCTATTGTTCTTTCTGTACTAGTTTGAAACATGAAGGAATTTTCTCATCCGCATGCTAGCAGCTTTTAGTATAAAATTATGTGCTTCGAAACATTAATGGACACTTACAAGGACAATGAGACGAGGGAAAGAGAACTTTTAACCTGAGACGTGTGCCAAGATGGTGAAGTAACCCCGGACGTACCACCTACGAAAATGCTGATTATGAAGACCAATTGGGAGACAAATTAATATCAAGAAATGTCAAATGCATTACTTAATGTACAATTTGATTGGTTACCGATTGTGGGGTGTAGTTATTAACCAATAGAATTTTGGGGGAATGTATTACGAAAAAGGGATAAAAACTCATGACACAAGGGACGAGGTGCATTAGGTAGGGAATGATATCGATTGCATCCAGAAACTCTGTCACTCTATTTGGTGATTTGAGATTTAGACAAAATCATCCTAGCCCATAGACTGCCCTATTACACTTTCCTCCTTATGAGGAGAGTGTCCCTATCTTCCAATTTAGATAGATTGATAGTGAACTAACTGATGTCCTGAAGACGAAGACTGATCCTGTATGCTGACCTATCTCGAGGAGGGTAATTATTAATGCTAACGGAATCTATTTGCCTTTTCTTTCTAGGTACCAACTGCTGTGTATGTTTAATTAGGTATCTTAGTTAGATGTTTTCCAAATTGATGTTCTAAAATTGTTTTGCATGAAGCCCAACATGCTAATGCTGATTTGAGGTTAGATGAGGTATTCATTTGACGGACGGAACTGACGTGACTGACATGTAGCTATGCTGAACTGATATTCTATGGTTTATTATGCACTATGATCTATTCTTTGCTAACGTATCTATCCTATGATTCTGATCATCGCATTATTGAAAGTTCATCGTAGTTGCCACTTTGTGATTATGCTTCTATGCTTCTTGGTTTTGAGATTAATACGTTTATTAGATTGTAATCAATAGGGAATAAATTCACAAAATCTTCCTTCAAGGTGTGGTTATTTGAGTCTGAGAACTAATGAATGCGCCGAAGGTTCATTGATGGTTTTGTGAAATATATTTTGATGCTTGGTAATCTCGTCTTACGGAGACTCACCACTGGGTCCAAAGGTTCATCGACCTAAAACGAGTCCTGATGTGTATAAATTGACATAGACGGACGCGTTAACACTTTCATCTCTCACAATTTCATTGCACACGATGTAACGGTGCGATATATGTTCTGCAACAGTGAACATTACTATATTTAACTCAAGGCTGCAGTGTAGGGAAGAGCTGGTGCTATCAGCGGGGGTGCCAATGGCATGGATAGGAAAGGCTGGGAGGAGAGAGAGGGGCAGTGCTTAATTTGAGCTGGTGGCTTCCGGAAGAGGGGGGACCTGCACTTAATTTTAAGGGCCGCCACTTATTTTTCTGCCTTAAGTATTTACTGCGAGCAAAAGACACATATGGGAAAGACGGAGGAAGAGAAAAACAAAAAAGCTTCACGAAGGGAGAAAGCACAAAGCTGCAGGAGTGAGCTGAAGGGGCAGGGAGTGGCTGTAAATGGAATAAAGAGGCCTGAGATGTCTTCAGGATTACGCTGCCTCAGTATTCCGTGTTCGCACATTTAAATGCAGCAGCCGCGTGTTTCAGAAGAGAGCTTTGGGTACTGGCACATTTTTATTTGCAAATGAAACGCTGGAGAGAGGCTCATTGCTGCTGGCCTAAAATATCAGCTATAGAACATCGATGTGGGACAATATCGACTCCAAGATAGCAACTGGCATCTTATTGTAAAGATAAGAAAATGCAGTCTTAAGGCAGTGAATCTGTACTTCATAATGGCTGTTGAACTGTGTTCATTAAATGATGAAAGTCTATGTCCCGAAACGCTGCCTTGATATTATCAGCAACTTTGCATCGAACCCTGGCCACAAAAAATAAAATAGCACAAGCAGATTCCTACAGTAAGACCATGAAAATATGACTACACCACGAATGCAAATCAGTACATCTCTTGCAGCTTCCTTTATTACTATCAAGAGCCCATCATTTCATCCATATGTACCAGGTGAGGTGTTTCTACACACACAGGGACCATAGCAGGACTTATCTGTTGAGAACATTCTACTACTAAGCAGAAGCAAATCGAAAGGTACTCAGAATTCTGCACACAGCATAACTTTAATACGCAGTGAGTCAAAGTACAACATACACCACGGACACTCTAGTAAGCACTGTCAAAACACAAGTGAAGGAGGCATTTTGCTCTTCTATTCAGCATAAATCAGCAGTATCTCCATTGCTCCAGTGGTTAAAAATGATTTTACTCCAGAGATTCTCAAAAACAGGCCACACTGAGGGCGTCATTTTTTTTTACGCTCTGGTGGCAAAGTGTGCCAGCCCCTACTTACAAGGCCACACAAAGACAACTTAATGGCTTTTCTTGGCCTTGTAAATATGGATCTCTTTCATGCATTAAAGGGGCGTTCCATGGGTGTTGCTTGGGGTGTTTCCACACAGCACCCATGGAACCTGAAGGAATCTGACACATTCCCAGATTTAGGAGTCTGTTTTAGATTGGGTTATTAGAATGGTCCAAGAAGACATCTGAATGCTCTATCTTTACACTGCACATAGATGTATCTATTTATTTATTTAATATAAAAATGCTTATACATCTGAGGATCACTTACCTGCATTGAATGTAGAAATGAAGATACAGGTGTTCTGCAGACTATAAGCTGGTGGACAGGCATGGAATTTACTTACCTTCCAGATCATCAGGGAGGAATCAGGTAGGAGGAGAACAAACTAATATGAACGGATGGAGTCATCATAAAACCTTTCTGCAGGTTGTATCATGACTAAATAGGTGTTTCAGGAGGAATCTTAACAAGTGGGCACTTGTGTAAGTTAATAAGATTCCGGTAAGTTGGAAAAAAAGGGGATATGTTTTATTAGAACATTCGAACGTTGGCAGCTCCATTGAAAACAATGGAGTGCTGCGGGCTTTCACTGGCCGGTAAAAGCCCGCAGCGCCAACATTCAAATGTTCGCTTTGTTCACAGCAACAGCTGTGAACAAAGCCTCACGGAGCCCGAGGGGATTTTAATCCCCTCGGGCTCCGTGAGCAATTTGTTTTTTTTAATAGAACATTCTGCCCTGAGTGGCAGAATGTTCTAATAGCCTTAGAACCTGCCATAGCGGGCTCTACCGGCTATTAAAGGCCCTTTCCCTTGTTAAATGCCCGAGCCGTAACGCGGGAGTGAGCCTTTAATAGCCGGTAGAGCCCGCTACGGTGGGTTCTAAGGCTATATTATCATGCTCTGGATTTCTCCCCCTGTCTATTGTGGCAGCTCTACTTAAAAATTATAAAAAACTTAGACATTGTGCTGTTACCCTGTTACAAAACACTCAATAGTTCGCATCAAGGCAGGTACATTGATATGTGTTGTGAATCTTCACCTATGACCACTTTTTTGTGAATGGTTGTTACTATAAGTAGTTATTTTGCATTTCCCAAAATGGGCATCGTTCCTCATTGCCATAGCTCCACCACTATTGAACTAGTCCAGACATCACCCCGGTGTACATTGAGGCTCCAATCTAAAACTAACAGTTCAGTGCCTTGAGGCTCTCACGGGTGATTTGCCACACTTTATAAATCCTGGTTGATTGAACAATAGTTCCGCAATCAGACTGCAACATACATGGCATAGTCACTTTGAGCACCAAACAGTAGACATGCCAAATGTCACTGTCAAAGATTCTAGAATCCAAGACAGATTTTTCTACTGTTGAACCCTGAAGCACAAGAACATATAAGACTTCACATGTGGCGGTTAGTATATATCTAGCTCACTCAGAAAAAATCATTTTGTATGACTTAAATCTGTCTGTTGTGTATCTATGATTCACCTCAGGATGTATTTCACGTTATGTCACTAAATCTCAAGGACCCCAGAAACTGCATTTATTTGTTAATGTCGTCCTATGTGGCACTCCAAGTGCCTCCTAAAACGTGGTGATGTCCAATTAATGTCCAACCTGTATTAAAATATGCCTCCTCCTTTTTTCTTCTCTACCACAAAACTATACTATGTGGTTCTCAAAAACACAACAAACTCTTCAGATGAAGATAAAGTTTATCTTAAGTGTAGGTGTTACCTTCACCACCACTAGATACATATCAGTTAATGGTGTGCATGTTTACACAAATTCCATTTAATTATGCAAATATTTGCATCGCTCGTAGCCAATTATTGGTAGAAAGATCACAAAATAAGGACTTGCAGTAGAAAAACTATTGAAATTGAGTTTTTGCTGATTTATTTTCCCAAAAAGCGTGCGGTACCCTTATGAGTTTTTTTCACCTATTTTGTGGGAAACCTTTCCCGGGACCAACAAGCAGAACCATAATTGGAAATTGTGCTTTCTTTACACATGCCTACTTCTGTAAAACTGTCCTACAGTTTGTACATGACCCCAGCAAAAAACCTGAATGAGACTCTCTGAATGTCACAAGTGGTGAAATTACTAACCTGTACAAGGTTGTGTCTGCTCATAATCCACAAGAAGTGCTGTCAGTAAACCAGTGAGCACTGGACAGCAATGTAAACCAAGGAAAAGTCGAAAAGCAAGACTCAGCAAGACCAAAACCACCCAGGCATTATAAAAGAAACATTAAATATGAGTATCATGGAAGCATCTTGCTTCATCTAACGCTCCTTCCCTAATCCTATGCTCCATTGAAGGTATAGCTCCAGCTGCGTGAACCTGGAGCAGGAGGAGGGCTTCTTTAAAGAAACTGTCCTTGTCCCTCCTGCACCTTCACTAAATCCTGGGACTTTTCAAACCCTCCAGTGTCTGCTGCTGCTTGATTGATCCATCAGGGACCTTACACAAATTGGCTCCAGTGGAGACCCTTCTTTTCACGTTATGAACGGAGTTAATCCCTCTGCAGAAGAGATGCAGAAACCTACGTTTCTACAAGGTAATTCCAAAAATGTTCTGAAGAAAATATACAAAAAGATTGAATTTCCTGGCAGAAATTCGGTGCCCTTTTGCGGTTGCAAATCCTGTGATACAAAAACCAGGTTTTGCAACCAAAAATATGTTTTTCTAGTTATTAAACCGCTTTTATGAGTCTGATTGCCTTTGCCATTTACAAAATGGGGTTTACAAGTCATAATTTATTGTAATTATGAAAGGTCATGGAAGGAGTCACCTCTCCTAATTGCCAGTGGCATTGTCAAGTATCAATAATTTGATGACCAACTTCTACTCTGGAGTGCTATCTGATTTGCAAAAAATAAAAGGTTATCATAAGCAGCCAGTTTTCCATTTGACAAGTGTCAAGGCAGCCCCGAGGTCAGCAGACAATGGTTTACGGGTCAACTGCTTTCTCCGAGATGTTATTTTTTCTTTAAAAGCAGCATCCATTCCATTAGGAGACATTGGCTGCTTATTTAATCATGTTTGCACAGGTGTCATTCTGGTGTCCACTGCAACCGGTTAGTGACCTGCCTCATTAGTATTCCAAATGTAGGGCTATTGTGGGATAAGTAGAGAATGGGCATTTTGCAATGTGTCTATTAGTACACAGGTCATATCATAAAATATTGCAAAAGGTAGGTGCACGATTTGCACTCACTGTTTGTGCCCTGCCTGCACGTACATCAGGCAGAAAGTATTTTCAAAGTGGCACAATTTTCCCAGGTAGTGTCAATGTGCTCATGCTCTGCCCTTCATGCGAGTACCCCTTCACACATCCCACCATGTCAACATCTTTTAAACTGTGTCTACAAACCCTCCCGCCATGAGCTAGGCCAATGGGCATTATGTGGCTTTGGTGTATTAGAAACGTCAAATAATTATTCTAAAATAGCAGTTTTGGAAGCTCACACAGTCTGTCAATTTAATTCCCTACATTTGAGGTGTTGAATATCCCTAGTATTTCAGTTATCCTTAGTTTTCTCCTCATATCCTCCAACCCATTACCTGTGTTATAAGCTCAGATATGTTCAACTTGCTCATGTAGTTTGTGGCCTAGTCATTTTTAGGTACATAATTAACCAACATGAACATCAGGTCTTGTTGCAACGACGAAGCACGCCAGATGGGGAGACAAAAACTATATTAACATTCAACATCACTTCCCAATCACCCCATGAACCTGCCAATGACACACATTCCAACTGTCAGTGATGCCCCCGGACCATACCATCGAGAGGGTCATGCAGTACAGAGGTGGGAAGAGTTTAGAGGATATCACTTATAAATAAGCAAATAGCATAATCCTAAATTTATACTATATACTAATTCGTAACAGCTTTATCAAGTATTAAATAACTATATACAATGTCAATATAAGTTTGGGTTCCTATTATATAAAAACATTAACAATTCAAGAGACAACATTGCCTAACCTCTTCATGTTATCTTTTGACAATGTAATCTTTGTGCCATTGTGGTGCTTTCTTTGACCTTTCTGAAAAATCTCTTTCTGTCCAGATTCCTAGAAAACTCAGGTGATTCATTTGAATTAGATTGCTTTCCTGGTATATTGTGGCATTTGGATATCCTGTCCGTGCTCCACGTCCTACTATTATTCAATATATCTGCCTTCTTGCACACACGAGTTATTTCCTGTGGACAAGAAAAACTACTGTTCTTACCATTATGGAGATTAGGAAGTTTGACAGTTACTATATGTCCAACCTCCCACTTCTTATCTGTTGCTGTATGTTACCAGTTGCATAGGTTAGTATACTCTCCTTCATTTTGCCTAATGAGCATTTTCACTTCCTCTCTTCGCACCCATACTGGTTGGCCACCTCCCAGCCTATTGGGTGACAATTTGGTACCCAGTACTCTGCCTTTAAGTGACATAAATGGGGACATTCCTGTCACTGCATTGGGTGTTGTGTTTTAGGATCCTAAAAGGGATTTACTAATGGGTACCCTAGATATATTTGCTAACTCTATACGCCTTTAATCGTTCTATTTACAAGCTCCACAAGACCATTTGTTCTGGGATAGTATAATGCTGTTCTGCCATGGTTTATGGGTACATTAGATAAAAACCTTTTGATCTCTTCAGAGACAAATTGCACACCATTGTCTGTCATCAATGTACCAGGAATACCTTCAGTACAAAATGTGTCAGTAAGGAAATCTATTGATACTTAAGTGGTGATCGAGCTTACGGTTTTGGTAACAATGCAGTGGGAGTGACAGTGTCCTAAAACTTGCATATATCTTCCTTCCCCTGTATTTTGAATGAATGGTACAATTATATCGACAGCTAATTTGTACCTCGGTTTGCAAGGAACCTCTACTGGAAGAATTGTGGAGAAATTGGGACCTTCCTGGTGGTTTTAGTTTTGTCGCTTAAATATAACATAACATAAATGATACAATCTTTTACCTAATTTTCTAACAACGTATCCATGCCTGGAAACCAATAGTAAGCTTTAGCTTTGGTTTTTGTGATGTTACTTCCAAGATGACCTCCTTGAGCTAAACTGCAACTCTCTCCTATAATTTGCTAGGAGGAATTAACTTGTCCCCTCTTCTCACTAAGGGCCAGATGTACAAAGGCATTTTGCATTTCTTAATGGGCCGAAACGCGATTTTGGCCCGTTTAGAACTGCAAAACAGCCTTTAGGGAATCACAAATAGGGATTGCCTATTTTTGATTTCTTGCCACATGAACAAAGCATTTCGTAAATGCAAAATGAGCATTTAGGAAATGCAATTACCATCAACTTCAAGTTGATGGTAACCATGTGCAATTTTAAAAAAGCACCGAAAATGCTTTTTTAAAGTGCAATAGAGCACACACCTGCCCCGTGGGCATATGTGTGCTCTACATGTGCACCACTATTTTTGGGGTGTGTTTCGGGGGGCCTTTTGCCCTTGGCCATCCTTGGTTTTGCAATTCCCAAAAAGCAGTTTCCTAATAGGAAATTGCTATTTGGGAAATGCAAAGCCAGCCCATTGTCACATATGGCATGGGATTTCTTGTGCTAATGACCGCCATGATGTACCATATCATAAATACGGTTCAACCAGAGTATTGTTAGGTGCTGGTAGGGAGTCACAAGATAAGTGGCACATCATAGCTGATACGCCACTTTCTTGTAAATATGCCCCTAAGTTTAAACCTAAAGTCTAACTTTACTAGAAGTAAGGACAGACTTTAGGTCTAAGTTTAGACCATTGGTCTAAACATAGACTTTTGGTCTTAGTCTATCTTTGTGAATTGGGTCCAATATGAAGTCTGTTGGAAATGGCCTTTCTGCAGGGTCACCCCCAAACTTTTTGCCTTTCTCCTTCTCTTTTTCTGACCTCATATTTGCTGGCTTTAGGACTCTGCACACTTTACCCCTGCTAACCAGTGCTAAAGTGCATATGCTCTTTCCTTAAAACATAGTGACATTGGCTCATACCCAGTTGGCTTATTTAATTTATTTGGAAGTCCCTAGTCAAGTGCACTACATGTGCCTGGGGTTGTAAATTAAATGCTACTAGTGGGCTGCAGCACTGGTTGTGCCACCCACATATGTAGCCCCCTAACCAAGTCTCAGGCCTGCCACTGCAAGGCCTGTGTGTGTGCCACTTCGACTTGGCATTTAAAGGTACGTGCCAAGCCTTAAAATCCCCTTTTTCAACATATAGGTCACCCCTAAGGTAAGCCCTAGGTAGCCCATAGGGCAGGGTGCTATGTAGGTAAAAGGCAGGACATGAACATGTATGTTCTATATGTCATGGTAGTGTAAAACTCATAAATTCGTTTTACACTGCTGTGAGGCTTGCTCCTTTCATGGGATAGCATTGGGGCTACCCTCATATATTGTTTGAGTGGTAGATCCAGATCTGAAAGGAGTAGCCAAGTCACATTTAGTATGGCCAGAATGGTTTACAAAATCCTGCTTAATGGTGAAGTTGGATTTTATATTACTATTTTAGAAATGCTACTTTTAGAATGAGCATTTCTCTACACTTAAATCCTTCTATGTCTTCCAATCCACGTCTTGCTAGGTTTAGTTAACAGCTCCCTTGTGCATACACTCAGACAAACCCCAAACACAGGCTGCTCAGCCTCACTTGCATTCATCTACATTTTGAATGGGTCTTCCTGGGCTGGAAGGGTGGAGGGCCTGACACTTACATGTCAGTGGACAGTGGTCTGCCCCACAGAAAGGACTGCCACACCCCCTACTGTTACCCTGGCAGACAGGATGGAACTGAAAGGGGACCTTGTGAACTTCTAAGCCACTCTTTGAAGTCTCCCCCACCTCAAAGGCACATTTGGGTATTTAAGCAGGGTCTCTGACCCTACCAGCTTTGACACTTCTTGACAAGACACTCTTGTCGAAGACACTTCCTGGAGAAGACAACCTGAGCCAGAACCTACAACCTGCCAATAATTACTGCCTGGCTGCCTAAAGGACTCACCTGACTGCTTTCCGTGAAGGATTGCTGCCTTGCTGTTGCCCTGCTGCCTTGCTGCTATCTGGCTGTGCTGAGAAGTGCTCTCCAAGGGCTTGGATAGAGCTTGCCTCCTGTTCCCTGAAGTCTCAGGACCAAAAAGACTTCATCTCTGCAAGAAGGACTCCTTGTGCAGTGAAAATCGACTCACAGCCTACCAGAAACGAAGCACAGCCTGCATCGCGGTGACAAATTCACTGCACGCCAAACCGAAATGAAGCAGCCTGACTTCGCAACAAGAAGATCGATGCAACGCCATTTTTCCTGTTAGCGGTGGAAATCCACAAATCGTCCCGGGGGCATCTGAAAAGCACGCAAACCGAAAAAGATCTGAGACCGAGCACCAGAAATCGACACAAAGCCTTCCCTGCATGAAAAATAAACAACACATCACGTGTGCGGCCCGAAAAATCAACGCACATCTCCCTGTTTTCCACGCATCTTCTCCTCTGCGGTTCTTTGCAGAGATTTTGAATGCAAACCAGATACTTTGTGCTTGCAAGAGACATTTATTGCTTTTAAGAGACTAAGGACACTCATTTTTACAGTGATATTCCAAAATATACTTATTGCGTTTTAATCGTTTTGATCTACATCTTATCAGATAAATATTGTATATTTTACTAAACACTGTGTGGTGTATTCTTGTGGTGCTATACTGTGTTATTGCATGATTTATTACACAATACTTTACACATTGCCTTCTAAGTTAAGCCTGACTGCTCAGTGCCAAGCTACCAGAGGGTGGGCACAGGATAATTTGGATTGTGTGTGACTTACCCTGACTAGAGTGAGGGTCCTTACTTGGACAGAGGGTAACCTGACTGCCAACAAAAGACCCCATTTCTAACAAGGTCCATGGTCTATTTCTATATATTGGCATCATTTTTGCTGATACCAAGGTGTTTGCAGAAGCCACAACAACTTAAGAAATATCAGGGCTTACTTACACGCCCCTTGCGCCACCTTAGCACTGCCATAGTGTCATTTTTTTTAACGCATAATCTATTCAAGGGGGCGTTCCGGCACTGGGAGGCCCGAACAAATGGCACTGTGACATTGCCAAGATTTCACTGCAACATTTTTTTTGTAACTTTTAACGCTTGCTCAGAGCAGGCGTTAAAATGACGCAGCCATTTTAGTCAATGGGCCTCCCTGCACTTTGCTGTACGAGCGTCTTCATTTTTTATGCTAGTGCAGCAAAGCACCACAATGGCATCAAAAAGGTTGACGCTATTGTGCTAATGACTGCCATGGTGCACATTATCATAGATATGGCGCAACCATAGTGTGGTTATGTGCTGATACGGGGGTGCCAAAAAGTGTTGCATCATCTACAATGCACCACTTTCTTGTAAATATGGGCCATCATTTTTGACAAATATTAACTTTTCTACTGGGCAAATGTAACTTTTCAGGTCTGAATTGTAAAATGTGGACCCTGGAATAAATGGACAACTTTTTCTATACAGTTTCTTGAATAGGCCTGTTTTCTGCTTTCAATAGGTAAAATGTGTGAGCAAAACAAAGGAGGTCCTATTGACTGCAAAACTGCTTTGTGTAAACTCCTAATTCTGCTTGGTGATATGGACCATTTGTTTTTGGCTCCTATGTGTGTGTTGAGGTTGGTAATTTCACTGTGTAATAACTGAGTAGCCACGTATAGAGAAGTTAGTGGAAAGAGCAAGAATATTTAAACTTTTACTTTGCAGCTTGTCACTGTACAATGCATGACGCATCTTTCTCCTCAATCAGTTTCCGTTGCAGAGTTTGAAACTATTACACAAATTTGTGGTCAATCTACTTAAGGCAATGTTTGGAAGAAAGCCAAAACAGGGCCATGGAAAGACTTTTTGGTTTGGAAATCCGGTTGATATTAAAATATTAATTGTGAGGGCCCACGAAATGGTTCATTCAAAAAGTTTAAAATTCCTGAGTAGTAAACAAAAACATTGTAGGTCATTCTATGCGGTACAACAAAAAACTCATTCATTCACTTATACTAAGTCTGCCATTTTAAGAATGACTCAGATCCTATGGCAACTCACTGAAGACCACAAATGCAACAACCTTGAGGGCCTCATTACGAGTGTGGCAGCCTTCAGACTGCCAGACTTGCGATGGTGGTTAGGACTGCAGCTGTTGCAGCAGTCTGAGCGCCACATTAAAACTCTGGCAGTCAGACCGCCAGGGTTCCGCCAACACCGCCATCCATGAACCATGATCCCGGTGGCCATGCAGTGCTGCCTTGCGGATTACAACCTTGTTCTCCGCCAGCCTTTTCATGGCAGTAACACAACCATGAAAAAACTGGAAGAGAACAGGTGCAGAGGGCCACAGGTGGGTCCCTGAACTGCCTATGCACTTGGCATGGGCAGTGCACGGGCCCCCCTGCCCAGCACTGTTGCAACTTTCACTGTCTGCTTTGCTTGTGCACACTGTGGGTTACAGCATTGCCACCGGCTCGAATGCGAGCCAGAGACAATACTGTAGCCTCTTTCCCACTTGGTCTGCAAGCGGAAACTGAGGTTTGTGCCTGCCGACCTAGTGGGAAACTCTTAATAACTCCGGTAGGATCATCACTACGAAGTCGGAGGCCAACCTGACGGGAGTTTAGCGGACAGGCTTTCCCATCCACCCAACTCTTACTAAGGCCCTGAGTGTCATAAAAATGAAGTACATTGTAACGTACAACTAGAAGTGTGTTTGTTCCATAAACATTTCCATCAACTCCAAAGAATATAATTTTCCTGAAACAGGGGATAATTTAAACCATATTGCCAAAACAAAAAAGAGAGTAACCTTGCAAGAAGGGTTATTCCATCTTAGAATGGCACAAGAGAGCACATCAGTCCTTCTGAAGACCGTTACAGTTGTTGCCCACACTGATAGGCCTCAGGCCAGGTCCCAGGCCAGCTCTCCCAGTGCTGCTGCATCACTTTTACTTCTCCGTCTTCTGAGTACTTTCTCCTGTTTTTTTATTGCTTTCTCCTTCATTTCTCCCATTTTCTGACTGCTTTCTCCTGCTTTGCCTTCATTTTTTGCTGCTTTCTCCTCTTTTCTGAATGCTTTCTCCTGCTTTTCCCTCATTTTTACTGATTTCTCCTTCTTTTTCCACATTTTTTGAGTGATTTCTCCTGCTTTTACCTCATGTTTCTCTGTGTCTCCTTGTTTTTCTCTCATTAGCTGCCTCCCCCTGCTGTCATTTTTCCTGCTTCCCACCTAGCCCTGCCTACCACCTCTCAGCACCCCTCCCTTCTCCCAAGACCTCCGCAGTGCAGTTGTGCTGCTGGTGCAGGAAAAGCAAGCCCGTTTGCTCTCATCCGCACATGTCTGTGCCTGGACAGCTCCCAGCACCAGGAACCCTGCTCTTCTACCCCAAGCAGCTACACCTCCGCAGAGCTCCAGGCCCTTGGACCCTGGGCGCATTGACAACAACAACTGCTACTGCACGTCTCCACACAACACCAGAGAACCATTCTTTTGCCAGCACTGCCACTTCACTAGCAACACTGAAGCACCAACAGCGCTAGAGATATCAGAAGCATAACTGCGCCCACCATGCTGACCAAAACCACCACAGCACAACTCCAGTGAATTCTGCTCTAAGCATTACCACTCTGCAAACACACCATGAAGAGCTGGGACACAATCACATCCCTCACTCCCGCTGTAATTTTCCTCACAGAGACCTGGTTGAATCCCGCCTCCATGCCAGACAGGACCATCGCCATACCTCAAAGCTACAAGATCACACACTGTGACCGAATCAACAAACACGGAGGTGGAATCACCATCATCTACAAGGACACCATCCGCAGCACAACCTCCCCATATGACCTGATCTGGATAAAGGAGTTTTCTCATTTTCCAACTTTACTCGGATGGAAAAGCACTATCAGAGGCACCCTTATATACAGACCAATGGGACCATGCCCCAGCTTCTTCAACCCTGACCTCATTGCCCCAATTGCCAGCAACTCAGGTTCCTACATCTTCCTAGGAAACCTCAGCATCACCTCGAAGACACAAACACAACCAACCTCCTGGAAAGCATGAGCAACATTGGCCTTCAACAACTTGTCACTGACCCCACCCACATCTCAGGACATACGCTCAACTCCATTTTTATGTTAGGCAACAGAGTCAGGTACAACCATGGCTCACAGCACCTGGACCAACCACTACTGAATCCACTTCTCCATCTCAGGACCTACCAACATCGACACTGTGCAGTCCCCAGCTCCACACGTAGGACCTGGAAAAAGACCAGTGGAACAACGCTCTCAATCCCCACCTACCATACACATCCCCCGACCCAGAACGGGCTGAGAAGAACTTCTTTCAGTGGAGAATGGACTCCACTGACACAATTGCCACAGCCAACCCAGCCAAACCCAAAGTACCAGCCAAGAGAACCAGCTGCTTTACCTTGGAGCTGAAATACTCCAAATGCAACTGTCGGCACCTAGAAAGGAAGTTGCATACTAGACAAAAGATATAAGACCATATCACCTTCAAAAAAGTACTCAACCAGTACCACCACCTCCTGAGAGAAACAAAGAACTCTCTATCAGACTGCATAGAAGCCATCACAAACCACAGCAAGGAGCTCTTCACCATCGCAAAGGAGTTCTACAACCCTGCATTCACCGGGAGCAACATCACCCTGTCCCAGGAATTGTGTGACACCCTGGTGAACTACTTCCACTACAAGATCTCAGCCATTTATGAGAATTTCAAACCCCAACTCCCTGTCACCGACAACTTCAGCCTACTCACACCCACAAACACAAACCCTCAACACCTGCTCACCTGTTGGGACCTTATCACAACTCAAGCCACAATCTCCATAAAGTCCATACTCTCTGGAGCACCCACGGACCCATGTCTCCCTCACATCTTCAACCTCGGTAGCAAGACAATTGGCGATGGGCTCAAGAAAGTCCTGAATGCCTTCATCACCACGGCCTCCTTCCCTAGGGACTGGAAACATGCTGAAGTGAGGCCCTCCTGAAGGAACAATCCACTGATCGAGCAGATCCGAAGACCTACCGTCACATCTCCCTGTTCCCCTTTCTGGCGAAGGTTCTTGAAAAGGCAATCAATGAGCAACTCAACAAACACTTGGAACACCATAACCTCCTGGGCTCCTCCTAGTCTGGATTCCAAGCCAGCCACAGTATTGGGACAGCCCTGATTGCAGCCACAAATGACATCCGGACCCTCCTAGACACTGGCAAAACAGCAGCCTTCAACCTCCTGGACTTGTCAACCACCTTCAACAAGTCTCCCACCATATCTTGATCAACAGACTCCACAAGATCAGAATCCAGGAAGCAAACGCAACCTCACCGAAGTACCCAGAGAATCTGTCTCTCACCATTCACCTTGGAACCCAGTGAGATCATCTGCACCATCCCACAAGGATCGTCTCTCAGCCCCACCTTCTTCAACATGTACTTGACCTCCCACCCGGCCAACAAAGTCACATCTCATAGATTCAACATCAACTTCTTAACTGACAACACCCAGTTCATCCTCTAACTGTCAGAAGACCCCTCCATCACCAGAGCCAACTTCCACAGATGTATGGTGAGCGTCGTTCACTGGATGAAGGACAACTGTCTCAAACTCAACACGGACAAGATGGAAGTCATCATCTTTGGGAACAACACCTCCCCATGGAATGAGACCTGGTGGACTGCTGAACTCGCCCCTTCTCCCATCCTTAGAGATATCGCCCACAACCTTGGCATCAACTTAGATAGCAAAGTATCTAAGCAGAAACACCCTACACATGCTCCAAAAGATCTTCAGGTTGCTCCCAATCGACACCAGAATGACCATAGCTCAAGCCCTCATCACCAGCAGGCTGGACTACGGTAACACTCTTTATGTAGGAATCACTTCATGACTCCTGAAGAGACTACAAGCAATACAAAACTCAGCAACAAGACTCATCCTTGACCTCCCCAGACCAACTCACATCACCATGCACCTCAAGAAGCTCCACCGGCTCCTCATCTAGAAGAGATGGCAGTTGAGGATGCATGCAAAGTCCTGCACAGCAAAGGACCAGCATACTTCAACAAATTAATAACCTTTCACCAACTGACCAAACATCTGCAGTCTGCCTCCCTTTTTCTTGCAGACACCCTCTAGATCTACCGATCCAACAGCGGAGGACACTCCTTCTCTCACCTGGCGGCCAAAGCCTCGAACAACCTTGCATGTGGTTTTTAGACTAGGTAAGTGATATGGGTGCAGATTTAATACAGATTTGCATCAGGTTGCATCACTTTTGTGTCTCAGCACCCACACAAAATAATTTTTGTTGTTTACTAAGCAAAGCTACTTTGCATGGATTATTGTGTTTTGGTAGATACAATGTAAAGCAAGGCAGCCCATAGTTCTACCTTGCGTTGAGAAAGCAGTTCCACTGGTGGAGCTTGGGCGTTCCCATGCATCCACACATGAATTTTGGTGCATTCACTGATTTACAGTGACTTGTAAACCTGGGAATGCTTCCAAATACTACACCTTCCCCAGTGAGGCATAACAGGAAGTATTTTAATTTATCTTCATTGTGGTCCCTTTCATGTGTGCTGCAGTCTGCAGCGCACATACAAAGAAAAAAATGCTGGTAAGGATTGTTATTGTGCAGGAAAGTGGCCTTTCTTGCACAAAAACAATCCTCCCTGTAATTCAGAGACCCTGCACTCTGGTGCAGGATTGCCTGCATTGGAAGTAGGCAGCAGAGTAGCTGAAATACTCCATAACTTTGTAAATATGGAGTATTTCTGCTCTCTCCCTCTCACGCAACTCAGGACAGCAAGTAGTATTGCTGCATTTCGTGAAAGAATGATAAATCTGCTTCACCCCACCAATGTGCAGGGCCATCCTAATGCAAAACCAGTCTGAGCAAAAGCTGAAAATAACTGCAAGAAAGTACCTATTTATACAGTAAGATACATCAGATATATGTTAATCTCACTCTAAACCAAACCTAACTGATCACATCACATTCTTTCGAGAAATTAACCTTCTAAAAGCATTTTTAACTTCATTGTTCCTAAGACTGTAGATAAACGGGTTAAGCGTCGGTGCTAGGACATTATACATGACAGTCACAAACCTCTCCTCGCCCAGTGAATAACTGGAGGAGGGTCGGAAATACATAAACACAAGAGTACCATAGAACAAGGTCACTACTGTGAGGTGTGAGGAACAGGTGGAGAAAGCTCTGCGACGCCCTTCGCTGGAGCGTATCTTCAGGATGGCCACCACAATGCACATGTAGGATAGCAGTACTGCTGAGAAGGGGATCATCACAATAAGAGAACCCTCGGTGAAGATCATAAGTTCATTGGTGGACGTCCGAACGCAAGACAACTTGAGCAGAGGACCAATATCACAGAAGTAGTGGAGAATTTGGTTGGGTCCGCAGAAGGAGAGACTAGCCATTAGTAGCGTGTGCAACAGTGCATTAAAGAAGCTCACCACAAAAGTAGAGGTCACCATCAAAAGGCAGATATGAGTCCTCATAATGACTTGATAGCGAAGTGGAAAACAGATGGCAATGTATCGGTCATAAGCCATCACTGCCAATAGCACACACTCAGCAGCTGCGAAAAATACAAAGAAGTATAGCTGGGAAATGCAGTCTTTGTAGGAAATGGCCTTCATGTTGGTGTAGATGTTGGTGAGCATCTTGGGAAGAGTATCTGAAATGAGGCCGATGTCTACAATGTTCAAAGCACTGATGAAGAGATACATGGGGTTGTGGAGTTGAGGACTCAGAGCAATCACCATCATTATGACTAAATTTCCCAGCAGCGCTACAAGGTATACAATTAAAAAAGATGTAAATAGTATGGACTGCTGCTCTGGGCGGTCAGAAAGTCCCAACAAAATAAACTCAGTCACTGATGTTTGATTTCCCCCATGCATCCTTCGAACTTTAAGACCTGAAACGAACAATTATGAAAACTTAGAAGAGTTTTGTTGCTACTGAAGGAGCCCAAAGCACATGAAGCAATTGTACATAGAACTTGGTGCAGAAAAACAAAATTAGTCACACAAACAGTATAGAGTGCTCCTGGGGTAGTAAGAGACAAATTAGTTCAAACAACGATTTTGTATGATACAGACAGCATACTGCCTGTAATATGACAAAAAGACAAAAATATAGTAAATGTACCATGTAATTGCATGCGATGCAGTGCCTCATTTGTCACAGGTTTGCCAGTACAAAGCACTGACAATTCTAAACAATGGCACTTATTTTGTTAGTTCACCACCTGGCATGTGTATATATGTATTTATGTATGTATATGTATGTATGGTTGTTTGTATGTTTTTTTGTATGTACATACATATGTATGTAAATGGCATTGTATAGATTAAACCTAACCCAAAAGCAGAAGAGTGCCGCATAGAGTCAAAAGCAAGCACACAATCAACAGGAGGTAGATGGCTTGTGGTTTGTTAATGCATGGTGATGCAGTGTTCTTTAAAGAGGTGCATATACACAGCTTTCCAAAATTTCAAGCAGTGGCAGGAATGTTGTTCCAGATCCTTGTTGCATAGCTGGAAAAAACCTTCTGTGATGTTGCTGTCTTATTCGTTACATCAGCAGCATGTTCTACGAATCCACATAACTTATAAACACATTGAAATCAAAGCATGGAGTCAAACCTTACAGCTTGATGTGGCCTGAGATAGTCCAAAATATCACACTTGTATGAGTGTGATGTTTAGTAGTGAATGTAGATGTCAGTGTTCAGTTTGTAAAGTAAAGTTTGCCAGTGCCAGGAGCTCTGTTTAGAAACCCGCGGCCTGTGCAATTAAACTTCGGATCACTGAATAACAAAGGCACCTTGCCTTAAATCTTGAAGCAGAGCAGTCCAAGGGCTACTCATATAAGCTGGTAGGGCCTAGTAGCCCCAGCTCACAGGTACACAACAACACTGAGGGCCAGATATACAAAGCATTTTACCAGTTTGCGACTGGTAAAATGCACTTTGGCATGTACCAACCCTTTTTAGTGAGTCAGTAACCTATTACTAACTTGCAAACTAGGGTTTCCAAGTTGCTATTAACAAGGGTCATGTAAAGGGCGTCGCTTCCTAATATTAAGTTGTATAAATGTTTTGCGAGCAGAGTGCAGTCGCTAAACATTTAACTTTATCGACTCTGTGAAGGAGGTGGTAACCCATTCACAAATGCGAAGGGGTCCCACAGACCATTGCCCTCTCATAAAAATGAAAAGAAAACATTTCATTTTTATTTTTGAAATGCATTTGCCAGAATATAGCATACATAGAATGAGGAAACAACAGAGAAACAAAGATATTTCTCCTTGTTGGTTCTCACCTGGGGAGGCATAGGATCTTGGGACATTCCCAGGTTTACCAGTTTACGGTAAATCTGGGAATGCATCAAAAACGATGGGAGTTGTGGAAGAAACCCATGCAGCACCCAAGGAACGCCTACCTGGCGCAGAGCTAGGTAATGCAGCGATTTGTGCTGCATTGCCTCACTCCATATTTTTGAAGCCATTCAAAGCCATGTAAAGGGGCTTTGCATGGTTTAAAAAAAATGACTTAATGGTGTGGGCCATGCATGTACCACATTGTGTGGAGCAAGCGTGGTGTACACCCCTCATAAATATGCCCCTAAGTTAGAAACATCTACATTCAAGTAGATGAAAACACCTTGGTGACAACACCAAGTTACATTACACCACTAGTGGGCCTTTAACCCTATAATCACAATACCTCACCCACCTATACTCGATGCACCATCATATATAAGTGAGTGCCATTATCAAAAGACCTATTGCTTTGTCAAGGAGTCATCACATCAGTAAAAACAGCTACATTTTACAATTCACCAATGTAATCAATGTAACCCCACTAAAATCAATGCATAGAGTACCAATCTGCAAGATATGTTATGACTCACCAAAAAAGTTAATCGAAGTATTATTGACAGTAAAACCTTGTATTGTCAAAAATTTCAATAAAGCATTACATGTCAGAGCGGCATTCTTTAACACATACTAGACCGATGCTGCAGTCATGTGACCAGCCAAAAAAGATCTGGACACTATAGAGCATCTATACCAAAGTAAAGGCTTCAGGGGGACTTTGAAAACAAAGCAAACTTCTTCTCTGCAACACTGGGAAATGGCAGGAATGTGCTGTGTATGACTTGTTCCTGACTTTCCCCCTTCGCTGGTGCAGAATGGGCTACCTAACACCAATGCAGGCCCCCTTGCACAATGATGCAAGTGTAGATGTGTGGCCAACAGAATTGTTTTGTGCAGAAAGGTACTCCTTCATCTATGTAATTATCTAAGTTACTGGAGTTGGTGCTGGACCAAGGTTGTTAGGCCAGTAGCACTTGATCCAAATATTTGCCTTGTTTTTCAGCAAGACTATTTCAGTCTTATCAGTATTTAACTACAGGTAATTGCTAGCCATCCAGCTAACAATGACTCTCATAGCGTTATTTTTTTATATGATGCAGTAATGTTATCCATATTAAATAGCAGGTGGGAATCATCTGTGTAATTGTCTACGCTGCAGCCAGAGATTGGTAATGCCTCAATTAATGGTTTGATTAACTGATTAAACAGATAAGGTGACAATTTGGAGCACTGATGAACTCCACATTCAAGACCAATTGGTTTGGCAGTCAAATTTCCTAGTTTCACTGAATGTGTGCAATTTTCTGAAATTGACTCTAGGGATTTGCCCTCCACCCCTGCCTCAAATACACGGTCAATCAAAATCTCATGATCAAAACTGTTGAAGACTGCAGAGAGATCTAAAAGAAATAGCTCTACATTCTTCCATGATCCTTGTTGCATCTTAATTCATTCATAACTGCTGTTATCACAGACGCAGTGCTGTGAAAAGATCTAAATCCTGCTTGCACTAGACGAAGAGAGGCAATTATCCATAAGGGTCTGTTCAACTCTTGAATGCCACGTGATTCCAAATATTTAACTGGAAAAGGAAGTAGTGAAGTCAGATGGTAGTTTTTGAAAACCATCAGATAATCCCCTTGTTTCTTCAGGAGAGGGTTAGCTGTATGGTTTTGCGGATATATATTTAGGTTATGAGAACATTGGTTAATTTGGCCAAGCCATGTACACTGCTCCGATGCTTTAGAATCAGAAGATTGGCTATAGCTCTAGCTTCTGAGCACTCTGCAGGTGACATAGACTCTTACCATTTTCTATACCCAGCATCCATCTTGACTGTACCTACAGGGCATTGCCTCGATAAAGTTAACATGTCATGGTTTTGGCCATATAAGTAGCCATGCCTAATGTATTCACATCAGATATTATGTGTGGTTGCCCTGAAAAGGAGAAGGATATGAACTTCAGAAGTTATCAGCACCCAGCCCTGTTGTTCTACTTTATCATTTCTTCTAGATTAGTTTTATGTAGCCCCTGGGCATCTGCAGAACTCTGGAAGTTTTTAGTTTCAGTGGCCTGCATTTTTCTGACCACTGTTTAAAATGTGTCTAATCTGTTTGTAAACAATAAAAGGTTTCTCAACCCTACCTACGGTTCTTCCCAGCAATAGGGTGTTCTAAAGCTGTCTGAACATGTTCTCACCAGGGTTGAGAAGTCAGAACTGCAGTAACTGTTTCTCCTGGATATTTATTCATCTCTTATAATCTTTATCTTTGGTTCTTTTGGATATATGGTGTGATTCTTGTGATTTTGAAAGTCTGGTCAAATCAAAGGAACATCCATCAATTTACCCACCCACTACCAGTCAGTAATAACACAAATGACATGTAATAGTCCTTGTTGAATTATCAGCAAATAGTTTTTGGATTCATCCAAATACCAACCGGAACGGCTAAGTAAACCGGTCTTCAGAAAATCACATTGACATTAAACACAAGAAACATATGAACATTTACAATCAGCATTTTAAAAAGAAAACCACCTACCAACTTTAGTAGCCTTTATAGTGGTCATATTAATGATCAAATACCTATGAAGTGCTGTGTCCAAGCAATGGAAAGAATGCGAACAGGGAGTTAAACATTAAAAACCGAGGCCAACTTTAAAGCATTAGACACTTTTCTGGAAATTGATACTTATCACCTACAACAAACTAAAAGCCAGCTATGAAGATTTTATGTTGTAGAGGCCAACTGCAATAAAAGCATTGCAATAAAACCAAAGGCCCACACTGGAAGGATCCTGTCATCAAAACCCACCCATTGTCTCACAAAACTGAAGACCTAGAAAATAAAAAAATGTCAGAACCTGATAAGAAATATTTTAAATAGACCCTTGTATGCCCACAATCATCGTAATATAAAAATAAAGTTATTTCTTTTTTATTACACCCTTTCTTCTTGTACCACTGCAAGAGTTTTTTGTGATGTAAAGTAATCAGGATCATTGGATTCCCTGACCCCCATAAACTTGTAGATAACAGAGGAACAGGATTGTTTTTTCTTTGCTCTGAACACACGACTTAAATGTTTTTCTCAAATCAGGCTGGTCCATTCTCACTACTTTTGAAGCACATATATAATCCAAAAGGACACAAGGGTTTGTGTTAGAAGGTGTTCTGTATAGAAACCCATCTTAGAAAATGTGACAAAAAGCAACTTTAAACATTGTTATAGATGAAGATACCAAGACCAGGCCTGCCACCATTTGTATGTCTAATCATATTTGAAGTCAAAGAGGATATTTGAGATTTGGTCATTTTGGCCAAGATTTACAGATGATACGTGTTGTCCTTGTGTGACGTAAGCTGTTGCAGGGCAACACAGGTCTTAACTGGAATTAACTAAGCTACGCAAGGGGCGATTTGCACTGCCTTGTGTGGCTTTGTAAGGGAAAAGTAATGCACAGCAGTCCCTTGAACTGAGGACCTCATTTACAAGAATCTGACTAATCAGCTCCAATGAATAAGATTTCCTGTGCTGCCCTATGACCCCTTAACTGCGGCACATAGGCCTTATAAATGAGGCCCTCTGTCTTAGAGCCATTCTGTGGGTGGGGCACATGTGTCCCCATGCATCCACCCATGGATTCTGGCACATTGCCATATTTCTTAATGCTAGTAAACCTGGGATTGTTTTAAAATGCTCCGATTTCACGTGTGAGCCGCAGCATGGAGAAAAATAATCATTTCTCCTAGCTACTTCCTCTTTCTAAGAATGATGCATTCAAGAAAGAGAGAACAATTTTAAGGATTGTTTATGGGCAGGTAGGTACCAAATCCTGAACAAAAACAATCCTGCAAGTAACACAGGCACCCCTGCACTCTGGTGCAAGGGTGCCTATGTTGGCTCTAGCTGCACAGTGCACCACTGCAAGGAGAAATCAGAAATGCTAAATATTTTCGAGGCATGATGTGGATTTAAGAATATAGAGCCCTGGCATACAGTGTATTAACATGTTATTACCTTGCTGTGGACTTCTGAGCAGAGATTCAGGAACTGATACTCATTATTGTATACGTTCAGCACTGCAATATGTCCTTTATCACACTTTACCCTTTGCTTACACACAGGAAGATCTCTTTGGTTCTTACATGAGTTGGTGTGGTGTTGTACTAGTCTCTACATTGAAAAGAGCTGCCTGCCCATAAAGGAGTTTTAGCATGCTGCATCACTAACATATTTACAATTATATAGTTAGACCATGCTTGTTTTAAGAGATGAGCTTTTGTACAACAAACAGGGTTGGACTGGGACAGAATACAGTCCTGTGCCCCATAATACAAATGTCCCCCCATAGTGGATGAAATAGCTAAAAAGGTGGCCCATATTTGGAAACTGGGGTAGTCCTGTACTTGTAAAGAACCCATGAATAGGTGTTTTGCTAAGTATGGAGACTGCATGGATTTGAGCTTGCTGCAGACAATGTCTATTTTAATATCAGGAAAAAACAGTAAAAACTGGCCCACCAGACCATTAACAGGCCCAGAACACAGCCAAAGAACTGACCAACATTGACCTGTCAGACCAGCCCATGGGGCACTATCTGATTGCCCCATAGGCCAGTTCAACCCTGACAACAGTTCAATAATGATCACATCATGCCATTTGCCTTAATTGTTTTTAGATTGAAAAGGTATTTATCTTCATAGTGGAAGCTTTCAGTTTTGGGTCCAATTGCTGAAAATCTGGTACACTAGTTTTGGAAAACGTGTATTGGCATGAGATTTGTTTTCTATAAAGGTGGTAAACTCTATATTTAAATAAAGGTGGCAGTGTACCAGAGACCCACCACCCTCAAATGCTGCTGATCTGTTTCAATGCAGCAGGCAAAACAAGCTAAAAAGGAAGGGGAGCTCAATAGTGTGGTCCCAAAATATCAGCTATAAAAGATCAGTGTGCAACATTATTGATTCTGAAATATAAACGTGCACTATGTTGTGATGGTAAGAATATGTGGAGTTAGAATAATAAATCTGTGCCCCCCATGTATGATGACCTTTGACTACAGTATTGCAAGTCTACATCTCTGTGTTTGATGCTTTCACATAGATCCGGCCTGGTGCCAGCGGGACATGGAACAAAGATAAAGATGTGATGGAGAGAAAAGGTGAGCAAGTGAAGTTTAGAAGCAATCAAAAAGAAGCAGAGAAGAAAGATGAACAGAAATGTGCAACAAAGTATCACAAGGGTCAACGCTGTGCAGAAAACGGTACGGAGAGATGGAAGGAAAGGGGTGGGGACTTGCAGGTACAGCCTCAAAGCCAGCAGCAAAGAAGGAAGTGTACTGCAGTGCTACAGAGATGGAGTACTCCACGCGTAAAGAGAATTAGATATGTAAACTAGAAAATACAGAAGAAAAGTGTTTAGATCATTCTGCTCCAGTGACTGGAGGTCTCCTGGCATCCATAATTCACAAGATGGCGCTTAGCACTCCAATAGTTCAGCCAGTCTCCACCAGCCAGTATTGTTTAATCATTTTGCTCCTTTGGGCTTCACCAATGTTGACTCCTCTTTTGTCTGTGTTTCTGCTGGGGATCCTAGATCTCCTATGTTCCACCCTCCTCATCTTTGCTTTTCTTTTTTCTGGTTCAAACATTGACCCACTCTCCTTATAGCTGTCATTTTTAGGTGACCTGCTGGCCTCTCCATGGTTCTTCCTCCTTAGGGGGGTCTTGTTGGATCTTTGCATTGAACTGTATCAACAACCAATAACCCAAGCAGTCTCTTACAGTAAGAAAGTAGAAATGGGGGTACACAATAAATTCCAAATACCACATCCACTGCAGGACCATGCATTCTCAAGAGCCCATCACTTAATCCATATGTCCCTGATGAGGTATTTTTAAGCATTCAGGGATCATAATAATACTTATAGCCTTGAATATGCTATTATAAGGCAGAGGTGTACCGAGAATACTAAGACCTCTTATATTCAGCATGAGCACAAACTAAAAGCACACAGCAACATTTCAATATACAGGGGATTTAAATGCATCTTACATCACAGACACCCAAAAGAAAGTGCTGGTAAACCAAAATTGAAAGAGGCATTTTCAATCTTTTCGGAAGAGGTAGTCAACGGTACTTCTGTTACTGTATGACAAAAATGATTTTACACCAGAATATGTCAAAATCATACCACACAATCCATGTAACACCACTTCCCCAAGGCAAGCAACTAATAAGGATATCCATCACAATATGGACAACCCACATACAACTAGTTGTCATTCAACAGGCGCATCACATAGAAACTGCACATTCAACACAGCAAATATTCAAAAATCATAACATGCTGCATTGTACCAATGTGTACATTGGTGTACATTGGTGTATAATACCTCATCCACATATGTACTGTGATCTCTGTCACTGCACAGTTGTCATTGAAAGTACTCTGCTCTCCAGCTATGGGCCCACCTATGTGGCAATAGGCATTATATACCACTTAAGTGTATTATCCTGGGTTCATTAGAAAGATCCACAGGGACTTTTGAAAACTCTGTATTTACACTCCAGCTAGATGCGTCCTTCCACCATGTAATATCCTAAAGACTATGCGCAGTGGACATCACTCCTGATTGTGGTAGTTCACGTCAATCCAACAGTACACATAGGAACCAGTCCGTACATCAGCTGCAGTGCATATTGAGGCTGTCTTCTCAGTGGTGGCTGGCAATTTTATGAGGGAGGGGGTGGACAGGAAGCATACTCACACTCATTCATGCACACATGCACGCACATCCATTAACAACACTCATCAACATTCAAACATAAACGCACGCACCAAACATTCATAAAAAAAAAACACACACACACATTTACCTTCAGCTCAGAGGTCCAAGGAGCTTTGGGACTGCTGCCTTCCCTCACTGGCTGACCAAAGGTCAGCCAGTGAGGGAAGGCAGTAGTCCCAACTTCTTCACCCAGTGGGATGGGGTCATGAGGCTGCTGATCCCTCCTGACGAGGTGTCACTGATTGACACTCACCCTAAGTGCTTCAGGGCTTAAACCTGAAGCTCCCCGGTCTGAGTCAATGGGTGACACTTCCCTCGTCACCGAGGGGGAGGGTTTTGAGACACCTTTGCTGAGCCGAGGAGGTCACGCCCATAGGAGCTGTGACCTCTTCAGCCCAGCAAAGTTCAGCTCAGGCAGCCAGGAGTCTGGGTAAATCGTGCATGTCTCTCTCCTGGCTTCCTGAGCTGAACATGAAGAGTGTCTATCAGGCTGACCTTCGCTCAGCCGGACAGGCACTCTTCATGAGGGGCAAAAGGTGGGGGTGTGGCCCCTCGGCCCTAAAGGACGTGCCTTCTAAAAGTAAGGGCTCAGCGAAGATGGTGTAGCATATACGGTACACTCATTCTCAGCACCCAACAGTAGTCATGCAGATAGGCATGTAAAATGTCCACTGTCAACAATTTCAGGACCCAGTACAGATTTATAAACCATTCTGCACCTTGATCACTTAGACCTGCCTAAAAACCACAATACTGTAGCACTTATTGTGCACTCAACGCTTGACATTTCAATAAAGAATTGTTGCAAAAAAATGCAGATGCCTTCACATTTGGTGGCTCTTCATTTTCTAACTCTCTCACAAGGAAGACATTTTGTATGATTTGAATCTATGTCTTCTGTATGCATCATTTCACATGAGGTGCACCAAATCTCAAGGGATCCAGAAACAGCCTCTCACTGTCTTATGCTGTCTAATTTGGCACCAAGCACCCCAGGAGTAATGGTGATGTGCCAGGAGTGACCAAATTCTATTAAAATATGATTTTGCCTCATATTTCCCACATGCTAGACAATTATAGTGAATAACTTGTGTTGTCACAGTATCCTAAGGGCTTGACTAGCTCTACTGTCACCCTGTGGCTGCTGCTTCCCCATGTCTTGTCTCTTGTTAGACCTTTGTTCAATGCCATCATGAACAAAAGTGATTGGCCTATGCTTAAAAAATGAGAATATACAAAATATAAACATGTGACACTTAAGTACTAAAAACATTACAGACGGTGCTGATGAAAATAAAGATTAATGTCAGTGTCGGTGATAAGTTCACAGCTAATAAATATTTGTCAATTAAGGAGCTGTAAAACTTCATGTTTCAACAAACTGAAATTCTGAGCCTCTCAAGAACCATAATTAAAAAAGCTAAACTCACATATGTCTGCTAGCACAATTATAATTTCACGCACTGCTTATATTATTTACATAGACACAGAGTGACAATAAGTTCACAAATGGCTTACCTAGATACATGCTTCCTTTGGAGCATCATTTTAATGCATAGGCAGGTTTTTCCATGGACACATGCTACACCTGTACACTTCCGCCAGCTTGCAGTTTGTGCTTTGCTCCACAGCAACATGATTGAACAAGGTGTCTAAAATACAACACATGATGAAATTATAACTGACCTGTTCAAGGTCATGTCCGCTCTGAATGAAGAAGAGATGCTGTCAGTAAACCTGTGAGTGCTGTCATGTCTGATGGGCATCTGAGAAGAATGCAAACCCTGCAAAGACAAGTGAAAGGCAAGACTATGCAAAACAGCAACGCAAAATCCAGGGATTCTGAAAGAAACATGGATTATGGGCATCTTGATTACATCTCTCTTCATCTGTCTCCCCATTTCCCTTATTCTATGCTCCATGCAGACATTACAGCTCCAACTGCATGATCGTACACAAGAAGTTGGGCTGATATAAAGGACCATTCCTTGCCCCACCTCCCGCCCCTTCACTGACTTCCTCAGATACCTCAAACTCACCAGGGTCTGGTACTCCTTGATTGATCCCTCTGGATGGGAAATAGATTAGCCCCAGTGGAGTTCCATGTTCTCAATTTATGAGAGCAATTAATCCCTCTGCAGAAGGGTTGCAGAATACTGAGTTTACACAAGGTGAAGGTTTGAAAGATGCTCCTATTAAATATACAAAACCATTGCATGTCCTAAGACAATATTAAAGTGGGGAATGCAATTTTCCTAAGGGCCTGATGTACAAGGCATTTTGCAGTTCCACACTTGTGTTACAAAATCACAATGTTTGCACAAATAAATGGGTTTTCTTAGTATTTACTAAACTCCTTTTGTGAGTCAGAAGTTCCTTTCCCATTCATGAAAACAGCTTTACAAGTCACTACAAATCACAATTAGGAAAGACGGTGAAAAGAACCGGCACTCCTATTTGCGAAACACAGTATCAGGTATCAACAATTTGTTGACCGTCTCTCAGGTTTGAGTGCTATCTGATTCACAAAGATTAAGTTGTGACTCGAGGACTCCTTTCCATTTGTGAATCATGGCAACACAGCCTTAAGCTCAGCAGACAGTGGTTGGAGAGACCAATGAATCTTTCGACCCAGTGGAGAGACACCTTAGGACGAGATAACTAATCAACATGTCACTCAATACGTCAATAATATCATCAATATTTATTACAACAATGCATTTCACTTTAGTCAAAGACATTAATCAACTCAAGACACAACCATGACCTTGCAGTCATGAATAACCACACCAGTTTAGTAGGAATTTAGTGATATTTATTCCCTATTTGTTACAATACTACTATCACGCTAATTATTCTCAAAACCAATAGGCACAATAGCATAGTCACAATATGGCAACTCTGATAAGATTTCATCAAAGCAAGAACCACAAACATCAGAACATAGCAAAGTGTGAACATAAGCTATCCTTAGCAGAATATCGTCAACAAAGCATTAATTCAGTCGTTTGGCTATTTGCATCAGTTTAGTGAACCCTTCTCAACTAACCTCTAATTAGAATTGGCATGTTGGGCTTCATGCAAAAACAATTTAGTAACACAAATTTAGAAAACATATAGCTATGGTCTCTGTCAAAAGAAAAGCAGTTGGTACCTAGAAAGGAAAAGCAAACAGACAATCACAATTTCATTGTCATATAGTTACCCTCCAAGGTTTGGGTCAGCACTCAGTTTGGACTTCGTCTTCAGGACATCAGTTGATTCGCCATCAGTCAGGAACTCAGCTCAAGTAAGTAAGGGGCACTTCCCTCATAAGGAGACAAAGTGTAAATGGGCAATCTAAGGGCAAGGATGATTCTAAATAAATCAGTGAGTCACCAATTAAAGTGACAAAGTTTCTGGATCATAATACACAGCATCAGCATCTCCCCCTCTCCTAGTCTCCTGGTTTTTATCCCCATTTCATTGGACATTCCCCTAAGCCACAGCTATCACGACCCACATCTCGAAATCCGACAAAATTTAGACACCCACACAAGTACGCCACACCAAAGGTCAGTGATAAACTGCCGAAAACAAAACCTCCACTGTAACGCCAACAGAAATATGCCCATGCTATCACGACCCACGAATCCACGTGGCAGTCTTTCAACCGCGTTATTCCATTGGCAGTACACACCGCTGAGCTCAAAATACACACACTCTTATAAAACACTACCACATTGAACAATTCGAAATACACACACCTGATACACATACACACACCACTCCCACACACCCAATACAATATAAAACACACACCCATATCACCCACAAACACCTACGACAAAAACACAGCAAGAAGGCCAAAGAGAGACACTACAAACTACTACCAAGCATCCACAGGCACACCAGACCATCACCCACACTACTTCCACGCACAAAATACCACACACCACTACATATCACCACACTTATCACCACATACACCACCCCACACATCACCTACACCACCCCATGGCACGGCAAAGACACCCCAGGTTCTTGGAGGAGGAGCTCATGGTCATGGTGGAGGAAATCGTCCGGGTAGAGCCACAGCTATTTGGAGCACAGGTGCAGCACACCTTCATAGCTAGGAAGAGGAAGCTATGGCGAAAGACAGGGTCAACTCAGTGGGACAGCACCCAAGAAATCGGGACGACATCAGGAAGAGGTGGAACGACCTACAGGGGAAGGTGTGTTCCGTGGTCTCTAGACACCACATCGCGGTACAGCGGACTGGCGGCAGTCCCCCACCTCCTCCCCCAAAACTAACAACATGGGAGGAGCAGGTCTTGGAATCCTGCATCCTGAGGGCCTCGTAGGAGTCGGTGGAGGAATGGACTCTGGTAAGTCAAATGGACATTCCTCCACCATCACCCCTCACCATTTTACAACCCCCCTCCAATATTTATCACTTCAATAAACACCCTTGAAGCACAAAACAATCTGGAGTCAGTCTGTGATTTCGAAAATGTGTATTAGCAATGACAATGACAAAATGCGTTTTCAAATGTAATGTCAACATACCTATGTCACACATCTCAAGTCCATGAGCAATCTAAGCAGATGACACACGTTGGAAACCACACCTGTGAAACCGTAAGGGAAATGTACAACTCAGTGACCATATACTGGTTGAAATCGACAGATAGGATAAAGGTAGAAGTGTGAAAGTATTTGCAGTAGGCAGGAATGTGTTCTCACCTGTGTGTCACTGGAAATATTGCTGGATAACTGAGTCTCTGTTGTCAATGTCTTCTTCCTCTGCTTCCTCCTCATCACTGTCCACAGGCTCCACAGCTGCCACAACACCGTCATCTGGACCATCCTCCTGCAGAAAAGGCACCTGTCGTCGCAAAGCCAAATTGTGAAGCATACAGCAGGCTACAATGATCTGGCACACCTTCTTTGGTGAGTAGAATAGGTTACCACCTGTCATATGCAGGCACCTGAACCTGGCCTTCAGGAGGCCGAAGGTGCGTTCGATCACTCTCCTAGTCCGCCCATGGGCCTCATTGTAGCGTTCCTCTGCTCTGGTCCTGGGATTCCTCACTGGGGTCAGTAGCCATGACAGGTTGGGGTAACCAGAGTCCCCTAATAGCCACACCCGGTGCCTCTGGAGTTGACCCATCACATAAGGGATGCTGCTATTCCGCAGGATGTAGGCGTAATGCACAGAGCTAGGAAACATAGCATTTACCTCGGAGATGTACTGGTCTGCCAAACATACCATCTGTACATTCATGGAATGATAACTCTTCCGGTTTCTGTACACCTGTTCACTCCTGTGGGGGGTACCAAAGCCATATGTGTCCCATCAATGGCACCTATGATGTTGGGGATATGTCCAATGTCATAGAAGTCACCTTTAACTGTAGGCAAATCCTCCACCTGAGGGAAAACGATGTAGCTCTGCATGTGTTTCAGTAGGGCAGACAACACTCTGGACAACAAGTTGGAAAACATAGGCTGGGACATCCCTGATGCCATGGCCACTGTTGTTTGAAATGACCCACTTGCAAGGAAATGGAGCACTGATAGCACTTGCACTTGAGGGGGGATCCCTGTGGGATGGCGGATTGCTGACATCAGGTCAGGCTCCAACTGGGCACACAGTTCCTGGATTGTGGCACGGTCAAACCTGTAGGTGATGATCAAATGTCTTTCCTCCATTGTCGACAGGTCCACCAGCGGTCGGTACACCGGAGGATTCCGCCATCTTCTCAAATGTCCCAGCGGACAGTGCCTAGGAATGACAACAGCGACCACAGAGTCAAACAACTCAGAGGTATCTACCCACAGTCTACACAGAACACCATTCATACACACAATCTGGCCTGTATTTATGTTGTGTGACAAGGCCTAGGTCTGTGTGACGCAGTTGTTAATTAGGCCATGTGGGCCCCTGAAATGGCGGCTGCCTGACCTCTAAACTGGGACAATGGGATGTGAAGTAACTGCGCTGGTGTTGTACACTGTCACGGTAGGCGGTCGAAGACCGCGGTTCAATGCTGCATTGGTTAACATTGGACCCTATGGGTCCCAGGAGCCAATGATGATGTATGCCGGCGGTGATGGTACGCACCGCCGCAGACATGACTGCCATTTTCTATCTGTTCAATCACTCAATACCTGATCTTCGACAGGAGAGGACCAACACTGCAAGTGATGCTGTGACTTCGGTCTGGAAGAGACAATGGCTTGTGCGTCTGGGGAAAGGGCCCCTGCCTTCACTGCAGAGGAGTTGGAGAAGCTCGTGGACGGGTTCCACCCCCAGTACACGCTACTCTACGGTCCTCCAGACCAACAGGTAAGTACACAGGGAGCACGTTGTATGGGCTATGCCTGTGTGGAGAGGGCTGGTTGTAAGAATGAAGGGGGCACAGTTCTGCTTGCATGAAGGACTGTGAATGCATGTGCCACATGGCAAGGGTAGGGATGTGGGCCACTCACTTAGACGGTGCAGTTGGTAATGACTTCTCTTCTTCCCCTGTACATGTCATGTAGGTCAGCGCCCACCAGAAGAAGGATATTTGGCGTGCCATCGCCAAGGACGTTCGGACCCTGGGGGTCCACCACACACGGAGCACCCACTGCCGGAAAAGATGGGAGGACATTCGCCGCTGGAGCAAGAAGACAGCGGAGGCTCAGCTGGGGATGGCCTCCCAACGTGGGAGGGGTGCCCGTCGAACCATGACCCCCCTGATGTTCCAGATCCTGGTGGTGGCCTTCCCTGAGTTGGATGGGTGCTTGAGGGCATCACAGCAGACACAAGGGGGTGAGTACAACATCATTCAGCGGACTTTGCGCGCAGTGAAGGTGTCTGGGTGGGAGAGGAGTGCTGTGGGTTTCCCTAGGCCAGGACGAGTTCCGTAGGCTAGGCCCCTCCGTAATGCAGGCCATGTGGCACCCCACCCCACCTCTGTAGAGTGACAAGTACAGGTATTCATGCCCCTGTGTCATCTATGTGTGCAGATGTCGACCATAGCCATGTAGGCCATATCCCAGGAATTGCATCTGTAGAGCCCAACAGCGCGACGTAGTGCAGGGGGCTGCTGTGTCTGTATTGTCCGCCAACGGTAGCGGTAAGCCATGCTCTCAAACTGTCTTTCTTCTGTCGTCGTCCCCCTTTTTGTGGTCTCCCTGTTCTTGTGTGCATCAGCATCATCAGGCGGAGGTACAGTGGCACCGGAGCACGAGGGAGCTGCATCCCACATGGCCATGGAGGGCCACACCACGGACTCAGAACACACCAGTGGGACGGAGGGCGAGGGGAGCACTACAGCGGTCACAGGATCTGCAACCAGCGACATGGACTCGTCCTCCGATGGGAGCTCCCTTGTGGTGGCGGCAAAATCTGTGCCCCCCACTTCTACAGGTACAGCCGCCACCCCCCCTACGAGCACCACCCTCCCAGCAGCCCCTCAGCCTTCGCCCCGTGCCCGCTCACCCAGGAGGGTGGACATCACCTTCGCCCCAGGCACCTCAGCCCCTGCCCCTGTCACCTCTGCTGCCCTCAGTGTGGAGGCCATTGACCTCCTCAGGTCACTCACTGTTGGGCAGTCTACCATTTTGAATGCATCCAGGGTGTAGAAAGGGAATTGCAACACACAAATGCATTCCTGGAGGGCATTCATTCTGGTCAGGCTGCCCTTCATCGAACCCTGCAAACTCTGGCCTCAGCACTGATGGCAGCCATTGTCCCTGTGTTTAGCCTCCCCCCTCCAACTTCCTCCACCCAGACCCAATCCCCTGTACCTCAGCCTATCCCAAGCACACCTACAGACGAGCATGCACACACGTCAACACACAAGGGAAGCTCAGGCAAACATAAGCACCACACATCCCACAGGCACTCACGCAAGCATCACACACATACAGACACACAAACATCCACTGCCTCCACTGTGTCCCCCTCCTCGTTGTCTCCCTCCTCCCTCCCAGTCTCGTCTACACTCACACCTGCATGCACCACCATTACAGCCACTATGTCCCGCACCAGCACACCCACCACCACACCCCGCTCACGTGCACTCACCACCCCCTCTACCATTTACACGTCCCCTGTGTCCCTCTCCCAGTGTGTCTGTGACGCCCCCTCAGAAGATACACAAACGCAGGCACACACATTCAACAGCCATCCACCTCACAACAGCCTCCAGCCCATGCACCTGCACCCAAATCCACAAAATGTACACCTCCTACAACCACCACCTCTTCCTCCACTCTCAAACCCCCTCCATCTACCCGTCCCAGTGTCTCCAAAAAACATTTCCTGGTCCCCCTTAACCTATTTCTCACCACCCCCCGTCCAACTCATAGGTCCCGCACTAGCACATCAGCCAAAAAATCTCCGGGACCAGTGGTGCCTGTTGTTACAGGTATGTGGAGTGCACCGGCCACCAGGAAAGCCAGTGTGGCACGGAGCCACAGCACAGCCAGTCCCCCCCCTGTGAAGCACCAGAAGTTGTAGAGTGCCCAGCGGGAGAGGGGGAAGACTCCAGCCAGCAAAGCCGCTCACAAGGGTCCCCGGGGGGAGTGTCGACTCCCAAGGTGGGGAAGGGTCAGAAGAAATTTCCAAAGTCTGGGAGGAGCAGCACGGCGGAGAGGACGGCCATCATCCTCGCTGCCAAGGAGGCCACCACCAGCCCCATCATCACTGGCCAGGAGGCCACCGCCAGAGTCACTGCCCAGGAGGCCACCGTCAGAGTCACTGCCCAGGAGGCCAACCCCATTGTCACTGGCCAGGAGGCCACTGCCAGAGTCACTGGCCAGGAGGCCAGCCCCATCATCACTGGCCAGGAGGCCACCGCCAGCCACAGAGTCACTGCCCAGGAGGCCACCCCAGGCCCAGAGTCACTACCCAGGAGGCCACCGCCAGCCACAGCCCAGCTGTCCAGGAGGGCCCCGCAAGCCACAGCCCAGCTGACCCATGAAGGACCGCTAGCTACAGCCCTGCTGGGCAATGAAGGACCGCCTTGGCAAGCACCGCTGAACAGGACAGGGACCACTGAACAGGGCAAAGACCGCCATGGAATGCACCGCTGAACGGGTCTGACACTGGCAACTCAAGCACCGCTGAACATGCCAGGGACCGCTGAACAGGGCAAAGACCGCCATGGAATGCACCGCTGAACGGGTCTGACACTAGCAACTCAAGCACCGCTGAACAGGCCAGGGACCGCTGAACAGGGCAAAGACCGCCATGGAATGCACCGCTAGCCCATTTGCGGCCGGGGCAGTGACGCAACTGGGACCGCCACGGGGTGTGTGCTGCACTCTGGGCACCAGTCCCCCTCCAGAACCAGTGGAGACTGTTATCCACTTGAGAGACTGTGGCTTTGCACTCCCCAGGATGGTACAGTGGGCAAACCACCCATTGCAGAGACTTGAGAGACTGTGGCTTTGCACTCCCCAGGATGGTACAGTGGGCAAGCCACCCACTGCATAAACTTCAGAGACTGTGGCTTTGCACTCCCCAGGATGGTACAGTGGGCAAACCACCCACTGTATAGACTTGAGAGACTGTGGCTTTGCACTCCCCAGGATGGTACAGTGGGCAAGCCACCCACTGCAGAGACGTGAGAGACTGTGGCTTTGCACTCCCCAGGATGGTACAGTGGGAAAACCACCCACTGCAGAGACTTGAGAGACTGTGGCTTTGCACGCCCCAGGATGGTACAGTGGGCAAACCACCCACTGTATAGACTTGAGAGACTGTGGCTTTGCACTCCCCAGGATGGACAGTGGGCAAACCACCCACTGTATAGACTTGAGAGACTGTGGCTTTGCACTCCCCAGGATGGTACAGTGGGCAAGCCACCCACTGCAGAGACTTGAGAGACTGTGGCTTTGCACTCCCCAGGATGGTACAGTGGGCAACCCACCCACTGCAGAGACTTGAGAGACTGTGGCTTTGCACTCCCCAGGATACATCAATGGGCATGGAGCCCCCTTGTGGATCTGGCGTGGTGCACTCATCCAGCTGAGGTGCTCCCCCTTCCGTTCCCCCTGAGGTGCCTGTTGTTTTTCTATCTGATGCCCCTGCAGTGTTCTCTCCGTTTTGATCATGTATCTTGTGGGGGCCTCGCCCATGCATTTTGGGCCCAGTGGTCCACGGAGAATGATTGGTGCAATACCTGCACTACTAATCGTGGTGTATATTTTGTTTACTGTGTATATATATGTATATATTTGGTTACTGTATTTTGATATATTACAATGGTTGAACTCATTTCCTTTTGTCTTTACATTTTCTGGGGGGTTAGGGGGTGTTACTGTATTGTTTGGATATGCATTGGTGTGTGTGGGTGAGGGTGGGGGTGGGGGTGTTGCGTGTGTGTGTCCCTGTTTCTTGCCTCCCCCCTCCCCTACCTCGGAGGTGCAGTACTCACCGTGGTCTTCGCCGCCGGCGTTGATGATCCTCGTATAGGAGCAGGAAGACTATTGCAGGGAGAATATGGAGTTCCGGCTCCATGGTGCCCTCCTTCCTCGTGGAGTGTGTAGAGGTGAGCGTTTTCCCTTTGAAATGGCTGTTTCCGCCGTGTTTTTATCTGCGGTGAATCCGCCCCGGAAAAGGTGGCGGATTGGTAGGTTGTGATACTGTGGGCGGTACATTGTCCTCCACCTGTCTGTTGGCGGTGACCGCCGCGCTGTTTGTTTGTACCGCCGTGGCGGTCGGAGTGTTAAAGTGGCTCTCTTTGTTGGCAATTTCCGCCACGGTCATAATTCAAATTTTTTTACCGCCGGCCTGTTGGCGGTTTTACCGCCGCTTTAACACCGTCCGCCAGGGTTGTAATGACCACCTAAATCTTTTACCCGCATTAGTTCTCAGGCATTTTATTGGTCCATATGATTGACGTCTTCAGAGGTAGAATGTCCGGTATGATTTCATCCTTTTGTAATTCTTTGCTCATCTTTGGTCAGTGGCTCCATTGTCTGTACCGGTTTGGTCGACCTTGTATTTAACATTAGTCTACACTGTTGCATTTAGCTCGTACATTTCTACAAGCAATATGAATTTAATGAGAACGGATCTACTATAGTTACATTCAGCTTTTAGTTTGATGGAAAAAAAACAAGAGTTCATGTCCTTTAGCAAGTCAGCACGCTGCACGTTAGAAAAACACATTTAATATGAGAGCCAGGCAGCTAGGCCTCAACTCATGCTAACTAAGGCCTAAAAGATTTTATTAGCAAACTTTAATAATATAATCATTAATAATTAGTTTAAAACCATTCTTTAATATAATATTTCATCAACATTAGTCATATTCATTAGTCCCCGTATACCTTGGCGGCCACTCCCCGTGGGCACATTTCAACGCACGTTTTCAGCAAAAAACATATTAATACAGTTTCTAAGCAGCATTATTGTAAATTAGTTTAAAACATTTCATGTTAATATAGATTATATAAGCTTCGCTCTCTCAGTCCCTCCTCTGATGACACTTGTCATCACACAAACCTTTCCTTTTCAACCTTTCACTTTAAATTTTTCACCTTGTGCATAATGCGCATTTCAACATCTTGCCCCCTTGTGTGAACTTTCCCAAATTTCATTGAACATTTTCTCCCTTTCATTTTCTTCATTTCTTTTACTTTGTTTTGTCAAATTTCTTCTAACTCTTTCATTAACTTTGCATGTTCCCCATAAACCCAATAAACAGATCAGGACAATTAATAGACCTCCTAATATTTTTGCAAGAACCCCGTTCTAAGTATTACTAAACCAACTCCCTACTCTGGCAATTCCTCTCCCAACTTTCTCCCAAACTCCAGGTTCCTTCAGGTCCTTCAAATCTGCACTATCTATTGTTAGGTTAGTAAGCATACGTCTAATCTTTTTACTATTGTCAGGAATGAACGAGCAGCAATGGCGCTCATTAAGCATCTTACAGACTCCGCCACTCTTTGCTAAAAGAATGTCTAAAGCAAGCCGGTTTTGAAGAGTCATAGCTCTTTCCGCAGCAAGTTCAGTACCCATCAGGAGTGATCCATCAGTACCCCTGTGAAGTTTGTCAGCATGTTATCCACAATTGTAGACAACTTTCAAATCTTTATGGAGTTTAAGATAACCCCTACTGAAGGAATTATGGCTCCAAATATGTCACCAATGACAGCAGCCGCTGTCTCTCTCTTTTGTCTAGCATGTTGTAATTCAGACATTTTAGGTATTTGCTTTAAGTCATCAATCTGGTAAATCTTTGGGAAAACTATTCCCAAAAAACATGTCCCATACCATCCCTTAGGGAGACGGTAATAAGCATTAAGTCCACAGATATAATAGATCCCAGGGATCGCTGGATCCTGTCCATTTAACATGAACGTCCATTTACTCCGAAACAGAAACACATGCCTGCACTCACTCGTTCCCACAAATAAAGTGCTGTGTTCGGATTTTGGCCTATATATACAAAGCCTACCTACATGTAATGCATCTATAGCTAATTTGCCCTGCGTCTTTATTGCGGTGTAAGCATAATCATTTGCATATGTGCGTTTCTCTAACCCGTTTTCTAGTCTTTCTTTCAGTGCTTTGCGTCTATCATCAGTGTGATCTAAAAAGCTTTTCTCTACAGGCGTTAATAAGCAGGTCAGATTGTTGCGGTGTGCATAAGCTGTCCCAAATGTTAGTGTTGGCTCAAAGAAACCTCTAACTAATTCGATACTATGCTCCTTAGCTAATTTGTTCAGAAACTCATTCACAGGCACAAAGGAAAACACTACATCTAAATTAGAGTAAAAATATTGCACATGTTCCTGGTCATAGAATCTTGTTAGCAGCAAACTACAGTTTATCCCGTAGGTTATTGGCAGACTATGGTAGGTGACCCCTTCTTGTACTGATGAAGGAATCTTTGTGCACACATAACAGTTTTTCGCATCCATTGTTTCAACATACTCGTTCAGCAAGCGATAGAAGACATTAGTAGAAAGTTCCCCCCTTGAATTAGTTCCCTCATGCAAATATTTTGTATCCTGTTCAAACTTTTCCCACTGTTTTAGTGTAGCAGTCTCAGATGTTGAAGCATTGTTACTCACTTTCTTATCCAACCATGGCATTCCCACAATCACACCCACTATTATTATTGCACACACAATACCTAAGATAACACTTAACCAACCACACACTTTTCCCCTTTTGCTACTACCTCTAGTGTAAGCCATGATCTGTAAAGAATCAGATAGCAGAATAAAACAAACCATCAACTTGAGGACGATTTAAAAGCTCTTTTTTTTTTCTTAGTGCAAAGTCTCTCTTTCCCTTCTGCGTGTATTTACAGCATTTCACTCACCCCAGGACCCTTTCGTCAAATCAGGTTAGCAGCTTGTCATAATCGGTGTCTCAAAGTCAAATCAGGTTTTAAATGTCACATCCGGTAATTTATCAGTCTCTTTTTTCAGCTTCTCAGCTTTCAATTTCAATTTCAATTTTAACACAGTCTTTTTCTCTGTTTGAATTCAGGTACCGTAGTATTGGCCTGGTACCTCTCGATCAAAACAGAACGCTAAGAATTCTTGTTGCCATTCAGATGTCGTTGCATATGCCCATTCAGGACCTGCGTTCCTTCTATTTGCTACTCTCTTTCTTTTCAATCTGCGTTCACTCTGCAATTCTCCTTCACTAAGATCTTCCCTTTGGTTGTATCTACTTCTTCCTCTTTAGTGTCACAAGGGACGACTTTCTCTCTTGCAGATTGTTTCTTTGGCCAGTTATCACCTTTATGCGTTTTCTTCCTGCTTGGCCTTTCAGGACGCTGAACAGAACCCTCCTCTTGTGCTATGGTGTTTTCTCTTGATGGACCTGCAAGTGGCTCAGGAGGAATCGTTGTGCTTTGACCTCCTTCTGCTCTTTCCCCCTCGTCTTCAGGGTCTGTAACGGGTTCAAGTTCTAACCCATATCCGTCTACTTCTGGGAGAACCTCTCCTTGTCTTAATTCTCCTGCCGCCTCTACTGAGATAGGCTCACTGTCACCTCCCCAAACTCGTTTACTGTTTGAGGGACTAAGCCGTCCTCAGTGGGCTCTCCTTCAGTCTCAGTTCCCCATTGAATATTCTCCAGCTCTGAGACTTGCTTCTCTGGAATTGCAGAGTCGGACACTTCAGGCTCCTCATCAGTCGGACACGTCACATTCTTTGTGTGACTGGCATGTATCCAGTTTGGAACTCCTGCACATTTCACAGCAGTGGTTGTTGTCACTATTACTTGATATGGCCCCTTCCAGCGAGCCTCCAAACACAACTTCCTCACGTGTTTCTTGACAAACACCCAGTCACCGGCTTGCAGGGTGTGACCTGGATCACTGATCGGTGGCAATGTGTTAGCCTCCATCTGGTGGGAAAAAGAGCGGACCACATCAGCCAGACCCTTGCAGTAGTCCAACACCATATCATCTGTGATATTCACAAGAGCATTTGCAGGTACTGGGAGCAACCTCATAGCTCTGCCCATGAGAATCTCATGGGGGGATAGTCCTGTCTTCTTATCAGGTGTGTTTCTCATTGACATCAGCACTAAGGGAAATGCATCTGGCCATTTCTTATTGGTAGCTGCACACATTTTTGCCATTCTCGACTTCAGAGTACCATTCATCTGTTCCACTAGTCCTGATCCTTCTGGGCAGTAGCTAAAATGCAGCTTCTGCTCAATGTCTAGAGCAGCACACAAGAGCTTAATCACCTCATTGTCGAAGTGTCTGCCCCTATCTGATTCTAAAGAGACCGGGAATCCAAACCGTGGTATTAACTCTCTAAGCAGCAGCTTTGCTACTGTGAGACTGTCATTCCTACGTGTAGGGTAAGCTTCAATCCAGTGACTGAAAACACACACAATCACCAACACGTACCTCAAGCCTTCACATACAGGCATCTCAATTAAATCCATTTGCATCTTGCTAAACGGACCTCCAGCTCTCCCTATGTGGCTCAAAGTCACTACAGTCCCTTTTCCTGCATTCATCTGTTGACAGATGATACACCTGTGACAGGTAACCTCTGCGGATTGTCTGAATTTCAGATTGAACCAATCAATTTTGAATAATCTGATCATTGCGTCTCTCCAAAGATGTCTGACCATGGTAAAGCCTTACAAACTGGGACAAAAGACTGTTTGGCAAAACCAATTTCCCCTCTTCTGAGACCCATAAGTCGTCAGGTCTCTGTACACATTGCATTCTCTGCCAGGAGCGTTTTCCTCTCTACTAACATGGCCCTGCAGTGATTTTAACTCATCTAATGTATCAACCACTCTTAATGCAAAGTTCAAACATGTTTCATTTTCAGTTTGCGGTAACAATTACCACTGATCCTTGAACGATATACAGTTCAATACGCAAAATCTTGCAACTTGATCCGCATAACCATTTCCCATTGACACAAAGTCCTGTGACTTAACATGAGCATTACATTTCACCACGGCAATTTCAGGAGGTAACTGAATCACATGCAACAAATCCTTAATTTGTTCGCCATTTTTCACTGGTGAGCCAGAAGAGGTCATGAAACCCCTCTGTGACCATAATTGGCCAAAGTCATGTACAATTCCAAATCCGTATCTGCTGTCAGTATAGATAGTGACTTTCAGGTTTACAGCTGCGTGGAATGCCTTAGTAAGGGCAATTAATTCAGCCACTTGTGCAGAGCATACTCTCTCGAGCCAGGAAGCTTCTAGAATGCCGGTGATTGTACACACAGCATAACCAGCTTTCAGTATTCCGACTGAGTCTCTCAAGGTTGATCCATCAACAAACATAGAGGGTGATTCTGAGTTTGGCTGGCGGCGGGCGCCGCCAGCCAAACGGGAACCGCCAGAATAGCGCTGCGCGGTCAAAAGACCGCCGCGGTTATTCTGAGCTTCCCGCTGGGCGGGCGGGCGACCGCCAGAAGGCCGCCCGCCCGCCCAGCGGGAAACCCCTTCCCACGAGGAAGCCGGCTCCGAATGGAGCCGGCGGAGTGGGAAGGGTGCGACGGGTGCAGTTGCACCCGTCGCGATTTTCAGTGTCTGCTATGCAGACACTGAAAATCTTAGTAGGGCCCTGTTAGGGGGCCCCTGCAGTGCCCATGCCATTGGCACTGCAGGGGCCCCCAGGGGCCCCACGACACCTGTTACCGCCAGCCAGGTTCTGGCGGTCAAAACCGCCAGAACCAGGCTGGCGGTAAGGGGGTCGGAATCCCCATGGCAGCGCTGCCTGCAGCGCCGCCATGGAGGATTCCCCAGGGCAGCGGGAAACCGGCGGGACACCGCCGGTTTTCCGTTTCTGACCGCGGCTGTACCGCCGCGGTCAGAATGCCCATGGGAGCACCGCCAGCCTGTTGGCGGTGCTCCCGCGGTCGTTGGCCCTGGCGGTAATGACCCCCATAATGTAGTCATTTTCTTCTGTTTATCTTTGATGTCAGGTCTGGGTTTGGTGCATAGTTCCATTCCCTCAAGACAATCATGTTCCACTTCCTCCGTATTACTAATTTCAGCATTTTCAATAGGAAGTAGAGTTGCAGGGTTCAATATTGTACACCTCTTCAAAGAAACATTCAGAGAACCCAGTACAATGGTCTCTCATCTCTTTAGCCCAGCATTTGTCATATGCTGAGTCTTAGTTCTGGTTAACAGAATTTCAACTGAATGTGGAACCATTACTGTTAGGGGATATCCCATCACAATGCCTTCACCTTGTGTGAGGCTCTGACCCACTGCTGCAACTGCGCGCGAACAACCCGGTAAGGCTGCTGCGACTGGGTCCAAAGTAGCTGAAAAATATGCCAAAGGGCTGTTTGCACCTCCATGGACCTGTGTCAAGACAGACAAAGAACAAGCATCACGTTCATGACAAAACAGTAGGAAAGGCTTAGTGTAATCAGGCATACCTAAAGCTGGCGCCCTGCACAAGCACTCTCTCAATTCCATGAATGCCTCAAGCTCTTCCTCTGACAGGATTATGGTATTCAGGTCATCCTTAACTTCCTTGCCTGTCAGTTTTATCAATGGCTTAGAGATAATCGAAAAGTTGGGAATCCACTGACGACAGTAGGCCACCATTCCCAAAAACATCCTGACATCTCTCTTGGTTGTCAGGGGATTCATCTGCAGTATAGCTGTCACCCTTTCTTTTGATATTCTCCTGGACCCTGTCTCAATCAAGTGCCCTAAGTATTTCACCTCTTTCTGACAATACTGCAGTTTCTTTGGGGACAATTTATGTCAGTTCTTTCCCAAATGGTTCAATAAGGCAATTGTGTCATACCTACAGTCGTCTTTTGTTCTGGACGCGATCAGCAAGTCATCAGTGTACTATACCAGAGTCGAACTAAATGGCAGTTCTAACGACTCTAAGTCCTTCTTCAATATCTGATTGAAGATGGAAGGTGACTCAGAAAACCCTTGAGGAATTCTGCACCAACTGTATCCCTTGTCCAGGAATTTGAAACTGAAGAGAAATTGGCTGTCCTCATGAAGAGGCACCGAAAAGAACGCCTGCGACAGGTCCAAGCTGTGAACCATTCTGCATCACACGGAACCTGAAACATGATTACTGCTGGATTTGTCACTATTGGACAGCATTTTATCATAATATCGTTTATTTTCCTCAAATCCTACACAATATGAACCTTCCCACAAAGCTTTTTGAAACCCATTATTTGTAAATTTCATGGGCTGCTCATCACTTCTTTCAGAATCCTTGTTTTACAAAGTCCGCAATTATCTGCGACACCTGAATAAGGACATCTTGTGCCATGTGGTACTGCGGCACCTGGGGAAACACTGCATTTGGCTTTACCTGTACTTTAACCGGTTCTACTCCCTTTATCAGTCCCACTTCTTTTCCTGTCAGGTCTCACACTTTCTCTGTCACTGTTCCCTGCAACTCAGCTGGTAACGCTGACACTGTAAGCATTGGGAATAAGGTTATCAGTGGGTATTCTTCAGAAACAGAAAGAAAAACTAGGAGAAATAAAAATGTTTCTCCTGATTACGCCTCACCTCAGGAGGCATAAGGTTTTGGTACTTCCCCAGGTTTATATGTTTTTTTTAAAATCTGAGGCAGCGTCAAAACCCATGGGTGTTGCTTGGGAAAACCCACTGCAACACTCATGGACGCCTCCCTGCTGCAGTGTAACGCAACGCAGTGACTTTCACTGCGTTGTATTACCTCATATTTATGAGTCTTTTCAGAGCTACACAAAGTGGGTTTACTTGTCTTCATATATATGAGTTTGTAGTCTCTTCAGCCGGCAGCGTATGGGGCTCTAAATATGCCCCCTAGTTGCTGAGTGCACGTCTACTTAGCCAAGGGAAAAATCCAACTTATCCTTCAACTGGAATGTCAATGCTGAGGCAGTGGGGGCAGGATATTCTAAATAAATGTAACATAATCAAACTGTGCAAAGCTGTCTCAACGCTTCCAGATACTGAATCCAAAGATATAATTGCAATAGCTTTAAAACCACCAAAAATGAGAAAGTATAATGAATCAACAGAGGCCACTTTTGCAAAGTGTGGAAAATTATATAAAGAAACCTCAAAGCAGTTTGGACAATGGGGACTCAGTTTAACAAAACTAGTTCCCTACAGGTACCAACAGGTACCTTTACAACTTTTAACCAAGTTTTAAGAAAACTTTTAATCAGTGTGCTCCAGGGGACATGTCCCCAAAGAATTCCAAAGAAAATACATTATTTCCACCTGTAGCAAAGTGCCTGACATATATAAAAAATGTAAAGGATGACTGTCTAATGGTGCAATATGCAAAGACAAAAGGATGTGCATATTACCCAGCGACGAGGGAGAAGGCTGGTCTTGGTGATCCTGTGCTATAAGGCCCATTTGTATGAAGCCTTTGCGCAGTCCTTGCATGATCAAGGCAATGCAAGGACAACACAAAGGCTTGATTAATACATTCAAAGTGACACAAGGCCTGATTTGCATGGCCTTGCATGGATTAGTAAAGAAATGTAAATCTGCTTTCGGGGTGTTACATTACATTTAAACTTCGGAGGCACTGCAGAGGTAGAGCATTTGCGTTCTCAAGCATCCAACCATGGATGTTGGTGGATTCCCTTATTTACAAAGACATTTAAACCTGGGAATGTGAAAAAATGCTGCATCTTCCCAAGTGAGGCGGAATGAGGAGAAATATATTTATTCCTCTTTATATTTTCCACTGCCCACATGTTCTGCATTCTGCAGCACACCTAGAAAGAGGAAAATGCTTCTAAGGATTGTTTTTGTGCAGAAAAGTGTTCATTCCTGCACTAAAACAATCCTGTCTGTAACTGCGCTGAGGTGCAAAGGTGCCTGTGTTGGTGCTAGGCTGCACGCAGTGCACTAGCTCAGGGAAAGAGCAGAAATGCTCCATATCTTTGTTAATAAGGAGCATTTTTCCCTTCTTCGTTCGTGCAACTTTTCCTGATGTCCTGTGTTGCTGAAATGTTAGTAAATGTGTCCATAAATCTTCAGTCGCGATAAATTCTAAGACTAGACCAACAGACAAATAACAATCAGTTCATGGAATATTAGAGGATTGCACACAATAAGTCTTGGTCCAGAAATGTTTAGCTACCAGAAAACATACAATATGCCCACAAGAAGCTGTGGGTGTTAGTCTCAATGTGTCAAAACGTCACATCTTCCCAAGTGAGGCAGAACGAGGGGAAATATCTTTACTTCTAATTATTATTTCCTCCTTCCAAATGTGCTACATTCTGAAGCACACCTAGACAGAGGAAGATGCCTCTAAGGTGGCCTTCATTGATGCTAGGCTGCACACAGTGCAGCTGTGAATGGAGAGAATCGCAATGCTCCATTTGTTTGTAAATATGGAGCATGTCTGCCCTCCCCCTTTCATGCGACACAGCGCAGCAACTTTACTTGATGGCCTGTGTTGCATGAAAGTTTAGTAAATGTGCCCCATAATCTTCAATCCTGATAAATTCTGTGACTGGACCAATGGGCAAATAACAATCAGCTCATAGATTATTAACGGACTGCACACAATAAGACAATTCATAAATGTTAAGCCACCCGAGAACATATTTTATAATATGCCTTCAAGAAGCCTGAGTATCAAACGTAACTTCCTTACTGGATTACTGTCAATTCACCAGCCTGTTGGCAAAACTACAGCTAGCTTGCCACACTACTGGGAGGAGTACAATGTATGCACACAACTAAAAAAAAATGGTGTAATAAGATCAATCTACAGGAAACTTAGCCATGTCAGTGAAGACAATACATGGGTAAAACAATAAGAAGTAACCAAGGCAAAGAAGTTACAAATGCTCTAAAACACAGTAAATCGAAACTTAAGGCTGATGGTATTAACAACATTCTCCCCAGCAAAATAGTCAATGTGCCTAAAAATGCTATTTGCTTTTGAAGACCCTGCAAGAAACCTCTTGGAAAAAAACATAATTAATAGAGAAAATACAGGACTGTTAACATCTGCAGCCATGATGGATCACATACCAAAATCTACCCATGATGGTGTATCATGAACTAAAAGAATCCCAGATCAGTTTGTACAACACTGTAGAAAAAGACCTCCTTTTGGGTGATGTCCCCTCAGAGTGTTTGCCACATTTGCTTTGTTGGTTATGAAACTCTGTGCACTTTACCCCTACTAACCATGGTAAAGTGGCTGTGCTTCATCTTTAAATATGGTTGAATTGACATAATCCTAATTTGCACATTTAACGTGCCTGTAAGTCCCTAGTATATGGAGTAGAAAGTGCACAACGGCTGAACTACAGGACCTATTGTGCCATTTACTACTCAGCCAGGGCTAACATGGTTTCAGTCCCATCCTGTGTAGCCTGACTACACCAATGTAAACGCTGCAATGCTACCTGTCAAAATAATCCTATTTGACAAGAGAAAACCTTTCTTTGAAATATTAAATTGTCATTCATATGGAGGCCTTGCAGCCCACAAGGCCAGGTGCATGATATTTAAAGGTAGGACGCGCAGAAATTTAGCATCCACAAGCTATTTTCACTGTAAGGCTGCTGTGGCTAACCCATGAAAAATAATGAGAAATGGGATTAAATATATATTCTGCAATCTCTAAAATGGTATCAGTTAGAATTCATTTATAAATATTTTTTAAAATCCCAACTTAATAGTAAATGTTATATTTTTAAGAAATATTAATAAAAGGTACCTTTTGGAAAGTTACCTTATAACTGCCCGAAGCTTCTGGAGTTGAATCTGCATTAGCTGTCCAGCAGCAGCCCAATGGGTGATCACCACTGCTGAAATGAGAAAACAGCAGAGACAGTGGCTTTATGTTGGGAGAGCTTTTCTCTTCCTCTGACAGGAAGACCTGTTGGGGAGTATCGAGGAAGCTATTTTACTCCAGTGGGCCCCCTCTGTCGCACACAAATGTTAGGTGATATCAGCAAGTGCCCCAGTGTTCATCCTCCCAGTCAGCAGGCACCAAACTAAGTGGGAGGTATCCTGCCCCCAGAAATGGTTTGAAGTGACCACAGAGGAGTGGACTGCTCATTGCTCTTGCCATACCTTGGAGTGAGCACACAGACTCTGCAGAAGAGGAGAAGGGAGTCCCTTTCTTGGATTTAGAAGTGAGGGACCATGTTGCATTGTTTGCAGTAGGGCAAACAAGACCTACTGCAAAGCAGACCAGGCATAAATGTGGCATCCTCCTTAGAACATTTTCTAGACCTGTGAAAGAACAGAAGGCGACTGTGACCTGAGAGGAGCCCTGAGGGACTGAACCTTCTCCCCTTGTACCAAGAAAAGGAATTTGACTTGAAGGAACAGCTGGATGACCTACTGTGTTGCTACAGGAACATGAAAAGCTTCTGGAGGCCTCTATCCTGAAGCGCCAAGTTAACCAGTACCGACAGGATATGACCTGGACCATGCTGGTGACCTCTGCTGGAGTAAGTCTTGAGCCTCAAGTGCTCTTCCTGAGGTTCGGAGAACTCGGCTCATTGAAAGCAAGTGTTTCTAAACAAATATCTATGAATAGGAAACACCCATTGGGGCTCATACTAAGGCACAAACAGGTAGATGGTGAGCATTAGCACAAGTACATTAGCAAAGTATAGCACTGTACAAAAATGGTTGCCATACATTTTATTAGCAAAGAAATAGCACAGACTCCATGCGGGTGCACACAGTCCTTGGGTGCCCCTTAGTAGGAGATCAAGCAAATCAGAGTCACCAAGCCTGATAGATTCAATTGCCACTGCTGTATGAGTACGTGTTTCTGACCTCACTGGAAAGTTTCAGGAGAGTGCACTGATGGATAGACTGATATATTGGGGTATGCTCACTGCAGAAAAGCATCATCGGTGTGTACTAGTCAGAGAATACAAGACTGACTCTTCAAACTAGGATGAAGTATCAACAGGCTTGGGACTAAACATGTTAATGCAAAGAAGAATTGAGCAATGGAATGGAAAGTTATTGTATTTTTTCTTCATTTTAGAATTTTACAAATCAGTTCCTTCTTCCCTACAAACCTGTTTGTTTTCAGGAATCAATAAAATCAAGGCTTTTCTCCTAGTGTTTTTTAACAAAAGCCTCAAGCTGGTTATCTATGGGTAATACTATTTGTTAGGAAAGTACAACTCTGCAATTTGTATTTTAAACTTGTTTGCAGACAACTATGTTTATAGGCCAGGAATAAAAACATGTTAAAAATGTTCATGTGAAATGCCCACATTATGTATTTGTGTGTGTGGGTACAACAGGGGCTGATTTCGAGATGCCTAATACTGGAAGCCACAAATACTGGCTCAGAAATTACTGTTTTTAGCCAGTTTTCACACATCAGTACTTTTCAGGATTAAAACTGGAAAAACACTTGGGTTGGGAAATTGCTGAATCCTTTCCTAAATGTTTGTGCCTCTAATTCTATACCTGTTGTCTGCATTCAGCAGGTACAGATTGTGAGTGGATAAGGTGAGCCCTGTGCAGAGTATGTTTCCCTCTAACCAAGGTGATGGAGGGGGGGGGGGGGGTCACAACCATGGCTCCAATGAAGGAACTGAGGTGCCCACAAAAGCAGTGCTGAAGCCTGTGGAGTGGTTTGGAAAGGAAAGTGGTGAGGCTCCTGTGCGCAGCGGCAGTGCGAAATAAGTATGGAAAACCCACAGGAGCTGTGTGCATGGGGGTGTCTGTTGTAGTAGTAGCATGCTTGTTGGCACCCAGAAGGGTGAGCAGTGGTGGAGCCCAAAGAGAGGGAGGGAGGGGACATGGGGGGGAAATAGTGGCAATAGTTCAGACCCCAAGGAACAAGTATCTCGGCATTCTATGAGGACCCACCTCAGAACATAGGGGAAGGAAAAAGCAGATGGGGGACAGGGTCCCCATGATACAAGGCCCACAGACTGCAAGAAGAGGCCAGTCTGAAGGAGGTGCCAATTAGCGTGGTCTTTAAGGTATGGAGTGAGTCACAGCACCTGCAAAGACCTGAAGGTATACATCGGCAGGGAGTGATGGAGCAGCCTGAGGATTTGGGACTAGGTGTGTATTAAGGGGAGTAGGTGTGTTGGAAGAGCTGTCAGAGTCAATATTAGTTCAAGAAATCCCTGAAGGGGGTGACGCATTGCCAGTAGCCACCAGAGGAGATTACTTTAGTGGTACCAAGGTCATATAGGGGGCAACAGTGGGTACTGGGTGGCCCATGAAATGCAAGAGTGGAAGAAGAGTGTGGGGAACAATGAATAACAACCCCAGGAGACATGGGAAAGGGCCTGGAGGTAAAGAAAAAGTGGCAGTTCTCTATGTGAAGGAGAGATGGATAAAGGCAGCATTGCAGACAAGAGGTGAAGGATAACTGAGTCCCAGCACACTGGGGCATTGGAATGAGAAAGTCAGTATGATGATGGCTGGTAGGCAGCAGGGAAAGTGGGTAAGGAACAGAAATGTTGTGGCAATACCGGAAGGTGGAGATGAAGAGGATAAGGGTGGAGGGAGAGATGTTGCAGTGTTTGAAATGTTCCAAGAAAAGTGATGGGAGTCCTGAGAAAAGTTAATGGAAAAGAACAGAGAAGGTGAAGCATATGCAGCAGTAATCAAGCTATGGTAACACAAGCAGTAGAAAATGAGTTTCTAAAGGAACTGACCAGTATAGTAATTAGTGAGGCCTCAAGCTTGGGAAGAGTGAAAGTAAAACTGCTGGGACAGACCAGACTTTGGGGTCCAAAACAAAAGGTGAATGATGGGAAGGTGAGGGGCAAGGAAATGAAGGACACAGCAGCAAGGGTGATGACACTGCCTCACATGGGGAGTGGGATACTCATGGGAAGCTACTTGTTATTCAGCATGAAAGAACATCATGGGCCAGAAAATATATGGGCATTTTTGGATTGTTGCACAATGAGACATACAGTAAGGAGGGATCTTTGATGGAAGAGAGGGAGTTTCTAAAAAGATTTAAGATCCTTTTCAATATTGAGATGCGGATGGTGGCGTTTATTAGTTGCACCAGTGTGATGTGTGAAAAGCACTCCAAATGCAGCTTGGAATTTGTGTATTTGGATGCCATTAGGATAGCCCAGATCAGCTTTGCAGATCTCCCTTGCTCCAATATGATGAAGACGTCGAGAAGAAGAGGGTGGTAGAATTCCACCAATTCCTGGGGAAAATTGGCTATTGAGTTATGGTGCCAGTATATGACACCGAAAAGGCCAATATCAGCAGCACACATGGCTAGTGGCCTGCCAATTCAAAATGCCCTCTTTCATGCAAAGCCTGCCCAGGAAGGGGCGAGGAGTTCAAAAATGACTATTAGGAGGAAACATGATTAAACAGGTGCAAGTTCAGGTATGAATGCTCTGGCTGCATTGGACACTCCCTCTGTTACAATATTTCACAGGACAAGGCCTATTCGTGAGTGGTAGAGGCAGAGGTAACAATAAGAGGATTTTGGGAAAGAAGATGTGCTCCGATTAACATGAAGGTAATGATCCTGTGTCTGAAAATATATCCAAAAAGGGCAGGAACAGAGAAGCTGAATAAAGGTTTCACAGACTATTTCAGTATCCCCCTAGTATGGCCCACATGAAAAGCATAGGGCTGAAATGTATAAATCAATAAAGGAGATGAAGGTGGTGCTGTGAGAAAAACTACAGGAAGAGGCACTGGTGGGTAAAGTGGCGGGCCGGTTCAGGGACATGCGCTGCTAAACGTAATGATTTTCCAACTAGGGACTGTTCCAAAGAAAGTGAGGGGTGAATTCAGGTTGATACACTACTTGTCTTGGATTGGAGGAGGGTTGTTGGACAACTTCTTTCCAAAAGAGAACTGTAACATATATTATACCAGCCTTGATGAAGGAGTGATGTTATTTAGGTGCCTCAGAAGAGGGCTGGTGTTGGGAAAGACTGACATTCAGTAGGCTTTCCACTTTGTGCATTTTTCCTTACTGGGGATACAATTCAAGGGAGATTATTATGAAGAAAAAGCCGCCATGTCAAAGGGTTGTCCCTTGATGTGTGCAACTTTCAAATGTTTCATGTATTTCAGTCCTTTCATTGAATCAGTGGAGCAGACAGTAGCAGAGTCCAAACAAGTGATTTATTACCTGCACAATGCCCCGTTTGTGATAATGGCAGGAGGCCAGAGAGTGTATGCAAGAATCATATCAGTGAATGTGATGCAGCAAGTGACCTGGAATCTGGAAGTGCCACTGGCTGTAGGAAGACACAGAGCCCAACTTGATGAATTTGTGTGGTGGATATTGGAAGTCTGGGCAATGGAAAGGGGTTTGAAAAAGGATGGGGGAATGGGTATTCAAGAGGAGATGATGGAAGGTGTAATTATCCTAAAGAAAACTGCTGGTGAATTTGTCTGGAAAGTTTAGTTCAAATTCAAATCCCAAATTAAAATGTATTGTCTTCACTGATAATATCCATAGCAAGCAAAGCAATCATAAAACATCTCAAGATGACATAATTTATATAGTTTATATGTGTTAAAACTTTAAATAAAATGAATACATACACATTCCAGACATAGATTGCTTCCACAGTACACATTCTAAAATGTATATTGCAAAGTTTGATTTAGAATTTCACTGGGACATTAAAAATAGCTGCTATGTAAAATAGAAATATTATTATTGAGAAACAGAAGAAAAATATGGAACTCTTAATAACCTAATAAAGCTTTATAAGCAGTATGTTTAACCATATTAAAATATGGAAGAAAATATAATACCAGATAGTTAGTTATAGTAAAAGCTAGAGGTAGGGGGCCATCAAAAAGTGCTTGTGCATGAAATACATTTGATCAAAATGAAAAGTAAACTTATACACTTGCTAAGTCCCGCTTATCTTCAGTATTCTCATGGCAAATTATCTTTAAAAATTTTGCATCTGAGAATGTGATGCATGACCTAGTGTATCCATATCCACAGTGCTATCCTATTGTGCCAAACACCCATGGATCTACCAAGTGAAACAATTAATTGCTTTCAATGACTTAAATAAGCTACACAGAAGACTGAGATATGTTCTGCCGTTTCTGAGCTTCTTTGCAAGCCGGGCACTTATGTGGGCTGGGTGAGTTAGAACTACATTTGTCAGTAAATTTGGCCAATGGCAGTATTCATTGTCTAAATTTAATGTTGAATGACCTTGTTGACAGGTGCCGACTATAACCAAAGAAAGCTCCAAATCTTTAATCTCCAAAAACTGGTTTGTCAAAGGTCCTAGCAACAGTGAATGATGTGGCTTCCCCCACTTGTGTTCCCAGTAGCATTGTTTGAAAGCTTTACCTGATAAGGAATTCATATTTCCTGCATTATTCCACAATTTGCCTGAAGGGATGTTTTAACTATATTTAACCATGGTAGAGTCCCTGCCCCAGGGGTAGCCATGTTAACTCGTAGACATGTCCTATATGATTCCAATTCATCAGGAGATGAGATCTGCAATGAATATAGGATAGGCTTCAACTTAATTGAACCACATATTGGTTTTAGGTCAAGATCCATTCTTAACATGACTAACAGGGTACTTTTCTGTAGTCTTAGCACAGACCTCACAAAGCCATTTTCAAACACCCCCAGTGATTCTATGTTACTATTTCCACAGAGTTCAGATCCATAGGTAGCACCAGCCACAGCTTGGGCCCTCAGGATCTCAAGAGTAGGGGAGATTGGGAAGAAGGATCATTTATTTGTACATTTTGTTATGACAGCTGCTCTATTTTTCAGCAACAACATGCACTTAGTTGCTTGGTTTGTTCAGCTGCTGGAACTCAAAAGGCGGACCCTCTAATAATCAAATTTCGGCACCATCTCCAAATTTGTTCCATGTAATCTTTCAATTGCTCCAAAGTACTTGTGGGGTTCTATAGACATGCATTTAGTTTTATTTGAGTTCACCAGTCGACCAAAGGTTGAGAAGAGCAAGTTGAACCTAAGAGTGTTTCAATCACTTTTGGAGTGTTTGATACCGGGATGGTATCATCGGAAAATAAGAGAGATTTTTGAACCACCCAAAACAGGAGAATCATTTTCTCAGTAAAACAGATAGTTGAGGTATTCATTGATAAATAAGTGAAAGAGTTCAGGGGGAATGACACAACCTTTCCATACAACTTTCTCAACTGGTAAAGGGATAGTAAGCTCACCATTTAGGTCCCAACAAATGTGGACAAAATTGCTATCGTGCAAAAGGATAATTAATTCAGAATTGGTAAAGGCAATGCCATTCCCTTTAAAATCTCCCAGAGTTTTCCTCCTGTGACTGTGCCAAAGGCAGCATTCAGCTGGAAGTGTAGTAATTTAGAGCAATATTTACTATGGTGCTCTTTGGGGCATTTTGAGTGTCTGGAAGTAGTGGGAGGATAGCAGTATGGTAGTTTGAAAAGGGATGATATGAGGGTGGATGGCAAAAGCATACACATTAATGTGACAAACGAGTTGGACAGTTCACTTGGGAAGGGGAGTTTGGCTGAGGTTAGGCAACGATTTGTCAAATAGGGGTGTGTGAGGACTTCGTAAGGATGAGTGAAGAAAAGTTCAGAGAAAAGGAGGACTGAGTTAATGGATAGGCAGGTTTAGGGAATGTTCAAGGAGTGCCTCAGGTTGGGTGGTTGCACAAAAAAGAGTTTGGGATGCATTCCTTCAGGAAGTAGGAGTGATAGAGGCATTCCAACTGGAGAGAATGAGGAAACTCTAAAGGTAGTGGCCAAAGAAAATGTAGTGGTATATGAGATCCAAAGGCATGGGAGATAGGTAGGGGATAATATATGCTAATTTTTCCACAGGAATGGAGATCGCCAATGGGAGGAAGAAGTATTGATTTACAAGCACTCAATTGTAAAGAGCAAGGGAGAGCATGTGAAGATGCAATGTTAAGATAGAGGTTATGTTTGCCATCAACAAGGTGATGGTGGTATGGCATACTCTTGGAAGAATGATATGGTGTCTTCTACTGCTTGTGTTATGGGGACTGCATGGCTGGAGCTGCTTGTGGTGCATTCATGGGGAAACTGATCTGGTCACCTGTCAGGCTTGGAATGACTAAAAATGGGGAAGGAAGAGTTACTGGTAGCTCTGGAAAGGGGGAAGAGATGGCATATTTAACAAAAAAGGATGGAAAGATATTAATGGATTTGGAGTGTGGGGCTGCCTGGGACTACAGCAGGCTTGTGGTAGGAAAGGACAGAAACCTACAGATGCCAACATGAAACAAGTTTGCCTCCTCAAAATGTTTTTGAAGGTGATAATGTCATCTAAAATGGGGATGAGAAAGGTTGATGGGTGGGAAATGATTAAGGATGGGGGTAAGGACTTAGCGAGTTATAGTTAGAACATTCCTTACGAAATTTAGAGAGTGCAGCAAAGAGGAAGGTAGTTATCAATGTGAGCACTTCTTTCATCCAGTAAAGCAGCTTTTCCATAAAGACTAGCCCCCAGATTTATACTTTTTGCCACAAAACTGCACAAACGCAGTTTAGTGGCAAAAAAATTAGCGCCGGCTTGTATCATCTAAGAATGCCAGCCAAGCCCCTTATTTATTGAATGGTGGATGCCGGTGCTAAACCTGGGATAGCGTCTTAGTAGAAGACGATAGCCAGGTGGGTGTGGAGTACGGAAGGAGGGGGTTGTGCATCAGAAAATGATGCTAGCCTGGTTAGAGGCAAAAAAAAATACCTCTAACCAGCCTAGCGCCATTTGTGGCACACAACCTCCAAAAACATGACTCCTGTTTTTCAAAAAGACAGGAGTCATGCCCACCATCCCAGTGGCCATCACAGGGGACAAGTGTCCCCTGGGCATGGCTATTGCACCCTGTGCCATGCAGAGGGCTCCAAGTCAGGGCCCCATTGGCACTGTACTTACCCATACGTACCCTACTTACCTGGTATGGGGTCCCCCATCCACTGGTGTCCCTCTGGTGTGGGTGGGGGTGTACCAGGGGCTTGGGGAGGGCACCGGTGGACCTATTCCATGGTGTTTTACCATGGAAATGGGTCCACAGGTTCCCTAATGCTTGGTCTGACCCAGGCGCTAAATAATGGTGCAAAGCAAGCATTGCATCATTATTTGGCCCCTCCTCCCACCCGT